>NC_140614.1:30176145-30776145 GCF_057381915.1 Diplotaxodon limnothrissa | reverse complement strand
AGAAACACAAAATCTTTTCCTGGTAGTACAAACATTAACCTTTTTGAAGGTAACACACTCTAAGACTACTAAAATAGTACCACACAAAGTGCTTTACTCCAGTAACTACTTTGATAGTGATATAAAATGTGCATCTGCAGCTTTATAACAGAAAAAGATCCGTTTGGTGCTGGTTTTGACCCAGAAGATTTTTAGTGTGGCGCGAGGGATTTATGTTGTATACACATAACTACAAGGCTATAAGGTTACATACCATATTTTATGTAACTATTATTTAAGTATTGCAAAAGTCACCCTCACAAATGTACTCTACACTCAAGAGACACAGTATATTTCAACAACTTTATTGCAAACCGTTAAGTAACAACGTAAGTTAAATCGCCAGCATGATACATGTTGTAACAGCAGGAACAGGAAAAGGGGGTGAGAGTGTCATTGTACTCTCAATATTGGTTGCTGTGGTTATAATTCATAATATAATCATAACCATATCAGCCAAATAAAATATTTCCATATAAAGATATGAAAACGTGAACATGATGGGCACACGGTAGCAGGAGACTGTCCGCATAAAGAGTTTACATCTAGGTCATTCTTTAGCTTTTCTACAGAATTCTTCACTGCGTAGAATTTGTAGATCAGCCTAAATAAAAATTCCTTGAACCAAGACCAAAACTTTATTACTGAGAGACTCGTGCAGAACACGCCCACGTCACTGACGTCAGAGTGCGCTCTGAAGAGTTTAAGTGGGTGGGGAAATTAAAACTTAACGGTAACAATGAGTCCCTCCTCTGTTTACTAAGCCGTTTTAACTACGACGAAAGCCGCTCTCCGTGTATAAAGGCAGACGATCCTCATGTAACCCTGCTAACAATAAAGAAACCCGGGTTTTGAACACTTTTCTTAGCTACCGCATTTAAAGAGACAGCGCCGGGGCTTTCGAAAAGCATCATGGCGGACTCCAGCACCAATGGCCTCACATCTCTCGCGCGGGCTTTGTCACAACCATCTCTGGATCTGATAGAAGTTAATGATGTTTCCCCTCCACGAAGTCTTCAGCTTCATCCAGGACGAAGGAGAAAGTTGTCCAGTTGCAACTCGATTGAGAACGCCGACCTGGTAACCTCACCTTGCGCCGCGGAGGCGCGGGTCCTCGTTATCAATACTGGAGGAACTATCGGCATGACTCTTCACGAAGACGGTAGCTATGGCAATCATTGTCATCAATTATTCGTTGTTCTCCTCTGTAGCAGTTAGCTAGCATAGCCGGTGGCTTCCTCTTATTGCATGTTTGCATGTGGGTCTGAACACGAGGCGTGACAACAATCTGCACGTGCATCCGAAAATAGACTTGGGGTAAACAGCTTACCTACACAGCTGATGCCATGTGCGACTGGCGACCTTCCAAATATACTACACCGGTGTACACATGAGCAGACTGTCTTGGTCTTGTGAATGAACATGGAAATGAAGATGCTAAATGAAGCTTGGTTTTAGTGAACAGAAATGCAAAGACGAAAGTTGAGATCAGATGTATTTACTCTGCGCATGATTCAGGGTTTTACAACAGACTTAAGTTTCGAAACAGGAGAGCAGCCAACGCCAAACGTACTACAGTGAAAACAGGTTCTCTCAATGAATAACTGAATGTTGACATTAGTTACTGTGCAACATCTGCGGTATTCGGACTTTTAAAAACCACCTGTCCCTATTTTTCAATCCATAATAAGCGACCTACTCATGTTTGTGGTTTATTCATTGCTTTGACATTTGCAATACAACTAAATATTCTTATATGTTATGGATTTTCTAAATAAGCTGAACTTGCCTTAACTATATTTGGACAAATACCTTTCATTACTTTGTACACAATAGAGTAGATATGAGAATGTTACAAGGCCATTGTTAAATCCTCCCAATTCTTTTGACCTTTGGGCTGAAGGAAGGACAATACTCTGTGGATAAATGCTCAATCAACAATTACTTTATTACATACAATTCAACACTTTATGAGCACAAACCATCCGGATGGGGAGACATGCATGAAGAGGGTCACAGCAAAATCTCAAACTGGTGGAGGATTACTCAAACTCTTATAGCCTCTAGTGGCCCCCAGCTAGTTGTAAAAACCTAAACATTCACATTCTTTCTAACTCCAAGCGAGCCTGACTTATGGCCTTGTCTGTCTCCTCTACTATCAGAAAAAGCAAGGTCCTGACTCTCTGAAAACAGTGTTTCTTATAACTCAGCAGTATAATGCATCATAAAACAATATCATTCATTCACACAGAATCAGCAGTCTAATGCAATACAAATCAGTTTAATAACTGTAATAGTTATCACCTTCTTCTAATTCAGGAGAATAATACAAACTAAAACTACATAATAATTTCACAATCTTTAATTAGGGGTATAACATAGCATACGATAATATGCTAATATATACCATCCATGTTCTGGTAGCAAAGAAAAGAAAAAAAGCAGCCGGAAAGCCATTTAGGCGAGGGTCATCATCCACACTTGTATTATACGTATATTATACTTATAGCTAAATAGAGCCCAACAATCAGAGTGAACTCATCAAACACAGTGCTAGATCAGTCGCAATGTACAGTAGATCAAGGTGGTTTGTTGACCAACTGAGATATTGACAAGTGATCACAGGATTTATACCACAGCAGAAAGATCTTTTCCTCATCTAATCTCTCCCCACACCCTGGCGTTCTCCCAGCTCAGGCTTCATCAATATTCATGTCACTAACACCCAAAACCAGTTTTTCCTCAGTTTTATGCCAAGGTATGTTCTTTATGGTCTGTTTTTCAACAGATAAACAAAAGTTAAATTAAATACACTCCTTAGACATTAAATTAAGAATAAAATGATTTTATAGATTTGATATGACACTGTTATACTTACATCAAACACTGTAACTATCCTTCATTGTAGCTTAGTAAATGACTGAAATCTTTTCAGTGCCAACACACTGCCTTCGTTGTGTTGTTTTGCTCGACTCATGCTTCCAAGCCTTCTCCATCACTCTAATTCTAGCCTTTCTGTTTTGAACGCAGTGAATAGTTTGGAGCTTGTGATGAAGGTCTTCCGAGGTCTTTTCTTAATGGCTGACTTGGATAATGATATTCCTGCCTTCTGGAGAGTCTTTTTCATTTACATGGATTTTCTGAAGTGGTTTCTTCTTTGTCATGGAAAAGATGCTGTGACCATTCACAGCTATGGTGATCTGTGGGGGGTCCAGGCCTTTTTATTATTTACAGAGCTGACCAGTGTATCCTTTTTTCTTAGGATGTCCCACACTTTTGATTTGGCCACTTATAATATCCCCATTGTCTCTATGATGGGTTTTTTTTGGAGCCTAAAGATGGTCTGGTTTTTGAATCGAGAGCTTCTTTGATTACATATTGAGGGTTTTATAGCAACTGCTTCCAAATACATTATGCCGTTAGAGCTGTAATTACTATACTCTTCCTACAGTTTGGATGTAAACAGCCTCAAATTAAAGCTGAAAGTATTACTTTAGTCATATTTTAAGCCCATATTGGTTGCAATTGTAACTTGAATATGTTTTGATAAAAGGCTCAAATAACAAAAATTGCACGGACTTAACTGTAGGTCAGCTCCCTTAATATACAGTCATATGAAAAATAGTTTTCACACGACTTCTTTACAGCCCTGTGATAATGTAACTACACCCTTGTTGCTTCCGTACAATTTAGAGGGAAACTACGAGCCAGCCACTGCTGACAAATTGCACTTGATTAATTGATCATCATGAAGTGCTGTTGTGGAGGATTAAGTTTGTGTTAACACAATATGAATGATCTTAGAGAAGGAATTGTTGCTGCCCATCATTCCATCATTCTATAGTAAGAAAGATTATTCACAAGTGGAAAACATTCAAGACAGATGCCTGGATCCCCAGCAAATTCAATCCAAAGTCAGACTGTGCAAGAGAGAAATTGCAAAAAACTCAAGAGCTACCTCTCAGATGCTACAGGTCTTGGTTAGTGTGTTCAATGTTAAGTTTGTTTGTACAGTATAAAAAGGCTGAACAAATATGGCGTTTTTGGAAGGGTTTCCAGAAAAAGAACATGGCAGTATAGCCTAGGTTTGTCAAACCACACGACTTCGGGAACGATGTCCTTTGGACAAACCAAACTAAACTAAATCCAGAGCGCCACATTTGGTGAAAACCAAACAAAGCATATCAACCCAAACACCTTACCAACCGTCAAGCACGGTGGTGGAGGGGTGATGATTTGGGTTTGTTTTCCAGTCACAGTACGTAGGCAACCTTTCACTCACTGGGACGATCAGGAACTCCTCTTTATACTAAACTATACTAAAATCAAATGTGAGGCCATGTGCCGGACAAAAATGATTGTTAACTGAAATATGATAATCATCAGTTATTCAGATTGCCAGTTTAAAGCTGTATTATTTGTGTGAGTTCAATGTATGTTTATTTTGCTTGACAGTTAAGATTGCATGTCCATATTATATTCTGTCTCCTAACCTTTGTGTTATTGTTTCTAATAGTACATTTAATGTTGTCCTTTTATGTTATACTCAAGAAGATCATGTGTTTTTAAAAGTGTGCTTCAAGTGTATTTCCAGCCATAATGTTATTTTTTACAATAACCACTAGGGTTCAGTATGAGAGTGTTGTTGTGGTGTTGAGATGACAGCATATCCACTGTGCTCGCTTTCTATTAATAGTAATCCTACTAAAAGCAAACTGTTAAACATTAAATATCTCTGTTGTTTTTCTGCTCTTTAACCTACAGTTCTTGCCCCACAAGCCAATGCTTTTGTGAAGAGCCTGCGTAAGCTGCCCATCCTCCATGATGAGACATATGCTCACCAGACCCGCATGTATGAATACTATGGATCTGACACCTTGGTCCTGCCGTAAGTGCACCCATTAGTCAACATGTAGATATATATATCTGTATTTAACAAAATGAAACCACATGCTGTACTATTGGTTGCCATATGTATCAGAGGAAGACTACATAACTGTGTTTGTAATATTTTAAACATGTTTCCTTATCCTTATTTGAAAACAGAAAATTAACAGTATTTTCTGTTGTCACAGCCATGAGGCATTAGCTCATAATTTGTCTTCATTATTAGCATCTTGTGAGGCCTGTGTTACTGACAGAGCAAGAGTAGGTCAACAACAAAGAAAAGGATCGCATGTAAATTTGTATTGTTGCTTATTTTGAACTAAAAGTTTGAAATCCTGTGTGTTTTTATTTCCTTTATACCTAATTTATTACATTAATTATGTCATTTATTTAACTTGAGACCGTCTCACTTCACAGTGAAAAAATGTTGCACTTCATCTAATGTGCAGTGCTTTTCCTGAATGGCTAAACCTGACAGCTATTTGGATCTTTATAGATCCAAACTTTGTGTTTATAGTATGTGCAGACCGTCCTCAGGACAGTGAGATATAATGTATTTCAGGTGTTTTTGCAAGAGCATTCGTTATACAGGCTAAATCGCCCTATATCTTGGATCTGCCCAAGATGGTAACTGCACACAGTGCAAGATATGTTTCCTATCTGGAAAAGCAGAGGCTGAAAATAAAACAAGTTACATTCCTGTTAAGAGATGCACTTATTTTTATTACCCTTAACTGCTTTTGTCACTTTAACAGGAAGCCAGCGCCCCATCCCGACCTGCACTTTCACGGGTGTTGTAGTACTGGTTGCATTGTGTTTGACTTCTCCCTGCTTGAGATTGGTTTGATGTCTCTGCTGTACTTAACACCACTTGCTTGGGTGTGCTTCCCTGTTGGGAAGTGCATGCCTACGTGTCTTTCGGCAGTTGGAAAAAGTTGCTTGTTGCTTGAAGTAATTCTGTGTCTCTTACTCCGGCTAATTTTGAACTCTGTAACTAACAAGGCAGCTGTACAGCGTCTCGTTCCTGATATAAGCAAAAGATAGATTGCAGTGTTGCATGTTTAACTTTATTTTGTCTTGTTTTGTCATGCTTGTGTGCAGTTGAGTGAATTGGGCTCGGAGCCGATTGACAAGCCCTTTAGGGTCTTCATCGTCAGTAGAAGTAGCCTTTTCCAGAGACACTAATTTCCTCTCTGGCCTCATGTTGACTGCTATTATGAAAGTGGGTTTAGTCCTGTATTATAGTAAAGATATCAAGGTATCTATGGCCCTTGAAATGGTAAGTATTTTCTAAAGATAGGTTGTTAGAACTTCGTTATTTTATTATCTGTGAGATATATATATGCCATCTTCTTATGTTTTTCATTAATATTCTACTGATTGAATGTTTTTAGGTGTTCAGCACGTCTTAACACTTGCTCATCCTTGAGTTTGCAGTGTTCATATCAACTGAATTAAACTCACATGCAAATTTAATAGGCATACCGTTGATCTTATTCAAGAGCTGATCCTACGTCTATTATTTCAGAGGGGAATTGGTTTATTGATTAACTGCAAAGCTTTATTCATGTGATGTTGAGAGGCAATGCCACAGGGCTGTTTGCTTCCACCTCCAGCGTCCTTCCATGCGTTTATTATTCTGAGCATATGAAGTGTCTTAGCATGAGTATGGTAATGTGTAGCTTTGCTAAACCTTAGGACACACTGCCAGATATGTGAATAATTGGTGATTTGAATAGTGTTTTTTTTAGGCACTTTTCTTCTAGAAGATCGACAACATATGTTCTTGGGTCATGTGTCGACTTGAGGCTAATTAGTAGAGTGTCTATAGGACCCCTGCTTGGATGGACTGGGGCTCACCCGCTCTTCCCCCTGCTGTTCCATTCACCTCCTATCTCTATGCTATAAGGCTGCCCTATGGTAATGTGGGGGGTGTTCTACGGTGTTTCTTTAAAAGGGAGATTAAAAAGAAAATCGCTTCATGGCTTTTCAGTCAGTCACGCTGCCTTACATGGAGCGTGGCAGGTGGGGCTGTGGGACGCCTGCGTTAAACTGCACTTACAGGCAGCATAAATATGTATGTATGAAAGACTCCCTCCCTATTATTTGCAATGAAAAAGAAATACAGGCTTTTGCTCCAACATGATACGAGTCACCAAAGAACCTTCAAAATATATCGGATAAGCTATCTTGTGTCCATAAATGTAAGTGTTCAGTCATGTAGCTGTGCAGGAAATTGGGACTCTACTGTGCTAAACAAAAATGCTTAACTTTTAAAGTGCTGCACTGTCTAACTTGTGTGACTTTGCCCCTCCCTTTTACCCTTTGAAAATTCTTTGTGTGCGTAAACCTGAAACAGGTTTTGGCGCCCTGTTGCTCAGACAGAAGGCCCAGCTAAACGGATTTTGAAGTCAGCGTTTTTAACATTCCCTTACGCTTCTTTAAGCTCACATCTCCCCTTTAACCAGAACCTGATCCAGCTTTTATTAAATGTTCACCACAATACATAATACGTAATAATTTATCCCAGTAAAGACTTTAATTGCTTGTTGACTGCGTGAACTTTTGAAGTTGAATATTTGTACTTGGAACGACCAACACCGCTGCTTTATTATTGGCTGTATAATCTGTCACTGTTTGGCTTTGTGTAAATGTTCCTATAGAGAATGCAGCTCATAGATAAACTGGACTGTTTTCTCTTCCAGACTGAGTAAACAAAATAAGAGGATAGTCTACACTATCTTGGAGTACAATCCTTTATTGGACTCTTCCAATATGACCACAGATGACTGGGGTAGATTTGGAAAGGACATTGAGGTACTTGCTACTCTTTTTAATTTGTTGTTGTGCCTTTATATTACTTAAATCCTGCTTTTAAAATCTAACTGGCCATGTGAAATTATCTCCATTATGATAATTATTTTCTTATTTCACCCCAGAGAAACTATGAAAGCTACGATGGTTTTGTGATTCTTCATGGCACAGACACTATGGCTTACACAGCCTCTGCCCTGTCCTTTATGTGTGAGCATTTGGGCAAACCGATCATTCTCACGGGCTCACAGGTAAGAGCTGCTATCCTCAAGTCACTAACTAACCAGCAAATAAACCAGGGTTTACTGCTTTGTTAAAATGAGACACTTTCTGTCTTTAGGTACCCATCTATGAGATGAGGAATGATGGCAGAGACAATCTACTTGGGGCATTACTAATTGCTGGACAATTTGTCATTCCTGAGGTGAGATAAAGAAGATGGTTTATAGCTGCTAATTGACTGCAAACCTTATTAGAAATGTTGGATTGTGAGAGAGAAACTGACTGAATGTAATACCCTGATAGCCAGTTGTTGCTTTGTTTTCTCTTAGCTCTGTTATATGTTAGTGATTTAATCAATCAAGAAATAAATTATTAAGTTCATCTTATGAACATGCATTTGTTAGGTGTGCCTGTATTTCTACAACAAACTCTACAGAGGGAATCGTGTGACCAAAGTGGATGCTGGGAGCTTCAATGCATTCTCATCTCCTAACTTGGCCCCCTTGGCCACTGCTGAAGTGGATATTACAAGTAAGGAACCAATAAACTGCTTACGTAGAAAATAAATCACTTTTTGTTTTTAAAGGATTATTTTTTTAATGGAGTTTCTTCAACTTTCCGCCAGTCAACTGGGATACAGTGTGGAGGGCAAACACCACAGCAAAGTTTCAAGTCAAGACTGAGCTGAACCGCAACGTAGGCCTGCTTAGGCTATTCCCAGGAATCACTGCGTCTACTGTAAGTTTCAGGGAAATGTATTTTATTTAACTTTTTATTAAAGTGGTATAAAATGTCGTTTTTTGTTTAATGCTACTGGTGTAGCCTGTGAAGTGGACCATGGATGTAATTTTGGAATATTTACCAGATGTTCTGAAGCTACCGCTTGTCATTATTTGGATAGAAGAATGAAAATGATAAAAACTAAACAGCTTGCTCCTTAGAGTGCCTCACTAATCACTCAGAGCGGCCGCCCTGACAGTTGTGTATAACTTTATGTCACAGTCTGGCGAGAGCAGACTGTATGTATAGTGAAGAGTGGACCCAAAATGCAGACACCAAGGAACTTGGATCAAAACTTGAGTATCAACAAAAAGCGAGCCGTTTAATGAGGCTGGCAGAAAAGGTACAAATAAAGGGCAAGGCAAACAGAAATAAAACTAACATTAACCTAAACTGGGAGAACTAAACAAACAACATGGAAAAACCTGGACATGAAACCTAGAAACATGGCATGGAGAACATGGCGTGAACAACAGACGACCTGACAATCACACACTGAAAACAGAGGACTTAAATACACAGGAGGTGATTAGGGGAAGTGGAGACACATGAGGAAACAGCTGGCACACATGAACATAATGACGTCACAGTGGGAGAGTAAAACTGAACATGATGAACACAGAACACCAGACCTCTTCACAATAAAACAGGAAACATAATGAGACATAGACATGACAACCCGAACTTGACAACGTAAGACACAGACATGAAACGCATAAAGAGCAGGGGAGATTTAACATGGTTGGAAACACGAGGGGAAAATAATAACTAGAAACACTTAGGCATAATAATACAAACTTGATAACAAATGACACGCAGCATGAAACACGAAGGTTGAGGGGAAACTTAAATACAGGGGAAGAAAACACAAGGAGTCTAATAACCAAATGAACTTAGATAACCTAATGAACAAAATAAACTCAAACTTAAAACGCTGGGTCAAAAGACCCAGGATCATGACACTTTAAGTCTTAAATGCAACCCTGTACAACCTTACAGCTAAGGTCACAAAAAAGATTAAAACACTCACTAGCACCATAAACAAACAGCCAGCTTCATGTAACTCAGCAGTCGTATTGTCTTCTCCAATGTTGTCCTTTTAAACATGGGAGTCATTTGGCTGCTTGAGGAACTGCAGTATTTGGACTTGAGCCTTGGCTTCATTTCTAAGCCTCAGAGGTTCCAGCTTACTTACGCTGTTTCCAATTAAAACCAAATGACATGCAGTCAAGTGCTGAAATGAGTATGTTAAAATTGCCGGCATGGTGCAAATCTTTAAGCCGAGAAAGTTGTAATTGCCTCCTTTTTTTCTGTTGTACTAGATCACCTGTTCTTCAAAGGTAACAGACTGTTGTTTTGTCTGCAATAAAATATAGTTAACTTCAATGTAATTGCGCTATTAGCCTTCTTCTGTTACTTTCCCAGTCATGTAAGCTGCCATCAAAGCTCAAGCCAGAGAAAGATGAGACGGAGTTATGGGCCATGTCCAATCCCCCTGTAAAGAGGGAGGGTTGCTACAGATACTGTAACATTTAGCTGCACCTCCCCCTGCAGCGTCTGCTGGGGGAGCGACTTTACTGTCTCAGTCTGCTCCCACTGCCCAACTCTGCTATCAAGGCTTTCTTACAGCCTTTAACTGCTTTTATGAGGCACCGTTTTGATTAGGCACTTGGCTCTCGTGTGTCCGCACTCTGCAGTACGGGAGCTTCATTGGTAATCTGTGTCACACCTTTCTTGTCAAACTGCTTATCGCATCAAAAAATACTGAGTGAACCTGGAACTTTTAATGTCACCTTCTTCTCGCATTTTATGGTAACTGGCACAAACTTGCCAAGTGACTTTATGCTTGCTAACACCTTCAGATTAATTGCTCTCCTTTCTGCCATTTGAGTCATCTGCCATTCTAGTCATATGCCATGGCTAATGATGTGGTGTAGGGCTTCCCAGTGCCAACCAGCCAACCAGTGACTGAGATACTCTGGTTGCAGAGATGGCACCAGATGGGCTTTTAGGAGAGTGAATGGGTTGCATGGAGTTAAAGGGGCTGCAGGAAAAATAACACGGAATACTAATTTCTCATCTTGATTCTGCACAGTTGAGTAGCCAGTTAAGATGGCCATAAATTTTGGGTGTTTATAACCTGAAACTGCGCTCATCTTTGTCCAGGTAAAGGCTTTCCTGCAGCCACCCATGGAAGGAGTGGTCCTGGAAACCTACGGCAGCGGAAATGCCCCCGATAACCGCCCTGATCTCCTGGAACAGTTAAAGAAAGCCACTGATGCCGGTGTCATCATCATCAACTGCACGCAGTGTCTGAGGGGGTCGGTGTCTACATCCTACGCCACTGGCAAGGTAGTTCATGACGCTTGGTAATTAATCACAGTCTTGTTAATATGTTCAGTTGAGTTGGAGAGAGAATGAATCAATCAGGTCACTTATTCCTGTGATTGATACTACAGGTCTTGATAGTAGCCGGCCTGATAGCAGGAGGCGACATGACTCCAGAGGCTGCGCTGTCAAAACTGTCCTACGTATTGGCCAAGAAGGAGCTTGCTCTGGAGGCGAAGAAAAAGGCTGGTGGCACTTTCAACACTTTCTTTTCCATTATGTGGAAGCTTTTAAAGTAACAAAGTGCTAAAAGATTATTATTTTTTTGTGACTCTGTCCAGATGATGGCAGAGAACCTGCGAGGTGAAATGCTCGCTGACTTGGCAGGAGCCAAACTGTGCCTGAGTGACAGCCGTTTCATCCAAGTCATTGCCAAGTCTCTAAGCGTCAGCTGCAAAGAGGTAAGGGTAGCAGTGCATTTCCGCAGACTTTCAGCTCTGGGGCTAACTTTAGGTTATTAGGAGCTTGTCATTTTGCCATACTTGATGACTTGTTTTCATATTCAGAGAAATTGCGGGTTTTAAAATTCTTGGAATCTGGTTTCAAAAGGAGCTGGAAGCCATCCGAGATGCTCTGACTCCCACACTGGCATGCGCCGCTGCTAAGATCGGTGACATTGAGGCCTTAAAAGCCCTAAAAGAAATGGTAAGCAATCCCACGACCTTCACCACATGCTGTAAAGTTAATCATTATTTCCTGTTTTTGAGTCTCCAAACACATTTTACCCATTTCTTTCCTGGTCATGTTTGGCTGTAAGGTCATTGAACTTTGGAAAACTTTTCCCACTGGTAGATTTTCAAAACATTTTCAGGGTCACACTTCCATTTTGTATTAGAGCGGTGTAGTCAACACGCAGGCACTCAGACAAGCAGAACTAGAGGACAGACTGGTAAGGCAAGCCTAGAGTTGTCTCCACAGTCGCATGTACATGTCTGTATGTGGATTGACTGGTATGCAGCTGCTGCCTAGATTACCTTGAAGTTTTCAAAAATATATTCTGCCCTCACGTAAGGGCATTGGCTGCTTTTCACTCATTTTTGGTCCAGACCTTGTTTATTTTTATTTTTTGTATATTTGTTAAGCCACTTAACACTGACCCATGAATCATTCAAGCATAAAAAAGCAGCAGATGAACAGTATTTGAAAGTCATGTCCTTAAGAAATAGTAAAGAAAATCCAGCAAAAACCTTCCAGTTGATGATCCCTCTAATGTTCACTGAAGCCTCTGCAGAAATGGTAGAAGGGCGGCTGTCAAGCAGCCACTCTTAAGGAAAGTAAGCAGGGAGAAAGGGCTGAGATATACCACATTAGACAAGAAATTTAGTTAAAATCGGTAGCAGCAGGTCTTAAGAAGTGATCAAATTGAAAATTTTGGTTCAAATCATTGTCAGTATCTACAGAGGAGATCGAGAGAGAGCTACAACAGTGAGTGAATACAAGCACGGTGGATGGTGACGTTGTCAAAATTGATGCAATTATAAACACAGAAATGTGCTGTCAAATTTTGATCCGATGTAATGCTAATTGGAAAGCATCAGATTGGCAACGGCTTCATTTTTTCAGCATGACGGTGATCCCAAACACACTGTCAAACTAAAAGCATACATGGATAAAGACAAACAAAAAAACAGTGGGACACTACCAGGCATGGGTTGGCCCTCAGAGCCCAGACCTCAACATTACTGAAGCAGTGTGGAATCATCCTCACAAAGAATGGAACAAAAAGCAGCAAACATCCAGAGAAGAGCTTTGAATGTCCTTCAAGAAGCCTGGAGAAGTATTCTTGAAGACTGCTACTCAAACAGTTTGGCACTTTAGATCCTCAGATGAGTGGAAAAAAAATCAGCCACAGGTTTGGCATCGCCCAAATCTAGCAGTGGTGTAAGGCTTTTCGATCATTCTAGTTGTACACTCAAGTTTTAGTCTTTTTCAGGAGATTTTTTATTATTATTTTTGTAATTTTGTTACGCTGTCTGAAACAGGTTTCTCTTGTGATTGAGCATTGAGTCTCACTGGGATTACCCGTATAAATAAAGATTAAATAAAAACAAATAAACAAAAAGAACAAATATAGATTAGAAATAAAATCAATACATCATCTCACCACACTAACCTTTAAACCACCAGCACACACACTGAGGATTTTCCCTTTCCACAGGGCAGTAACTTATGTCTGGTGGACTACGATGGACGCACACCCCTTCATGTTGCTGCCTGTGAGGGCCACCTCAAAATGGTGCAGTACCTACTGAGTCATGGAGCTTCGGTCCACACTAAAGATCGCTATGGCGACACACCCCTATGCAATGCTGTGCGTTTCAGGTAAGACTTGTCTTGTTTCGAAACAGTAAGGGCCAGTGTGTCTGCCTGTATCTTGCTGTTAAAGTAATATTGTCATTTATGAATTTGCAAACACAACAATTTAAATCCCCCCCTCTTGGCAATTAGACATCTGAGGATCTCCTGCAAATATGTTTAATAGCTGCTACAGAGAGGACTTCATTACATGAGCTGCTGATAGGTTTTGCTCAAATGGCAAGAAAGCAGCAGCGGCTGGGGGGAGGGTGAAACCAGGAAGGGGCTCGTAATGGAGTTTAGAGGCCGGGCAATAATTATAAGCTAATTAGGCTAATTGTCATCTGACAATTTAGGCAGTGTTTATTTTTACCAAAGCTGTATTTTTAATTTTGTGTCATTCACTGAGGTTGCTCTAAACGTCTGTCAGGGAATAGCCAGGCGTAACATTTCAGGGCTATGTTGAGCCTCAGGGTGAAAACGTTGTGTGTGTCAGAGCTGCGACAAATGGCTCATCTCTTTCAACGGTTGGTGCTGCAAGTGTGGACTTGTTGCCTTTGTGATGGCAGAGGGATGCACTGGAGCGCAGACACCTGTTGTTACACTTCCTGTAATGTGCTGCACAGCTTGAGCAGCTATTCCCCTTCTTAATATTTTCACTGAAATAACAAAAGTAATAAAAGTGGAGTTTTAAGTTGCTGTCAGGGATGCGCGAGCACATTGTGAGCCACATTTCGTACTGTATTAAGAGCCTAATGCCCATATAAGGAGAGGCAGAGAGGACAGAGAGAGAAACCTGAAAGAAATGTGGGGAGTGCCCTCTGAACCAGTCCTACCAGCTTGCTCCCCGGTTCATTGATGAGAGTTACTGGCTTATGCTCCGCAGGAAGTCCCTAATAGGTTCTCTGGCTGTTGCTCTCCATACAGCTAAACAATTAGGCACAAAATTGAGCTCTTACTAGCTTACCCTGTCGCTTTGTCACACAGGTCTTATTCAGAAAGTCTGCGGGTCAGTTGTGGAAACTTTTCAGCCTTTGCTTTTAATGCACATTTCTTGTCACCGTGAAAATCACTGCATGTGACTCCTGCGTGGGCGGCTCTTTGCGGGGGACAACAAACTTGTTCGTACTTGCCAAACGACGATTACTGCCACACAGACTCTTTCGCTCCAAGTCTAAATTACAGTGTGAATGAAAATGTTGTTTAAAATTAGCATTATATCTAATTACACTTAATAGGTAGTTATGTCTGTTTCTTCTGATTCAAACGAATATGCTTATTAAACATAAGCCCTTTTATTAATGAGATATAGGCTCTCTGGCATCTCGCTAAGAGACGGAGATGGAGTGCACGAGCATTATTTGGTTCACGTGCAAAGGACTCGTCACACTTGTTGTAACTGAGATTGTCATCATCACTTCTCTTGAAGTCTAGCCAAACTTCTGAGTATTTGGGCCCATCATTAATAGCAGGGTCTATGTGTGTGTGCTGCAACAGCTGCTCTCGATTGGACACAGGCACCGAGAGGGGAAGACCTGACTTTTGAATTGAGAATAGCAAAAATGCACCATAATCTAATGTCCTAATACAACTGCAATTAGAGAGAGATTTATAGTCACAATGTTGTGTTGTGTTATTACATTCCTTGAAACTTGTACCATGTGGAATATGTTACTAGCTCTGTCTTAAGGTTTGCAAGAGTTACAGAAAAGTGATCAGTTGCGATGCCCTTTTATTAATAGAAAAGAGTGCATGTGTGAATGGTGATATACAGTAACAATAACTCTGTGATTACATGCTCTCTAACTTAGACACAAGGAAGTTGTGAAGCTGCTGAGAAAGACCGGAGCTCATTTCTCCAGACATGAGTTGGAGGAAGCAGGAACTGAAATGTGCAGGTCAGACACAAAAAAGGAAGTATTGTAACAATTGTACACAGCCACTTCGTTGCTCCACCGTCACTAATGACCCATCCTACATAGCTGACACAGGTGCAACCAGTTGTCCCACTCTTACACAAACTGTAGGAATGCTCCCTAACAGCATAGCTTCAGATCTGTTCTCTATCTGTAGTGTCAGTAAGTACGTGTTGTTTTTTTCCCTTTCTTTCTTTCTTTTTTTTTTTTTAATCTGCCCGAGACACTAAACAGGTTTTGTTAAGACCGTTCCAATTTCCAGTTTCAGGAACACACCTTTCATATGATAAGCATTGCATGTGTCACTATGAAGATAAACCTCAAGCTCCTGTGGCTCATGTGGCTCAGTAATACTGAATGTTCCATTGATATGCTTTTGCAGTCTTTCCACAAATTTCCTTTACACAAGCTGTTCTTTGCCCAGTGTATAATATTATATTAATACTGATTTTGGAGAAATGAATCCTGTTGCTGTAATAATGCTTTTACTTTGTGTGCATCAGCCTGGCAGCCAATGGTGACCTGGATGGTCTGGAAATCTGGAGCCTTGCTGGAGCAGACTTAAATCAACCAGGCTATGATGGGCAGACTGCAATTCAATTGGTGGGTTTGTAGGAAGGCATATTTCTATTTTATTAACACTTAGCAGTTCACAAAGTTAAAAAAAACTTCTCCATCATCGCCTGTCACAGGCACAAGCTGTCGGCAAAAAGGATGTGGTAGCATTTTTGCTCCGACTCGAGAGCAAAAAATCAAAGGTATGCTCTGTTTTCTCCATTTTTCAGCTTTACTCTTCTGCAGGGCAAGCTTGGTTTCTCTGTCTATAATTTTCTCTCAATTACTTTGTTTAATTCCAGAAAGTATTGGGTGAATTTAATGATGATGATGATGATGATGATGATGAGGAAGAGGTAAAAAAGATGTAGCCCAAGTGTGTGTGTTTCCCTGTGTCTACATTCCCCATACTCAGCATGAGATCAAACCCTGTGCATGACTGCATTGGCTCCCTTTTTTCTTTGTCTACAATACCTTTTGCTTATTATCCATCATGACCTGTTGTCACTGGGTTGTGTGTCTCAGCGCAAAGTGCTAAAGAGGAATTGCATACACTTGGAATGGTCACCAAATTGGGTGGGAATAACGTGCCAAATCTACAGAGAAATGGCTCTGATCTGGAAAGCCATTAGCTAGCATGCTGATTGAAAACCTGGGGGAAGCGGGCTTTTTTTGGGGTCTGGGTTTCTGGTGTAACCAGGACATCCAATAGAAGTATATTTTAATAATTCCATACTTCCTGTTCAGTTGTAGTTTACAAATAGATTCCTTTTGAAAATCAAATTAAAACCCTAAATTTATGTCAGGTGATAGGTGACTATGTCCACATAGCATTTTGGTCAATGCACTCACTCTTTGGGTCTTCACACACCTTGTTCACCTGCATGTACCCACACCTGCTCAGATCCCACTGGTTGAACTGACACACAAGCAGACTGCAAAAGGAAATCGGAAAAGCTCCTAGTGCCAACAATATATTATATTATAACCGGGTCGACTGTGGCTCAGGACATAGAGTAGGTCATCTGCCAACTGGAAGGTTGGTAGTTAGATCCAGTCTGCATGTCAGCTTAACCTTGGGCAAAAATGAGCCCTGAGTTTTGATTCATCCATGAGAGTGTTAGTGTTTAGGTATAGAGAAAAGCACTGTGTGAATGTGTGTGTGATTAAGTGCATATGGCTTGTAGTAAGAAAGCGCTTTGAGTGCTCACTTAGACTAGAAAAGCAGTGTGTGTGTGTGTGTGTGTGTGTGTGTGTGTGTGTGTGTGTGTGTGTGTGTGTGTGTGTATATATATATATATATATATATATATATATATATATATATATATATATATATACACACATGTTGAAAATCATTTAATCGTTAATAGAAGTAATCAAGAAAAATATTCATGAGGATAAGCTGCTTCCTTACTGTGTAGATGTTTCCCTCTGGCTCTGAGAAACTTGAACTGACAGCTTTACTAAATAATAACTTAATCATTGATTAAAATGAGCTAATTGCCAGCTTAATTTGTAACCTGCTCACTTTGCAAAACAACTATTGCATGAATTTGAGCCAAACGTGTGTCAGACCCCGTTTATCACCAGAGATACATCAGATAACATCTGATAACATCTGTGTGTGTAATTGTGGTTGGAGATGAAGCGTTTTATTGAATTCTGCTGAAACACCAGCCACCCTTGCATATTAATCCTGTCTCTGTTTGTCCCCGTGGCAGAGCGGAGTGATCCAATTCAAGGCTACCCCACCGGCACTTTGAGCTGACGCTACCTGAACCAACAATTGTCCTCTGCTGGCATCCATTTAACTGCTGAGGTGTTCTCTGCACAACGTCCGGCTACTTTTCACAAAATTGCTCTCTTCTTGGATGTCATCTGATTGCATGTGTTCTTCAAAGCCATCGCTGCTGCAGTCTTCCTCTCCAAAAATATTAATAACACAAAAGACTGTGTAACTGCTGAGGGCATGGTGCCCAGAGAAAATAAGTGGATGTATGTACATGAAGTTGTTGCAGACTTTTCTGTGTATAAGGAAACTGGTTACAGTGCTGACTGTTTTAATCAAATGTTTTATTTCTATGTATGTAGTAAATGTGATGTCCAATTAGGGAATTATGCCATTTGAGCAGAACCTATATATATATATATACACATGAACATTACAATATAAAGTAATATTTTCTCCTTGTGTAGCAATATATGTGTCATAGCATAATATCTGGACGTACAGGGTACATTCACAGATTTCTATGCTGTTTCTTTTATAGTGACATGCTGCAAAATCTCAGTTCAAATGATTCTAGGATTTTTTTTTTTAAATTTTATTTTATTTTTATTTTGGATGGTGTCCAAACTACCCATGCATTTTGAGCCAAAGTATACCTCTGTTCCCAGAGCTTTTCATTTCCTCCTGCTACAACAGGTATTTCAGAAACCTGCAGTTTAAACCTTTGCAACTCATCTAGCGTGTTTCTTGTTCTGATTGTTGAGCCTGAAGTGTCACATATCTCTTTCTTTAAGATGGAAAGGGGAAATCCAGAGTATTGTGTGAGACATAAATGCTTTAAAGTGTCACGGTTTCTGTTTTCCTTAATGTGTTTTAAATGTCTTTTCGCATTCTTTACATTTGTAATCACAAATGAATGACATTTACTTATTCGTTACTTTAGTTAAACATGAGGAAATGTTAAACATTGCTACTCCTGTTTGGTTTTCAGTAACGTTAATACCAATCTGGGCAAGAGTCATTCACGTAAATGTTTTGTGATTACATGTGTGTGCATATACATCTTAGTTATTTTAAATGTATCCTGTTGTTTCCATTGCTGCTGTTGCCTCTGCTGCTGCAAATCAGGAACTCTGGGAGATTTAGTTTGTTCTGTGGATGAAAAAAAGAGGCAGAAATAAATTTCTTCTTTCAGAGAAATGTCTCCTGTGATCGCTCCCATGTTGCACAAAAAAAATAAAAAACACATGGACTGCTCCATGCCTGATTCTTGAGCAGTTATCACTTTTACATACAATAAAATGTTTTAAAAACTTAAAAATGAAATTGGAAAACTTTTTTTTTTAAAAAGGCTGGAAATAGTCGTTTTCAAAGGCGTGGTTTAGTTAAAGGCTAATCTAAAAACATAGTGGGGTTTTCCCCCTATTTATTTTTTTTTAAAGAAAAGTCAAGTGAAACGGAGTCCCTCTGAGACCACTGAAATGCCGTGTCTATGAAACTCCCATCTATAATTTATCTCGTGCAGGCCATTCAGTGATTTAAAAGCTAGTAATACAATCTTAACACTGACAGGTAGCCAGAGTATCTGCTTAAAATAGGTGTTACATGACATGAAACCCAAACACAGCCCTTCAGCTCACACAATGTAAGACTTTGTGAGACAATTGATAGTTTCATCAGAAATTAAACAAACTACAAAGACAAAGATAACGTGAAATTCCTCATGTTCATGTGATAGCAGTTGCTATCTTTGTCTTGAGCGTGGCTGCCCAGTCGTGCTCCTACTGGTGGAACCCAGCTCATCCGGTTGGACCTGCACGGGCCTCATTCCTGCCTGAATGTGAGGCTTGTACGAACCAACCCCAAAACGCTATATAAAGAGCTCTTAACCCTGCAGTTAGTCAGTCTGGGCTGGGATGACACAAAGAAACACCACCGCGAGGAAAGAACTATCTCTAGGTAAGTCTTCTCAGCGCACGTTGGCTGAAACCCCTTGTTAGTTTTTGCGTATTTGCTCTCCATCAGGCCCAGTGTGAAATCTGCTGTCGTGATGTGTTTGACTTGTGCCTTAACCGACAGATTAACAGAACTTAATTCTGTCTGTTGTTGTTTCTTTCACTAGTGAGATCAGCAGTTTAGAGGACGGACCTTGCTATGAAGACGTGCGTAGTCTCTCTGATTAAGTGGTTCTCAACAGTTCAACAGTTCTTTAACAAAATTGTGAAATGTTTAGGACCACTTGACCAGTACGACAAATGCTCCCACCTTTGGAGAAGAAGCTACACTGTTCTCGAGTGACTATACCAGAAAGGTCTAACGTTTGCCTTTTTTAAAATTAATTTTTTTTAAACGACAGAGTGAATTGCTCTGCTTTTCTTCTTCCTTAATGCACGCCTTTGTCTCCTACTCTCATTGTGCCCCCTTGTGTTGCAATCACACCTGCAATCCAGGAGCTGCGGGGAGCTGTAAAAATCTTCAGGGTTCAGTAATTTCATTCTGCTGGCGCACATACAAATTTTTTAACAGCTCTGCTGCTCCTGCTGCTGTAACACCCGTCCTTTTCACTGCTTTACTGTTGCTGCTGTTCAGAAGTCAATAAAGAACCATTTGTCACTAATGGGTATGCGTGGGATTGTGTACTTTACGTCTGCAGGGATGGTCGCTGTCCAAAGTACTGAAAATTGCAACTGTGGTAAATATGGAAAAATCACATCTGCTGCTATCTAATTTGACAAAACAGAGAAAAATAATTGCTGGTAAGACATTTTAATCAACAAATAGTTAAGCGTGGAGCAGCTATTTCCCCATTTAACTTGGTTTAATATCATTTTTCCTGGGCTGTTGTTTTCCCGTCTGTATTATATTGATTAAATCATTTATTAGTCTAAATTAGTTTAAAAAGCCTCTAAACTGAGACAGACTTAATTAAAGCCACAGGTTTGCATTCAGGTCTCTTATCTGCTTAAAGGTTTGATGAGAAAACCAAAACTAAGGACTCACAATCTGACACAAGTAAATCCAAATGCTTTTTCCCAGGGAAGGGAAAGGCTACTCTACATTGCATAAATCATTCATGAAAGCAGTGTGCACCATTTATTCCCCCTCCCCTTTTTAGACAGCCCCCTTCCTTTTTTTCTTTTGATCTCCTCCATGCGCCAAGAACTATCAATATTTGCTAAACGTTTCTCACAAAGCCTGTCCGTGCACCGGGAGAAGCTGCAGATCGAGGTCTCACAGTCAGAGGATAAGACATAGGAGAGGACTTAATGAGATGCCCAGAGCGATTTCCCTGTACGTGCGCAAGGGCAGCAGATGTAGCAGCACACGAAGTCCCAGGGGATCCCGTCTTTGGAATTTCATCAGCGGCCAGAGGAGACTCAACCCAGACCTCCTCCAGAGGGGAGGGCTGGGTGACGGACATGGTAAATCATCTTTACTATGAATTGCAGTTATTGCTCTTCTCACAACCCCTGTCTCTCCATCACACAAAAGAAGGTGTCTGTGTTTGCGTGCATGCACGCGTGCATGCGCAACAGCGGGTGTGATGAGTTGCGTTGTTCTGGGGATAAAACAAATGATTAACCCCCCGCTGCTTAGCTGTCAAGTCATAATTGTTGCACCAGAGTCACTCTTGATCTTCTCTGCCCTCCTGAAAGACAAAGAAAAACTTTGCTCCATGCAGCCGCCGCTCTCTCCCGGTGACCTTACAACTTTCCAGCAGTCAGATCAGATACGTCACACTTACACTTACCGCCACTGTGAATAAAAGTTGACTGTATTTGGGCTCTGATACTAATGAGCTAAACTAATAAAACGATTGAAGTTAAAGATAAATTTCACCCAAGATATGATTTCCGCTCAGCTAGTTCATTTGTTAAGTTAAAGGAACCATCCACAGATTTCAACCTCAGCCAACAGGTGTACTGCTGTTTCCAGGGGCTTTGAAGGCACCTTTTAAAACTCAGAGCTAAATAAAGCTAATCATGTCATAGTCTTATACCACGGAGCCCAATATACCACATACCACACCAGCCTGTGGTGTTTCTTAATTTAAACTGCACTCTCAGGTGCAACATATAGCCTATCAAATATTTGTTTCTGCTCTTATGGGCTTTGGTGGTGACACTTAACCCCATTATATCAATTTAATCCAAAAGAAATAATGCGGATTCTTACAGCTGTAACATTAAAAAAAGCATACTTTGTCAATTTGAATTCAGTTTTCAAGAAATGCGAGCCAGTGTTTCGGTGAAACCACCACGGGTGCCGCGTTTCACAGTGACACGTAGCTCACCGAGGAGCGGCTCCATGTGCATGACATCACCACTACAGTTTGTTTCCGTGCAGTCCAGTCTGAGAAGAAAAACTGGTTTATATTCGTAAATTAAACCCGGGCAGGACAACACTCTGATTATTCTGTTTAACGCCTGTTTTCATTCTAAAAACTAATCGTCTCTAAATTGTTTTTTTTTTTTTTAAAGACAACTCATTACTTTTATAATAGATCCGCTGGATCACAGGGAAACCACCCACTGGCCTCGTTCTTAATCTCACTATTTTAGCCGCATCTTGCTCGAAGAGTTGAGGCTATTCGCTGCATAGTGATTGGCAACCATGCGATCTTACTCAGTTATAACTGTTAGTTCCATTTTTAAGCAGCAAACACCTTAAATTATCAGGAATTTCAGCACTCGGGAGATTTTTCCGCCTTGGACATCTCACAGGAAATTTGAGCTGATCTGATTTCGATACAGACTGTAATAAAGTAAAATCAATCAAAAGCTGATCTGTTTCAATCCAAACAAAATTGGCTATCACTGCAGATAACCGTCATCACGGTAAACAAATCAAGTGCCTCATATTTGATTATATCCCAGACTGGCTTCTACAGCAACACTTTAACCACAGAGCTGCAGTACATTCTGCTGCAGGAAGATTATAGGAACATTATATATGTATATAAGACAAACATATAACATAGAAGCTTTGATTGGGTCGTTACTGCAAGCCCCTACATGAATAATACAGGAATATTACAGGGGGTCTGCCGTTAGGGGTTATAGCCGGATTGTCATTGTGTTTTACGTGTTCGTCCAGGGGGATGACAACGACGCACCAGCAAATCGGCTATGAGAGCAGGTCATCTCTATCTGAGGGAACAGAGAGCGAGAGAGATGGAGAGAGAGGGAGGCTGAGTGAGGGGGAGAGAGGAAGGGAGGGAGGGGGAGAGGAGAGGAGATGAGATGAGAGTACAGCAGATGCACAAGGTGCTCCTTCTCTCTCAGACCTGCAACAGCACTCAAAGATCATGGATAATAAAAAAGTATTTCAGTGGATATAAACACCTTTTTGCGCACCGGATGGATTGCAGTGCTTGTTTCCCTCCTCTTATTGGGCTGCTGGAAGTCGTGGCTATTTTACGCACACGTGCGAGCGCTCAGCTTGAATGACTGAATGTCCGGATTAAAAACCCCTTTGGATCTTTTTAGGGGGTACGAGACATATAAAATAGATGGCTGTAAGAATCAAATAGGTTTCCCAGGGAGTGGAATATTTTCTAGGGTACACTTGCAGCCCACATGGCTTTACCAAACTCACCGGGGTCTCCCGAAGCTGGGAAGCCCAACCCCAGCGTCATAGACCTGGGGACATTCTTCGTCGACTCGGACATTATATTTGGGTTTACAAGTCACCTGCTGAAGAGAAAAACAAAGGTAAGAGTTTTTTCAAGGGATGTTTGAAACAAAAGCTATCTCAGAGAGCATGTTCTTGCTGGAGCGCTGTTTGCACAAGTGGGAAACAGTGACGAGCCAGATAAATGATGCGCGCTTGACGGGTCCTGTCCGCTATTCAGGACCGTGAGCAGCACCTCGTAGCATCTGCGATCCCTGTTAACCTCCAGCTTCATTCACTGATTTCAAGAATCTCCAGTTTTGCGTATCAATACTTTCTTCAGCATTTTGAAGCAAATAAAAGCGCCTTAACTTAAATTCTCTTTAACTGCTGTTAAAGTAAACGAGGAAAAATACACCTATAAGGCTTTGTAGACAATTCAATGACAACTTACCAACATATTTAAATATGACTTATAAGCTGGTGTGGAAAAAATGTTTATTACAAGGTGCGTTGTTTAATTTAAGTCTTAATTTCCTAATAATAAATCTTCCAGTGTCTTTTGACAAGCCCCTTTCAGCCCCGAGAAATGTTGCAGCCGACGATAAAAACATATATTGGAGGTTATATTTACGTTTAAAACGTCACCATTGGCTGATATGACTTGTGCAAAAGAATTGGACGAGAAAAAAGTGAAATAAATTAAAATCTTTTTATGGGGAGAGAAAAAAGAGAAACCGTTTCTTATGTGCAGGACAGCAGGGCATGTGGCGACTGTCGCTTACATCACCCGCATGAAATATTCAAAGTTTACCAATTAAATATTTAACCGTGGAGAGCCCACCCTCTTCAATTTGAGAGATGGTGTTCTTTATTTCTGACGGAGGATGGCGCCAGAGTAACATCAGCGACAAACATCTCTGCTCCCTGAGAGGCAACAGTTGACGGTGCACCCTGAAAGCGAATAAAGCACAAAATCCAACAAGAAGATTCATATTATCATTATCATTCATGTAAGATGTTGTCTTTGACATTAGTTTAATTAAGCTCCAATTTAGGGTTTTATATAGCCCTACCTACCAAATAACAGACTGGGTACCTTAAAGTGATTAAGGCATCTAGTATTATATTTTTCATATATATATATATATATATATATATATATATATATATATATATATATATATATATATATATATATATATATATATTTTTTTTTTTTTTATCTCTTTATATCTCTTAAGATATTTTTACATTTAATACAGTTGTAAAACGTTAAAACTGTACTCTAGACTATGGCTATTTAAATCCGCGTGTGATAAACTGAAGAGAGCAAGCTGAGAGAGAAACTACTGAGATTTTTAATAAAGAAATAGTGGAAACGTTTTTATGCAATTAAATTAGTATAATATTCGATAATGGTTCACTTCACAGACAACTCGATTGCCGCATGAGCAGGGAAGTTTCTTTATCCCTCCCATTCGGAGAGTAACACCGCCTCCTGCGCACGGCTGAGTGCCCTCCTGTACCAAAACTCCTCCACAACTTTGGAGCTTCATGGGGCGCACTCACAAGTTGCCTTCGCCCAGTCGCCACCGGTCCGGTGCGATGTGACAGATGACTGATAACCTTCAGTCCGGTCTTCGGTGCAGCCTATGGCTCGGTCTCACATTTTTCAGCCACAGTATCCGTGAGTTTCAAGACGTTCTCCTGAAGGTGCAACCTTGAGTTGGGAGAATGAGCTCCTCTTGGGGCAGTTCAGCTTTTGATGGTGGAGACCATGACAACCGCGTGTTCACTGTAAGTGTCTCCCTGCACAGGATTACGTGTAAAAAAACTAATTTGCTTATTCTTAAATACAGTTTGCATTGTTTTTATTTACATCAGCTTTTGTGAGGTGCGCACTTCAGGTGCTCTGTATTCAAACGGGCTGTCAAGGTACAGGCAAAACAGTTTCACCGTCACAGTTGGACGCTTTTTAAGTGCAAACTACTCTTTTTTGAAACCTCAAAAGTTAACCAAACCTTTGCTTGTTCCGAAGGTGGAGGGATGTCCGGGTGGAGACTCTCCCGCGACCCCCAGGAAAAGACTTCACTCCGCGGAGGAAGCGCAATGGAGCAGCCGACCTCCTCCTGAGGGCGCCGGGTCGGTTCCCATCTCCGAGTCGGAGGAGAAGGGAGGCTTTTGCCAAAGTTGCCAGAAGAAAGTCTCAGAGCTGAAGAAACAAGCGCTAGCTCTGGCTGACCAGAATTCACTGAAGGTTGGTGTTATAATTTGTAATCTTTGAAATCTTTTAGCACATTCTGTCGCTCACATTTTAACTTTTTTTGTTTGCATTGAAAAGTACTGTGATCACCCAAGTTGCACTTCTGCTTTACAGTAATTCATGGTAAAATTTTCATAAAAAGCCATCAAGCAAGCAAATTATAGTAACTATTACCACAGAATAGTGATAGGAGCTCTGTAGTGATGCTTGTGTCCACCTGCACCTGCTCTTCGCATTGAAACATGAACAGTGAAATTAGATCCAGCTAATGTTTCACCAAGAAAGCTCTCACAGTCCACTTGCAAAGTTGTTTATTGCTATACTTGACTTCAAAATGCTGGCTCTGGAAGTGAAAATGGAAGCTTTTGAGACTTTGAAAGTGGCCTATTGTTTGGCTAAACAATGCTTATCTTTTTATTTTGCTGTTGGGTGTGGGGGGGTCGAAGGGGCCGAAACAAGCAGGCCCCGCTCACGTTGGAGACTGAGGAGGAAGTTAAGTCCCAGTCGACCTTCGCTGTGCATTGAAAGTGTTCCTGTGTTGCTGCTCCCACAATTCCCACCGCTGTTAAATATAGGCCCTGAGACCACTGTTGTTGTGGCGCGCTGGTTTTTGCCCCAGGGTCGGTTCTCCTTTGTTGTACCATTTTAGAGGGAAAGTCTCAAAGTTAGATTGGATTACTGCTCTACAAGGTTCACCCTGAATACGCCTGCACCTGATGTTCATACAGGAACAGAATACATAAGGGAGAAGGAAACATTTGGACAGCACCTGTGCTCCGGTTTGAATCACCTGTATGTGTGGTCTAATCTTTAAAGGTGGTTTTGAGTGTATCAGATCTATAGTCAGGTTTCAGGTTAAGTCCACACATTAGCCAAACCCTAACTATTATTATCTGCCCTGGGAACTGACCTCCCCTTTTTTAGTGTGGGACCCTCCAGCAGTACTTTGTGGCCTTCAACAGGTGCTCTGGGCTGAAGAAAGAGACGAAGACTTCCCCTCTGCCCCGTATTTTGCTCTTGTTGATGGCTAAATTGCGCCTTAATTCCGGGGTGGCAAACAGTGATGGCAGGGTGCTGTTATTGTACCAGCGTTATGGTATAGGTTTCCCCTAGGTGAAGGATAATAAAACCATTGTCTTTGTGAGTTTGAGCTGCTCACCTGTTGGGCCTCATAGGATGGATGCAGTTATGGATGATCGCTTCCAAATTACTTCCTCCATGGAGGGAAGAAGGTCAACACGGTTATTCAGGTGGCCTGCTGGGATACCTGCTAGAGTTCAGCCAGTGTTGTGTCTGCGGCCGTCATGGGAAAAATGAGTGCGGAGACTGTTTACTGAGGTCACACTTCCCCTCCCTCCCCATCCGCCCGCCGTCCCGTTTTTGAGAGGAGGAAGTCAGCTTGGTCCCCAGGCATCCCTCCCCCCCCCCTTCTCTGCTGTAGACTTATTGTTTGAATACAGTAGTAGTAGTGAGTAGATAAAAATTCAAGGAAAAGTGTTTGGGTCAAGTGAATGTGCTTTCAGACATGAAGCGACTGGAGGGAAAGCTGACTTTTAACACACATTGAAGTCCAGACAGCTTTTGCATTTTCCTGTTTGGGTCTAAAGGAACAAGAAACTCGGGGAAGTAAAGCCCTTCTCCCCTCCACGCTGTTGTTTATTGTGGCTCTGTGGAGCCCAGTGGTGTAAGTGGACAATTGCAGCAATGCAGTGATGTTTTTGTGCACAGTCCACTTGCTTTGAATGTTCAACAAAGCAGCAGCAGCAACGATTTTTGCATAACATTTACAATGAATTTCTGATTATAACCATTTTATGACATCACGCTAAGGGGGTCAAGCCTAAATTAACTTTTCTGAAATTGGGTCCTCGAGCTACTACCCCTACATTTTAACTGCCTTGACACATTTTATGTTATTCAGAGAGAAGATAATGAAAAGTCTCGTGGAAAAGTGCCCTTTCCTGAAAGGACAGGTAAAAAAAAGAAGAGACACTGACAACCACCAGACTCTATTTAATCAAGGCACTTCAATTGCTTAATTTGCATAATTAAAACCTACAATAATGAATGCCTTGACTAGAGAACAGCAGAGAGTCTGGATTTCCTAATTCTAGCATGCTTATTGTGGCTGGACACAGCAGTTAGGTGAGGTATGCCACAAAGTAAAACGATTGCTTGAATCTCAGTTTCAAAGAAACCTGTTAATTTCTTACTGCAAGCTAAATTAGCCAGCTTTCGGCTAAAGCTTAGCACCATATGGAGAGGTGAGGTATCAATTTCCACCTAGCTTTCAGTAAGAAAGGGACTAAGTGCATCTGCAAAACCATTAAACTATTTTTAAGATCAAATATGAAAACTGTTATTTGCAAATGATGTCTATGACTTTTGTACTTTTACTGATAATATAAATTTTGAGTTGTGGACGTATTTTAAATATTTCCATTTTCCAAACCATTGCACTGAGGTTTCACTGCAGGTCAGTGCTGACAGAAAATCATAAATAAAGATGCCTATGAATGTAAAAACCAGCCTTGGACCTTGTGGAGTGCACGAGTGTGCTGACTGCTTAACAGAGAATGTCCTGCGGGCCTGTGAGGGTTTAAAGATTTGGAATTAAGCTGAACTGTTGGTGTTTTTTATTGCAGCCAGGCCTCACCTCTGCCATGAGGGAAGTGAGACACTGACCTCTGCCCCGGCCACCATACAGATCAAAGTATAATGAGCAAGTGAATCAAGTTAAATCTTGCTGATAGAGAGCAAACCACAAGCTAATCAAGAATACAATGCACTGCTGATATATGCACAATGTGTTCCAGCCTATTATGGATAGGGTGAGTGAATGTGACTATGAATGTGGCTGCACAAATTAATTTGAACCACGAGGCCTTTTTGCCAGGTTTTTCATGATGAATTCATAAATTACAGGAACGGTAATTTTCACAAATGACTCACTGGGATTCATGTTTGATTTGTTCCTGCTTTGCTCCTTATTTGACCCTCGATCCATTTAAAATGCAGCCTCGTTAGTGAATCCATATAACTGTCTCGGATCAGGTTTTATTTCCCGAAACACTACAGAAAGGAAATTAATCAACCTTATGTCATCCAACAAATGTTTCCAGGCCAAACAGTCACTGGCATAGCATGTTCTGAGCATGTTTGTCTTTGATTTATGATGACCAGAGATAGGTGAGGCAGAATACACAGCTAAGGATTCAGGAATGATATTTTGCTATTTTGCACAAGCGAGCGTGTGTTTAAAAGTGTCCAAAACATATAGGCGAGAAATGGGTAAATGACTGCAGCTCTGCAGGCCTGGTTCCCGTTACCTCTCCTTTGTTGACTGCCCTCTGACATTTCTGTCACTTCTCTCAGCTTTTATGGTGGGTTAAGGTTTCAAGGAGCTGATCTGTGCAGGAACAAGAGCACACTGCAGCTTCGCTGTAGGAGGGCAGACGACAGAGGACAGAATGAAAACCCAAACTGACGTAGACTTAAAACAGAGCATGGCCATATTATTCTATTCACCTCTAAGCACCTGAGCCCCCGAGGCCCTCGCTGATACGTGTATGTGTGTGCCTGTGCGGCTGTTCAGCAGTGCGAGCACTGCAACGGGCCTGGGAGGAGATGAGAGACGAGGCAGGAGAATAGAAGAGACTCTGAGCTGAGCTGTGCTCTTGCTTTATCCCTGCATGCGGTGTGACTTCTGCTTTATGGCATGTGGCTGTATTAAACTGTAGGGCAATAATCTGGTGTCAAGTGGTGCAGAGACCATAGACATCAGTCATGCTGGTACCATGCTGTACTATATATGGGAGCCTCAGCAGCATGCAGTTGTGTACTGCCGTTTTACCCAATCCCCACAGCTTCATTTATCCAGTGCTGGGTGTTGCGGGAATGGCAATACTTTTTCAGTATAGACCGAAATTTGTCTGAGACACCCCGAATTGACAGGCGCCTTTTTCTTTTCTCAGTGGAACAAAGCACAAAGTTAGTACTGTGAGCGCTGCAGGAATTTAATTGCCTTGAAAAAACCTCCTCCAAAAACCTTCATCTCCATTATTTTTCAGCCTGTTATTCATCTTCATCTATACTTCTGAACTGCCCAGTGCTCCCAGAGCCCTTTAAATTTGAACAGTGGAACAACTCTGTCAGTAGTTAAAGGAGTGTAAAGAATTTCTCATTCACTTTCTTGCTTCCAGATTTTCACAGCTGGTCCTGCTTTCAGAGCACTTTTACTGGCCACAAACCTTATTTTTTAACCTCCAGGCAACTCTGGAATGAAGGCCACATCTTCACTGTGTCTGCTGCAGTTTCATTTTACATCTTTAATTTAGTGAGCTGAAAGTGAATTGACCCCAATTGTCGCTGGCCAGTCTGCCACTTATCACAATTGCAAGGGTAAATTGGTATGAGGCAGAGAGCAGAAAATGGGTTCAAGGTGCACAGATTCAACGTCTGAAGGGTCTGGATGGAAAGTGAGCTGCAGTGAGGCTGATGCTCATCACCTTTCATCAGGAGGAGACCGCAGGAATCTGTTGGAGGAGGTTGCGGAATTCTCCACCTGGAACTTCCATTCCTCAAGTCTGCATGTCACTCCTTGCTCAGGGGAGCAAGATGAAACAGGAGCTGACTGAGGCTCCCCAGCAGATGCCCACTAACACACATACACGCATAATGTACGCACACAAGCAGGCACACACACATATTTGCTTGAATGTGTCCTCCTTCGGCCATCTGGCCCTTTCTGCTGCTACTGCATGCCATTGCAGTGTCTACAGAGAGCCGTGCAGATGTTCCCACAGTTACCTGTCAAGGTGAGCAAAGCTTTTTAGAGCTGTTTAGATGTGGGGATTTACCCTGCTGCTTCCAGTTATCTCTTTCCATCTTAGATCTTCACTGTAAATATACACTCCCAATAAGTGAGCTTTGCATTTAGAAAGAGATAGAAATGTAGACAAGAGCAGCTCTGTCTCACAAGTAGCAGATCACTGTATCTAAACTGAAGTCATTGCTGTCAAGGTATTAGGTCAAATTAAGCAGGCAAGAATAAATCTTGGAACTAAAATTTTATGTCAGTGTTTAATACATTATCTGAATCTTTTTGTTTCTAACCCATCTTCTGTATGAGTAAAAGCAACTACCAGGCTTCTGCAGCTGTAAAATCATTTCATTATCGGCAGGGGAATATGCGTTATTAACAGTAACGAGAGTTAATTTAAAAATCATTGCACGCCTCTATTAAGGGCATTTCAGCTGTCATGTTTGAAGGTTTTGGCTGGTCATAGTTTTGTCACTATTTATAAAAGATCACCTTAAATGACTCAAAAAGAGCTTTCTCTGGCTGTGGCATACCTGGAAACCAAGAATCGCAGCACCATCAGTTTTGACCTTTGGTCCTGGCCTCACCAGATAGTCACTTTATTGTCCTAACATGAATCTTGTGTCCTTAATCATGGGCTAATATGCTGACTAAATACAAATTCTTTTCCTGACACTTCTTAATTTATTATCTTGCAAGGAGTTAAAGGTGAATGTGCCCTTCTTATGACTGACATGTTAGATATAAAGCTGCAAACCGTTTGCATCTTGGCATAACACATCACCTGAAAATAGCAGGTGACAAATGAACATGCATCTCATTTATTTTATCTACAAGAAAGGAAAAGTGTAAAAAAATGACAAGGCAATGTTTGACAGGAGTAACAATTTTTAAAAACTGGATAGAATAATAGCTGTTTCCACCTGCTCCAGTCGCTTTGCCAAGCTAACCTGTCTGTAGTGGCATGAGTAATTGAAATTAATGAGAGGGAAACAGAGATGGTCTTTATATCCCAAAAAATGTGAATAAACATATGTCCCCTGGAATCTAAATACTTTGTACTTCTCTGAGTTTTTGATTGGATGTTAATTAAGTGCAGTAATATTTAAAATGTCTGTCAACAGTTGTTCACAGATACATGTTTACTTTACTACGCTAGTATCCCATTTATTTTATGATCAGTCATCTTTACAGGATTAAGCTGAATCAAAGCACCCTGTAATGCTCCGACTGTGACAACACCTATATCCCATGTCGGCTTCTTATTCTTAGTGGGTTTGAAAAATAATTGCCATACATAATAACATGTGTCTGAATGGGTTTGCTGCTATTTGGTGAAGGATCATGTGTTACAATGAGCCAGACTGAAATGAAACAATGGATTTGCAGTCTAGGCTGACAGGCCAATGTGTTACGGCACGGCACAGGTCTGCAGAGCATGAGAACAGAACAACAAAGGCAGAAATGTCAGTGAACAACGAACACGAATGCAACAAGAAGTCTAACCAGTGGGAATTAATCAGTTTGACTTGTTCATTTAGGGTGAGGTGCGCGTGCGTAAATATGAGCGTGAAAAAGAAAATTGCACGTGTGTGTTTGTTTCACGCGCTCTTGGTACTCCTGGCGCTTGGATCCATATGTCATGTTGAAGTGAGATGTACACAATCCGGGCAGACTGCACTCCATTATTGAGTCTGATTCAGAGTATTGGGAGGCAGAAAAAACATAGTTGTTGAGATAAATTTTCAACATGGTACACAGACACTGAGGAGCACTGAGTTGGAGGTAATCTCCTGCTGGCTCCATAAAACGCACTCAATTGACAGAAGGCCTTGTGGTAGCAGACAAATCGCCTGGCTTATAGCAATGTGCTGAAAGAGAATGCCAGCACTGTGTATCCTTGCCAAGATGGATGTGCAGACAGCAAACTCAGGGCTGTTTTGGGCGTGGCTCTCTTGCTGACAGCAAACAGTGGATCAGTTGAGTATGCTGCCTGAGTTAGACTTGACATTGCCTTGTTTGTTTTCCTCTTTGCAAGATGTTAATGGAGCATCTACTTCTCACCTTCCAGTTCATGAAGTTGCCAGTGTGTGGCCTCTTTGGGAATATTTAGCCACTCGAAGAGTTAGATGCTACAGAAGCAAGTGAATAAGAAGCTTAGAGATCACTAATCAGGACGTGTCACTTTACATATTACATTTTTTTTTTTAAAACGGGTAATTTTTATCCACAATTGGCTTGTTTAGAGAATTTAAAGGAATCCTAAAAGACTCTTCTGCACCTCCAAGCAAAGTAATTACTCTCTGCAACATGCCTGCAATCATGTTTGTTGTTTGGGCAATGTAATATTTCTTTCTTTTTATTCCCAGAGGAGCCCCTGAGTGGCCAAGAGTAGTAAACTGTGGCTGCGGTTTGCAGCTGCTCCGTAAGTGCACCAGTCTGCTGTCATGTCATATTTCCCCATATGTGTCAGAGCAATAGTGTGCATGCATCTCTCTCTGATTCTATTTGTGTTTGTGTAATAGCAGATGGATAGCGATGAGTTGTGGTGTGACTTGTAGATGGCTTGTGTTAACTCATCTCCACCGGACTCCCCAGCTATGCTTTAGGCTATTCTTTATTGTCAGGAGCTCATTCAGATACGTATATAGTGCTCCATAAATCCTGGCGCGGTATATAAAAAAAAGATGCCAGTCAAAGTTCACGCTGCTCATGTTCATTTCACGCTTGAGTGTCCCGCCCCATGTGTGAGGATGAGCGTGGGTATTGATGATGTGTGAATGTGCGTGAAAGTACCAGAGGGAAAAAAGATAGAGATGAAGCACAGTCAGAGTCCCTCCATCCTTTCCAGTTTGCTGCTGAATGCATCCGTCTTTCTGATCTTAACTACTACCAATTTATGATTGCTTTATTACTGTCGGCGTTTTATCTTCACTGGCCTGGTGGTGGTCATGGAGAAGGTAACCATCCAGTAGCATTACTCTAGTACTTGCTGGGGTTAGTTATGATGAGCTTTCTTTACCCCTTGTGTTTTATCACTAGCTTATATATCAGGGTCTAAAATGCCATTAAGCATCTAAGTATTATTATGTATATGAATATCAATAATGTCAGCTTAGCATCAAAGCAGGTAAACCTTCTGTAGTGAGAGGAAGCTAAAGTAAAGAAGAAATGTGTTTCAATTTGGACTTTTCTCTCATTATCAAATGACCTGACTTGGCAATTTGTCTGCTGACATTTGAAAGGAAATGGCATAGCCCTGCGTTCGACAAATGGCATCAAAGTTGCTTTTATTCCAATGGAAAATTGTTGTCGCTGAATTTTTCAACAGGCGGAACAACGAAAAGGTCAATCGCAGCCGTATGGATTTTCATAATGGATTTTCAACTGAAAAAGTCATAAAATAGCTGCGTTGTTTGTCTGTGATTGGCAGCTGAAGTCCTTTTCCTTAGACTTTTATACTTTGGGAAAATGTGAAAAAAAAAGTTTTATTGATTTTGTTTTGTAAAATCGACATTAATATAAGACAATGATGTTTTGCTGCTAGACAAAAGTGTGATTGCAGACCTTTTTTTAATCTCTTCTCGATGAGCCACGAAAAAATCATAAAAAAGATAAAGAAAAAAGTGCTTGAAATCTGTAGCAGTGTGTTTTGAACAGGCTGCAAAGTGAAAAGAGTAAGAGCTAATGTATAAGCTACAGTGTATCACGATAACAATCACTTTAGAGGTCACTGGTTGGAAAAACAAAAAGAAAATGAAGGGTAATTAGATTTATATTCAGATCAGCAGATATGTACTGTCTTGATAAACTGTGCCACCTCGAGCTTGTCATTACTCCCAAGCAGCAGATGCTCGTGGAGTAAACCTTCCCCTGCCTTTCTCCTATGAACCATCTCTCCCATTAATAGATCCGTCCTTTATGTTTCCCCTCTTGTTACGGCCGCTCTATTTTATGATGTCACTCTCTTTGCTGAAGAGCTCTGGGCTGTTTTATCTCCTTCGTGTGTGTCGAGCACTTAAACTTAAACCTCTCTGTTTACGAGTCCCAAACTGCCTCTCCATCCTCTGCGTTTGCTGCTCAGTATCAGTTCAGTACCACCTATAAAAGCAGAGCCGTCCTAGCTTTTCGGGGAACTTGCCGGGGAGGCCTCACAGTGCAGACTCAAAGGTAAGTGCCCAGCTAACATGCTGATGATGGGCAAAAACCTATGGAGGGACTTGTCATCAAGTGAGTGTTTGTATATGTGTGTAGATTTACCGATAGCATTGTGTCTTTGCCACATTCTCAGTTGACAGCGGCTTCTACCCCTGATTACTGCTCTGAAATCACTTTCATTCAGAGATGCTTTCAGTTTATATTTTGTTCCTACATGCTGTTGTTTTGTTGCCTGAAATTGTCATCATTAACGTGCCGTCTTTTAGGTACTCAGCTGTATTCGCTTTGCCAGTGGCTGTTTTGGCAGTGTTCACTCCCGGTGCCTCTATCAGGCACCTCTAAATCAACATGATAGATGGCAGCTTTTTGTTTACCGCTCTAAATTTATGCATCAAACAAAAAAAACATTGCTGGAATACCTTTGAACATGTCTGTGCAACGCGGAAATGCTGTCCCTCCTCAGATGAAAAGGGGGGAAGCTCCTGGGGAGAGCACCTGCACTTGTAGCCTTGGCAAATTCCTGCCAAGTTTTACTGTTCGAAGCAGGAGTGGATGCTGTAGTTGTGTTTCGCGCTCTGATCCTTTGCTCTGTTCAGCTCAACCCTCCCCTGTGTCTTTCAGGAGATGCAACAAGGAGATCATAAACGCCAGAACTCACAGTGCAGGATCATGCTTTAATATCATTCAAAGTCAGCCAGAGGGCCTGCTAGATGGTGTTAAACACTACATTTTATTGTTTATTTACAGTTTTTGCCATCTTTAGTTTCACATTTAAGCAATCCTGTTTAAGCTATGCTGACCTGACCTCAAACGCATCTCTTTTTACAAATTTAATTTAGCTAGGAATGATAGTTTGAACTTCTCTCTCCATTTTTTCTTTTTCCTGTGCTTTTTCTGACCTCTCTGTACCTGTTCACCACCACGTGAATGCATTCCTTCCTACACAAAATCCACTCCTCTACTCTTTATTTACTGTGAGCAATCTTCCACAAACTCCATTGCTGCCACACGGTCATTACCACATCTATGTAGCGAGACGGTGCCCTCCTCCTGCTTTTTCTGTCCAGCCACTGAACCCTTAACCTCACTGTCCCACGCTGGGCGTTTATGTCTTCATCCCTTTTGTGCGAGAGGATCTGTTTGGGTCGTGATGTCCAGGAGAGAGGTGAAATTGGGGTACACTTGAACTCCCAAAGAAGCAGTAACATTTGAACTGAATTTGACCTGTGGGACTACACGTGATGTGTCTGTTTTCCTCTCTTTTATGCATTTTCTCTTTTTCAGCTATTGCCAGGCATTCAGGCACACAACGTATGCATATAGAGTTTGGTTCCCACACTAGATTGCAGCAGAAAGTGTTTTATACGTTAGTGGTTATCTTATTAGGGGTGCTGTAAAAGCCCTACAGTAACCATTCAAAGTCATCATGGTGCTATAGCAGTTGAACAATGCTTAATTAGCTCGTAAACAAAGGCTACAGGGGAATCAGAAAGGGCAATCAAAGTGTCCCGTGCCTTTGAGCTTCTCACACCATCAACAAAGCCTTCTCTAATGGCCCCATCACTCCACTTGTTGTGTCTCACCACAGTGTGCTTCCTGACAACATAAAAGGCACACATTCCAAAAAGAGCCTCGGACAGGAGACGCTACTCATCTTCACGCTACTCATCTTCACCTCCCTTTGCCTTCAAAGCTACCCTGCTGACGCCAGTGCCACTCCCCTCCCTACCCTTTCCCCCCCTGCCAGATATTGACATTGCTCCTCTGCTCACGTCCTCCGTGTATGTTTGGTTCCCCGTGGCGACCACCGCAGCTTTCATCTTTCCTCTTTCAGTCTTGTGTCCGTGACTTTGGTGGTCTGTTTTATTGCAGCTCTTTGTGTGCCGCTGTGCTGGCACGCCGCTGGGATCCTGTGAGGAAGTGCTCAGCGCACAAAAGACACCGTGCCAGGCTATGGAAAGGTTACTCAGGCTTGATGTAAAGACAGGTGTGAATTTGATGTGTGTGTCAGGTGTGCCCGCGCGAAAGCCCGTGCGTCACGGCGGCCTCATGCTCATGCTCACGCTCGCGCCAGACAGCGAGTGCATGTTTTCCTATGTTCGGACACGAGGCCCTCTAAAGAAAACAGACATTCGCTGCCACACGAGGACAGCACGGCAGCAGGTCGGAGGCAATCTCTGCTTGTTTGTGCGACTATGTTATCATCTCCTGTTTCCTGTCAAAACAGGAAAAGAGAGGGGCGAAAATGGAGGCTTGGAAAGTGCCGCCTTGATGTGTGTTGGCTGGAGGTCCAGCTCTGTCTGACAGTGACCCTCCCGGCCAGGAAAAACAGACCTGTTCTGGGCGTAACCCACAGTGGGGTACTTCAGTGTTATTTTTATCACTTTCGTAAAGCAGGGATGCTTTTCCCAGCTGTTGACACAGGTCTGGGTCATTTTTGTCTCTCAAACAGTGCAGCACAGGAGAGAGGGAGACGTCCCATCTGGTTGTGTCCTTTTGCCTATTAGCCTCACATGATTGTAATGTCTGTTTAAGAAGGGAAATCCTTTTCGACATTCTGTTAATCATGAAAGCGAAATGCTCTTTTTTTGTTTTTTTTGTTTTGGATGATCCCTAGACCTCAATCACAATGGCTTTTTCATCAGGCAGGGCTCGTCAAGTGATTTATCCATCCGTCACACTTATTTGTTAATTCTTTACAAAAGGATGGCACACACACACGTGCACGCACACACACAGCAACAATGGGTGCATTCCAGCAGATTCACTGTGGTTCAGGCTGCGGCTTACTGCTGATTGCACGGCAGGTAAAAGCTCCAGTGCATGCATCGATATTGCTTAATAAGAAGGTATGGACAGGCGTACTGCACAAACACCTGATTAGGGAGCGAGCTAATTACTGACTGGTGAAAAATGATAATCATCTCTCTCTACTTTGATGAGTCACTATGTAAAACTGAGAGTTGCCCTTGTGGCATTCCAGGAATTGATGGCAGGGCTAAGTTTAGCTCTTTATGGCATTGCTAAAAGCGAAACAGCTCCATGCACAGGAATCCTATTGTTACACCGAGTGGGTTTTTCAATTTGTGTCCAGTCTAACCACATTAATTCTTTAAGTTATACATGAAGGATTGACCCACTAGGAGTGCTTCCTTATTGAAAAAAAGACACACAAAACATCAGTAGCGCCCTTGTCACGTCAAATCTGGATCAGCGGCAGCCGTCTGCCCCTGTCTCCGAGACCCAGATTAAGATGTGGCGTGCGCTCGCTGGCTGGGGTCGATGTCATCAGCAGTGGGGGTCGGAGTTCATTTGTCTTTCTTGACAGACCTTCAGGTGGTGTTCCAGTGCTTTGGCAGGAGGCCACACCAATGCTGACCTCCATGAGTCGCGCAATTAGTTACCCTTTGACCCCTCAGCCCTGCAATCAAACCCCGAGCATGGACCGGGCATGCTTCTGCATCCCCAGACCCACTTATGTGGGAGCGTGTGTTTCTGTGTGTTTGTAGCTCAAGCACACACTGACGTAACATCTGATTCAGTCTTAAATGATGTAATTGCCAAGTCCCACTGTTTCAGTGTACTTCACAAAATGAAAATAAACTTGCATGAATTTGCACCATGAGTGTATTGACTCTTTTGCATTCTCCTCGATTCATAAATATTTTCATTTTTCAATGGAAGCGGATGAAAAAGGGTCAGATACATTCATTCTGCCATAGACAGTATAACACCTCTCACCTCGCTTAGTGTCTTTGGAAACAGACGGACTCAGATCTATGCCATTGTGCCCTTGAGCCAAAAATACGCAGACTGTGCCGACTCTCCCACTGTTTCTTTAAGAATCGTGAGTGTCTCACTCTAGCTGAATTCCAAAGCTTTTACTGAGATTTGCAGTGTTGTGACATTACATACAAAAAACACCCCTAAAAATGTGAAGAGCACAATTTTAGAGACATAGTGAGAATTCAACAAAGTCCCCAGCAACTCAAAAGTTTATCCACTGATTTCATTATGTGAAGTGACAGCAGCGATATCCTTGTCCGCCCATGCTGACATCCCAGACATGATGATAAGGACAGTTTTGTAACTTGTTTTGTCCCTGGTTATGCAGACAAAAGGCTAGATTGGCACCAAGCTAAGCCATTCAGTCCAGACAATTTCAGGAGAATCATTTTGGCATTATGTGAACTTCAAACATACCACACAGCAAAAGATTCTCTGTGTTTGATGTGGTCCTACTAACTTGAATTACTGCATTTGGTTTAGGTAAGGGGTGACACCTGTGTAGATGATGCAGGAGGCAGGACACACGATGCCCTCTTATTGCTGTGAATTCTCGGGAAATTTACCTGCACTGTTCATGCGTGGGCACAATCTTGTGTTATGGTGTCCTAAGACATTTACATTCACTTCCAATGTTTAGTAAATTAGGCTGCAACACATGTGTGAAAATAGCTTGTGTAATACTTTCAAATAGCTTCACTATTTCCTGCATCTACAAGTCTTGTTTCAATTTAACTTCATTGCATCTCAAAGGATTACAGAGTTCATCTTAACATAATGTTAAATCTGTGTTTTGACTCAAACGGATGCTATAAAATTGACAAAAAGGTTGAAAAATAGTTTAAAATTGCCTTTCACTTCAACTCGTCCTCACCGTCTCATTTTAATATTAAGTGAAGCTGCCGGAGTAGCTTAGTGTTGTAGGCCATAAGGCCATTTGCAGGATGCTATTGTTCCTGAAAAACAAAGTGGCAAAATGTGCATGTGAAAGAATTTTGATAAGCTAAGCATTTTCGAGGCTTGTGAATGAAAATCCTTCAGACTCAATAAGTGGATTAGTATGTGCTACGCTCCTCCGAGATAGTTCCGCCTACCTCCTTATCTTGCTGCGATTCAACTGAATGTGTCTAGACATCTCAATTAGCAAGAACCCCCCCCCCCCCCCCCCCCCCAAAAAAAAAACAACAAAACAAAACAGATACTGGTTAGTGCTTATCTTTGTGTTTTCTTCTATCAGTGCTCTCACCAATGTCTAGTTTGGTGTCTAGTTCTCATAAACACACATCAGTTTCCCATTAACACACCACTTCCTGTCTGAAAGCCCTGCACTGATGTTTAAATTTCTATTATTAGCGATGATTGTGCTCTCTGAGAAGTCATTGGCATGGTAATGACATCTTTCATGATAAATTAGTATTCCCCCCCTCTCTCTCTGTGCCATACCTACACGAGGCTGTTGCGCCAGACTGATTCCGCCTCTCGCATCTCTGCTGCTCCATTGTTCTGCCGACACACAGCAGTTTCGTGAAAACACAAAGCGTGTCACTCTCTGAGATAATGCTCTGCAGACTGGGAGCGGATGGGACAGGAATGCTCAGCACTGCTCACCTTGGCTCAGGATTTGTTCTTCAGCGAGGCAAAAATGTCGGCCTCACCTTTAGCTCTTTTTATACTCCCTGCACATTTGTGATGTTAATCGGTTAGCCTGTTGCTCACATAATCCTGCACTGGCTGAGAATTTAGATATCTGCCAAACGCAAAAGTGCCACGCTCATCAGTAACCAGTTACTGTGGCTCAATACAAAGATACAGAGTCCGTCTATGAGGAGACAGAGAGGGGGAGGGAGACCGAAACTCACAAACACTCAGGAACGGAAAAATGAATAATAATTATCCACATGGCAGCTTGCCAGCATAATTACTGTACAGTCCGTTCTAAGGGGAAAGTGGGCAGAATTATTGTTGGAGGATGCTCAACATTTCACCTTGTCATCACTCCCCGTCACTTTCTTTTTATATCACTAGGAGTATGTATAGCTTTGCATTTTCTCCAAAGAGGAGAGACGAACTATTGCAATGAGTACATAAGATGAGGTGCAGAGATCCATATGTTATACCTCATGCATTCTAAATGGGCTGCTTGGCATGAAAAAACTACTTAAATGTTGATCTGAAAATGATTAATTTTAATTATGTTGTTGATGTTTAGTCCCAGAGTTTTTCCATTATGCGATCTGGAGGATGTTGATCAAATGCTGTGTGCAATTACTTCTGTTTGAGCATGAGCAACTCCCTTTGCATTTTTTCTTTGATAATTAACTACTCATATGCGCACTCCACGCGTCTGGCTGTTCACTGCTGTCACACTTTACCCCTCCGATGGAGATTAGTTGCCGTGAGCTTTTAGCAGAGGTTTGTTTTTCTCTCTAAATAAACTGCAGGGACCTGGGAGTGCTCGTTTTCCAGTCGAAATGAAAATGTTCCCCCCGTACAACATAACTGCAGCGACTGCAGCTCTCTTGGTGTGACAGTTCAGACAGAGGAGAAGCAGGTGGCTGTCATCGCTGCGTTTAGACTGAAAAAATGTTTAGAAAAAAAAGCATTTTGAAGTGAAGTACAAGTGAAGTAGCGGTTTGGACTGTTGGAGAGAACTATTGTATCAGGATCATGTGCTCTGTGGTGAGAGTTTAGAGTAGGTACTTGGACAAAAATAGATCTTACAACGAGCTTTAGTGGACCGTTAGGAATACTGATTACAAGTTCAGACCTGCACACTGTTGAGGACTTTACAAATGCATGGAATAAATTCAGATTTCCACTCTTTTTTAAATGTATAAGAGTTATATGCCTCATGCTGTAAGCTACTGGATAATGTGGGCCTTTTAGCATTTTTCTCAACATCTTAGTTACAAGAATTAAATATAAAGCAGATAAGCATCGATTATACAGTGTATAAGTGTATTCAGTATATAAAACAAAGATTTGCTATTGGAGGCAGTGGGATATTCCTTCCTATGCATTTTCCTTTTTTATATACTTTTATATACTTTTCATTATCCCTGCACTCTGTGTAGCTGCCAGACTATTTTAACCCTCTTCCCCTCCCTCTAATCTCACCTTCCTCCCTTCTGTCCTTGCTTTCACCTGCAGTTTACAGCAACACCTGGCTTCTGCCTTTACAGCTTGCCTGTTGAATTTTTCATTACACACTCATTTTGGCAAGTCTGGTTGGGGGAAAAGAGGAACTACCTTGAGAGCATCTCTGAGCCAAAAAAATCAGCCATTTTAATTAGAAGTGCACAATGGCTTGTGCAGGTATACGTAAACACAATTCACTGCGTCTCTGGCGAGGACAGCATAGCAAGCAGCCCTGCTGCCGCCGCCGCCGCCGCCGCCAGACAGCCTCTGCTGTAGCACTGGGCAGGGGAGTGAGAAATATAATGTTTTATCCTGCTAAATTGAAAAATACTTTTTCCACGAATGTGAAACCTTCAGAGGTCGATGTTGTTCTGTCTGTGCACTCAGCACTCAAATCAGTTGCCGCTGAGTTTAAGCAGTGATCGTTCACTACCGGATGTCTTATGGAGACCTGTTAAAGTCTCTCACTGCAGCGCTGCTGAATTCAGTTTGACCCTCCCCGGCACTCTGACCCTGGCCAAAGCTGATGAAAGCTTGACGGATCTTGGACAGTGAAGGCTGCCCTGTGTCCACAGAGGAGAGAGGAAGAAAAAGATGTTGGAAAGGGGGCGGCGAGGGAGAATGAAGTCTGTCCAAACAGTCTGAAAGGGGCTTGTTTTCTTTATGTGCGTGAGTGAACAGGAAAAGGTAATTAACTGGCCAAGTGGCGAAAGGCTGGAGTGATGGATGGGTGTGGTGTAAAGAGACACACAAGGGGCAGCAAATATAGACACACACACACACACATCAACGGACGGTTTTCACCCATTTCTTCTTCATATGTAAAGACGGGGTTAGTGAACCTTTTATGATATTACACGTCTATAAATGGGACGAACATATGGAGGAGTGACATATCATTATATGGCGTCATTAATGGTTACAGGGTGGTTTGGAACACACAGTCATGAATGATTACATCTCACTCTATCTGTTTTTAACCTCTGGATCAATGTGTGGTCCTTTTTATTACTGATTGACAGCGACATCTGGTTTTCTGGATGACAGAGAATCTGTCGGATGCGATCTAGTGTACAATGAGCTGTAACGTGCTCCGAGTAATCCCCAAGCAAAGGAAGAAATCCACCCAGACCTCCACGATCTCAAAAAACTGCATTTTATAGGCTATCTTGTGTGCTCGTTCCAGTGGCAGATTATTTGCCATCTTGGGTCCGTTCATCAAAGAGTCTATCTCTGTGATATTGTGGACAGGTGGTGCTGAAAGTGTCACTAAGGGGGAAAGCCTATTTGCATTTTCTGTTAGCAGTGCACTGACGGTTCAAGGCAGGAAAGGATTAAATCACACAGGGCAGGCAGACTGACATCAGCCTCTTCCTCACATAAGCTCTTCTTGAACAGATGTGCAATACAGGAAATTTTGGCTGCACTGAAGATCAAAAATTGGATGCACTTTTCAAAACAAGGTAATCTGTTTTATATCAATAGGGAGACATTTGTTCATTGTAATTTTGTTTTTGGCATTGTTATAAGCAGTTTTTCATCACGATAGCTGGAGAATTATGTAAAGCTATCTTTTTTTTCTCAGTAGAATACAAGAATGAAACGACTTTTTGCAACATCACGTTTAAAAGATCGTAATTTAGAACATGAATAATCCCGGACTTACAAGATATCTTAATTGGTATTCATTCCTTTGGCATTTTACATTAATAAAACCACAAGGCGTTCTTGTGATTTATAGAAGTTATTCAGCTTAAAATATGGGATAATCCCACGAGAGTAGGAGGCAAAGAGAAAGAGGAGCAGTGAGACCCCGGCTTCGGAAAGGCAAGAGCAGAATCGATTTTGTAACCGCATCTCTCACAAAAAGCTTAAACTCAGATAATGAGATATGTGCCTAAATGTAGCCGCGCTTAGACAAAAGCCAGATTTCGCATGAGAAATGCTGGAGATCCACCAGAGATATTTCATCATCATTTCATGGAATCCTATTGTGCTCCAATAAAATCCCAGAAGAGCGGCTGAAAAATGAAGCATTCAGAGTTTTTCACACAGCCACAGAGGATGAATGACTTCATTACTGTATTGGTGCATGCTTTTTGTGTGTGTGTGTGTGTCTGAGGTGGTATTATCAGGTAGGTAATGACAGTGTACTTTTGTTGCTGGAGATACTGTTGCCTTGTTTGGGGGAAAAGCCTTATTACAGGTTTGTTTAATCTTGTCGAGTCAGCAGACGGGGACAAGCATCTGTTTGATGTGATTTGTTGAACCATCCCATTTTGTGTTCTACCAAAGGCGTTCCCACAGAGTTAAATAGCATGCTAGTGTGACATCCTGAGTCATTGTCTTCTCTGCCTCCGAGCAGGCAGTGGTTAAATTTAATGGTCTGTATCCTAGATATGCTGTGGCACTAAAAGCTCTACCTGATATCTAATCAGAGTCGCTGGCCTTCCGGGTCTCCGCTCCTTCAGGGGATGTGAGTAGAGTCGTAGAAGTGGAGGTGGTGGGGATAGTTGAGAAGGAGCGGAGGGGAGGGCGAGAAAGGGATTACACCACTGTGGTTGCTTTTATCCTGGGAATGTAATCTGCCTTAATGCCCAGTGCTCACTCGGGGCAAGGCCAGCAGCTGTGCTCGTTTTTCTCCGACATGGCTGTCAGATTTAGCCGTGCTACCTGTGGGAAAGTGGGCTTGGTGGAAGCTCTCGTCCTCAACCTGGGATCTGAAGTGGGCTCCTGCGGTTTATTGGGGGGGCAATCTGTTTCAGGAGGCCATGTGTGGTTTAGGTCAACACTATCTCAGGCTGGGTAAACAGACGTGGCTCTGTCACATCCTTACAGAGCAGGAGAGGAAGGGAAAGTCAGGAGTTGAAAGGGCATTAGATTTGGCAGCTGCTGTGTGGTCTTGATTTTACAAGAAAGTCAGTAGGAAGTACTTAAGAATTGTGATGTGTAAATAGGACTGGTGCCGGTGAGAGGACAGATATAAAGCAGCACGACATTGTACTGACTCGTATTTAGGAATGCTTCCAGTGTTCACAGGATAATAAAATAAAAACCTGAAAGAACAAGGTAGAAATCTTAAACTGAATTTAAGAGTTAACCTGGCAGGTCTTTCAGTTTAATGGATGCTTGAGGTGAGCACACAAAGGACTTAGGAGTAGTGAATGACTTCACAGATGTTACGAGTATTAAAGCAAATCACCGACAGCAGAATGCCACCGAGTGCTGGCAGCTCTAAAACTGTTCAGATATGAGCTGACCGGCAGCTGGCTGTCGAATGTCAGAACTTTCCACTTTATTTTTTCCGTCATCGATACATGTTGGTACAATTTTGCTTTGTTTTTATTCTGCTGGAGCTGCAGAGGGTCACGGGGCGCTTTTATGTCTGAGAAATATCTGTTGAGCTCAACTGGAATAGAAAATATAGTTTCCCAGAGTATTTTACTTTCAATGGAGCGTGCCTAAAAGTGTCTCGGCTAGCGAGGGGCCTCATGCATTTCAAATCACTGTGACCTTCCCTTGATTTGAGTCAGCCTGCAATATCTGGCCTCAGCGCTCCACATGAGAAGCACATCAGAGACCGAATGCGGAAACTGTTAGATGGCAGTTTTCCTTTGTCTGGTTAGAGTGAAGGCGCTCTGACAAGGCAAGGTAAATGAGGTGTGATTTGAGGAAAAACCTATGTGTGACTTTGACCAGTTCTGCTTCTACCCTGAGGACACACAGGAGTGAAATCATGCACATCTTTCTCCCTGTCGCCTCATCCATAAGTGGTTACGGCTGAGCTTGTTTCCATCAGCCTCTGGGCATGGGATGTCTGTGATGACACTCTCCATCAACCCAGAGAGCTAGTCAGCCGGGTGGCTCATCGCTCCTGCTGCTGCTACCCTGCTTTTCATCACAGTTAGTGTGAGGGACAAAGACAAACTTATGTCTCTAAGGGCTGTGAAAGGTTGAATCCACAAGCAGGGCTTCTCTCTAGTGTGCTCACCACAGCTCCTTTCCATAATAAGGCTGCAGCATCTGTCCCCAGAGTTTAATAAAGATCCATGCTGTCAGGCAGTAAACCAACACAGCCACCCACAAGCCTCCGGGCAAGGGCCGCAACCCTGGCCTACCTCCTCCCACTCCTCACTGTCTTTTTATCCTTGCTTGTGCTGCTTAATTTTTCAGTGGACAGGCCTTGGGTTGAAAAACCAAAACCGTCTCCCACAGTAACAATGGCCAAGAGGTAACAGCCCCAAAGTAGCTTCCATGCCTCTTCTCCAACCAGAATGATTTGAGCGTTTGAGTTGTGTTGATGCAGAGTGTTGCAGACTTCTCTGCAGCAGCGCTACTCCTCGCTGCCAGTTGCACCCGTCAGTAATAGATCAAATGGATAATAAAAGAAACAATATGGCTTTGGGGGTGGGTGCGCTCATGTATCATACATTTCATGTTTTCTCTGATATCCTTATCCACAAGCTCTCACACTGCTTAAATGTGAAGGTACAAACCTGTAGGTGAAATATTTCGATGCCTAACTATGGCCACTTTTCAGCTGACTTGAGATATTTTTACATCCAAACCTGAATTCTGATCTGTGTGTGAAATATGTACCACATAAATATGGATTTGTCCTTGTGTTTCCACCTACCCACATCATTCTCTTCCATATACCCATCATCATCAACCTCATAAGCCTTCTGGCCCTGACCCTTTATTCACTCCAACGAGCATACGTAAAGCTTACAGACAGCTTTACAGGAGAAGCCTGCTCTCTAACCTCCAGAATCCTAACTGAATAGCAGATGTGCTCAGCTTTGTGTGTCCTTTTATTAGCTCCCCTAAATCAACACCTAACAATGCACGCTGAAAGAGAGAGAGAGAGATGGGTAGGGGGTGGTGTTGATTTCTTCGATGTACCAGCACCCTGAGGTGGGTAAGGAGTGGTCGAAAGGTAAAAGGGTTAAGGGGTGGAGTTGGTTTGTTATGACTTTGGTTCAATTTCCTGTCTAAGAAGCGTATACATGAACCCAGACTAGACTGTGGAAACGGCAGCCAGCGGTGCTTTCATATTTCACTCCAATTTGTCGTAGACCGTTTGATCTTATTTCAGCAGAACTGTCCTGTCTTGTGCATAAATATCCTGTCTGAGCATAACAGCCGGGATTGTTCACGTGTCAGGATCAAAGAGCATTAGATATCATTTTTAAAGCTCTATCCTATTTCATATATCTTAAGCTTCTCACATTTAAATCCTTTTCTCATTGGGATGTACAACAGCCATTTGATAGACAGCTGATCAACCATAGACAGTTGTCACCCCAGAGTTCTCATTTAGAGTCGGATTTATGGGATTTTCTACATTCTGACTGCATTTCTTAGTTGTGCTTGTGTCCTGCCCACATTTGTCCATGTGCAAAGTAAGCAGCCAATATAGCAGATCATTAACCAGAATGGTTCTCTTGCATGATTGTGCTTTAGGTAAAGAATAAAGCAAAGAATAGATTGAGCATGACTTAAACTATATTGCTTTTTGTGTCTTTATGAGATGAGAGGAAATATATGGCAGAAAAGAGTCTGTTTTTATTTGTAAGGCTGCAGAAGGTTGCCTTGGAACGTTGCGTGATCATACTATTAATGCTGTTTGCAGGGAAAGGTAATCTAAAAGTCTGTGTATTGAGTGGCTTTCATAGGGAGGAGATTTAGAGTCCCTCTGCCTGCCTCTTTGGTCTCTGGGCCCATCTTGGGTTAGCTGTATTAAGTGGCACTGCATTAGAGCAGCGGATTGTTGTTTCCCCGCAGCTTCACTCCTCCTGATCACCTCGGAGGTTCTAAGGAGCAAAGGTCTCATAAACATTTATGTAGGGGCTGTGAGCTTCTGTCTTAGGCCACTACTCCTCTGGGCAGAATCCTATAGTGCCTCTTTATGCCTCTTAAGAGACTCTCTCTAGTTCTGTGTGTGTAGGTGTGTGTGTATATTTCTGTGAAGGTTAGTTTCACTAAAACAGACAGAAAGTTATATTCTTTCCCCTCCTATGCCTTTACTTATGATAGGTCTGTATGCTTCCAGCTTCCCAGAGAGTAGGTTGTCATATGTTTTCACAATGGGACACTTATTATATGTAAATTTTATAGCTTTAGGCGCAGAGTCCCCAAGGCTGTTTTATACTTTTGTTAGTTCTTGCAAACAGCGATGGAAACCCTAGGAAGCCTTCTTAGAGAGGAAGTGAGAGGACAAAGCTCTACTGGACACCATCGCTAAAAGCAGTAATAAGCTGAAGTCTGTGTGGTGTTCTCTTTTAAAACTGCAAAAAGTAAATAGCAGCCACATTTCACTTGTGCTTTTTTAATGCGAGGAATGTCTCTGTGGGATGCTCGGCTAATCCCTCTGAGCATTGTAGAGTGCTGCAGGGATAATGTCTTTATTTTTCAGGCCAACGTGTTAACAAATACTTTCTCTGGGACAAGTATAAACTTCAGAATTCAAATATTTGACTTTGAATTCATGTTGAGAATCAAGAATGTGAAAGTGCGTAGAGCTGATGCATTATTTCATGCATCTAACAAGTCTTTAACAAGTAGAAAATGTTAACTAATTTCTCAGTTTAGCACTAATTTCTGCAAACTCTACTTCATGTCTGATTTATTTTGGGGGGGGGATCAGCAGTTTTAAGTTGCATGCAGGCTGCGCATCTAAACTAGAAGGGAACTTGCAGAGGGTGTAATCCTCCACCAAAGGTTGATGCCTTATCTTGCAGTTTTAAAGGTGATTTGGATAAGCAGCACAATTTAATGGGTTCTTCCTTTCCCCATGCTGTGTCTGTTCATCAAGTCTCAGGAAATTCAGCCTGGTAGTATTTGTGTAGCCCTAATCTCGCTGACAGAGAAACAAACAAATGGTACTGAAAACACACCTCTACCGTAGCCCTCTGCACTGAGGCCACTCAGAACAAACAATCATCCAAGAGAGGGAGTCGGCAAAAGCTCAGTAAGGGTCTCAGAGGGCAGTCAGGGACCACATTGCTAGCAGACCACTGACACCACAGTAAATACATATATACAAAAAATTGTAATGTGGTTATGCTTTGGAAAAAACATGTTTCCTTCAAAGTGTTTCTGTTCCGAATGCTGTGCTTTGAGCTAAAGTGCATTTCTTGTTTTTCTCTGCAGGACCCCGGGTATGCAACCTTCCTGTTCGAGCAGCTCCAAACTCCTGGGAATCATGAACCTGGATGCTGCCAAGTTTGCTCTACACCTCTCCACCAACTGAGGCAGGAGGCCTTGCAGACACTCCATGCTCCTGTCTTGGCCTTCAGCTCCAACATGGCTGCCTTGCCCAAAACATCTTTTATACCACAGCCTTCTAGATTCACTGTGTCGTCCTCCAGCATCCAAACAAAACAAGTCTCGAAAAGTCAGCCCTCTCCCCACTCTGTCCTGCCAGTAGGGGAGCGCCATGGGGTACCAAGCTGGTCCCAGAACGCAGCTAGCACTTCAGGGCCAAAGACCAGTGTCCAGGTGACAGTGGCAGGAGGGCAGCTCCCTGGATCTCTGAGCACCGTCACAATCCAAGCCCAGCAGTACCTCGAGGGCATGTGGAGCATATCCAGGGTCAACAACTTTCTCCCTCAACCCAAGTTGGTATGTGTTCACTTTGACCTTTTTTCTTCCTCATGCAACTAGCATTTAAAAGCAACTTTAGAAATAGTACATACCGTTAGAAGAGATGAAGCCCTGTGGGAAATTTGTGTCGTAGAACTGGAGCGCTGACCTCTTATTTCTCAGAAGTCACAGAGCCTGAGCGATCTAATGTCAGAGGTCATCTGAACACTAAACTCCTGACCTCTTCCTCAAGGGCATTTTAAATTATCACAACACAGCGTCACCATAGCTCCTCTCTCGTTTTAGCTAATCAGCGCTTTAATCTGTTCTGTTTATGCATGGAAGACATGCAGCAAACAAAACAGTTTCAGGAGCTTTACCTTAAAAGGTAAATGCTGAGGTTTCTATGTGCACGTTGCCAGGTATTTTGTGGTAAGCAATACGAGGGCATCTTTCTGTGATGACAACCTAAGTGACAAACCTCTGTGACATTCTACACCAGGCGGGTTCAGTGTACAAAGCATACAGCATGTGCTAACATCATCTAGTCCAGGGGTAGGCAACCTTTTTGATGACAAGTGCTATCTAAAATTTCCTCAGAAGTCAATGTGCCATATAATTGCATTAGCAATAAATTTAATAATGCTCTATATTAACAGTTACTGCGCTGAGCGGAGAGCTCCTGAAGCATTTGAAGTGTCGGAATGTGGAAATTTCAACATCGCTTGAAAAAACAGAGCTAGCAACGTCCCTCTCACCAGTAGGCTAAGTGATTTTTAGCCAATTACAAGTTGAATCTGGTAGTTGGGGTTGTTAGCTAAGATACCGTCATTAAGAACCAGTACAACTAATGTGTCTATGCGAGCTAATTTGCGATGCGCACCGCTGGCCCGGCCATTTATTTTTTAATGCACCTTCTCAGATTAATTTACTGCGTGTCGTGCACAGGGCTGGACTGGGACAAAAAATCGGCCCGGGCATTTTGATTAGAGACCGGCCCACCAGGTATTACAGGAAAATCCATAAAGCCTTTGAATGAAAACAAACGCTGTTGTGACAGTGATGTACAGTCTTGTTGGTATATATACGATTTCTATACGTTTTACATCAGGTAAAAACTTTGGTTGTAAGATTCAGATTATTATTTTAAATGAGAATAAGAAAGTATTTCTTTGTGCCCCCCTCTCCCTGTTAATGCCCTACCTGGCCCCCTGGCAAAACTTTGCTAGATCCGCCCCTGCACAGTTACCAGCTGTCAGCTACATAGAAAGGGATCCTGGTGTTATTTGTCTCTCAGAAACAGATCATAACTTCCCTTCAACTCATTCATGTCACCTAAAAGGTAAACCTGTTTCTCCATCACAACTCTGATGATTCAGTAAGGACATCTCCTGGTTTCATCTTCATGTTTCCCTCTCACCACATATCCAAACCAAGGGCGTAGATTTGGTTTTGGCATTGGTGGGGACAGATGATTCAACCATCGAACCCTGCCCTGTTTCTTTTTTGTTTCCTTTTTGTCTTTGCTTCTTGATAAAAAAGGAGAAATATACTTGCCTACATATCCTATTCTGCATGCTTTTAAACCATTTAAAATCACAATTCATAGTTTTATATGTGAATTATATAATGTTAAATTACTATTAAACAAATGACTGACTAAGTATTTTAGAGTTTAGTTCACTTCAGGCATATTTCATATAAATCAGGTATCATACAAACATAAAAATAGCTTCAAATACAGTCATGACAATAAAAGAATATGACTTTAAGGACTTAACAACATTAGTTCAGTTATAGTGCACCAACATCTCTGATACATTAGCACTAAGGGAACACTGAATGACCTGCTGGTTTTTGTACATAAAACTACTCATCTAAGATTACCACAAAGTACAAGATCTCTCAGCAAAATTATGCAACATTTTAGGCACTATTGCCCCGATCAAATCAGTGAGCTGGGATGTTTTATTCTAAACATGAACTACTGTTACAGCAACAGACACGAACAACAGACATGTCCCACACAACAACTCAATGTGGACTATGTGAAGGAGCCAAACACAGGCCTTCTCCTCTCGTTAACTGAGATAAACTGCTGGCATATTGGTTTTACATCTATACTGTCCAGTGTCTCCTGGTGGACACACAGCAGCATTGTTTAATCTCATTTGAGTCACTGTTGACCGTAGCCATGTTTTTAGTCTTCTGAGAGCACTGAAGCTTCTTTCAGCCTCAGTACCTGCGTTTTATCCTCAGATTAAAATTATTATTAAGTGCGTGATGTGCCTCACCTTTGGCCCTGGCTCTTCCCCTCTGACTGCACTAGGACATATTGCCACCTGATAAAATTGATTCGTGCCATATAAAAAGTGAGACATGTCAATTCAGATTCTTTGTCAAATATACACTAATGAATCAATTTACATCAGCAGCCTAACAGTTGTCATGATAATAAATACTAGTTAATCTATAGCACCAACTCATCAGTCAGTCACCTGTGACCTCGCCTCTTCACCTCTGAGCTACAACATGGCAGAGCTGCCTCTGTCACCTGATCAATAACAGTGAGACGTTCCACATACATGCAGTCACACATGTGCTTCAAATACACTAATGAACCAACAAGTCATCATCCAATTTCACCTGTGATCTTGTGTCACCATTACTTTCTATCACCTGACAAATAGGACATACATGACAATAAGAATAAAATGTGGAGCTGCTTCAGTGTTTCTGTCACTTTGTGCAGATCTTGACTCATCAGTAATGTTTGTAGGGTGAGTGAGTTTTTAAAACAATTTGTGCAAACTGCACTACAGGGTGGAATATTTGCAAAATCCTGACTATCTCATGATATTTTGTCTAAAAAATTAACCCTATGAATATGTCAGGACCATTAGGATGAAATTATTGTGTCACCAACATTTTAACTTTAGACATATCATTTTAACAGCCTCTGTAAACTAATATCCTGGCTTACTTGAGGCTGCTGTTTTCTCTGACACTTTCAATCAAAATTAGAAATGCTGCTCTGAGACTGAGAGAACTAATAGTGCTGCATGTTGTGCAGTTAGTTTCCAAAACACGCTATTCGTGGTTACATACAGTTTTAGACTGATGTGGGCCAAAGCCTAGCATAGCCTGTAACGTTATTGTGACGGACACATTTTATGAGTGAGCTTGACTTTAAGTGACTTACAGGTTTCTTTGAAAAATACTTTCTTATATCCAGGTTCTTCCTTTTTGCTGTCATCCTCCTCTCCTCCTTGCAGGTCCTAGCGGCGCAGGCTTGCCGGCCGCTGCTAAAACTAAACAGAGCTCCTTGAAAGGCACAACCAATCACATTGGCCATATTTGTCACATGATGTAGGACTCCAGTATGGAACGTAATTTAACTCTTTCTTCACAGCTAGGCGAATGAGACGTTGACAGATCGTTTTTTTCTTTCTGTCGGGTTTGTTTTTCTTTACTCAAAGAGATTAAATTATTGGTGGGGACAATTCAATAATCGCTGGATATTGGTGGGGACATGTCCCTTCCGTCCATGCCAAATCTATGCCCTTGATACAAACCGATATCATGACCAGCAGCTTTTACAGCTGTGGCTCCAGCAAACATCAGCTGATACTAGAAATTAATATTAAATAAATTCTAATGATCAAGCTTAAACGCGCTGCTGTTGTTTAGCGCGACATCCGCTGGTTTCCTCTTTCTGGCGCAAAGTGGGCGATAAACAAAGGAGAGACGGGACTTGCTCAGAAATACCGATCAGCTGATCATTGATCAGTTTCATGATTGAATGAGAGAAGAAGAGGCAGCTGACAGCGTAAAGATGCAGAATAACTCCAGCTTTGTGTCTTTTTCATTGTAGCTGAAGTCCAGGACAAACTGTGTTCCTTTTCAGCTCAATACCAAACACGTGATGTTTTCTCTGAATGCGGGACGATTCTGTTTTTTACGGCACGGTTGGCAACTCGACTAACGAACCTTATGAATAAAATAAAGTTCACTATCAGTAACATCAAAGCACCCACCCAGCTGTATAGAAACTCCGTCATGCTAGCTAGTACGCAGAGTTATTGTAACTGACTGTAAAAAGTCAGCACAACGAAAATAAACTCCACCTAAACTTGGTTCATATCTGACCCAGAGAGACTGCAGGTCATAACTTGGTAAATGGCCTGCATTTGTATAGCGCTTTTCTAGTCCCTAAGGACCCCAAAGCGCTTCACACTACATTCAGTCATTCACCATTCACACACACATTCACACACTGGCGATGGCAAGCTACATTGTAGCCACAGCTGCCCTGGGGCGCACTGACAGAGGCGAGGCTGCCGGACACTGGCGCCACCGGGCCCTCTGACCACCACCAGTAGGCAAACACGGGGTTAGTATCTTGCCCAAGGATATTTGGCATGCAGCCAGGAGGCAGCCTGGGATCGAACCACCGACCTTCTGATTAGTGGCTGACCTGCTCTGCCACCTAAGCTACAGCCACCCCTTGAACTTCTTACCTGAAGTTCAGTTCACCTGACACTCGGACCAGCGGCCACCTCAGGTCTCTGCTCCTCCTGCCTCACCTTTCCCTCATCCACCTGGCCTCTTGTGGCAGCCACCACCAAACAGTTATTTTTACACATCTGCCAGCATCTGGCCAATCCACCAACTTTCATTGTTTATACCATTACTAAAAATAAAAATAAAAAAATCATCGGTGGCCAGTCCAGCTATGGTCATGCCATCAGTTAACCCTTCGTGCCAACTGTGGCATGCGTGCCCAGGGTTGATCTCGTCCTTGTACTTTAATATTTTCCATCTGCTTCATAAGCTGTAAATCGTGCCATTTCTGTTTTAGCTGCGCTGATAACTGCAGTCTACTGCAGGTCTTGGCAGTGTTATTCCTTCTTCCTGCTTGAAAAATTAAAGACAGATTTTCAATCCTCCCCTTAATGTCAACAAGTGCCTGTAGAGATGGTTTATGGGAGGCCATCAAAAGCTTTTAACTGCATGTACGCAATCTAGGGCAAATCAAACAGCCTGGCACTGAAGGGAGAGGCAGACTTGTGTTCTCCATCTATGTGTCTAAAAGCAATTAGCGGCCCTTGGAGCCAGGATGAGTTGCTCGGTTTCTGTAGCTGTGGCTGAAGCCTTCCCTGGACAGAGAGAAATGTCCCTTCAGGACATTAAGTTACAAACACAGAAGAAATGGTGGGTTCTTTCATTAAAACCAGATCCTTTAGAATGACAAAAACCCACACACACTCTCGAGGATTGGAGGTTACACAGTGCCGAAAGGCACAAGCTTTAATTCATGATTTCTTCTTAGTTTCTTTGTGAGGAAAGCGTGCAAGAAGCAAAGATGGACTGTGTGTGTTAGACAGAAATTCTTCAGACAGTGTCAAGCCTGAGGCACTCCCACACACAGACCATTATAGAGCACCTTGACACTCCCATTTGGGAAAAGGCTCTGGTTAACATCTGAAGCTATGTTTGTGGTTGTCTATTGAATTGAAAACTATGTGGCTCCATCTTTATAATTGGCTGGCAGCGGTTCCACTGAATGTAGCTGCCTCGAATTGGGCGAATGAGAAACATGTGCATTTTCTGAAACAGTCTATTGCAAGTCTAAGAGTCGGATGCAAAAACCAAAGTTGACATGCTCCAGCTTCACAGTTGCTCATGTAATCCCTGCTGTTATTGGCAGTTTGAATAAAGATCTTTAAGTAGTTAAGGTAATCCGTGAAATCACATTACTAGGAGTGTGATGCTGCTGCTGCTAACAGCAAAAATTGATTGATCCAAATCTGCATTTCTTCCCTTTGCTCATTTAAATCCACAACCACATGTACACTAATCTGCAAAAACCAAGTGTTCTTGACTCATGAGGGTTTCCGTTGTTGGCCCGGTGGTTGCCTGCTGCCACGGTGTGCTCCATTGCCACCAATTTGAAGCCCAGCAGATGATCTTGGCTTCGGCTGCTTCGGTGCAGCTGGGATCTGATGGCAATGCGCCACAGAATGAGAGAATGACAAGAGAAGAAAATGATGCAGAAATGAAGGGGAAGGAAATCCCCACTCTTCACAGATTAGGAAAGAATTTGAATGCTGTGCTGTTACACTATATTTTCTGAAAGACACTAGAGAACTTTTAATTATACCCCGCACTAAATGAGAAGGTATGTTAGTCCTACATGGTAGGAACTCAGCTTTCGCCTCAGTTGGTTTCTGGTGGTTACAGAAGCCAGCCAGGCACGAAAGCCAGATTAACGCAAGGCCTATTTCACCTCAGCAGTAATCGTCTGTTGACTCCTGGGATCAAAGGTCACAGAGGAGTCCTGGTAGTCTAGGGTGGAAAAAGAGCTGTCCTACTCTGCTCACTTCACATTTCATAGGAAGCATTCTCCCAAACCCTTTTCACTTATGTGATTCACTTTTTTCCATTATGGTTACTTGCTTTGTCTCGTTTCCCCCCCTCCTTTTTCTTCCTTTTCTTTCCAAGGCAAAAGGATCAGGGAGGGCTAGGGGTTAAAGGGTGTAAGGCCAGCTCATTACTGACTTTGGGTGCAAACGGCTGAACACACATGGCTCCAGTGACACAGCCTAATTACTTGACCAGGGGATAGATTGTACTTTTCAGCCAGAATCAGGGAAAGTGCAGGTCCAAGGCTACAGAGAGCAGCTTGGCTGTGGAGCTTAAGTCCTCAGTTTTAATACTGAGGGGAATACTATTTGAAAGGCACTGTGCTAAGCTTGAGTGTGTGTGTATGAATGTACATGTCCATTTCAAGGACACACTGAAACCCCACCTGTGACCAGCTGTCTTGTGTGCTCCTGAAACTGTCTGCTACTTGATTTTTAAACCGGCACTGCACCTACTCAGTCAGTGACAGATTTGATAGGCTGTACACATCTGCTTCCTGTATGGCTGTGCGTGAAGTGCCCTAGTCATACATGACAAAGTGCAGCAGGTCTGCTTCGCTGGTATGCACCAAGCTAACACCAGCATAGTGCGCGGCCTACTACTGTGGTTTGCTTTCAGTGTGCTGCCTGGTTTTTCATGCTTTTAAAGTCAAAACTTTGGAATGCACAGCTTGATATCTGACTTAGCTTCTATGATGAAGCCCCAAGAGAGCAAAAGTAGACCTTTAAAGCAAGGCTATGACTCTAAGATCTGATAACAAGCTCAAAAGGAAGAAAAGGGAAAGTGGGAATTCATGAAGACCAAACACCACAAGGCAAATGTTTGACAAATGGTCAGTGGAGCGTTTCCAGGAAAAGATAATGCAGCCCTGCTTTAATATAGCAGCACATTGTACTGCGTGTACAATGTGCTGTAAAGCTGCGTGTAAAGCTAACAGTAGCAGGAGTCCAAGCAAGAACCAAGCCTGTCATATATGAATGTAACTATGTCCTCACATCCTGATGTATGGCATTCTCATGTCAGGCTTGGCATATAAATAGTGCAGCTGTCAGTGTGTGTAGACAAATGGCAAATGGTGGAAGGCCACACACTTTATAAAAAAGATTGTAAGGGGTGTTATTTTTGTTGCCAAACATGAGTCTAGGGCAAACCCCAATGTGGTAAATATGCAGAGGGCCTGAACTGTGTTTATAATACACTTCCTGTCAAATGGCACTGAGGCTGCTGCCCTGTGTTGGGCTGAATTCAAGGTCAGTGCTGATTACAAAGTGTCGTGTGTCAGTTTTATAAATGTTTTTTTGAATAGCTTCAGCCTTTCTTTAATTTCTGATGCTAAAACCTCAGAGAATGGGTTCTCGTCAGCTAGGATAAACGTGAGGCTTCAGTGGGGATTAACCTTTTGTCTGCATGGTGACTCCAGCTCCAGTGTCGTCTCAGAGTCAGCTTTTGACTTGCATAATTAGCTCTCTGCACGCCATGGCTTGGTGTAACCAAAATAAGTGGATCACTGAAGATGGAGCTCTTGCTCACCCTTTCTGTGGTCCAGCTTTCCAAAAATCCTGCAGTATTCCCCTCAACTTTAAAAATGAACTAATGCAGAATGTCTTGCTGCAGAAAATAATTAAAAAAAATATGAAGACACACAGGTCTATCCTTAAAGGAGTTCATTCATAGATTTGGCATGAGTTGTCAAAGCCGAAGGGTTGAAAGAGATGCGGCATGTCTCAGTTTTGTCCTTTTCGTTTCCAGGGTAAGGTGTGCCATTTAAGCACAGCTCACATGCCTCATAAACATTTAAGCTATGGAACAAATGCCACCTGTACACCACCTGTTGTTACTCCCTGTGAAACTCTCTGAGATAGCTTTACTGAGTCTGCAGGATGAAACGTTCTTCATTCCTGAGGAGTAAAGTGCTAAACTTGCAGGTATAGATATAATCAGGAGCAAAGTGAGGTAAATCGCTAGTGATTTAATTACTAATTAAATGTGGGTTACCACTTAATTACAGTAGGCTGCAGCCAGAGGAACCTTGTAAGTGTTGCCAGAATCAATGAATGGTCCCGCATCCTTGCTGTTCTGTGGGGAGCTATCTTTGGATATTGCTGACTCCCACTAACTGGTACTGGCTGCAGCAGCTGCCCATCCATCTGTGGCAGAGGGGGAGCAAATAAAGTGGAAGGAAGGTGAGCTGGAGTGGTAAAACCATTAAGTGGCGGTTGTGGTCTTATCTCTGTATCTGTGTGTACACAGGCCCATGGGTTGATGGGAAATTCAGACAGGGATGTCACAGCCTTGGAGGCCCCTGTCACCACCATGACCAGCACCAGCGGCAGCACCCTGACGCCCTGCAGACTGAGGAGCTCCAGTCAAGCGGGACTCCCAGCGCCCGTTACCAGTACATCAACCACCGAGTCTCCTTCCTCATCTGCAGCAGCCTCCTTCTTCATTAGGTAAGCACCTCCCCCATGCTGTCAAGTCACTGCATGGTTAATTGAAATGTGTTTGCATACACACCCGCATGCATTCAGTCTTCAGTGAGTTGAAGAGGAGATATGCACAGACTCGCGTGGTCTCATGGTTTTAACCTCCATGTGGGGCACTTATTCACTGGAGATGTTGTTCTTGCCATGCTTGAATTATAGCATGCCTTGGGATACACATCATGGAACTAAATGAACCTTTTAGTTGCAGGCACCAGTGCCCATGAATAGAAAACAGAATTGCATAATTCGATATGAGGAAGGAGTGTCTCACGAAAGGGGTTTAGGTTAAAGCTAGCTATTGTCCTGAGGTATTTTATGTTTAGTTATTTTTTTCTTTGTTTTGCCTCGCCAATTTAAACGGATCTTGCAATTTTCCAGCCATAGACTTACTGGATGCTCCCACAGGTGTAGCGCAGGATGCATTTTTTGTAAAAGCATTTTGGTCCCTGTGTATCCAAGGCTGAAGAAGCCTGTTTTTAAAGCATTGCTTGGCTTTGGTATTGTCGTTGCCCTGGAGAAGACTTCACCCTCTCTGTGCAGGTGCATGGTTGGGGAAATATTGTCAATGACAGATTCCCTGGCAGGCCAGTGCATACATTCCCTGCCTCATCTCTCCAAAAAGTGCTGTGTTGTAATGAGCGTTTCTGAAAGGGAAGCTGGCTAAGAATGATGCATAGGACCATTGACGCTCTGCACCACAGGAGACAGAGAAAACCGGTGAAGGGGCTTGTGGAGTGTGACAGGAAGCCCATGGGGGATCAGTATGTGGCTTAGCTTTTCTTCAAGCATCCCAAATGGAGTTTGTGTTGCCAGCTTTTACAGGGTCCAAGTATATCAGTGGGACCATGAGGTCTTTCCTTTGACTAAGGGGATGTTCCAAATCCTCCACCTAATATGTAACTTCCTGTGTATCTTGCTTCCTGTCGCAGGAGCACGAGGTTTAAACAACAGTGAGGCATGACCTTCTGCTAGACAGGTTAAATTCCTGACATTGATTTATTAACGCTCATGTTTTCTTTGGACTTGAGCTAAAAGAAAAAGATAAGCATAAAGAGCTGCATCTAGCCATTCAGTGTGGACAGGAAAAAAGAGGAAGGTGGACTTGTTCTTTTCCCTGCAACAGGGCCTGGTGGAGCACACGGGGTGTAGAGAGTGCGCTCCACCACCACCTTTTATTTTATCCAAAAGATAATTTGCTGCCAAGAATGTTTTGTTTGACTTGGCTCGCAGAAATACGATAATGATAGGCCAACCTCAAACAGCATTGGGTTCTGCAGATAGAAAAAAATAGGGTGGAGGAGATCCACTGTTCTCCATTTGAAGCACACCCACTTCCTGACCTTCTGCAGCTGTTATCCCTGCAACAGGGATCATCATCAACATCATCGTGAAATCGTTGTTGCTCATTTTTTAAAAACATCATTGTTGTCTGAAACGTAAAACAGTCAAAACAAATTGAGTCATTCAACAATATTTTCCATTTGCTCTGATAGTGGAGCTGCAAAAAAAAGCAGATGAAATTAGCATCCCTCATGTTTTAGACATGATTGAAAACTCAGATCTGATTAGTATTCTTTTTTTGTTCTCCGTAGATACAATTAGTGAGATGCACGTGCAAATCCTTCGAGCCCAGGGTGTAAGACCAGAATAACCAAACAGCAGTTTTTTCTTACCCCAGTGGCGTGGAAACAGCTCCTTGGACACTTGTCTGACATTCACTAACACTATTCCATTCACAGATGAAATTTTAATTAGAATGCAATTAACCGGAGTCTAGGTGTTCTCGCTAGGCTGTTGGTGAGAGGAAAAGAAAAGCGATTAACAATGTTTAATTTTGCAGCGGAAAAATAAGTCAACCATTCAACTAGTTAAAGAAGCATTTAGTTTAAATATGTCTGGTAAAAACACTGGTTTGATAACAACACAGCATTTGCATCTCCTTAGATGAATTATTTGTGCCTGTGAATTGACTAATTGTGCCTTCAATGTTTTATTATTTTAATTTATTCTAATAGTGTCAACTTTACAACAAGTAAACTTTGATATTTTTATGGTTAGATTGTTCTAAGAGCAGCTTTGCCTCAGATTTCTAGTATATTTTGGGATTTTAAATGTTAAATTCAGTCTCTTCTCGCCACATCCCTAAGACTTATTTAAGTATTTAATGTAATTTATGGACAGATCATTTATTTGATAGACCAGATGATTATGGAAAAGAAGCTACTACTATTAATTTAAGAGACCAAATGACTCATTTGTTCACATGAATTTATTTGATTAACAGCATTACAGAGATGCCTTCCAGGCTATGTAGACAAATGCAAGTCAAAAAAAAAAATCCAAGTGTAGCTTTTATTCTCTGAATCTTCCCATTCCAAGTCCATCAGCCATTTATATTATCTTGATGCTTCTTTTTCTTCCACTTGCAGAAAATAGTAAAAGTCTTTGATCATCTAATGAATGCTTCTTTCAGGCTTATGTGAAATTCCAGCTCAAAAACAGTTCTTTTGTCCCACTTCCTGTTTCTCGTAATCTTAGGAAATAGCTTGAAACCAAAAGATGACCCCAGGGCCAGTAACGACCAGTTTGCAATTAGACTGACTTTACAGTTGCAGAGAGACAGGAAGAGTCAGGGGTCAAACTCTGACTGGATGGTGTGTGTGTGTGTGCATATCATTATGTGTGTTTGGCTACGTCAGTGTGTTACTTGGGGTAATGAATTTAGAGCCATGTGTTCAGCTGACTACCACGTTAACCACTGATTGTCTTGTGACAGAGCATATGATTAGTGTATTGACACACCGCTGTGTAATGAAACCAGGCGACGCTCACAGCAGGGGCTAGACGGTGCGGCTAACTGCTGCCTCGCACAACCTTCTCCCCATCTTTCTCTTCCATTAACATCTGCTGATTGTGGCAGTGTGTTTATTACACACCAGGCCCATGAGATGAGAGGGGATGCTTGCTCAGTTTGCAGCCAACTTTGATCAGCTGGCAAATTTTGTGTGTAGCAGTATGAGATAGTGTTATCTTACGTTGTTGGGCCCCTGTTTAAGTTTGTCCATCTACCGTCTCTTATCATACCCCAGAGATGGACAATGAAGTCACTCTTAAGATGCAAGGAGATAATGACTAGAGCAGTATAGAGGACCTCAGAGACACGACAGTCGGTGGATGCAGACTTTAGAAGTGGCACGCAGGCTGAAAGGTTGGGATTTGCAGGGGCTGGGCGGACAGCTGTTTGCTGGAATGTGAAGGAGGAAGTGGTTTCATGGTCATCCACCGGTGCCTATAGCTGCTGCCCAGGTGAGTGTTTGTGCACTAATGACTGTGATTGTGCAGAAGGGATCCTCCTGTAATTGTGGCAGCAGGGCCATTTAGCCTCGGCTCTCCTGCACACACACACAAGACTGTGCCTTTGTGTCAGGAACGCTCACTCTGCCCTTCATCCCCTGGCTGCTCTGAGTAACCATAGAAACAAGTCATTAGCTTGTGGGAATAAAATGTAACTGATTTTTCTTTCAAAAGTGAAGATTGGAAATCAGGAAGTTGAAACAGCCCTCTCTACTCCACTGGACTATAATTTAGTCAGAAGAAGAGCATCTCTTCAGTAATGAGTCCTACATGCTGCACAGTGGAAGCGCAGCAGGATGACAAGTAGCTGTTCTTGCTCTGAATAACAGATGACTTGCTGAAGGCCAGTGTCCAGTTATGTTTATTCTGGAGTTTGTGCGAGAAACTGAGCCGGCCTATTCGTTTTGCTTGTAAAAGAGACAGTGATGCAGTTGTATAGAGAGGCTCAGAGCAGACAAAGCAGCTCACTGCTGGCTTTGGTTGGCTGTGCTGTGATCGACAGCAGGGATCTCAGTGAATGACAAATAGGCAGGATAGATTATGTGAACCAGAGGGGTGCACCGAGCACAGCTGATCTGGCCCACATGGCAGGGAGGATAAAGAGTGGGGCAGTAGCAGCTCCTTATAAGTGTTGTCATTCAGACGGTGTGCTCGGGCTGATGCTCCTTTCTGACAGCACTAAGAGCAGGAGACCTGTACCTGTGGAGAAGAATATTGGATTCACTACCATGAGAGTGAAGTAAGCTATTTTGTGCACAGACATCATTGAGCGCACTTGGATATTTGATATTCGTGTGTGTTTGTGTGTGAGAGGTGCCCTGTTTTCTTTCTCTCTTCCCCTCCCCTCTCACCCCTTTCTCTCTCTTTCTCACTCTCCCCCTCTCAATTTATCTTTCTTTGTGTGGCACACGCTCTTTTCCGCTCTGTGGAATGTGCAGTTTTGTGCAGTTGGAGTTGGACTGTCTGATCCCTGGAGGTGAGAGGCTAATGGTTTTGTTGTCAAGCCAGAGCGAGATGGATTCCACCACGAGAGCAGGAGTGTGAGTGGAATGTATAGCATGTGTAACATACTGTAGAAACCTTGGCTCCATTTTGAGAAAGTAGCCACAGTGGAGCTGAAATGTTAATACTACCTCTGTCTCCGGAGTCTGACAAATGAGAATTGATTCATATCAATCTGTTGAATCTGAGCAACACATGCCCAGGGCAGCGAATGGCTCATCAGAAGTATTGAGTGGGTGGTAGCTGGGATGGTTGAGCTGCTCTCTGGTATTTGTCTTTGTTTACTGTTGGATAAAACACCAGCTGGTATTTTCCTGCCATAATCTGGCTGATGGGACTAATGGCTGCCTCTGTGCAGCGGCGGACCCAGTGGCAGCTGAGGCCACAAAAGGGCTGGGGCTCAGTAGATAAACCCAGGTGTGAACCTGTGAACCAAGGCCTGTCGGGCACCGTCAAGGCTGAGGTGTTGATGGAGATCCTGCCTGGCCTCGGAGCCTCGGGCATCTGTGTCGAGTAGATACATCTCACTACCCACATCCACCTTCTCATCCACCCGCAAAAAGCAAAATGCCGCTCCACTCTGACTCATAATCCTCCATCGTTCTCAGGTAACAGAAAATTTGTCTTTTGATATAAAGACTGACATAGAGAAAACCGTGTTCAGCCTCGGTGGATATTAGAAATGAATAGAAGTACTGATTTGCATTTGCAGATTCCCTCTCACTCTCTGGGCATCTGTGTCTTCCCTGGGATATGATAACATGGTGTGATAGTGCTGTGCCCCCTGCAGCAGCAGACTGATGTGCTGTGGTGTGGTGGGCAACACAGAGTCACTTGTGCCTGTCATTATAAATGGCAAACAGCTCCACTGAAAGAAAAGCAAAGGGTTTGTCCCTGCCTTCGTGGTAGCCTGATGCCTTTTCCCTCCCCAATATGCCAAATAAATCCCTGAGTCAGGAAGTCTGTCTGGCCCACTCACATAGCCTGCAGGGGGGCAGTTAAAGTGGGAGGGGGGTGACAAACAAAGAGCTGAAGTGCTGACTCAAGTCTGTGTGCTCACCCTGGGTCCACGTGTCCTAAGCCCTGGGGGAGAGGGGAAAGCGCTGCCATCCTCGCCTGACAGATTGATAACATACATGAATAAATGTGGAGCATAGACCTCTGTCCTGCAGGCTTCTCACTTAACACTGGGCTTCTTTTGTCACTCAGGATGATGACAGAGACAATAAATAAGGTTTAATTGTGTGCGATTGCTTCACGTGGGCAGGGTGAGGTCACGCTCCCAGCATCAATCCATTTCCGTCTCTGTTTGCCTGCCCACGTCCAGCATTCCCCATTTAACGGCATGTTTCTGATAACTGCCCACTGGGCTCCGTGATCAGCGCATTAGCGTTTAGTTATCGCGTTAGACTAAATTCTCTCACCCTCAGCCTGTTGAATGGATATTATGCATCGTGCCTGTAGGGGCTGAGGGATGCCATCTAAACCTCTTTAGTGCACCTCAGTGAAAAGTGTCATGCAAATGGAGTCTATTATCTCTGTCATTACAACCACTTTCTCTTTAACATTGTGGGTGTGAGACACTGAGTGAGAGTATGGAGGAATGAGAAAGAGTAAACTGCAATAGCTGGTGGCAGGGAATATATGTTGAGGAATTTTATGACCTATTGTGTGCAGTTGTAGAGTGACGCCCGTGGCCTCATGAGCTCCCACAAGTGCCTTTTTTTGCCTCAGAATCCAAGGAAACAAGGAAGGCTCCTAGTGGGGTTTCTCAGGCATCACAATGCTCAGCCACGCCACAGACTTCTATTCAACATGAATAACTAATATCTGCCTAAACACTGGTTGTAGGTTGACTTCCCCATGTGCTAGAGCTTTATTTTGTTGTGAAACACATAAATATTATATGCACAGCACCACCTTGCACCCGCCGTCCTTCGATAAGTCAATTGTGAGGCGCTAGCTTTCCCTGGATGTAGCTCGGATTACCACTGAGGATAAGGGCATTGTTAGGACAGGTTTCCCTCATTACCCACAGCCCTAGTAGCTGAATCATTTCATTCCGATAACACTGTCTTTTTTATTTTAATCTCCATCTATATGTAGCTTGGCTCCAGGAGGTTGAAAGGGTTCACATGGGTTGATGGTAGCTGTGGGGAATTTAAAACAAGTAACAACGGGGCTTGTAAGAAAAATTAAACATGAAAAATATTGCTGACAGTTTATTATCAGGACATTTTCAGTATTAACTTCTGGCTTCACTATAGTCTGCAGCAGTTAATGCAAAATGAGCTACATTAAAACAGGATGGATGCCTAATGGTCCTTCTAGTACATCGCCCATGTTTTATTTGCTCCACAGTCTACTTCTTAGTGGAGAATTATGAAGATTAAGAGTAATTGTAAAGGATATTGTGCCCCACCTTTTCATGTCCACTTATGTATGAGACAAGCGAGCGGCTTGGACGTGCAAAACCACCGTATCAAATTAAAAGCTGCGAGGACGGTTGATCTCCCCTGTGTTTCTGTCACTGTTTTCTACATGCACGTCGTCTTGAATGGAGAGGATTATAGCCTATAATCGGTTCACGACCCAGCGCATGAGAGCCAGCTGTGGTGTGCTAAAATCCCCTTTTCCCCATACGCTCTATGAGAACCAGCAAGTGTAGCTGTGTGTGTTTCGGTGACTCAGTTTATCAGTATGTGATACAGGATAAACTGCTTAATTTGAATAATGTGGCTGCAGTCGCTGGCATTTTGGTGGCTTTTCTCAGCCACGCGGTTTCTTTGCTTTCCCTGCTTTTATTTTCAGATTGGTCTCCACTTTTCATTTGATTTACATGGTCTTTCATGACAGTACTGCCCATTTCACCTGATTTGGACCTTTTCTGGTTTTAGTTGGGTTACCAGTTGACCAGAATATAGATGAAAGATTAGGAAACACATGTAAGACCTCCCCTCCCCCTGCTTTCTGTCTCGCCAGGCCGCCCACTGATTAATCACTCCCAAATGTTCTCATCAGCCTGTGGGCCTGTTTGTTGTGATAGCCTCTGTGTGGGAAAGTGCAAATAAATAATAGCTAGGTGTCTTACTCTGGCAGCAAATGATTAATGAAGTGGAGAAGTGATCCAGAAGTACTTTTTCCCCCGTTGCCCGTCCCTCCCAAAGTTATCACGCTCTCACGTTAGTTTCCCCTCTGACAGCATTAAGCTACAGGGGCATAATATTTGATTGAGGAATTGTCTCGTAATTGTCTGATAACAGGCCTCATTTGTTGCTTGTCTATCAAATATCCTGCTTCTAAAAAAGCACCGAAGCGATTTCCGAGACAGGAAACGTCACTCAGTCAGTGATAACTTCATGTGTGTTCCAAAAGTTGTGTTTGTGTGCCCTGAGTGCAACAGCCTACCTGATGTTTTGAAGGCAAGACGTGGGTGGGATGACGGGTGAATCGCAGTTCAACATGTGAAAATGTGGAGTTATTCCAGATTCTCTGCAGCCTGGGAGAGGAGCATAGCAAAATACCTGGAGCGCTGTCTGAGGAGCAGAGAGAAAATGCTCTGGAAGAGATGAAAGCAGCTGTTAATCTTTGTCAGCAGTGCCAGAGGTGGGGAGACTGCAGTCAGTGGAGCAGGGATGAACATGTCTTCATTATCATCTGTCACCCATCAGCTGAAAAGTGAATGTTCTTCCAAAGACTTTTACTTTTGCTGCATGAACCAGTTTTGACACATTAGCGGAGCATTTTACTGACGCTGCATTTTTGGAAACCTCTTGTAAACAATTTAGAGTCAATTGTTAGAGATTTTTGTTGGATGACCTTTGAATTTCAATGCAGTTATTTCCAGTTATTTCCACAAAGGAGTTTAATTGGCTCATTTATCCAAATGACTAACAAACATGTCCTGCAGAGCTAAAGCCTGTGCTTTCTTCACCTCGTCATGGCCCAGTGTTCAAGCTAGTTAAAGCCATATTTGCAAGACTTGATCCTCAATGTTACAAGGAACAATAAAGTGAAAGTAAATGCAACAATACCCTACCATTTTCCTTCCTTTGCTCATCTTAAGCCTTCCTTAAGACCCTAGCTTGGCAACAGAGTTTTGCGGCCTTTCACTCCGGGGTTGAGGTGAATTAGTGGGTGTGTGACTGTGCAGGGTGCAGACAAACACAAAAACCCTGTGTGTTTGTCTGCCAAAAATATTCCCACCTCTCTTTAACCTTATTGGCAATGGCACAGAGCGCCTTCTCTGTACCGCAGTGGGATAGTGAGGCTCTACTGGCATGAGCCAGTTCTTCTTGATCTGACATCCAAAAGCACAGGAGCCAAATCAGACAAATCATAGTTTCTTCTTTTTCTCAACAAAATCAGAGTAAAAAGAAGTTCTTTTTACGTCTGCGCTGATACAAGCCACTTCTTAAATTTGTGTTGTTTACCCTCATGTACTGAATCACCAAACCAGGTTTTCTTGAATATTGATGAGTTTTTTCACTTTCTGGGCCAACTGTTCCATTTATTTTTGGCCGACTGGGAATTCCCATCTTTGGGAATAAAGTAATTCCAAGATGGCTGTGGCATACCCCCACCAATCATTTTTTCCCCTGTTTCTTTCTCAGGCAGAAAATGATTTACCTCCTCATGGACAGCGCTTCACTGGCACAGAGCCAGGCCCACTGATCGAAGAGAGGACTTGGCTCTACAGCCTGCTGCTCCCTCCTTCGCTCTCCGTCTTTCTTCCTTCCTTACGCTTCCTCTGCAGCTTTCTCTTACTTACTATCCCCCCAATTCATTTTTTAACGCCTTCCTCACCTCTACAGTGCTTTTCCCTCCATTTACCACTCAGAATCCCTTTCTTCCCCCGTGTTCCAAATGATCCCCTGTTATTCAAGCAATTCTCCAGAGGATACCCTAATCCCTTGTTTTCCAGCTCAGTCCACAGACCGGTTGAAAAGAGTTCTAAGGAGATTGCAACAAAACAGGTTTACAACCTCCGGGAAGAATTTGGGATTTTATTTACGGAAAGCTGCACTTCTTTTTCTTCTTCTGACAGGAAACCTCCCTGAATCCACATTATGATACAAATGCGACAAGTCAATTGCAAAAAGGCGACATCAGTTTTTGTGCGGAATCCTTTCTTTTCTGTGATGACGCATTGTATCCACAGATGTTACATGAATGCTTTTGGCCTTACTTAATTGGCTGCAGATTGGTGCAGTGAAGATGCTCAGCCTTGGGCCGTCAGCAGTCAGCGCACAAATAATGATCCATCTGATATTCTGTGTCCAAGGCCAGACGCTAAGCAGGAACAAAAGGCTTGTTGAACACCTTGTTGGAACAAAGAGCTTTCCTGAAAAGCGTCGGTCCGATAGGTTTGGAGTGTGCCGTGCAGGGTATCACTCAGCTAACTGGACATTGCATTCATTGCTGTCTGGTTTTGCTGGGATTCGTTTATCTATTTCTGAGGATTTATAGAAAGTCTATAAATCTTAGCCTGGAGGTGTTTGGCCACTTCCAGCAAACTGCTGCTGTGTAAGCCAATACAGCACAGAGGAGCTCTACCTTCAGTATACTATTAAAACAGCCAAGCAGGAGAAAGCAGCCTCGCAGTCAGTTGAAAGCTTCAGAGCTTTGGATTGATAAGATTTAACTGACAGCCCGATAAGCCTGATAGTTCTCTCTTCCATTTTAATGTACCTGGGGCTGCCAAAGGAGTGAGGAAACACATTTTTCAAAACTACTGGAAAGATCTTGGTTTGGAAAGATGCTCATCTGAATCTGAATCTGAACGATAAGATAACCATGCTGAACAGAGGAGAATGTCTGTTCCCGTAGCTCCAGGTGGGAGCTTTTTTTCCTTTTTTTAGCAGCGTCTGTAAAATAAAATAGCATATTTTTGTGCTACAGTTACATTTTTTTAAAACCATATTCGGCATTAATTTCAGTGTCCATGCTGCTGTAGCCTCAGGCAGTTGTTTTGAGTGATTTAGGATAAGAGGGAGGAAGTGAGAAAAACTAAATGAATGTTTATACCAGAGGTCTTTTAATTGCAGGGAGACTTTAGAAAGAAAACGGGCTCATTATCAGACTAAACGTCTGTGCCACACAGGAGGCTCTGTCATCTATTCAACAGCCAGCTCTAAAGCGTTCTCCCCATATGTTCAGTGCTGCGTCTCAGGTAACCCAACTATGTCTCTGTGGGGCAGCTGTGACTCAGGGAGTGGAGCAGGTTATCCACTAAACAGAGGCTTGTGCTTCATTTATTGGCTTTTCCGCCCGCGACCTTTGGTGTGTCTTTGCACAAGATACTGATTCCCCAAAATGGTCCCTTAGTTACATATTTATGTAAAGCACAAGTGCTATATGTATGAATGATGCTTGTAATGCTTTAAGTATTCAGCAAGGCTAGAGGTATATAAATAAAGTCCATAGACCATTTCTCTGGTTAGTTTAAGAACCTACCTTATATGACCACCCGAGCTTTTAGTGTTAGGTTAATGCGTATGTTTATACTCCACATCTGAAAGATGGTGACACTTACAGCTTCACAGGGCAGTCAAAGGGTCTTTTCTAATCCTCTGAAATACAGCTACAACGGATGAACTCTCAGGAAGCTTTTATGGCATGGAAGCATTTGTCTCATTTAATGATCGGCATCCTGACCTTGTTAGTAAATCTTGTCTGGGTGGGCATTCTCGCTGCCAGCGCTGGTTGGCAGAGGATGACATCACCTCCTCTCGTCTGCACACCGTATGAATGTGTGTGTATGCATGTGTGTGTGTTCACAGGCTGATGTCATGGTCACTTAATCACTGCCAAAGTTTAACGAAGGCTGGGTCAGGCTGTGGGTGACCTGGGACCGCGAGGCCAGTGCAGAGATGCAGATTTGCGTTAATCCTACCTAAAATTTGGCAAAGAGAAAACCACACAGCGATGTCTGCCTGCACACAAAACTTCGGTCTGGTGCTCTTGCTTTAACAGAACTAAGTCTGTATTTCTCCTACAGACAGTAGATTTATGTTATACCCCCACACCTTTGGGGCAGAGAGCTGTTTGATCATGTCAAGGGCAGCCCATCAATAAGACAGCCTGTACTGGTTTTAGCTCTGGGGAGGTTTCCTAATGATTATCTTTTGACTCAAAAACACAGTACCTGCTCTGATATAGATCAACAGACATCCAGCCCAGTCAGTCATGACCATCTGCTGATTTGGCATTTATGGTGAGGGCAAAATACTCAGTATATACAACAGCAACATGGCTATACCGGCTTCAACTAAAGAGAAAGTCTCACAAATGCCGTCACTGGTATGGGGTAAATTCTCAGTGTCTCTAGCAACCAGTGAGCGAGTGAACTCATTATGCCGTAGTCATTATCACTGCATGGTGTTGAAGCTGGCTGTAGCCCCAGTACTCCCATCTCCCATTCGTGAAGAGCTATGCCAGCCTGCTAATCAGCAGCAGTGGGAGACTCGCTGTGGGTGGGGTGGCGCGGGTAAAGCAGTCTCATATCAGACTGAGTGATCTGATCCGCGCATGAATGGCCAGAGCAGCCTTATCTTGTCTGCAGAGGGGGAAAAAAGGAGATTCACAGAAAGGAAGTGTCAAGGATAGTAAATGCGGCCAACATGGTAATTAACCACAGAAAAGAGGTACCTAAAGAGCTGTATAGCTGGCGTGGAGAACAGAGACAAATTTGTACAAACAAGCTAATAGGCGCACCAACTAATGTCTCTCTGGGTCAGAGGAATTTCTCTTGTTAATTTGACAAAGCAAAGAAAAAAGGCTGGGAACATTATTGACAGGCTACAGTGAAGCTTTGAATCTAGTCAGAAAATACAGCCTAACCATTCTTTCTCTGTCGTGCCACCATTGACCACCTCCGCTCCTCCCTCGCTCTCACTCCCTCCTTAGGTAAAGGATGAAATCTACATGTCCTTTCTCGAACAAAGGCACCGGGAGACCTTTTCATTTAAAGGGTTCTTGATTTTACATCTGTCTTGCTTCAGCTCATTTATATATATTACTCTGATTATCTGTCCCTAAGGTCTGTTCATAAGAAGACAGTGATGGAGCTGAAAGACTATCAGGATAGTTCCAACTGTGGCTGTCCCCTATTTTTATGTCAGTTTGATGTATAACAGTGAAAAGCACACTGGTGGTAGCAGCAGTAGGGATGAGAATAATTACCGGTTGCACTGTCAGAGTGACCAATGCCGACATTAGTATTGTCTTTTACTCATCATCTGTTGCCAATCATTGCTCAAAGGGATTCGATGGTGGTGAAGCATGTAGAACTCTGTTAGGAGACAGTCCTAGCACTTTAAAATAAGCCCACCTCAGAAAAGCAAACACTGCAGAAAAGCAAAGGTAACCATGCTATGGAAGGGCAGAAAGGAAAGAAGGAAAAGGTTATGTGATATATCAAACAGCTTTATTACTGTACGAAAAATGTAGGTGGTGTTGGTTTTATTGTTTGCCTTCAAATTTAATCCAGCAGAGTTCATATAAGGGGCACTGTGTCAGAAGGAGAGGAGCCGATAGAGCTTTGTGCTGCATGTACTTTCATCTGGCAAGTCTCACACCCACTCTGTTTGCCGATATGTTGTAGTAGGCACTCTGCAGCCAAAGTAGCAGCCTTTCAAACAAGACTGGCTGGTTGGGGGGGCTGAGAGGGCTTACTGGTAAATTGGCAGCCCAGGGAATACAGGGTACTCTCACCCCAGCGCTCACCCACTCACATGCTTTCATTCCCCTTTTTACCCTTGACCATTGACTGACTGCATTCTCTCTTAGTGGCCAGCATAAATCTGCCTTTCTAAGAAGTCATTTGTTCATTGTCTGTCCTCTTTTTTTGTTTTGTTTTTTTTTTAATCTCCCTCAGCTTTCCAGTTTAGTCAGAGCATCATTCATTGAAGAAATCCATTTTTCTCCTCTTAAGTACATCCTTCCTTATCCTGTCTCGCTCCTTATGATTAATACCGCTCTCATTCTTCCGGCTAATTACATCTGTTAGCAACGACAAAAAATAAATAAAATAATACAAATATGTAGTGTACACATGCTACCCCAAAAACACAGGAACACACATGTACTCTCGGGCTCATGGATGCATACACTGTAGGCATACTAACCAAATCTGTTTGAAGTGTGGGACCCTAAAAGAAGAGAGGGCTCCTGCATGCATTAACTATTCATGTGACGTGTGGTGGGGTGCATGCATGTGTGTTTGTGCAGAAGGCTGAATGAGACAGTGAGTGTGTGTGTGCGTGTGGGTAGAGAAAGAGAGAGAGAGAAAGAGAGCACTCGCAAATTGTGCCGCAAGCAGCCAGCAATCGAGCGCTGACACCTCGTCTGGCAGTCGGAGGGAAAAGGGGCTGGGCTGAGGAAAGAAAGGGAGAGAGAGAGGGAGAGGTGGGAGGCAGGGAGAGAGGAGGGAATGTATGTGTGTGTGTGGATGTGTGTGTGTGAGAGAGAGAGCCAGGGAAAGAGAAATAGAGAGAGACACGGCAGGACAGCTGCCAGAATTTCTCCGATTGCAGGAGAAGGACTAAGAGGTGGAACAGGAGCAGGAATTCTTCTCATTCTCAGCTACTCAAGGAAATCTTGCAGCCCAGCCAGGAGCGCTGATTATTTTCCCTGCCTTCTGCCTGTAAGCAGTAGAGCGTCTGGGAAGGACCGAGGCATAAGGATCTGTAACCACTCACAGCAGACAAGTACGGTGGATTAACTGGATGAGGGGAAAAAAGCAGCCTATGGGATGACTGAAGAATTGGATGCGAAGAAAAAGTAAAACTGAGTCGGAGGACAAGCCAAGTTTCTGCGGTTTCTGAACTGCGTCTGAACTTTTGCAGGTGAAGGAGACACGCAAGGAGTTAGAGATGCTTTCGTAGTGCATGAACACAGGAGGTGCACATCCTCATCCTAACCTCGTCCTCACCTTCTCTTAAGAAACTCTCTGGATTACACCTTCACTGCGCACCTACTGGTTTTCCTGAAGGGCACTCATCCTGCCTGCCCACCTCCACCCAGCCCCACCTGCCGCTTGTTCCATTCAGTTACTATGACGCCCACGCCTCCCACTCGTCGCTCTCCCTCTGCCCCCCGAGCTTCTCACAAGCCTCTGTGAAATTAAGTGGAACGTTGATGATCGTAGCGAAAAGGACCTCTGTGCCTTGAGTAGCAAGCAACCCCACCTCGCTGTGTAATTGCTGAGTGTGCCGGCGTAGCAAATGTGCAAATAATGGAGAAAAGTTACAACACGGACAAGGACAGCAAAGTCGAACTCTATCAGTTGCCTGTTTTTTGACTATGAGCATAAACTAGATAATGGATTGGAAAGAGCTGTAAGTATCTCACAATGTGTGCATGTCGGGGGGGGAAGCTTTGGCTCACTTTTCTAACATTCAACAGAATTCATAAAGCATGAGTGTATGTTCAAGTGTTTTCGGGCTTCACTTCCTCATACATATAGAGTCTCCTTTGAGCATTTTAGAGAAAGTTGTGAAGGAAAACAGCTTCATTAGCATTGAGATTGAGTGAACAGGTGGACAAGCTGTTGTGGGCAAAGAAATCTGAGCCTCTCTTCACTGCCTCTCTCTCTTTTTTTCCAATGACTGATCATATAGTTGTGTAAGGAGAGAAGAGAGAAATGAGAGGACGTGGGAGGGAGAGGTGGGGAGAGACAAGCAGTTTACCTGTGTACGTGTGACTGTGTTGAAAAAAACAAAGCCCTAGCATAATCATCCCTCACCTTCCATTCATGAACATGTGCACTGATTGTCATTGTGTTGCATGAATTAAAGCTCAAGGTTACAATCGCAGCTTTGGGCTGTGAACGCTACTCGCTGGTCAAAACAATTATAAATGAAGTGGAGTGGCTTTTTTTCTATGCTACTCTGTGGGTGCTGCTTGATTTCTGTCTAAACTCAAAGAGAAGAGAGAATGAGGTGAGGGGTGAGAGAGGGAGAGAGGCAGAGAGAGACAGAGGGACAGGGTAGATTTATCTTGAATGAATGTGCTGCGGATGCCTCTCATAAATGCACGTACACACTCGCAGACTCGCGCCGCCACGTGTACTCTGCTATAGTTTCCCCTTTCTTTCTCTCCATCTCGCATTCATCTATTCCATCTCACTCCGTGTCACACGATCCGTCTCGCATGCTATCACACATAGGCAGCTCCCCGGGGAGCGGCTTCTCCTGTAGTCTTCTTGGATGCAATAATTATTCCATCAGCAAGCAGTGTGTTCGCTGATTGTGCTCTTGGGCTGTCACTGCAGGGGGTGTACAGTGGAGAGGGGAGGGGGTGGAGAAGAGGAAGCGGGGTGGGTTGTCACTCCAGGATACAAGGAGATAGGGACGAGAGGTGGGTTCTGTTTTTGGCAGCAGCCCACCTAGTCCTGTCCAGAGGAGCCCAGAACACAGCTAATGAGCTCAGGCTGGCCTTTTAGAAAAATGCTACTCACCAGGACATGGATCTGTTCCTTTTTGTACTCCAGATTTCCTCTTTTCTCCTTTTCATGTTCTCTATGTATTCTACCTCTCCTCAAAAACCTTGCTCTGCAGATTTTTCACATTCTATTCTCAACTTCAGGTCTTAATTCTCCGCGCCACACTTCCCTTCATGTTGACAACCGCCCCTTTGTCTTCCCCGTACTTCTCTGAAATCTGACTGCTTAAATGAAACCCATTTGAGTGCATTTGAATTACCTTTGGGTATTACTTTCCTTACTGACCTTGAATTACTGCCTGAGGTGTGTGTTAACTGATCTAGGGCAAAGCAAAAACTCGAACCACCTGGACCGGGGTCCCTGCAGGCCAGGCAGAGATATTGGTGTTGCCTATAAAGTTGAAGAAGTTTGCACAAAAAAGAATGACTCCTTCTGATTGTTCTATGGAGATCTTCTTGACTTTGAAAAGAGACCAGAATGACAGCGGAATTTAAACTGTGAAAAAGGTCAATTCACTTACAGAACTGGGTTCTGTTTGGTATCAGCAGAACTGTCATGTGACTATCTAGATATCACTAAACTAACATCTGATTATCGAGGTTGTTTACAACTTCCAAAATACATACATGTTGTAGGTTTGTCTCAATAGAATAGAATAGAATAGAAAACTTTATTTGTCAATTTCTTCAAATGTTCTTGCCATACAAAGGAATTGAAATTACGTTTCACACTGTCCCATGCGCAGACATTGACAACAATAAAGTGCAGATGCACAACAAAAACAACCCTAACAATAAGGTAATAATACTAAATACTAAAACAATATGGGTCTTTTCTAATGCTTTTCTAGCTAACAATTACACATCAGGAGAACCTCAGTGCTCAGTATCTTGCCCAAGGATACTTTGGGATGCAGCCAGCAATTGAACCACAACTTCTTATTAGTAGATCATCTGCTCCATCTTCTGAGTCACAGCCACCCAAATGATGCTGTCATCATTGCTTAGCTGCAATGATTAGCAGAGAAGGACACAAGTATGCGGTAGAGGGAAGTGTTTCAACAGTCCTCAGCTGTCACATCCACGACAGTTTTTTTGCTGTGTTTGATCAAAATACGTGCATGTATTTCCTGTGGCTTTACAGTCTGCGTCTGGTCCCTTTGAGCAGAGAACCTGGTGACCATTTGTCTTAGAGAGCTGTTCTGCATAAAAACATAAAGGTGTAAGAGAATTCCACTTTTAGTTTAAGTCGAGAGCTGAAACATTATCCTTCTTGTTATGGGAGTATGAGTTGGGAGTTGAGGGAAAAGCATTTTTAGAGTGGAGAAGGGTTGGGAGTGGTGGCATAGTGTAACTCACCTCCTGACTTTGTTTACTTTGGCAGACTAAGAGCAGATTGTTGACCTTTATGTTAAAGTGTTAGCGTGTGGTTTTTGTCAAGGTAGACATTTAAAATCAATAACCTCTTGGTAGGGTACCTCCTCAAGAAAACATTACCTGAGAGAGAAAGAAAAAGGATTTGCTTAACTTTACAGCTTGGTAGTTTTCTAAGTATAGCTTTACTTTCAAGGCTTTTTTTCCCCTTCCCACCTCCAGGGCAGCTCAGAAGCTGAATCTTTCCTCCAAGCGGAAGAAAAACCTGCCTTCCCTGCTTAACCCGCAAGAACCCTCCATCTACCCGACCAACTTCAGCGGTATCCTGCAGGTCTCGCCACCCCCTGCCCCACCATGTCTGCTCCGTGCTGTTTCCAAAGTGAAGGAAAATCCAGGGATGGGAAAGGTGAGAAAAGACACACACAGAGGCACCAGAGACAGAATGCTTTTAATGCACAACAGCTATACAACACGTGCTCTCATAAGCCACCATTCCCTTCCTCCCTTGCCCTGCAGAACTGCGTGCGCCAACATTTATGGATACACACAAACCCCTATTTGGAGGGTTGAATGCAGAGTGGCGACAGACTGGTCTGCAGGCAGCGTGCTGTCTGGTCCAGTCCATGCAGATGCAGCCAGATAAGCCTGCTGGAATGTCATGAATTCACTCAGTTTGTGTGACCAGCATTCCTCTCTGTGAACACAGAAAAGACAGTAAAAACTATAATTCACCAATCTGTGGTCACGTTAGCATCAAGACTCCTAATTCCATTTTAGGTGCAGTGTGCAGTGTTGAAAGTCAGGCTGCCAGCGATAGAGCAGTCATTAAACAAAGCTGTATAAACACATCTCTCTTCCTTTGTGGTTTATTGGGTATTGTTTGTCTGAGCTGGCGTCCTGTATTTATAAAGCAGAAGAAGTCCCCTAACAAGATTAGATCCCACCTGGACAGGAAGTGCTCGCTTCTGTTGCCAGGTATCCAGACGGTTGAAATTTTGCCACATATTGTAAATCTCCCATTGACACGGGGACTTCATAAAAAACCTGTGCTATTAACAAGCCTACTCAAGCTCACACCTGATGTATATGATCCATCTGTGCCGTTTAAGCAGCTGGTTTTCAACGGGAGATCAGGATTTATGACATTTTATGATATTGTTCCAAGTCTGCTTGCACAGATTTTCAGGTTTTCTTATAGTAAAGTAAACAGATCTGTGTGCTTTCCTGGTTTGTCTGCCTCTCTTTCACCTGTGGAATCGCACGTGAAATAACATTTTCAGTCGCTTTCACGGCTTCTCCGGATCTGTTTCATTCGAATTCAATCAATGTTTCCAATCAGGTGTAGGTGGGTCACTTCCACTTCTCCACTTTTGACCTAGACACAGTTCTTTCAGGTGTAAGGAGCTGAGTGGACGGAGTCATGCCAAGCCTCACTAATGGATTTTGTGGGGAATCAAGGGACAGGGAACCAGGGGCCATTAGCACGGTGTGAAATACTACAGCCAATCCTCTGTGGCCTCCACTATCTGATCTCTGCCAACGTAAATAAAACAGGGACATTAGCTCACTTGGTAGCCTCTGTCTGGTGGACAGACATGTGGTTGTCATATATGGAAGCCCTGTTTAAATGACATAGCAAATCTAATTCACTCAACATATGCACTTGTCAGTCACAACAAGAGTCCCCTGTGGAGTATAAAGAGTGCTTGCACTTGGCCTGTGGTATCCAAGATGAATTCACTCAATGAAAGAAAGGGTTTTCCAGCCACATTGTTTGTGAGTGCAATATTAATATACGATTCAGGGAAGAATGGTCCTTTTGTGTAGGCGTGAAGATGGTGGAGAGTCCTGAGCTGAGCAAAGCAGCCCTATGTCAAAAAGGGAAGAGAGTTGGTTGTATTTTAAGGGTTTTATTTCAGTGCCTGAGAGGCACCTTAGGTACTTTTTTAACAAGCTTTAAAATGACTCTGGATTGAGTTCCCTGTCATGTATACTGTAGGACAGAAGCAATTCAGCTGATGTAATGTTAGGCGCAGCACTAAATACTCTGGGAGTTGACAGGGACTCTAAAGACTGCTAAACATATCCAAAGAGCCATTTCTGTTCCCTGTCATTCACAGATATATTTCCAGAGAGCCTTTGGAGAAATAGAAGTGGCGCTATCTGACCATCAGATTGTAAAGGAATATAGAGATGTCAGAATTTCTAAAGAGGTGTCATATAGCCTGACACACATAAGCACACCCACACAAACCACAAACTGTGCATCTATGCATTAGAGACATAGGTTGTCTGTAAAAGAGGTCCTACCACAAGGCATGAATGGGCATGTTAGTGAATCAACATCTTTAGATGCAAGATGCGATCATGTTTAGCATACCATGTTGGCATCAAGAACTATATGTTGACCTGGGGAAGGTGTTAAGAATCTACGCTCATTTTATAAATATAATATGTCTCAGAATATAGCAGGGTGGGTCACTTGACGGCCAGTCGTTTTGCAGGCAATAGAGGGAAAGGAGAGAAAAAGGAGAGTTAGGAGGTGGAACAACAGGCAGGGAGGGCATATGCTCCTGCACTCCCACGCTGGTGAGCTGTTCCTGGTCCAGAAAAAACAATCTCTAGTGGGATAATCCCCCAGCAGGGAGCTGCACACACACCAATTTCTAACATTTTCAGCTGTGACTTTCAATACTCACCTTGCTGCCTTTTACTAACACCATTAGCCAATGTGTTGACCCAGGGAGAGTTTCCATGGTAACTTTCAGTGTCCATCAGCTCTGACAAAGTGAACGTGATCTTAATGCACAAACGCTGAAGGACCTTCAGTTTGCAACTTTTATATTGAATGCCTGCCATATGTTTTTCCCGTCTCTTCGCTTAGTGCACTATAATCAAAATGTCTGTCTTTTTGTCGTGTTTTTGTGCCATCTCAATTTCTAACACACCGCTGTTCTCTCTTTTTGCTTATTTGATGTTGCTTTAGGTGAAAGTGATGATGCGTATCTGTCCGTCTCTGGAGGCTGCAGACTCCTCAGAGTCTCAGTCTTTCTTGAAAGTAGACAGTAGGAAGAAGCAGCTGACCCTCTACGATCCTGCGTCCAGCCCACACTCTAGTTCAGGGCACAGGAGATCCGCCACTGTGGCCGTCCCAAAGATATTTGCCTTTGATGCTGTTTTTACCCAGGATGCTTCACAAGTAAGGGCCAGTCTTGTGTATGTGTGTGTGTATTAGAGCAAGAGAGCTATTTTTCTATTTGTTATCAGGGAATTCAGCCTCTCAAGGGCAAAGGGACGTCTTTATACTTGCAGGGTGTGACCAGAGGCTTAGAGAAAAAAAATGCCTTTCTTGGGTCAAGGGGCATTCTTAGCAACATGGGCCTAACAGCTGGGCTTTTAAGCCCTCTACGGAATGATTTGAATCCACTCCACTTATATCTAACCACTCCTTTCATAGGACAGCTATATCTAACCTCAGCCATTTGGAAGACACAGCAGGCATAAGTGCTGAGATCAAAGTCAAAGGTCAGATATACAGTATGTTTAGTACATGTGACTTAGGAGCGGATCAGATTTGCTCTCTTCTCATATTAAGACAAACACCAAAATCTTTTAAGAGAATGACTCAATCTGTTTTTGCTCAAAGACAAAATTAACAGAAAATCCAAGGTACGGTAATCTGAAGTATTGTTTGCATGTCGCCATGGTGCAGCGAACTCTAAATAACTATGACAGCAGAGTGTAGGATGTCATCACCTGTGTAGGATATCCAGAAAAACCTCAGATTTTTTGCCTACTTTGAGCAATTTTTTAAAATTAAGTAAGCTGCTGATGGCTAAAGACTAAATGTTTCTGCTACATAGTTGAGGCCAAGCTGCTAGATTGTGCTGCTGGGGCAGCACTGCTGGTGGCTAACAGTAACAACAAGCTGTTCTGCTGTTAGAGGTCTTGTTTGCTGTGTGATGTATGGGAAGGGGCCTTTGCTGCTGAAGCCTTGCCCCAGAGGACCTCTGCTGAAACAGATTGCCTCGACATGCAAGACACGGAAACAGACATTAACAAACAAACACACACGCACTTGAGTGATGAAAAATACTGAAACTAATAACATGAATTGGTGTAAGCAATGCCAAATGCTCACTGTGCCTGTTTTACAGTGTTCCTCGAATTGCAAACTGACTGTGAAGGGCCTGTCTCTTTGTGTTTTTCCACAGGCTGAGGTGTGCTCAGGGACAGTAGCTGAGGTCATCCAATCTGTGGTGAATGGTGCAGACGGCTGCATCTTCTGCTTTGGCCAAGTAAAGCTCGGTAAGCTTCTCCACTGGCAACAGATTAGAGAAGTGCCTTTGTTAGCCAAAGAAAACTCTCGTTGCTCTTTGTTAGCTACACTTGATGTCCACAATTGGCTTAGCGGTGCACTGGGGTGAGTCAAGGAATGGGTGATTGAAGGAAAAGGAATGGATAGTGAGTCTGGTGTGGGGGTGAGGGGTAAAGTGCTGCATTCAGGCTTCAGGGCTCAGTCTGTAATTAAAATCTTAGTAATTGGCCTGGCCAGTGTTCTTAGGCTGAAGGGCCTGCTTTTCTCATGCAGCTGTTTCCAGTTTCTGTAATTCTGTGCAGAATGACTGTGTCTGGAACAGGTCCCTGGATTAGCATTTGATTTAAAAGAAAAAAGTTATTATTATTTTATTTTTGCCTTTCCAAATATTACCTCAAATCCTTCACATCTGCCATTATTAATTTTTTTTCAGCACCATTTGTTTAGCAGAATAACCCTTCAGAAAATATCCAATGCCAGTGCCTATTTCTTTGTGAACTTCAGGCCTATTTCAGACAGGTTGATAAAAGAAGCAATTTTATTTTGAACATATAGTGAGTGCAGCCGGCTTCCACACACAAGGCAATATTTTTATCCCCCCCCCTCCTTTCTTACATCCTCAGGCAAGACATACACCATGATTGGCAAAGACAGCTCCACTCAAAGCCTAGGCATTGTGCCCTGTGCCATTTCTTGGCTCTTCAAGCTCATCAACGAGCGCAAGGAGAAGACGGGCACGCGCTTCTCAGTCCGCGTGTCTGCAGTGGAAATCTTTGGAAAAGATGAGGAGCTAAAGGACTTGCTGTCTGAGGTGTCGTCCGGCAGCCTGCAGGAAGGCCAATCCCCGGGAATCCACCTGAGAGAGGATCCCATCTGTGGCACTCAGGTGAGAAGTGTTCCATCTCTCCACTTTTTCTTTGTTCACTGATCCTTTCATTCTCTCTGTGGGTTATAAAATATTAGTCTGACTGAGTATTGATCTTTTACTGTCTAGGCTCTAGCTCTTTTTTTCCCCTCAAAGATGTTGAAAGTTCTTCGAGTGCAATGTGTGTATATATATGTGTGTGTGTTTTTATCTCCCGTGACTTCCTACCCTACCTGCTCTTAAAACCCTTGCTTTATATTTTCTACCCAACCCTTCTGTGGTATTGATGGCTTTCTTCTTACCTTTGTATTGACTCTTCTGTCAGCATCCGTCAGAATCTATTACTGATGTATTAGTGTCAGCCCTCTATAATGCCATAGAAGTATTACTGGGTGTGTGTGTGTGTGTGTGTGTGGTGGGAGTGGGAATAGCAGAGGGGGGTTGTGACTGTATGTTTGAAGGCTCTCACAGGTGTTGCTGTCAGATGTTGTTTTTGGGGGATATGCATGGACTCTAACTTCAAAGGGTGTGCAGTACTATGAATCTCCCTCTTGCGCTTTCCTTCAGCAGCTATGTGTGCCTTCTCTCTTCTGCCTCCTCCTTCCTTTCCTTCTGTATCCCACCACTGCCATCATCACATCATGTTGAGGTGAAGAGCCCCTGCCTCCTGCTCCACTATTACCTCTCCTAATCCTCCTCCCACTGTGTGCATATCTGCTGTTTTAATAGCCCCTGAGACCCAATCTAATGGGCAAGAAATGTGTGGCAGAGTCCAATTAACTGGTTACCTTCTCTTTCTCGTTTCTCTCTGTCTCTCTTTCTTTTAAACATCAGTCCTTTTTCGGATACCCTGACCTTATTCTCTGGTTTTCCTTTCCCGCCCTTCAGCTTCAAAACCAGAGTGAGCTTCGTGCCCCAACTGCTGAGAAAGCCGCCTTCTTCTTGGATGCAGCCATTGCTGCCCGGAGCACCAGCAGACCGAATGTTGATGAGGACGAGCGACGGAACTCCCACATGCTGTTCACACTGCACATTTACCAGTACCGCATGGAGAAGACTGGAAAAGGGGGAAGTTAGTATTATTGCATTACTACTGCCCTGCAGCATAGGACCAGAAAGTTGTCCCTTCAAATTTATAGTAGAAAATTATAGAGTGAACCATGCGCAAGCAGCCAGATTAGTGAATGAAGTCCACACTTGCTCTAAAAAGTACTAAAATACAAGATAATCTAGATTAAAAGGCGCCTCCATTTAGTTATCACTAATTGTTGTTGGGTTTTTTTTAAAAACATAAGCTCTTTAGATGGCTAAGTGGATTTGATCGCACTTTAGCTTTTAATGGAAAATCGCAGGCTCTTTTTTTGCGTTTGATGAATTCATTCTGGTCTCTGCAAAACAGAAATGTATTTGCATGCTTGTAATACATTGTGGTTAAGAGTAAGTAAAGCCTGCTGGTTTATGAACAACATCAATCACCAACAGGATAATGTGTAGCTCTGTGATTTACAAGGACAGACGCTGGCATTCGCCCTGTCTGCATTTTTCAATTATTTGATGGGGGACTGTGTTTCTAATTGTCAGTAGATTCTCTCGTTTTACGTGTCTCACCAAAGGAGACTCCTTGTTGCCATGAGTTACACATCTGGTGGAGGTTTAGCAGTCTGGCTGCAGTCTTACTCATAAATAATCCAGACAGCTCAAACACAGCTATGCCACTCCTGTCATCAGGGCACTTTGTACAGGCAACTTACTCCACATAGGGAGTGTCTGTTTTGCTCACCTGGTTCTTCTTCTGCCGTTGGCAGTGTCGGGTGGACGAAGCAGGCTGCACCTTATTGACTTGGGGAGCTGCGAAAAGGTCCTGAGTAAAAGCAGAGATGGAGGAGGAGGCTTGTGTCTTTCCCTGAATGCACTGGGAAACGTCATAATGGCTTTAACAAATGGAGCGAAGCATGTACCCTACAGGTGAGAACACCAACATGAGGTTTTAGAGTCGGCTGCGTTTTAGCTTCCAAGAAACTGTATCTATATGTTAATTGTTTCAGGCAAGTCACCGCATGTGTTGTCAACCTTGCAGGTTTTTCTGTGCGACTGTTCAGTTTGTTTAGTTAGCTGCACAACAGCTTTCACTGGGGTTGCACAAGATTATATTGTAGTTACTCAAGTATGAAAAGATTAATGACTTGTCATTTGGGAGTGTTTTTCAGCTCGGAGGATTTAACGTGCCTGCCCCAGTAAAATATTACTGGGCTGTTTGCTAATAACAATGTAAATGCTCCCTGTAGAGACAGCAAACTGACAATGCTGCTGAGGGAGTCCCTTGGCAACATCAACTGCAGAACAACTATGATTGCCCACATCTCAGATTCCCCAGCCAACTATGCTGACTCGCTCACCACTATCCAGCTGGCATCCCGGATCCACCGAATGAGAAAGAAGAAATCTAAGGTACGGCATGTAAACATGTGCAGTAACACACTGATAAACCGATGAACAAGCAATATGAAATTCCAGTGACACCACTAACGATGCATTTGTATAATTTAAGAACTTATTATAATCCTTATAAATCTTAATAAAGCTCCATTTAATGTTGCTCATTGTTTATAAATGATAAATGAAGAGTAATCGTTATTATTAAACATTATTTCATCATTAAGTGTTGCTATTGTAGCAATTACATTCCTAATGTGCATGCGTAACTTTAATTACCTTCATCATAAATCACAGCATTATTAAAGTCCTTAAATTTGTCTTCCTCGTGTAATTTTGGAGCTATTTCGCAAATGAATGTGTTAATGCTCCCACAAATGAAATATTATTAGTGCAGTAAGTCAGAGCTAGTTTCTCTCAGCTCCTCAGCACATAATCATGTAATCAATACCACCGCCTAAGGAAGTGTGTGATGTATTCCCTTAGATTAGGGAAATATATGCTCCAGATAATTAGGTGAAATGACAGCATGTATTTATTTAGTCCCCATTATAATTATGATGCAGGCCGCAGACAACAATTTGCATTATTGACATTAGTTTCTGTGGGGCTATTGATGTGCACTTTTAACCTCTAGATAAATATTGACCGGTAATATTATAGGAATTAAAATATGCTCTGAAATGGATTTTGCTGCAAACTAGTAAGATATGAATCTGCTCTAAATTATAAGAATTAAAGTGATTTTGTAAATTGCAAAGTCTATTATGTTAATTTTCCTTTTATCATTTTGTGAGATCATTTACAGATCTCTACTCTGTTCTAACTTGGTTTTGCAGTATGCATCTAGTTCATCTGGAGGTGAAAGCTCGTGTGAGGAAGGGAGGATCCGGAGGCCCCCCCACCTCAGGCCTTTTCACCCTCGGACAGTAGCCCTGGACCCAGACCTGCCCTGTTTGCTCAGTGACCCAGAATACTCCTCTAGTAGTGAGCAGTCTTGTGATACTGTTATTTATGTGGGCCCTGGGGGAACTGCAATCTCAGACAGGGAGCTTAGTGACAATGAAGGCCCACCTGCCTTTGTTCCAATTATCCCTTCTCTGAACAAGAAGAAGTCTGCAAAAGAGGGCCCTCTGGACAGAGACCATTTCTTTAAATGCAACACATTTGCTGAACTGCAAGAGAGGCTTGAGTGCATAGACGGCAGTGAAGAACCTACTGCTTTCGTTGGAGAGGGAAAACGATCCCAGGCTAGCCCCAAGATGGACAAATCTAAAGAGAGCCAAAGCTCTGTTTCACCAAAGACTGTAGCAAATATTTCTTACAACCAAGAGGGTATCTCACCCAAACAATCTCCTAAATCGGTCCCCCCGCAGCCATCTTGCAGTCCCAGTGCCAAATCTAAAGTTGACAGTGCCAAGAGGCAATGCATGCCTGTGGAAAGGGTACCATCAGAGAGTGTTCAAAATGTTTGCAGGACCAGGGCTGATGGTGAGAAGGCCTTGGTTTCAGAAAACAAGGTTAGTGCAAACAAACTGGCACCTGCCGCTGCCCCACCTACTGAACCTGTGGTGAGAGAGAAGATTTACTCCAGCAAGAAATCCTTGCCAAAGCCAGCCCCGCCTCCTTCACAGCAGAGAGAAAATACTGACAATGAGGAAAGATCAAGCACCAGAATGCCACCTGTTGGAATGAGCCACCAAGCTGCGAAAAGAAGGGATCCGTGCACTTCGCCTTTACTTAGAGCTCCGGTGGAGGTGTGCCAGGTACGCTCGACGTTGAGGGAAAGATGTCTGGACCGGGACATCCTTAGAGCGACCGTCACCCTGCAGCAGCCTGTGGAGCTGAACGGAGAGGATGAGCTGGTGTTCACTGTGGTGGAGGAGCTATCTATAGGCAGTATAGTAGATCAAGGCCGGCCATCGAGCATTATTAGCTTTAACAGTGACTGCTCTCTTCAGGCCCTGGCCTCTGGTTCTCGACCTGTCAGCATCATCAGTAGCATCAATGATGAATTCGATGCCTACACATCAGCCGCTGGAGGGTCAGAGGTGAACATTTCAGTGGTCACAGCCCCTCAGGAGGGAGGAATGGCGTGTATAGACAGCAGAGGTTCATCTATCAGTTCTTGGCTGAGTGAGGTTAGTGTCTGCACCTTGGAAAGCGAAGGGGCTCATTCCACAGACGTCTTCCTTCCACAGGCCAAACACATGGGCCCAGAGGCCACCGTTTACTTTGACTCCCTGGATATGTTTAATTGTGTCTCCTCGCCTAGAAATGCCAAGAACTCCCTAAATGACAGCGGATTTAGTTTTTCTGAACTAGACAGTGATAGCGCCGCCTCAAGCAAGCTGTCACTGACAAAGTGCCCCCCATCACCAGAATCAGCAAAAGGCTCCCTAAAATTTACATCTAAAATAACTAAAGCTCACTCGCTTAGCTCCTCCCCACAGGGCCCAACTATAGTCCACTCCAGTCTTCCCAGGAAGATTAAACCTACCTCATCTATCTCTCATAGCAGCAGCAGTAGCAGCAGCAGCAGTAGAGAGCCACTAAGGCAAGAGGTTAAACAGGAAGATCCTTGGAAGTGCATTGACAACCACTCTGAACCTCAATTTTCTGACTCCAGCAATACCAGCAAATTTCTCAGAAATCCCCCCAGTGGCATCCCTTCCAGCAAAACGTCCAGCAACACCAACAGTGTACCTCGCTCTCCCAATGTGCAGGGGTCTACCTCAGCCCAAAGGGTGGTTGATGGCTGTGAGAAATCAGCCAGCAGGAATCCACCCAGCAAAATGCCTCAGCTGAGACGAGGTGCCACCACCCTGGGAACAGTGCCCGTCATTCATTCCACCACGGACTACAAGGGAAGCCAAGATATTGTTGCATCTGCCACAAGCCTTAAATTTTCCTCTCTGGGGAAAAACAAGGCCAACTCACAGAAAGCGAGCAATTCCGCTAAACCCGACTGCACCATGCCTCCTCCTCCTCCAGTGAGAAAATCCAGTCTTGACCATAAAACGAAGACACTGCTGCCCCAAAGTGCCTTAAAGACAGCATATGGGGAGGCAGGAAGGACCTATGGAGCGAGGGCGGCTGTATCAGAAGATGAGCTTGAGGTATGCCACAGAGTAGACAGTTTCAAAACCTCCAGCCTCAACATGGCCAAAGTTACCTCCAGTTTGAAGGCCAAAGGGCCTAGAGGAGAGGCTGGGCAGCACTATGGCAGTCAGATATCACTGGAAAGGTGTGAAAGTCTGTCCTTATCAGGTTCCAGAGCTGCGCTTAGTAGAGAGAACAGCGGGGCAAGTCTTGGCAGCAGTAGTAGCAAATCAAGCAAGTCCATTTCGCGATTCGGTATTCCCAATTCATCCAGCGCTCCTATTGCTTCCTGTCCATCCTCCCCAAGTGGAGGAAATGTCAGCAAACCTGGACAGGTAAAAGCTTCTGTAAATCCTAGGTCATTGGGAGCTGTTAATGGTTCTAAGGCACGTTCACTATCAGCCAACAGCTCCAAGGGCTTAAGCTCCTCCACAAAGTCTTTGGCCGCCCCATCTACCAGAAACACTAATGCCAACCTCCCTCCTTCTGGACGGACATCGGCTCCTCGGACCACCGCTGCAGTCACCAGCAAGCCTGGAAGAGGCACTATCATGGGCACAAAGCAGGCCATTAGAGCTGCAAATAGCCGTGTGAGTGAACTGGCAACAGGCAACATATCAGGAAAACACGTGAAAGCTTCAGCAGACTCAGACAGTGGGAATGACAGCGGGGTGAATGTGAGTGATGACAAATCCCCAGTAGCCATGCTGCCTTCTCCATACAGTAAAATCACAGCACCCAGGCGGCCTCAGCGCTACAGCAGTGGCCACGGCAGTGACAACAGCAGCGTGTTGAGCGGGGAGCTACCTCCGGCGATGGGACGCACAGCTCTGTTCTACCACAGCGGTGGCAGCAGCGGATATGAAAGCATGATCCGTGACAGTGAAGCCACAGGCAGCGCTTCCTCTGCCCACGACTCTATGAGCGAGAGCGGCTTCTCATCTTCAGGGAGAGCAAAGAGCTCCAAGTATCCCAAGAAGAGAGCAAACGGTGAGAAACTAATTTGGGATTTCGGGGTTTTACAAGTAATCTAGAAATGGGTAATATTCACAAATATTGTGATATACATTTCGTGGCACACACCCGAGTAATAAATATGTGCTGTCTCAGAGGAAATCAACCATAAATTTGTGGATCCATTGTTATTACAACCACAAATGGGCATTTCATCGGATTTTGTTTCCTTCTGAATCAGCAGCATGCATAATTCATACGTAGAGTAAATGCGAAAAACGTTAATGAATGTTTCAGACAAGGCATCTTTGATGTGTGTATTGATCAAATAAGAGTTGAACATGGGGATTTTTATGTAGGCCATTGTCTCGTGTATAACTGTTTCAATTCATGTAGGATAAACCAACCTTTTGAATCCACATATCTCATGAAACTCTTATAAGTATGCAGTCGCCACAGCTCAACCAACCACTGTAAAGCCTTGCATCACTTTATATCTCAGAGTGGGATTTATATTTTTTTTTCTATAGATCCTAGCAAATGCTGCTGTTGTATGTTAGCAATCTAATTGGTGCCTGTCTGCCTGGTGCTTTAGGCTTCCAAAGAAGACGGCTAATCCCAGCACCCCTGCCAGACACAGCATCTCTGGGGAAGAAGGTGAGCACAGCAGGTCAGTGGGTGGACTTGCCTCCTATGTCTGGACCACTGAAGGAACCCTTTGAGATCAAGGTGTATGAGATCGACGATGTGGAACGGCTCCAAAGGCGCCGTCAGGAGGAAACCGCAGAGGTGAGCAGACACAGGTCACAGCTGGCTTGTTTTGCTGGTTTAGTGGTTCATCTTTCTGAACCCTGTTTTGGGTAAAGTGAAGTCTGGGTTGATGCCGTGTAAATCCCACTTGCTAAGCCTTAGCAGCATTTTGCATCTGCAACATCAATGCCATACATTAAGATACAATCACACTGACTTGCAGTGTGGGAATTTCTTAGCTCCCTTCTCCCCAGCTTCTTTTTAAAGAACAGGACAGGAATAATATGTCCCAGACGTCTGACCTTCAGCCAGCTCTGTGGCAAATCCTGGAGTTAAAATGTCTGCGTCTCCAGATTCCCAGTGCTTGGTATTTTGGCAGCACTCCTTGGGAATGTCAAGAGTTCAGTAGGCAATTACCAATGAGGGTTAATTGGTCTGAGTATGACTGATTACTCGCCTCACTGCTGAATGTGATGGTGATACGGTGGGGTGTAAAAATGAAAAAGAAGACTGCGGTGAAAAGATTGGTCAGAGAATGTGCAATGATTGCGAGGACACCTGACACCGACCCAAATCAGCTCAATGACAGCAGTCATCACTGAGCAGTCTGCATTGCTGACTCCTCCTGGGTCATTAACTGTTTCCATGAAGTGCAGCTGGAGGGGGATATTTTTAAACTTATACATATGAAATCAATGACAGGAGGTAGTCTGATTTACTTTTCTCCTCATCATCAATGTCAATTTAGTTCTTTTACTGTTTTTTGCACCTATTACAAAATTCCAGTTAAAATCCATTGCAAACAGAATATGTTTTAATATATAACACTCTGTCTTGTCCAACACACTAACTTGTTTTATTGGTTTTTTTCCAATCCCGTGTTCAGCAACCATTCCAAGACGTTGACAAGGTGAGCTCGTTTTTCAGAGAAACTGATGTTTAATTAAAAGCAGCACAGACTGTATTACCAGCGAGCCAAATGTGACATACAAGCAGTATATTATCTGTTTGACTTTATTTCACGTTTATCAATGAAGTTTACTGATAGCTTCTCTTTTTTATGTAATGCAACCGTTTGAACTTTTTAACTGCATTTTTGATAGTTACTTAAATCAGTATAATCTGTCTTTTTCCCCTCAGGGCCTGCTGTATTTTAACAGTAAGCTGAAGATGCTTGAGAGAAGGCAACAGCAAGTGAAGGAAGTGAGGGCAAAGCATCAAGTGTTATTGGAGGAGCTGGAAGACACGAAGGCCCGACTGATGATGGACCCCAGCAAGTGGATAGGAGAGTGTAAGTCACTTCCTTTGAGAGTAAGATGACAAATAAACTTTGGTAGCAGACAATGTAACTAAATCCTGCTTTCCTCATTCCAACAGTTGAGGTGGACCAGAATTTGGATAAAGAATCTCCAGAGTATCTGGAGGCCTTGACACAGGCCACAGAGGAGCTGGAGTTCTGCGTCAACCTGTGCAAGGCCCGTGTCATGATGGTGACGTGCTTTGACATCAGCATGTCAACACCTGGCACTCAGGAGGGGCTACGTGAAGTCGAAGTCTGAGGACAAAAGTAAGTAGGAGCGGGAAAGGAAAGGAAATGGAAGTGAGAAGAAAAAGAACGATGAAATGTAGCAGTCAGTGTGTAGAAGTCCCTGGGAAGAAGAGCAAAAGACGGAAGTGAGATGAGAGTGGATCTTAACATGTAAACAGAGGAAATCTTGACCACCTAGCTACAGTGCCTCATTACCAGGACACGGCAGAGGAATGACACATGAGCACAAACGCTGTTGCCTCTATGGCAAAGCAGTGGTCATCACCTACTCAAGAGTCAATGAACAACACCTGGAAGTGCCTTTTTTATTGTTTTGTTTCGAGTCGTTATTTTTCCTATGGCGCAGGTATCTTAAGCGTACCTACTCCCTGAACATATTGCTTTTAAGAAAAATATTTTATATTCCATTGTATAGTGTATTAAATGAATATGTGATGTGTACAAATGTCCTTTTTATGGGGAAAAATAAAGTAAAAAGAAAAAAGCAATAAGCTAATGTTATTGCTCTCCCAGACTGCCTTTTCTCTCGTTTCAAACCTCAGTCAGCATTTTATCCATGATCATTCAGCCTCCTGCGCCTTATGTTAACTCTCTGGTTCTGTAGTTTTCTAAATTTTCAAACTGGACTATGTTATTTCATCAAGGACTGTATTTGCTGTCATCACTCATCTCCTGCCAGCTGTCCTGTGAAAGCTGCTTGCAGGGTAGAGTGAATGTTTTTTTTTCTCCTCCAGTTGCCTTGTTCAAAATGGGTCTCAGTGGATGCACTTAGGTAGAGCAGCAGTTTTGTTGTGGGAAGGAGAGTTTATTCAAACTGTGCTTGCCCGTGTTTATCTCACTAAAATAAAAGTTTAAGCCAAAACATATCAATCAGAGGGGCACTGTGATGGACGATAAGTGATTGTTCTTGATTCAGCCATTCTTTCTGGTGCCTCAGTATGTGGTCATGCAACGTAACCTTCCCTCCACTCACCTACAATGATCATATGATGACTGGTTACACTTCTACCGGTGCCCATCAGTGAGCCCACTATTTCTCTAAATGGGCTTTGACTGGGGGCTTTTTATATACTGTAAAATAAAAAGGAGCACTGATGAGCACAAGTCAGCCAGTCTGTTAGACACTACTTCTTTTTTAAGTGCTACCAAGCCTCAGCTCTATGCATTCCAATACATTTACTGCAACTACAATAAGAACCTCATTACCGAGTAAGGGCAACCACCTAGTTTGTTCTCTTTTGTCCCTACTCTACTAATCTACTAATTATTGACGTTGATCTAATGTCTCAAACGAAGACTCCAGAATTTCTCCATGAAACGATACAGTGAAAAGCAAAAGATTGCGGCATTATTTAGCAAAATCAATCATGGCATCAGCTCTTCATGGCTGCCAGAATGTGCTTATGAATCAAACAGCTGACACGGAGACAAAAAAGATGATTGGTGAAAATGATTGTTGAGAAAAACAGACTGGCTTTGACGTATCTTGCTGTGTTTGACTTCTATATCTATGACAAATACGACTTTGTTTTCTTTGTTTTACAAAGATGGACTATCTCAGGCCCTCTCTGAAGATGCTGCATGAGATTTTTAATCACTTTTAAGAATGATTTCTACTCCATTTTTTACCATTCTAATTTTTTACAATAATTTCTGTGTGTTCACTAATGTGGGGTTATGCTCATGAATTAAAGAACTATTACCAAACCAAGACCTTTTTTCCAAGAAATTATTATATGTAAGGTCATATTTCATATCAAAACCCATATTTTCTAATACCTTTCTTTTTGTATAGGATTTTCAGACCCTGTGTATAAATGTACAATATGGCAGCTTGTGTTTTACTTTTACAGTACTTGTGAATAAAATGTTCCTTCCTACCGATGATTCGGAGTTGACTTTTTTCACCCTTTCATGTGTTTAATACTATTTATTCTACAATTATTTTCACAAAATTCCAAATAAATACCTTTACTACAGTGGTAGCTTAAAACAGCAACTAACCAGGAGAAACCTTTGCCACAGGATTACAAAACTAGACATGGCACACTTGCCCTTTTGTTTTATGTTTGTTTATTCAGCATCTTCTCTTTTAAAATGAATGCGTGTAGAAAAAAGTGCTTTAGTGAATGAGCAAGTTGTTACTCTATGGAAGCCCGTTTCCGCCACAAAAAAAAAAGTATCCGTAACTCGAAATTTTGAGAAAAGTAACTCGAAATTTCAAATCAGCGCTGCCGAGCAGTAATCTATGTGAATGACGTCATTTCCTTGTTACCCGGAAGCTGAAGCCCTCAGGTACAAATGCTACAGCTAAACTACCGGTATTACAGCCAGTCATTAGGGCACAAATTGCTGAGTATTTTCAGCTTGGCTTCACAAATGACTTGTGTTATTAGCTGAATCACATGGCGTTACTATCAGCAAACGTACTCTCGAAAGCGCTAATTTGTTGCACATTCCTCTGAGCCATATCCTTCCGGATAACAAGAAAACAATGCCAGTCACATAGATTAATGATTGGCAGAGCCAACTCGAAATTTCGAGTTACTTTTCTCAAAATTTCGGGTTGATAACCTCGTTCAATTTTGAGTTACGGATTTTTAAAAAAATATTTTAATTTTAGTGGCGGAAATGGGCTTTCATATTACTCAGACGTATTCAGAGTATAAAAGCACTATATAAGAACCAGTCCATTTACTAGTATAGATCCATATACTTTTACATTCACATTGCTAATGATTTTTTTCCACAAAATAAAAAATCACACAACAGACTGTATTGTCCTCGTCTAATGAAAGCATTGATATTATTGTAACATCACCAAAGCACAGAATTTGTAGCACAAAGGATCAGAAGGCAGATCTGAAGACAGAAGGGGGTGTAACCAATAAAGTGGCTCCAGTGAATCTAGATTGACTTTATAGAAACATCTATTTATAAGTAGCAATCCTGATAATATTCAACATCTTCTTTCTCATGAAATCCTTATAAATTAAGGAAAAGTCCATTATACTGTTCCCTGAAGATTACAGTCCGCTATTATTTCCCCCCTTTTGTTGACAGGTAACTTAGCCGACTCTGCACTGAAATCATTTTCAGCAAAGGTCTAATTAGCCTGGAGATGAGAGTACCTGAGCAGATCATAAAACCGGTTCAATTAAATAGGAAGCAAGATGCTTAATGTCAGATCAAAGTGTGTTCTCACAGCAGCCAACTCAGTGTTCTTTTTTTCTACAAGGACATTATTGTTACCTCCCAAACAAATTATGAATTTGTAATTTGGCTCAGTTTTCCTCTCGTTTATCTCCATGTTTGCACTTTGCTTATGTGTTTGGAGCAAAAGAAAAACTAAGAGTGAAATGAGAGACATTGACATAAATGGACTTGCTGATTCAATGCAGCTACATTAATAGCAGCTACACGATACAACTGTCAAAATGTTGAATATTATGGAGCGGGGTAAAAAGAGAACGTGGAGGACTACAGCGATTAATTACTATCAGGAGAACCCTTGGCTCAGTGTGAAGTCCTGTTGAGTAATATGCTGTTGCTGTGTGGATGGAGAGCCAAACTGGACCCTGCTGTGCAGTAACATCTTGTCTCCCCCTTGTTAATTCTGTTTTGATCAAACACACGAGGAGTTGGTTTAGCTGACTGGCAAAGAGCAGCTGGTCACCGTGTTTATAATCAAATTCTGCGAATGACCCATGTGTGAGGTTTTGACACATTTCCACATCTTGTAAAGGTCACTGTATGGAAGAACCACATCAAATGCGCCACACACAATGGAGGCATATAAAATGTAGGAAACTGTATCCTTTAAAAAATTCTCAAGTTATTCTTTAGCCAGCAGTGATTTGGCAGAAAGTAAAAGCCTTCTGACGAATCACTCAAAAGCCTGTCAGCTCTGTACCTTGTTGCTCTTGGGAAGCGTGTGTCTGAGTGGAAACATTTGGCCAAGGCTGCTGCAGACGTCTGATGGCCCCTGAGCACAGTCAGCCCCGTATATCCCAGCCTACTTGCCTCGGGGCTCTGATCATAAGTAGGGGAGCTGGGTGTTGTGTGAGAATAAAAATGAGTTCACTGAGAAGTCAAGAGTCCCCCTCTCCTTCACCCCAACCTGGCACTGACCCTGTGAAGAATATATACTGACATTTTTATTTGATATTTTTTCATCAAGCACAATTCCAGTCTACTCAAATTTGAGTCCATTTTATATTCCTTTCTGTCTTCTTTGGTCTGTTATCTTGACTTCAGTACTCAGAGCGGTTTCTGCTGTCAAACTGTTTCAGAAGCTATTTTGTAATTGGGTTTTTTTTTCTCGCTATTTCAACACTTAGAAGTTTAAATCCCCTAAATGTCAGCCTAAATCCTTAAAAGACACTTCCATTTAGATTAAGGAAAAACTCTAATTTTAATCTAACTGTATTTTTCATTTTAGGTGGCCTCACGTTTGCTGAAATAATGTGGATTATTACTAAAGCAGGCTTATTGAACCCTCACTCCCCCTGCAACCCTGTTAGGCTGTCTGAATGTGCCCAGGGCATTGTTAGTGTGGGTAGTTGCTCAGTTTTGGATTTACAGCCCTGCAGTTCCACAGATTGGTCTGCCTAAACCAAGCCTGCTCTTTGAAGAAGACCCATAAACCTGACCACATGCTGCCACTTATTCACAGTAATTAAAACAAGCTGGCGTCCTTAAATTACCAGAGCCTGGGCAAGATGTAAGCCTCACACACAGTCGCTGGTCATGCTTCAGGGAAGTCGTAACTATTGACATCTCCATCCCTAAAATGGATTGCATGTGTGAGCAGTTTTGCACCGAGACAGAAACCTTAAGAATCCTGAAAGCTTCGCCCCATGCTCTAGATTTTTTCAGGATGGGTGGCCAGACAAATCCAGTAATTTGGCACTGAGCTTAGTTGATGCTAAAGGGAGAAAATCTAACAAAAGCAATCAGTTGTGTGAAAATGAATTCTCACTTTATAGTCAGAGTTAAACACATTTGCTCTGTGATTTTGCCAAACATCGGGGCTAGGCTGGCTCGAAAGGCCATCATCATTATAAGTTGTGTAGTGTGTGGCTAATAATTTAACATATTGGTACAAATTGAAATGTGAATAAGGTACCTTGTGTCACTATCACTGGACTTCCTGAGTCTGCATTCGAATTGCCTGGTTTGGATAATAATGAGTTCAAACGGGCTGTGAGCTGAAATGGTAATGAGTGTTTCGGCGATGATGCATACTCAGTCACACCTACATAACCTGATGCGGTCTGACTGTGAGCTGGCAGCTTTTTTCCTATTCATTATGCGGTCTGAAAAAGTAAGTAGAGAGGAATAAGTAGGGATAGCAGGGTGGGAAAATTCATATTTTTTGGCAAAAACATGTGTTCCTGCTCAGGTAATTTTCTCTGTCTTTGCGCAGTGAGTGAATAAATGTGACTACGGTGCATAAGATTTTTTTATTATATCTTTTTTACATGCTTGTTATTCATTCAGCAGTCTATCCCGTATCATGGTTGGTCAGTACATGCAGTACATGATGCACTGACCTTGTCAAAGCATGATAAGGAGAACTACTCCTCCCCACCACGTGCACTCACCTTGTTTTATCTGTGGTCTTGTAGTCTCATGGTCCAGATTGCTTGTAGATAACCAGTGATTTACATAAAGGCTTTGTTTGGAAACACTGTTTTAAAATGCTTTCAGAATACTGATGTGAGGAGTCAGTGTGTAATGAATATTCATTATTTGGGGGGAAATAGGTTATACACAGTTAAGCAGAAAAAATAAACTATAAAATCATTGATTACAATGTTTTTTGGACATGTTGCAGCACGCTACAGCGAGGTTAATCACTTACATGCCTATCAAAGCGTTTGCTGTTTTTCTTTTTAAGGTTTCAGGACTCATATAAGCCTGCAAATTGCACTCAGGAGATTAGTGATCATAAAACATTTCATTATTCCTACAGAAGAGGTGAAAGTATTTGATTAAAAAAAAAAAAGCTCACTGAGATATTGTTGTTAATTGCATAGAGAAACAGCCATTCCATCAGGTTGTGCTCTTAACAGATGGGAAGGCGTGACGAAAAAGACCTTTTTTAATTAGTCTGTCTGAAGACATTTCTTCATAACAGACAGCCCCCTCTGTGTTAAGTCTGAGTGGCCACCAGGAAGGCTCTTAGCTGGCTCCCAGTAGCAACCATCTGGTGTACAGCAGAACCGGGGCTACAGGGTGGATCCTCACTCCACTGAGCCACCACATCAATGAAGGACGCAAGCAAAAGCTCATCCTGTAAGGTTTAGTCAGTTTAATCCAGTACCTCGCTGCTCTGTGTGATGATCAGGGGTCAAGCCATCAATCTACGCACCAAGATATGTAGTCCTGTAGAGATGGATCAGGCATAATGTAATCTTTGTGTTCTGTGTTAAGTATCTATTTATCTATTTCATGCTAATAAATCAAAGATTAGCACGAAATAGACAGATAAATGGGCTTACATTTATAATTCTCCTCATCTAAATTGTTCTGAAATAGCAAGACACATTCAGAAGGTAATACTCATCATCATTCTGCAAAAAACCCCAAAACATTTTGTTCAGTATGAACTGTTTCTTTTTGCTACGTAGCTCAGCACATTTCAGTTGTAAGTGTATTAAATGCTCCATCCAGTTCTAGATTAACTGTAACTCACAAAATGCAAAAGCAAACATACTTCAGGCATTTGTGAAGTGTACTGATAAGATAAATTGGATTTCCTGCCCCTGCCTGGCACAAGTTATTATATATGCTGTTTAATAAGACCTCTGTTTTTAAAGCTCTGAATGCCTTCTGCCTTCTTCTTGCATTGACTCAAGCTCTCTGGCTACAAACCTTCAATTGTAAATTAAAAATCTTATCAGTGTATACTCTTTGATTTGTGCACTTAGCTGTAAGTGCAAATACCAAGTTATGGTTTTGTGTGCCAGCCTTAAAAACAGTGCACTTTTGAGGTCAAAAGGTACAAATGTAACCTCAGTTGTGTTCATAAGATCAAAAACAATCTAATTTCATGACATTTGGAGGTTAAAAGCAATGGATCCAGTATCGACACCCTTATGATGTCGAGTAAAACATAGTTTAAAAACAAAAATACTGAGGACTTTATTTGTTTCAGAGGAAGAAATGTTGGTATAATGTACTCCCACTCCCTTTGTCATTTTTTGGCATTTGCTTTAGTGTTCCTCTGTGTGATAGTTTTTTGTATCACATTCACATTTTGCAATTCTGCCTTGACTAAAAGAATGTAATCAAAAGACATGGTCCAGTATTCAGGTTCATTTCAATCACTCATAGCCAGTGTTGGGTAAGTTACTTTAAAATAGTAACTTAGTTACATTACTAGTTACTTCTCTCAAAAGTAACTCAGTTACTTCAAGTTACTCGTTACTTTCAAAGTAACGAGTTACTAGGGAAAGTAACTCTGGTTTTACTCAGAATTCTCTTGTTAATGTGTTTCTTCCATAACTTTGCCAGTCTTCTAGCTTGCTTACTTGCCACAAGTGCACTGTGCCACCTACCAATAGAAAGGAAAAGATAAAGTGCATATTTCCACGAGAGAAATCCCACGCCTGGACCGTCATTGACTGCTGCCATGATTCTAGCCTACGTCACAGCGTCATGTGCGCCTTTTACATCCAACACAAAAACTGCAGTCGTGGTGCTTTCGATTGTACTCAGAACTCGGAAATTCTGCCTTCTGAATAGGAAGATGTAGGTAACACCAGACTGCAGATGAGCTGCATACAGGGCTGGACTGGGACAGAAAATTGGCCCGGGCATTTTGACTAGGAAAAATCATAAAGCCTTTGAATGAAAATAAACACTGTTGTGACAGTGATGTACACTGTTTTGATGGTATATATGCATCAATCTATCAATCGTTTGTTGTAGAGCTGGGCGATATGAGATTTTTTCATATCACGATATGTTTTTTTCATTTCAGGCGATAACGATATCTATCACGATATAAGCCAAATAACTATATTTGTAAGATTTAAATGTGCCGTTGCTCACAAGTAAAATGTGAAATAATCAGCAGCTTGTTTTTATTTAAATATTTATTCCCCATAATAAGTTCAACAGGGTAGATGTACTTAAGGAACATGAGACTTTTTCTGATAAATAAAGGCAAATATTGCAAACTACACAAAAGGCAGCCGCTAAAGCGTTTAAGTTTCAAAATAGAACAAACGAAACAGACTAAATTGTCAATTCCACTTAGAAACAAAATATTAATTCTAAAAATAAATCTTAGTTTGTTTTACAGAAGAACAGACAAAACTGACTAACTTTTGTCAATATCAAATAAACTGAGAACTAAAAGGAAATTCTCAATCTCTCCTTGTTGTATAGCTTAGCTTTTCAAACAGTTTTAACAGTTACTTTAGTCTGACAAAAGCCGAATGACGAATTAGCGCTTCCAGTCAGAGACTGAGGCTACGTCCACACGTACACGGGTATTTTTGAAAACGGAGATTTTCCGTTTTCGTTTTAAAAAATAATCCCGTCCACACATAAAGGCAGAAATGAAGGAAAACGCTGCTATGAACATGCCAAAGCAGCAGGTGGCGCTAGATTCCTAACCGTGCAGAAATGTTGGCCAATCAGAAGTCTAGAAGCCTCGGTGGGAAAAAGTAAACAAAGCTGGGGCATAGAAGCAGAACCGAGTCGTAAGTGTGGACGGACAGTAACTGTGTGTATATGTAAGCATTTAAACACTGCAGAGAGTAGAATTAACAGTATTGTAGAAATTCATTTCACCGAAACAATAACGTGGCGCACAGTGTGACGCATGCACCAGTTTATTGTATTTCCAGACTTGCTTTCGGCACAATTTGCAGTGCACGCTACTCTGTTTTTTGTCAGACTTGAAATAGCCGAAATACCTTCACACTACGGAACTTCTATGGCTCTTCCGTTCGACAATCTCTCCGGCATTGGAACCATCATCTGTTTTCTCTTCGGTTGATTTTTCTAGTCGGCACACTCATTTCCTCCATTACGCGCTGGCTGCTTCCCAAACAAACACACGTGCGGCTTGGCACTTGTGCGGTACGTAACAAGTCACGCGACGTGACGCTGCGGCTGTGATTGGTTCGGCTCTGCGCTACTTAATTTGGATTGGCTGACCTTTTTTTTTTTTTTTTTTTTTTTTAAGAGGACAAGAGCGGCGAGGTCTATCGCGATAGCTTAATTTCTCTATCGAGTAAAAGTTATATCGCGATACATATCGTTATCGTTCTATCGCCCAGCTCTAGTTTGTTGTAAGATTCAGATAATTATTTTTTTAAAAGCTAGACATTTTAAATGAGAATAAGAAAGAAAAGTATTTCTTTGTGCCCCCCAATTCCCCGTTAATGCCCTACATGCCCCCCTGGCAACACTTTGCTAGATCCGCCCCTGCACAGTTACCAGCTGTCAGCTACCTAAAAAAGGATCCTGGGGTTATTTGTCTCCCAGAAACAGTTCATAACTTCCCTTCAACTCATTCATGTCACCTAAAAGGTAAACCTGTTTCTCCATCACCTGTTCAAACAAACAAGAGAGCCGATCAGCTGATCATTGATCAGTTTTCATGATTGAAGCAGAAACGGGAGAGGGAGGGGGGAGAGGATGAGAGAAGAAGAGGCAGCTGTGCAGCAAAGACACAGAATAAATCCAGCTTTGTGCCTTTTCCATTGTAGCTGAATTACGGGACAAACTGTTCCTTTTCACCTCAATAAGAAACGCGTAATATTTTCTCTGAATACCAGACGGGACGGTTGGCAACTCTAATAACTTATGAACAAAATAAAGTTCAACATCATTAACTTCATAGCACCCACCCAGCTGTATATAAACTCTGTCATGCTAGCTAGCACGCAGTACGGAAAAAGTCAGAATAACGAAAATAAACTCCACCTAAACTTGGTTCATATCTGACCCAGAGAGACTGCAGGTCATAACTTCTTACCTGAAGTTCAGTTCACACTTGGACCGGCGGCCGCCTCGGGTCTCTTTTCCTTCTGCGTCCCTTTTCCTTCATCCACCTGCTGGCCTCCACCACTTGCTAATGTTACTGAATCTGTGGAAGCTCCGCGATAGCCACCACACGAAGTAACGAGTAACGACCCTATCTAAATCCCAGTAACGACTAACGCGTTCCTGATTTTGGCATAATAACTAGTTACCGTGCTCGTTACCACAATAATAACGTAGTTACTGTAACGCGTTACTTAATAACGCGTTAGTCCCAACACTGCTCATAGCCATGTTCTATTTATCATGCTTTCACCTGGCAGTCACTCACTCCTTTAACGTGGGCTGTTTTCATTTACACATGTAGATGATGATTATATCTCTGAGGCTTTTTTTTCTTCAGGTGTTTCCATTGCAGTGAGGGCCCATTCATTGTAATCATGGAGATGGAGCGCATTGTCTTGTCAGACGGTTCCAGAGGCACCATACTGGTGACAACCCAAACATGTCTTTGTGTTCCCTCTCTGTCTCCCACATTAGAGTGTGAATTGTGCAAGTTGATGACAGGAGGCTGTCAGTCATTGCAGTGTCTAAAGTGGAATACGTGCAAGTAAAGGGTTAATTAAACAAAATGCAAGACCTTTCTTTGCCACACCGTTCATACTGTAGCCAATCACATCCCAGGCGCACACTAATCAAACATAGACTGGCAGCTCTGCGCCACGGCAACAGTTGCTCTGATGGCGGCTTGTCTGGCAGGGTGCGTATGTCCTGCTGTTTGCCTGTTGGAGTTGTTTGGCAGACCGGTGCGGTCTCTCTTTTCTTTAGCTCATATTCATTCACAGCCAAAAGAAGGCGGGCAAATAATGTGTTCTCTGAATTACTGACACACTGAATCATTCCTTCTAGTGTCTGGTTTGTGTAAAAATAGAAATAATTTTGTCCAATGTTTAATAAAGATTAAAGGAGTTGACAGATTTCAGTTACAGCACCTCAGTGTGTGTGTGTGTGTGTGTGTGTGTGTGTGTGTGTGTGTGTGTGTGTATATATATATATATATATATATATATATATATATATATATATATATATATACATATACACTCATGTAAAGGTCTACTAAAACAATTCACATGCACATGAATTGTTTTCATGCAAGTACATTATTATTTCCAAAAACTTCCAGTATGATGCTTATTTTTCCAGTGTACTATTCTTACTTGTTGGTTTCACATCTATCTGAAACTTTCCACAGTTGTCGATTGTCTCCCCACATTACATTTTGAATGTGGCTCTGTTAGCATGCTGTCAGTGCTAACTGTAATTTCCTATTGTAGTATGGCAATAAAAAAAGGCAATTCATTGGGTGTTGCGTGCAAGAATACTTAGGCTGACCCTTCAGAAAAGTGACAGAAAATTTGGTGTGCTTTGCTTGTGGCTGAGACCTTTTCGAGTTGGCAGAAGCAGCTGATTTAAATCCAATACAACTCTATAAAATACTAAGCACATAGCTTATAAAAGGTTCACAGTGCTACGTTTCCTAGTTTTCTTCTGCTTTCTACAGACCATCTTTAAGCTGAGTCCTCCGTATATGCTGACATCGACTCTTATCCAAAGCTTCAAATATGGAAAATACACGCCAGCAACACTGTCACTGCTGCCTGAACTGATACATATATTGATATAGTTTCCTTTTAAATAACCTCCTTGACCTATCAGTTTCACACATGCAGCCCACTCTTGTCACACTATCAGTACACCGTCACTATTGCAGCAGTAAACAGAAGTGTTCAGACACAGGGTACAGGCTTTGAATGACAGTGATAGTTTGTGAGAAACCCTGGAGAAAACATACATTTGTGAAATTGTAGAAGGATATACGTGGGTGACTGTTATAGCGAAATAAATTGTTATGAAGTGATGAATAGCTTATAATGATCTCTCAAAATCAGAAGATCTATTGACGCCCTTTATTCTTCAGGAAGACTTGCTAATTATTTTTTATATGATTGTGTTGCTATATAGAGCCCCAGATAGAAGATAGTACAGTTACGCAGATCCCCAGAGGAATTAAAATCAGAGTAGAAAGCCGTTTTACGATTGTTTTGTTGCTATCATACATACTAATTCTGTTTGGTTAGCGGTGATATAGTACGAATTGTTTTTACAACAAGTTTTATTTCGAAATGTGGTACAAGAAAGTAATTTAACTTTAGTTCTCTAAGAAAAAAGAAATAAACTGGATGAAAATCCGCTGAGGATAAAACAAAACATAATGTCCTTGAAAGTGCTCAGCCTCTTTCTCTTCCAGACGAAGAACATTGTTCAAAACTGCAGTCGCGAGATTATTTTTGGTGCCAATTTCCACAAGGTAGTGTTCATTGTGTTTTACTATATGTTGTTCCATAGCAACCGAGATGAAATGGTTATATTGATTTTTCTCGGGAGCAAATTAGGCCTCATGTGGGAGTAACCATGCAGTTCACTCTGCTTTGCCTCTGTTGTGGTATGAGCAACCTTCAGAAGATATTTCTTCCTTCTCTTTAATTACCTCTGGTTACTTGAATGGCAAAATCTGCCCTCATGATTAGCTGTCAGCTGTTTTAAGGCACAGTGCATTGATTACATCATGATCGCTAATAGAAGGTGAAATCTTCTCTATTGATATAGAAGACAATGATTGGAGGTTTTAAATCAACACGACCCCCACACATAAGCGTAGAGAATAAAGCAATAGCAAAGAAATAGCAAAATGTGTTATATGACCACATAGGTAGCTCATTCTTCATCACAATGTCTGAATTATTACCCCTGATTATCTGCTGTATGCACATCATATCTAGATTAATAAAATCAACCAAAGCTGTGAGTCTACCTGCCATAGTTTTTTTTTTTAGCCTGAATTAATTCTAAATAGATATAAAAAGCTGCAAAATAAATAATTTAACCTTAATTTAAACTGACATAACAAACACTCTGAGCCATTTCTCTGTTAACATGAGTTTTCATATTCAGCTTTGATTAGGTGGAGCTGCTGGAGCTGGAGGCACGTGCCACTGACTGCCCGATCGACAGTACGTTAAATATTAAACAGACATTGGCTGAACATCCTGCCACAGACAAGTTAGAACACCATTTATAGATGTTATTCTTTGTTTATATGAGTCCATCTGAGGATTTGAAAAGTTTATTCTAGGCTTTTGGCTGCCTTAAAATAGGATTACAGTGCTGTACTGTTTTTTAAGAACTGTTTTTCAGCCTTTTATCTAGCCGTCCTTATTGATGGTTGTCTAAGTAGTACTATTTCAGATCATTTGGACACTGAACGTCTTCAATTTTCTACATCTTGCTTTTTTGCTCATTTGTAATCATTGATCTTCTCTATGGGAATGTGACTTGCCTGCTTGGACAGGTGTGTCTATGCCTTCTGGCATACGAGCCTCTGAAGCTCCACCATCCAGACTTTTTGCTTGGGAGACTTTTGGCGCTCGTATGGTGGTCCCTCCTTCCATCGCCGCAGCTCCTCAAACACAGTTGTTCATGAATATGGATGCAAGCAAGGCTCCCTGGCATCATTAATGTGCCACAAGCCCATATAAATCACATCACCGTAAAACCTCCAAATGCTCTGTTAGAGAAGGTAACAAGAAGACAAATAATTCTCGAAGAGAAAAACCCCCAGTCTGCTTTTATTTCTCATCCTTGTTTTGTGTTGTCTCAACATTACTTTACAGTTGTGAAGTAGTGTGCACGGCCTCAGATATCATGTGACATGGATGAATGCAGTAACACACAGACAGTATATCATGGCTGAAGTGTTGAGGGGCACTGCTGCAGCTGATTTGAAGCTCTCCATTTCACTTTGAAAAATGAGCGCACATCTTCAGCTCTCAGTACCACTTCTGTGACAATCCTGTACTACTTTTTTTTTCATATGATGGTCAGATTTTGCAGTAATATGTGATTATTACTATGGGACTCTATGGGAGTCCTATAATACTAATGAAATTTGACTCTTTATGAGAGGATTTAAAAAATTCACATTATCTCTCTTTCTCTCAGTGGAAATGCCGTACTTGGCTCGATGAAACAGGTTATATTTCCAGCAAGTGGAATGAGAGAGGGCAGTTTAAGTAAGCAGGTGAGTCTCAGGCAGACTTTTCAAAAGGTCTCGAGCAGAGGAGAACACAGGTGAGATTTAACTCGAGCAAACCGATCAGAAACTAAAGGTCTGGGAAAGCTATCATATGAGCAGGTTAACAACCTGGTGAGGAGTAGTGGTGAAGAGTTTAAATGCCGTGTTGATTGCAAGTAGACGACGTGTGCCTGCCTGGGATTCCTAGAAGACCACGCCCACCACTAGAAGAGAGAGAGGTTAATAGCCATTCAAGTACAGGTGTATATAGTCGCTTGTTAAGACCTACTAACCTGATTCTGTAGTGTTCTTGAATGGGATCATTTTGACTTTGGTCTATGTGTGTGTTTCACTTAAAAAGATTTATATGTATTTTACAGACATTTTCTGTACAAAGCTGCTTACTTTCAAAATGACAAGGGGATGATTTAAAATAACTAAATAAATAACTGAAGGTGTTTCCATCAAAAGCGGCTGCCACACACTTTTGCCACACTGCAGTGTAATATCATCCATTTATGGGTTGAGGTTATAAGTGGAGGGGGAAAAATCCACTTGACTTGTTTATTTCACAACTGTTGAATTTTAAAGTCCTTCTCTGGAGCTTTTCTTTCAGCTTTTGAATGAAACCTTTTCTGGTTTATATTTCAGTTTCAGCTATATGGACCGATTCTCTGCAGCACAAAAGAGAACACAGGGAAATGCCTCGTATGTTCTTTTCCTTTTCTTCCATGACAGTGCCACCCACCCCCCCTGCAAACATCTGATAAGCCCCCATTTCCAAAAAGGAGTGCTTGGACTTTAACTTTTTGCTCTCTTTCACTCAGCCTTCCCTATTTGAAATACACACATGAATATGAAGTAGCATGGCCTGGATGAGGCAGGCAGGCATCTTCTCTCTTCTCTGTGAAACTTCAGAGGAGGTTCCTTGCGGGGGGGTCTGGACTGGATGGTGGGGGAAGGGAGGTGCCAGTGCCAGCCTTCTTCAGAAACCTGGCACTTTTGTCTTTGGAGAGAAGCCATGCAAAATTCATTGTTTTCACCCTCCAAAGACAAACGGTGGATAAATATTTTTGAAGCATATGTATAAGAAGAAGAGAAGGAGTGATGCCCTAACTTTGTGCTGAAGCATATTTATTCTGTGGGTGCAGGCATTTTCACATTTGAGGTTTATGTCATCTTTTTAAAACAGAAATAGGAAATCTTTAAATCACTTTTTATTAGGACATAATAGGACATAGTTTAGTGCAAAGATGAAAAATCGCACACTGTGGATTTTCCTTGTGTTGCGCAGGCTTACTCGACATAGTAAATAGAATTGATCCTTCAAACTTTCTTCACTTTAATAAAGTATGCATTGCTCATTGTGTTGTACAGTAAAGCAGGTGTAAAACAACAGTGATTAATGCTTTATTTTGATGCATTGGTTCTTTTGTCACTTATGTTTTATGTCTGATTAAGCTGTGATTTCCTCAGGGATGATCCACACAAGCGAATCATCCTTTTAGAGATGTGGAAATCCCAACAAATTTGCTGAAAATGATACCCCGTAAGTGAATTAAGACAACTTTAGAGCAGTGCCCACCTACTTCACAGCAAATTGAATTAACAGTAGGCGAATGCTGATTTTAACCAAGTGATGTAATTACAACTACAGGTTGGGTGCTAACGCAATTATCAAGCTGAGTGAATATTCCCAGATCCGATTACGATGGTGAACTTCAACCCCCTTCAGACTGAATAAGACATAATTTATCTATAAAGAGCAGTGCTGCACCTCCATTTGTCTTTGGCTTGTCTTTCATAGGACGACTGATACTTTTTTTTCTTTAAATGTAATCTTACTCCTAAATTGCAATTAATCTAATAAGTTATTTTGATTTTTCAGATAGTTCCAACACAGCTGCATGGAGCAGATTTTGGAAATATTTGACTCATTGCTAAGAAGAGCCAAATATAGGAAAAAGGCATAGCAGGGAAATCAAATGAACTGTTTAATATTTGCAATTTACTTCCCCTACCTACGAGAAGAGGTGACTAGACTTGTTTTCTGTGTTAAGGGGTAGGGATGGGGTGGGCTAGCTCCTTGGACACGGGTCATTATTATTGCCTTAGGTCAGGATTATAGAAAAGCTAACAACAAGATATGCAGTGGGGTGAAGATGTACATGGAGCAAGGTTGAGCACGGATTGACTCCTTAATGTAATTACACCTACTCAGGGGAGAGGAGGAGACAGAAGTGGGCTGCGGATTTGGGAGAGTGATGTGACAGCCTCACAATAGAGAGCAAAGGAGTGTCAGCAGACTTGTCTTCCAGGGTGAGGGTCGGCGTCGTGGCCTTAGGCCACACACAAGTGATTAAAATATCCTGGCCCTAGGGCCTGGAAACGGCACAAACAAACGCACAGCGCAGGACCTGAAATTTGAATAATGGGACATGAGTGCAGTGCATACAACCCATTGTTATCTCGGTGCTCTGCCTTCAAGCTTATCCAAAGGACTGACTTGCATACAAATTCCTGAGCTTGAATTTGTGTGCACAAAATTTAAGATAAATTGTGCAAGTGTGTGACTGATACCTAATGTTTAGCAAGAATTTTTGCAAAGGACATTATTTGCGTCAGGTGTTATTTCCTGTGCAGATGATTTAGCTTTTGCTGCCTGACATGCAGTCGCAGAATGGATTGCCCACTCTGGGGTTGGCACTCCCTCACACACTGAGAGAGAAAAAGCAGGAAAGAAAGGCCGTTTGATGAAAGGACAGAACCCAGCCCCCCACTTGCACTCCTTTCCTCCCTCCTTCTTTTCCTTGCCCCGTGGAGCTAATCTGACAAAGAGGAGCCAGCATCAGCCAATTTACACTAGCAGCAGCTTTTCTTGTGCTGCGCCGTCTTTCAGTAGCCTTGCCTGTGTCTCTACCTCCAAACACCTCTCCCCACCCCCTTCTTTGTGTATACACTTGTTTACAGTGTTTGTGTGTGCACAGTTGTTGCTGTGCATGCAGTGGTGGAATAATGTCATGTACAGTAACATGAAAGACGGTCCAAGCCCTGGGGCTGGCAACACCTGCTTCATACCAGCTAAGGTATTGCCACCTTCACTAGTGTGCCCCCAGTTATTGTGCAGTCTGTCTCTGGTACACACATAGCGTAGGTTTCCATTATGTTCTTGAATGTGCCTCTGAACAAAGAAAACAGATTAAGAGTCGTCCATGATTGAGCTCCACCCTCCCACCTTCCCACCATTTTGCTCAGCCTCACTCTGGTGTCAAATGATCATCCCTTTTGGATGCCTGTGCATATCAGTACCTCAAGAAAGATGAAAAGTGGACAACACATCTTTTAGTTATCAAGAGGACGTTTATACAGTAAAGAAAATCTGCATGTCTTGTCCACATGGCAGATGAACATAATGCGTTCTCAGTGTAAACAGTAATTACTTAAACACGAGCTATTGTTGTACTGTTTATAGTGGCTTTAGGCATGCTGGTAAGAGATCCCTGATTCTGCTTTGTGTTGTTATGTCTCAAATAAATCCTTCAGATACAGTGACTCTCTCTCAGTTTAAAGCAAATGCAAGCATCATGGTCCATCAATTTTTCTCCACCAGGCTTGCCCATACCAATTAAATCAAAGTTCATCTCAGCCAGACATTAATTATTTAATGAATGGCATCTGGGCCTGGTGTGGCAGTGTATGCATCTGCGCTCAAACGGGAAAGAAAGATAAACTGGTATAGTCTTTTTTAGTTCCTCCCTCTCCTTAGTATTTCTAAGTAATATGACTTCCTCTCTAACAAGGCTATATCAGCTTTGTTATCTGTGATATTAGTTGTATTAGAAGGTTTTGGATAAATTTCACAGCCAACAGTGGTTAAATGCTGAATTGTTGTTAATGTATGCCATTTTTTTCCCTTGTACCAGTGACAAATGTAAGCTGTTGGGTGTCAGTGGTGAGGTGTTTTGGATATAATAATATTGCAATTAAGAATCAGAATGCTCTGTTCCTCTGAATTTTTTTTGCCTAGTTTCTCATAAGATGCTGGTCAAAGGTGAAGGAGACCAGACTCATCCTCATTTACACAATGATGCATCAGCACTTTGTCTGTGCCGGGTCAATAGAAGTCTCCCAGCATCCAGTGCAGCCTGTCAGAGTCAATAGACTGACTGACATGACATGTCCTGCACCACTGATTGAATTAGTGGCCATTTGTCTGCCATGATTGTCTTTCTGTCATATCATTGTTAATCTTGTAGTGGGTGTGGTCTATTGTAGCTTCGTGAGATTTGACAAAGCAGAGATGAACACATTGGGTTTTTCTTAGTCATATGGATGCCACATATTACTGTTAAACTTAGTTAAGTTCCTCGGTATCTTCATTACTTGAACAAATTACTTGAGAAACTTATATCTGTCTACTGTAAACATCTGACTTTTCGTTGAACAGAAATAAGAAAAAAAGGACACCCACAAACCTCAAAATATCATATTTATAGAATAGAATAGCCCTTTGTTGGTCTGAGTAGAGTCTGTGTGAGTGGCCTGGGTGATGAGGGTTACTCAGACCATATGAGTTATTAATTAAAAGCAATGCTCACTAGAGACAAGTTCGGTTTTTATTTTTCTGCAGGATCTTATTCCTCTGTATGCTCTTAACTTTTATCTGTTATTCTTATTATTGTGTATATTTCCAGTTTTTGTGTTTTTATTTGTTGTACAGTGTCCTTGGGTGCTTTGAAAGGCGCTATTTTAAACAAAATGTATTATTATTATTATTATTCAAAATGCATTAGCTGTAAAGTTAGACTTCTGTAACAATGGTGGCATCAAGACGCAGGTGCATGTCCTTGTAAAGCCTTCGTCATAATGATAGGCAAATGTGCTGCTTTACACTATACTCGCCTCACTGCTGAAGAGGTCTTGCAGCTCTGCAGCAAGGTGGGCTCGGCAGTACGCATGCTGCAGTGTGTGTGTGTGTGTGTGTATATATGTGTGTGTATATATATATATATATATATATATATATATATATATATATATATATATATATATATATATATATATATATCACTTTACATCTTCAGTATATATGTAAGAGATATGTTCATGTGTTCTAGCTGCTGCACCACACTTTTCAGTGAATTAATTGCCACCAGTGTGCATTACTATGCTGAAAGAGTGTGTGTAAATAAATAGTCACCGATTGTGTCAGCTGGAAGGAATGCTCCTCCAGTAGCTGACATTTACAGTATAATGGGTGTTGGCCTGAGATCAGCAAGAATATTGAATATTTTATGGGGGTTTTTTTAGTATATAAGCTGATATAAAATTGTTGTCCATAAACAAGTTGTTTCTAAAATGTATTTATATTTTCAAACCAAATATATTTGAATAGCTCCAAATACCTCTTGTTGAGAATTTAAATTCACATTACTGCCAGCAGCCAGTGTTGCCTTTGTCCTCTCATAGTCCTGACATTATGCTCCAATAGTGAGACAAACCATAGAATTGTTAATAATTCAGACTTAGTGGAATATGCATGCCTATTCTCTCGCAGACTGCTTAAGATGCACAGACTGGGTCTCTTCAAATATTGATTTTCTCTCTCACTCCAATAGTGTTTTTATGCAGAGAACCTGTGATTTAGCCTTTCCTGTGACATGCGAAACAAAGGAGTCAGGCTGTAAGTCTGTTTGCTCTCTAGATTTCCTCCGGTTTCTTTCTGGATTCAAATGTGTACATAAAACTGTAATTTTGTAGCAATCGCTGTAACATAAAAAAATTAAATGGAAGAAAGAGATTTAGTGGTTCTCTAATCTAATCACAGTGAATGCCTTTTAATGTAAATTTCCTTTTGACAGCCCAGAGCCAAACGCAGACACTGGCACAACTTTAGAAGAACTCCATGATGGCAGTAACTCATCTGCTGCAGTTTTCAAATCCTCATAGCTCACCTTGCTCCTGTGATCTGTACCCAGACTGGCATGTATTATTTAACAGGGAGATGAATGGCCGATCGGGTGTTGCTCGTGCGTCATGGCGTAAGTCGTGATAAATAACGCGAGATGGCTGACAGGCGACCGGACAGTTAAGAGTAGAGATATCAACATCAACACAGGCTCAACCAACCGCAGTGTAATTTTGCAAGTCGTTAAATCACTGCCAGAGAAATATGAGTCCAAGGTTATTGGGCGCTGCGTGAGTGATGGAGGCTTGGAGTGGTTCACAAGGCTCAAGTTGCTGCGGAAATGAGATTTAACACTGTGTCATCTCATAGACCTTAGCTAAGCAGAGGAGGGGAAAAATCAGAGTGGAAGTGAATTTTATTTGTTGGTGTAATGCTGGAGATGTTTAGTGCATTATACTGTTGAAATGGACTGAAACTTTATCTGAAATTAATCGACACAGTGATGCTTCACCAGCGCTCTCTTTCCTACCACTGGGCTTTTCTCTGTTTTTTTTCTTTTTAATTCACAAGGATGTTGTGTGTGTTTTCTGATGGACAGCATCTATCTACTACATAATGGAGGAGGAGAAAGGCAAGAAAGAGTGAGGTGATAGGGGTTGAAGATTTGAGGCGGGGGGAAGGAGGTAGAATACACTATCCAATTTGTGGTGGACCAGATGCTGTACCCTCAAGCGAAGTATTTTACTCCAAACGCTACCTGTAAAACTCCATCTGTTGAAATGGGCTCTGGAATATGTCAGCACTAGCTGAAGGCTCTCTTGAAGCACTCAAGCTGGCTCTTTGGCTCTGAGGATCATGTGTTGTCAGCGCTACCCCATGGGTAGAGAAAGAGAGAGGGAGGGAGAGAGAGTGAGAGACAGAGATGATGTCTAACTGTCTGGCAGCAAGGTTGTTGCAGCCAAAGCCTGTAGTAGTGGGGCAGAGGGGGATTCTATCATCAGTGAAACCAATGTTGTTGAATGTCAATTTGGTTGAGGAGACTGGAATCTCCTTTTTATTCTGAAGTCACGAAGTGTGCCATATGCATACAGCTGCAACATTTGCTCACTTGGATAAAAATAATGGCCGGCAAGCTTCTACACATGCTTGTCACCAGGTGTTTACTTCTCTGATGTCAGAGGAAAGCAAAGCCAATAGCTTTGAGTGTGAGTTTTACAGGGCAACACTGTTTATGTACCTACACGTCAGTATGTATTAAAATGAGCCTATAGGTTTGTACTTATTTGCAGTTCTTTCAAACACGCATGTTCCCTGTGCTTATATGCTTACAATAATTCAGAGAGCACAAGCCCCACAGCGTGCTCAAAGGAACCCCGAGGCACAGTCTCATATTGTATAAGGATATGAGTGCTTGTAAACCATGCAGTAAATGGAAGTACAGTAAATCCCTGCTTGCAACAATAATCCACAGCAGATACTTTTTGTACCTATGCACTGTCCTGGAAGAACAGTTTCCCTTGGGGTGGTATTTGTTTGTTTCTTCTCTATGTCTGAGTCTGAAACAGGAAGCAGAGTTTCAATATCTGATTAACTGCTATTAAATAAAATTGCCTTTCCGTTAGGGTGGGGCGTCATTCAGCTCTTAATACTGCCGGTTCAGACTGCATAAAACCTTAAGGTGAGGCTGAAACCAGAAAGTTTTCTCTTTTTTCTCAGTAATTCCACATTCAGGAAGTGCTGCTGAATCAAACATACAAAACGCATTACCTCAGCACCGAGAGGCAGAGCATGCCTGCGCATTTCCACTTTAACTTTGCAGTTTCTAGTTTGAAAAGCTCATCTTTACACAGGGCTGGGTATGCAGTTTTACCCACTCCAACTTGTCTCCTCATATATGAGGCAAGAAAGAGTTGCATAGGTGGAGTAAATGCAGTTATAAACAGATATTCTGTCGCTGTAGTTGTGCTGCAGTTTGCTTTCACCTGCTGTGATCTGGGGCTAAAACTGTAGCGATAGCCAGAGAACTGTTTCCTGTCTCCTGCGCGCACATTTATACCCCCACTAGGAGAGTGTGTCAAATAAGGTCAGTCGTTTTGATTAGACTCACACACAACATAATGCCTGTATTTTGCTTTCACTTTGTCATAGTAAAGATTTTGCTTTCCTACTATTTTAAAAATTTGTCATAGAGCTAATTTTACACCAACAGCGGCGCGTGCCTGTGTGTGTGTAAATAATCAATCCCCATAGCAGTAATCAATGGAGGGAGAAGTATGCAGTAATTTTGTTAATTAAAAGCTGGGGGGCATCAGACATGACTGGGTGTTGGAACTCCATTTTAGAGGTGGCATAATTAGGTGCCATACTTTGTAAAATGGCTGATAGGGATTCCCCGTCTGGGCAAGAGAGCTCTGAATATTCATCAGGAATTGTTAAATGTCGTTTGTAGACTTATTACCACTTCAGGAGATTTACCCTTGCTCTTTAGTCATTCTTCCAAAGAAGCATTAGCAGAAAGCAATTGTATAAACTGCAGTGTTTAAGTGCAGGTTATGGCTGTTAGAGCTGTTCAGGCTAACCATAGTGTGTGTGCAGTTAACGCCTGCAAGACGACAAACAAGGCAACATCATAGATGCTCAAGCTTTGTGGCAACTGTCCTGGAAAGAAAAAAAACACCAATTAGCAGTAATATGTTGAGACTAAGTGAGCTTGGAGTGAAAGCCCAAATCAAATAGGAACACGAGGGATGAATTCTCTCTAATTTGAAGCCATTTTGATGGGAAACCTGAGCATGATGGAGCATATGGCAGACAATTCAGCCGTGTTTTGATAGTGTCCATAAACGGGGACCATCACCATGCCTCATTTCAACCCAAGTGCACTTTGCTAGAGATAAATGCAGCATCGGAACATGAGGGGGTGTAAATTGGTGCGTAATTGCATTTCCCAGAGAAAAACCTGCACGCACATCTTGTCCCATAGGTATTTGCAGTGTAACACCTACAAATATGTGCAAGTTATTTGCATTTGAGCAAATTCATGCAAATGTCTGTTAATCTTTCTCACCTCTTAAGGTTAGTTTAATTCTAAGGAACAAAATTAAATCTTTAAAATACTTTGCTCAGATATTATGGAGGTTGTGTTGACTGAACGTGATTTCTGCCCTTAATAGACTTTCCCACCGACCACAGAAATAGCAGTTTGATTTCAGGAGGTTCCCATGTTGTTTCTATACATAGACTGCTTGAACTTTCTTATGCAAGCTGTCTTGTAATTTCTTGAAGAAGTCTTCAGGAGTAGTTCTCTTTCTTTAAAGAAATTCAAAGCTCTTCTTTGGATGTTGGCAGCCTTTTGTTCCATCCTGTCAAGATGATCCCACACTGCTTCAGTAACGTTGAGTTCCACACTCTGGGGAGGCCAATCCATGACTGATAGTTTGTGTGTTCTTCTATCCAGGTAGGCTTTTATTGCATTGGCAGTGTGTTTGGGGTCATTGTCACGTCTGATTGTGATGTGCTGTCCAGTTGATACTGCATGGTGAATCAAACTCTGACAGTACTTTTCTGCGCTGATGCCCAACACCACCGGCTGAGCCTCCACTGTGTTATACTGATGGCAGACACCCCGGAACAGCATGTTGACCATCCCTGACATATTGTATTTATATCTATATATGACCTTTATAACAACAAGCATATACATGATCAAAGCATGTTGCTATCTACAGGAGGAGCAGAGAGCCGCAGGGCATGCTGCGACTCCACATGTAGTCGTCAGTCCGTATCAAATGTACATAAAGCATGATTAGTTGTTTCCTTTGTCCGACCATAGGATAGCAGGTGATTAGATCCAAAGTCTGCAAAACTTTGTTAAAAAAATAAAGCTGACTTATATTTTCAAAATAAATCCCATGATTTTAATTTTAATCGCTCTGCTCCTGCAAATTTCTTGTTTGTTTTTCTGTGCCGAGTTGTTTTTGCTGAGACAGCTGGACCACGAGTCTTATCTCCATGTCCTCACTTCCCCTGCAGCGAACTGCTTGTATCATGTCCACTCTTATCAAATCTCTCTCGCGGCAGGCACTTAGGATACTTGCAGGTTGATGCTGGGCTCAACCTGCCTCTTTAATTGAAAGGGAAGCGTTACGCACAAAGATACAGTACGAGTACAATGTTTTAATTAAATGACCTGCTTCAGAGGAGGGAGGCTCAGGGTGTAAGAGGTGGACCATGAGGTGAGAGACATCTGCCCTCACACGCACAAAGACAGATGGACACCTTCATGGGGTCCTTTAATGCTAATGAATATGAAGATGAGAATGTTTTAGTTGTGACCAAAGTATGAAAGTATTATATGCACAGTTCAACATAAATGCACAATAAACCTTTAAGCAATAAATTGCACAAAAATTCCAGATTTTGCAAAAATGCTATTTGATATCTTCTTTTCTTGTCATGCTTGAAATTGTCATAAGGGTCAAAAATGTGAATTTTCTGGTAGTTATTTGATGGTTCTGGCTTTCCAGGATTAAGTGATTCTTGTTGGTTACCGTGAGCCTAATCTGCCTCAGAGGAATAGAGTTTTATGGTATCGGATTAAAACATGGTGATGGCTGCGCCTCACAGGAATTTGGAAGGCTTCCATCTTTCAATTTTAACAACTCATACAAATAACTTTGATTTTAGAAGAAAGGTTTAACGAGTCTTAAATGATTTGGCTTAACCCCCCTACTTATTTTCATTTCAGTCAGATATTATGCACGCGGTGTCCTTTTCCATTCAGAATAATCTTCTTGTGAGGAAATAGGACAATAATGGTGATAATCGTGTTTTTCCCAGTTTTAATGTAAAACATATATGTTTCTATTACCTTATTTCTAATTCATGAGATCTTCAGATGAATAATAGATGATGTCCTTTGAGACCAGTGCCCTTGTGCCTGCACTCATTATTAAGAGAATTCCAGATCATATCAGGCGGCACGTTTACTTTGATGTCCTTCTGGAAAGTCCTTTTTGAAACTGACCACTGATACATCATGCTGCCTTGGTATTGCACATAACATACATCATCATGTATGATGGTGTGTATTTTTTTAACACGTTTTCTATACTTTTTGTTGCTGCTCACTCCTGAATTTGCCTTTAAGAAGGGGAGAGCAGGAACTACATTTACCCCAAAGCAAGAATTAATTTAGGGGTTCTCTCAGTGCGCCGAAGCACGATCTTGAGAAACATTTCACTAGTTCAACATGGAAATTGCTAAGGAAACAATTACTCTTAGCCTGAATGAAATGTGTGATTATCTTGTTTGTTAATGTTTGAATGATATACTCTACATTACGTTCTGCAGTGTTTAAAATGGCAGTAATTAAACATTTCGCCGCCACATTTCAATTATTTCCACTTGTGGGCAGGAACGGCCCTGAGCAAACTGGAGGCCGTGTCCTTTGCATCCTGGGTATGAGATCCTGTATAATTGAGATAATTATCTCCCTCAGCAACAGGGTTTTTTTTTCTAAAAAAGAATTACCATATAACATTGCTAATTTTAATTAGAGACCTAATGCAACTCAAATAATTATAGGAAGAGAGGAGAGAGAAGAAGGGGGATATCTTGAATCATTCACCCTGATTTAGAGGATGAAGAGGGGAGGAGATGGTTTATATAATGGTTTATATATAAAATGTTAGGGTCAGGTCTGCTGTGACGAATTGATTCTGCTGAAATGTTGTTTAGATGCTTAGCAGGTGAAATAAGTTGGCGAGCGATCAGCCATGTGATGATTATCTCGAATTTATTTAATTAAAAAATTTATTGTCTTTTGTGATGAAACTGTGCAATTTGAAAAATTGGTACACTGAGTTTTTCATCTTCTACACACACACAGAACCTCTCACGTGGCCAAAAAGGTCAAGGAATTAATCTAACCGTAAACCATAATAAATTACAAAGACCAGTTTTACAGAATAATCCATATTAATACCACTGCAAGGGAGCCAGGCTGTAAATACAGAGACTAGATGTTGTGATGCATGGCTGCTAAAGACTGTGGTGGAAATAATCTCTTACTGGTGTCTCTTAGTGAAGGGATTAAATTCAGTTTCTCGGGGTCAAGTTCTCATTTCATCATCTCTTCTTTCACTTGATTGCAGCTGATTTGTTGGCTTTGCTAGCCTCTTTTGTGACACGTCATGTGAAGTTCTTCCTTCTTGTTTTCCCTTCTTCAAGTGCTCGAGGCAATAACGACAACAGGAGTAAGCTGAAAATAGTGGATGCTTTCACCCCGAGGAAAGAAAAAAAATGTGTCAGCCTCAGAGGGATACTGATTTTACATGTCACCCTCTTTCAACACGCTTGCCATATTTTCTAAAGATTTTACAATAAAAAGTACTCATTACTGTTTTTCGGAGATCAAAAGCGTTTCAGAGAACTGTTGTAACCCAGTCACTCATCACTGACGGACCTGATCTTCAGTGAGTTTTGAGTTGTGTAGGAGAGACGCTCCCAAAGGCGTTAGTTCCAGCGCTCGGTGTACAATATCAGTTCACCCCTTAATGAAGCAGCTGTAATCACACTTATACAGAAATGTCGTCTCTCGTTAGCAATGCAGTTGGAGAGATGCTCTGCAACTCTTTGATGTTGTCAAAGAATCTCACCACTGCGTTATGAACAAAGGCAGCCTTCCTCTAAGATAAGGGGAGGAGTATGCCTCCCTCTGTTATGCCAAAGATGTCAGGAAACTGTGTGAGTTAGGAAACCCTTTGTTTTGATTCTGAAACAAATTACATACACACACACAAAACCCCCCTTGACTATTAATGCTATTTTTTCTAGTGTTTGCTCTCTCCAATAAACTAGTCAACTGTGTGGCTTGTCTACCTTCCTGTTGCCCAGTTGATGCTAGTGAAGGCTCTAGCCCCACTGGAATAAGCTGTAAATGGATGATAAAAGGATGGATTAAAAAGGCAGTTGCCCACAGATCTCTAAAGCACTTGTATGGCAAGATGTTGATGTTTCTGAACCTGTTTGAGACATCAGAGACTACCTGGCATTTGATAAGGCTCCACTCTTCGGCTGCATTTGAGACGGGATCTTGTGTTTTCCACACTTTGGCTGTCACTGCCAAGGCTGCTGTCTGTAGATAACACTAAGGGAAGAGTCACCAACCAAATGCTACAGAGTAATGGGAGGAAAACAGGAGAAGGAAAGCAACGTGATTGCACAGGAGTATGGGAAAAAGCGAGGGAGTTACATTTTTTTTCTTCACTCATTTGATTGTCTCGAGGGGTTTTGGTCACACATGGGAACCTCCTACATTGATGCTGATTAAAAGGCACCACCACTCTCCTGCCTTCAGCAGAATGACTGCAGGGAATAATACCAAACAGAGGGCCTTTTCTAATTGTTTGCATACCTGTAGGGCAGTGGAACTTACTCAGCTTGCCATGCACTGTTTACTATGCATGAAAAAAAAACAATTAAAATAGGCAAAAATCTGTTAAATAGATCTCAGCATTGAAGATTGGCATGCAGCCTACTGTGCCTACTGCAAGTGATGGGAAGCTTTTATAAAGGTCTTAGTTAATGTTTGGAAAGGAGGGAAGAATTTTCAAGTCTATCTTAAAGTCTATATGATTTTGGTGTATGCATTAATTCAGCTTCCCAGATTTACGTTCACCTTGCCAATCAGAGTCATGCCTGGATTTGTAATGGGGGGTTCTGAACAGCCATGAACCAGGGGCACAGAGGGGGACCAGGATATGGACTCGCAATTAAATTCTTTTGCATTATCATTTGTATGTGAAAAATGATAATGCAAAAGAATTTAATCACAATCTTGTTTTGGTTAATTCCTTTGCAAAGTGGAAAAAAGTATTTAGGCTTTTTCTTAAAAGTAAAAGTTTTAATCCTACTTAACAGTGCACATGTTACATAATCAAGCTATAATTTAAATACTTGTAAGTCATTAAATATAATGATACTTTTCACTCGGTCGTAATTATTTATTTTTTAATGTGCATATCTCTTAAATTATGCAGTTTTTTAATTACTTATATATTGTTTGCTGCCTTGATCTATTGTAATACAATTCATCTACAGGTAAATTATTTAAAATGTTTGTTTTTTTAAATTAATCAAACCAAACCAAAGTGTAACAATAACAATTACTGCCAGCAACTTTAAAAGGAGAAAAACAAGGTTCACTGAAACATGAGTTGGGGCAATTGCGTATTACAATGAACTATTACAGAATGTCAGGTTTAAATAAGGAATGTCAAGTCCAAGTTTCTTCAAAGAATGAGTAATTTAATCCAGATCATTTGCAGTATGATCAATTAAATGTCATCCTGTCCAAGTCCAGGTTAAATATTTTCACACAGAGACCAGCAGGAACCAGCCATTAGTTCGGTTTAGTGTCAAGTACTAAATCTAACGCCTAGAAGTGTAAATTGTAAACTCTCTAAAATGAATAATAGACATAGATTAACTTCTCATCATTAGGATATTAAGCTCACAGTGACTATGCATTACAGGGTCTTAGATGCCTCGTGCTGATCTAAACCAAGGTAATGATTATCCTGGGCTATGACGGTCAAGGATCACTGCTTTCAGGCTAGATTGTCGTCCAGTGACCAAACGCATCAAGTGCACACTTTAGACCAGCATAATTATACCAGGAGGAAATCAACTCTCAGTTGAGGGAAATCAAGGTTTTAATTTAATTAAGCTATGACTGCACACAGATTGCAATGTGTAGGTCTTTAGGACTTTACAAGCTGGTGGCTCAGGCTTGGCAGCTCTCTAGAGGAAAATTAAACACTGACTGCTCTACTGTTAACATGGAGAGCTATGGACTGTGCCACATAGTTATAGCGTCACCATTCACCAGCATTACGGTGTTCAGTGACATAGAGGATTTGGAGTGAGATTTATGCAGAACTATATCCACTTTGTTAAATCTGCTTCTGACTCAAAATAGCTCCATTGACAGATGGTAAGCCTTAGACCTGCACTGAACAGAAACAATCCTTATATCCCAGTGGAGAAAAAAAAAAGTCTAAATTCAATCTTTTTGCACTCTCCCTCCTGCTGTGCTGCACTCAAGCAGAAATGCATTAAACACACATTCGCAAAAGCGCACACACAAAGCAAAGACCCATGTTAGTGTTTGTATTGATTGTTTCACACCCACTGATGTCTGTTATTTAGCAGTATAATTTAGAGCCTTGCTGATTGAAATATCAAAATTCCAACGATACCTTTGTATCAACATTTTTTATATCCTCGCCATCTGTTTAATAGCCGGAAAGACACATCTTACATGTATATGCTGAATTAATGATGGTAATAGCAGAAGGGAATTTTCAGTTGCTGCTATAACTGCAGCTTTCTGATGCTTAAGCAGAAGCAGAGTGAAGCTCTGGGTTTTACAGCTCTCAGGTGAAAAGCCGGCTATCGACAGAAAACAGGAGACTCTCCTGAATCCTGATTACAGCCACTTTGTGACACCTGGGGGACAGAGAAAGATGTCTTTTAAACCTGTCATAAATATTCACAGCAACTTAATTGTGCGTGCAGAAGTGATATAAAGACCCACCACTGTTGCACTTCTGGGAAATTGATGCCATAGAACAAAGTACTTTGGCACCTCGCACAGACTTGACTTGAGAAACTCACAGGAACAACACGTCTCAAATCGTCGTGCCATGAAAAATTCCCAATTTGCTGCTCGGGCTGTCACAAATTCTGGCCCACCATTGTGCCTCCGGCTTGCTTTTACTTCTTATGCAGTCAAGTTTCATAAGACTCCACCTCTCACTTCCTGGCAATTCCCTTCCATCAAGGGTAACTCCCCCATCCTTTTTATTGACTGTTTCGCTAATTGTAGCCTGCATAAACAAAGCGTGGAGGACTTGGCAGTATAAAATGCTCAGATAATTAGTGTTGCAGGGGGGGAAGACTGCATCTGTGGACATTGATCTGATGGTTTGCTGTATTGAATGGGTGAGGGAGGTACCCCTGTGACTGTGACAGGTAGCCTGTCTCATGGATCACAGGCCATCGTCAATACTTCTTCTCCTCTTCAGTGGTCTGGTGTGAAGCATTTCTTAGAATGACACAGGTGCCAATTGATTGTGGGTATTGCTGGGGAGGCATCTGCTGTTTATTCATTCAATTTCCATTCTTTTTTCTTTTGCTTAGCTTGCATCATGACTTCATTATTGAAACTCGAGCAGCTTTTTAGCCAAGACTGGAGAAACGCATCTATAAGCTGATCATCTACAGGAGTTTTGTTTTTGCACTGTTATTTTGTGTGGTGTGACATACACCAGCAGAATCTAAATGGCTATTTTCTCCTCTGCTAACATGTGTCTGCACCGTGCTGTATGATGGTGCAGCGGGAATAAAGATGGTGATAATGGGAGTGTTGGGGTGCAGCTGCACCATGCACAGGGGAGGTGACCTTGGCCATGGTGGCTACCACAGAGAGGAGCCAGCCATCTGTCTTGGGCCACGAGGAGGTGACCGAGCATCATTGTTTAGTCCAATGGAGTACACTGGGGTCACTGGGAGTGCTGACCTCCCGGGTGTGGAATAGAATAGGGTGTCTATGCTTTATCAACACTGAGTTTAACAAGAATACAGAGGGCGACTAAGTGTGCAGAATAAATTGTCTTTTTTATGCTCAAGCAAGCTGTTATTTGGGGAGACTGAGTATTTCCTCCTGTGACTACTATCTAATCAGATTCTTTTTTCATACCAGTGAAGTAGCCCTTATCCTAAGTATTCTGGCCCTAGAGCCCCTTAACAATTTGCAACAATTACTACAAGAACCAAGAGGAGATGCAATTTGGACATAGTTTGACCCCCAGCTAATTTCTAAACGGCATTTAATCTGTATTTTATAGAAAAAGTTCACCAAAAAAATGTTTTATATGTTCACTTCAGCACTCTTTTAGCACATAATGCTGGTAGAAAACCACAGTTGCACCTGCCTGTTGAAGATAAGTTGATACGTGTGGTGGTATTAACTTAGAGTGGTTAAAAATCTAAAAAGGCTGCTAGGAAACCATTTAATAACAGCAAAACAATATTTTAAAAATGGGTGTGTACAACAAGAGCCCTACAAACCTACATTTTCTCTATATTCCTAATTCTTGCACCAATTGATGCTCTGGACTTTCACAACAAATTTAACTTTCTGCTTGTTAAGAAACAATGCAAATACTCACACACAATTATGTTGCCATAGTCAGCAAAAATCAAAACACAGGCAAACATGGCGGCAGGCTGGTAGTACTGTAAGTCAATCCAGTATCAAAAATTCTAATAGACATGCTGGTGTCTATTACAGTGTCCATTTCACACTTCGCCTCTCTAAAACGCGAAATGGATACCCATGCAGAAGTTGTATTACTGCATGCAGAAACTGCATTACCAGCAGGGGGCGATGATCTATCTAAAGGCACGCAGACTATTCCAGGGTCCTTGTCAGAATCGATTAAGCTAGGTGGCTAATATGTATATATATGTAAATGTGTTAATAATGTCGGTTTAAATGCTTTCCCATGATTATTTTCATGTTGGCTGGAAATAAAATACTTTTATATTAAATAAAATACCCCTTGTTATTAGTGCAGATTACTGCAACTTCTGCATGACAGGCGTGTCTGTTACACGCTTTGTTGTGATATCGGGTGTAGGCAGTGATTAAGATGCTAGTTGTGTTCAATACATTCCAATTTTATTTATATAGTGCCAAATCACAACAATAGTTGCCTCAAGGTGCTTTTTATTTTAAAGTAAAGACCCTGCAACCCCGCTGTGAGCAAGCATTTGGCGACAGTGAGAGGGAAGAACTCCCTTTTAACAGGAAGAGCCAGAGATGAATAAAAACAAATGATTTCATGCAAATGTATTTGTGTGGTCACACTTTGTCCAGTCTGCAAACTAGACAGAAAACAGAACAAACGTATCAATATTGTAAGCCTGTTGGAGAAAACTCAAGCTGCATAAAAGTGCTAATCTATAGAAGAGACTCATCACACCGAGCAGTCCATTACACTTACTTTCCAATGCTACTTCATAAACTAAAACTAAAATATAAATTACATAATGTTTTATCACATGAAGGAACAACATGTGAAACAATCTTGTAGTGATATTTAGCAAATACTTGGTGAAACTACGATATTAAATGTTAGTGGACTAAAAATATGACTTTTCAAGTGTAAATAGAACCAAAACCACAAAAAGCTAATATCAACATTTAATGTGAAGCACTAACACTCTTGTGATGACAGTGACTGACTGGTGTTTAGCAGACATAATACTTTAAAATCTTCCCCCATCATTTAGCTTGCCAGCCTTTGATAAATGGCACAAATACATCTGGATGATAGAAATGGCAAAGATTAGAAGGCAAAAGAAAGCCTCTGACAAAATGAAATTTTGACCTAATGGTAACACCACAGCAAGAGCTGGAGGATCACGAAATTTATCAGTTTAATTGTTCCTGTCTTACATAGCAAAACCTTCTTAAACATGATATAAAATGATATAATTCAGTCTAGACCAAACACCAGCCCAAAACACTGACAGTGGTATCCATAAAACCGTGCTCCTTTGTATCTAAAGGTATTACAGAAATGTTATTGCCCCTGTGCTCAAGTGTTTATGAAATCCTTGTAATGGGATGAGGTAATTTAATTTAATATCTATTTGAATGTCTGCATGGGTTTATATATTACAGCCCTATAATCAAAGTATCTATCAATGATATACTCTTGTAAATTTAGCTGTGTTTTTTAAATAAATCTGCATGGTTTCATAAAAATGTTGTACGTTTTGGACAATTACTTTGTCAATTTTCTGTCTTTTTGTGATCTGGGCACAGACTTAATGGAGTACCCATACCAGACAAAGGCCTTCTGATGAAGCAGTCAGCCTGACAGAGACGTGACAGACATGCAATCAAGGTGTTAAATGATAGGAAGGTCATAATGTCTGTCCTTTCAGTATAATCACAACCCCATAGCTCAAGTTTTACCCCACAGTTTCAATCACCCTCCCAGCTCCTTTCACATATGGCTTGACCCTCTCAGCTTGTTCCTCACATTCTTCACTCTAATGAGAAGTTTCACTTCTCTTTTTTTTTTTTTTTTCTAAATGACATCAGAAACAGCAGTATGCGACATTACGTGATGGCAGAGCTTCAGTTCATCCTTTGTCTTTTTTTTTTTTTTTTTTAATAAATAGGACAGGGGGAATGAATGAGAGAAAGAGGGGGAGAGAAAGAAAGAAAACCAAAGGGGAGAAGAGACGGTGAGAAGGGGGGGGAAGAGAGAGAAAAAAAAAAAGAACTCCTGGGTCACCTGTATGGAGAAAAAAAAAAAACAAACAAAAAAAACAAACAGAGGAGACAGCAAACAACAAAGAGCAACATAATAATAGAGAAAACAAAGCACCATCACAATAAACTAGCTAGTCATAGATATCAATATTTACTAAATAATAAACGATATTGTGCAGCACGCAAGATAGACAGCGCACAGTGTGCTTTGAGGCAGCAGCCAAGAAAGCTTTAGTCCGCGTCTGTGAATACCCATGTGTGCATACCTGTGTGGATCAGCATGCTTGCATTCCAAAGGTTTCTCCATGTAATGATCTGCTAGGGAGTGTGGGGGGGCCACAGCCCCGTCCTCCAGGGTGTGAAGCGGGTATGGAGGAGATCAAAACTCCAGACATCCAGAGGCCCCCAGAACACAAGAGACCATGGAAGACCAACAGAGGGGCAGCCGCGCCACTGTTCCAGTAAGAGCTGAGGAGAGTCCCAGATGAGGGCTCGCCCAGCAGCCGCGGAGCAGAAGTCAGGGGGAGTTGCAGTGACGCGCCCGTGAGCTCCGCCGGCCCCCAGCTGTGCCTGAGTGACCGAGCCCCAGGCCGAGAGGCCGGGGGCACCCCACCTCCAAAGGGGCCCGAGCGAGCCCCAGGCCCCAGGCCCCGACAAGCGGCCGCCAAGGAGTGAGCCGGTGTGTACCCGGATGCCCACCCCCAGACACAAAGAACCACCAACACACAGACACCTGAGGGAGTCCGCCACCGGCAGGGGAAGTGGTGGTGGGTGGAGATAGGCCTCCAAACCTTGGAGGGCCTGAGGTGTCCCCAGAGAGGTGGCGTCTGATACCCAACCTGACATATAGACACAGACATACAGGCACACACAGACACAAACATCCATTCCCACCCTCATGCTCTCATATGCACTCACTCCACACTCAACCAACGTGGAGACAGACATAAAGAGACGCTGTACACACAATCACACTCCCCAAGCGTACTCTACAAACCGGGTCTAGGTACCCTTGCCCCTGGAGGGGGGAATTGCACCCAGACCCAGGTGGTGTTACCCTTTTCCCTGCGGTGGGGAGAGGCAGACCACCCCGACTCCGCAGCAGCAGGGAGGCCCCACACCCCAGACCGCAGTCGGACGGCCAACTCTTCCTACTAGCCCTCCCGCTCCAGCAGGCCGCAGAGAATGGGGGTGGGAGAAGACTCCAAACCTCCCTCCACCCGCTCATTGTAGTGTTGATGCATATGTGTTCTAAGGTGCAATTAAAACCCAGGAGGGCATGGAGCTACCTGCCAAGGAGCAGCAGGTAAGCGCATAGTCCCTCCTGCTAGCCCTCAATGACTAAGTGTATTTAAAATTGAGAGGTGGGCAACGACGTCAGGGGTGAGGTATACACCCTGATGCTTCTCACCTCATGCTCATTAGTCACCTTTCTAAAGTACTAACACCACTGCAGCAGGGTTTTATAAATTCATAGGGACACGACTACATAAATGAGTAGTTTAAAAAAAAAAAAAAAAAAAAAGCTGTCAAATGGAATCAGCTCCACCAGTGTGAATATGACCATACAACAGTTGTTAAGCTGTTGAAGAACTGGGTAGGTTTAGTTAAAAGAAATGTAGAAATGTGTTATTATGTGTGAATCACACTCTGCTTCAAAGGCTGAGCTTTCAACTTCATGGACTCCAGCTGGACTTGATTTCAAAGACAGAGCTCGCAAACAGCAAATGAGTGAGATCAGAGGTCGTGGTCAAGCTGTGGTCTGTTAAGAGGATAAAGTGACATAATAGAAGGAGCCTTATGAAAGTAACCATAAAGTGGGTTTACAGCTTTGCATAGTAAAACTGCCCCTTTCACATCTCTTTACTCTGCAGCATAATGCCACTAAATGCTACAATGCTAACACGCACCTACATGAGAACAGACGAGAGAGTGAACAGCCCTGCCTGGCTGGAGTGACTAAGCATGGCTCGTTCCCATCACATCCTCTGTTTTACAGGAAAACTTTCTAGTTAATTGGTTCTGTGGCTCTTTAACTCTGTACTCTTTATTGAGTTTGCAGTAATGTGGCCTTTCTTTGACCCAGAGCATAGATTTAATCAAAGGACAATTGACAATTTGACTTATTATATAAGTTAAAATGCTTTGAGGGACATCAAGGGCTGTTTATGAAAACTAAAGGAAGGAAACACGAGTAAGAGGCTTCTTTCTTCCAACCTACAGTCGACATTTTTAACTTCTAGAATTCAAATAAGTCTAGACATTATATTGCACATCCTAAATTGTTAAAGGAGAAAAGGATGTTCAAACAACCCTCCTGTATTGGTAGAAGACCTTTTTTTTCTGGGTGAAAAATGGATAAAAACAAACAAACAAACAGTTAAATTAGAGTGTGCTGCAGCTATGGTATAAAATCTATTGATTGATTTTTTTATTGCCAAGTACTGTATGTTTTCATTGTGGTTTAGCGCAGCTGGAATGTGTAGCCTTCCAGTTGTGTTGAGCTGCACTCGTTGAGCTGACATGTCTCTGAGGTAGTTAATTTCATGGTTGGCACAGTGCGCCATCCCGCTATTTATTGAGTGAGGGTTAAGCCCGTATAAATGCATAGGTTTCTTGAACAGCACATACCTTGACATTCATTCTGACTGCTCTGAGGCCATGTGTGAAATGGTGTGTGGTGAATCCCACTTCTGATTCTTTTAGTGTGGCTAGCACCCCTTTAGATTTCATAGGCTCCATTACTCTTCAGTCTGGACCATACTAAAGGACAAAATGTATGGTGGCTGCCAGCATTATGAGTACAGAGTGCCAGCGTATGAGGTGTTGTAGAAGTTTAGCCAAAACCCCCCCCAAAAAAACCATGTAAATCATAAAAATAACAAGTTTTTCTTTCATCAAAATCTCCACTGAAAATATAATTATGGTGCATTTAAAAGGGGGGTCCCCTACATTGTAACTGTGTGGTCTTGGTTGGACGGTTTTATATCTCGGTCTGAAATTTATGACTGCATGAAACACCACATTGCAATGCAAGGCAAGTGGTTGTAATACAACTACTTGTATTAAAGACATTTCAAAGTGTCTTGTCCATGACCCTCGCAGCCAGCTCACAGATGGAGATTCTTTCAAAACAAACTGTGTCCAGTGACCGTAATCTTGACTCTTGACCAGTGTCACTGAACTTGACAGAGTCCTGACCTGGTGGAAGATGGAATAAGGAAGAGATGAGGGTTGTGATGGCTCTGGCTTTTAGCCAGAGTGTTTCATATATGCACATGCTCCCGACACCGACAGAAAAAAAAAACAGAAAAGAAAAGCATATAAACAAAATGTCATCTTGAATACGACCATGTCAACCTCATACAAGCAATGTGCTTGTTCCTGTGTATTCAGATAAAAATAACATTTGAATGCGCTGGTGCCAAACGCTGGCAAACAGACAGCGAGAACAATATGAAACAGATGCCACCACAGATGGAGAATAAACAGACACATACATTTCCGTGACAAAGCCGACCTGTCACTTGCAGCAGTAAATGATTATTACATTTGTGGTGAAGTAGAAACTCTGAGTTGTCTCGTGGGTTTCGTTGCATCTGTTTTTTACTTCTGTAAAAATAGCAAATCTTCACCACAGCCTTTGATTTGGTTCGCTGCCAGTTGATTTCTCCTTGCTAAGTGCTCTGCATATTTGGATCAAATCAGGGGTGCTCCCAATTTAGAATCCATTTAGCTAAATATTTTATTTCTAAAACTTCATAATTATCTGTTAAACAGCGGTATAATTTATTAGGAGCAATCGGTACAGGTAGACAGACTTTCTTTAGTTTCTTTTTTAGAGCCTTGTTGTTGTGTTGTCTCTGTATACCAATATAGTTCATCGTCTAACTTTAAATGTATCCCTACAGATCCAAATTACAAATAGTTAATAGTTTCACCTGAAGCACCTTCCCTTCCGTCACTTGATTCCATGCAGGAAGTTTTAATTGGCTGCCTGGACAGACATGACATTACAGTAACTGTCATCCTGCCTCTGCGTTTATTATGCATGAGTGTTTATTTTTCGTCCCCTTTCAGTGTATAGAGAAAGACGTGTGGAGTAGGTGAGGTGAGGGCTGGAGCTGTCACCTATCAAGAGAACCCGAGGGAGCGCAGGCAGTGATTTACAGTCTGGCAGGACACCCACTGTTTTCAGCTGAGAGTGTCATGACATGTAATCACACACAGACTTTTAGTGTTGCTACTCTCTTTGTCTTTCTGCATTTTTTAAAGCACAGAAAGCCCTTTTTTTTCTTGCCTTTTCCATCAATATCTAGTTTATGCAAAGATCTTCGCGGTGTTTGGTTTGGTGCTATGGATAAAATTTCCTGAAACAATATAAATGGTAATGACATGCATATGAATCAGGATTTGAACAACTAGTAAGCCTAGCCGCTCTTTTATACTGAACTCATTTGATAAATGGAACTTAACAGCTGGATTTAAATGTCTGGATTGTATGTAACAAGTCTTCTTTATTGGAAATAGCGTGGCTCAGACAACTCCTTATTAATTGGGCCATAAGAATAGAAATAACAAGACTTGCAACAAGGAAAAACTAGTGGCTGTCGGGTGACTGGCTGTTGGCAACTAATTGCATGTAGATGTGGTGACCAACTGCTCACTAAGAATTTGAGCAAGCCGCAGTCTGTGCAGGTTGACTGCAATCGCTCCCAGACAGATTGTCAAATTGCTGTTTATTTTATAAACCCAGACAGATTACCAACCAGCCATAATCAGTCAGAGTCTCAGTCTAAGTGATGATACAATATAATGAATCAGACTGATGTGAGTTAATAAAGTTTGTGGCAAGCAATTTGCTGCAAGGTTTGATAAATTTAACCCTGAAAAGCATGTCTCATTTTGTGCCTGTGTGATAGTTGCTGCTAGAAGTGTTCATTTATTTGTGTGAGAGGGCTATGCAGCTGTAACATTAGTTTAAAATGTGAATAGTACAGTAGGTAGCATTGATTTTAAGGAGTACCTGCAAATTCACAGACCCTGCATAAAACCCCAGAGATATGTGTGTATTTACGTCACCCGGCACTGTAACGGTATTATCGTTAACATGTGCAACGCTCAGGATCTGATGGCAAATACTGTTTTGTGTTCTTTAACACAATTTACATGTCAGCATTTACAAACAGACATCAGGTTTAGTGTGGAGCAGTTTGTAAGCAGATCTTTGGATAAATCCTGCAATCCACCCGAGTCTCAGACCACACACAGTCCCAGTCAGTTTTAAACAGAAGATTTCAACCTTTCAAAACCATACTGGTTCTCTTTAGCCTCGCTCCGTGTTTCAGAGAGAAACTCGTGTAAATCCTGCACTTACACTATATTTCTTTTGTTAGTACATTACTTGTACTTGTCAGCTACTCATTGTTGAAAATATACATTTTGAACTTACCCAATTTAATAATCTGGGCCCAGTTGGAGGCTGAGGAAGTTGTATGGAATTTGTGTAGCTGGTAAACTGTTTGCTCATCAACTTGAGTATTCATGCTAGGGCAAAATGACCCTTAGGCCACTGGGAAATATCATGGTCAGAGTGGCCAGTCCACCCTTGGCTCCAGTATAGCACTACACCTCCATCCAACTGCAGCAGATTTCTGTTTTATCACAGTTAATAGCCATATTACCCCAAATAAATTGCATGTAACTTGACCATTTATCTTATTACTTCTTTGTCCTTGTTTTATTAGTGTCCTGATGCACCAAAGTCATTTTGAAGATGACAACTTACTGCAGACCTGGTCCACATCTTTGATGTTAAGATTTTGAAGACAGAGGAATTGCAAGCTGATTGCACACGGTTGCAATAATTTTACTATTGCAACCGTGTGCAACCGTTACTATTGCAAACTACTCTTATGCCTAGTGCGACTATAGTTTAAATGTCTCTATAATCACACTAGTGTCAGTGTAAGACAACTTATATTTTACAAATATTTTGTAAAATATAATTATAATTAAATGTAAGATTTTGCAGCAACATGGAGAAAATCCAATCAGTTGCAGAATTAAGTGTCACAGAGGTGTCTTAAGAGGGGTTTCCATAGACTCTTGACTGTTTTTAAAAAACTATATATCAGCTGATGCTCTTAGTTCACATAACTATGTTTACTCAAGTAAAAGTGAAAAAGTACAGGCTCTGAAATGTACTCAAACTAGCTCTTTCAATCAGCTAGACCTATATAAAGCAAAATGAACCTTGTCCTATGTTAATATACCACTAAAATAATATTAATACATGGGAAAAGAAACTATTTTTTGGCTTTGGCATCAGTGCTAGCTAGATGCTGAAGTACCAACAACCAAAACACATGGACATCTGCACCAAAAATTCAGATCCAGATGTTTTTGCTCCCTGCCTCTAAAGAATTGTACATTGTCTATAAAAAGACGGACATAAACAATATCATGTAACCAACTGATTTTTAGACTCTTTTTTCTGCCTTTACCATCCTGTGTTTTTTCAAGCTGCATATGACGTGTGAGGGGTGGATGGAAAAACATGGACTTTGTACAATTGCACAGAATCTACATGTCAGTTAAGCACAATCTAAGCTCCAAGCATACTGGGTTTCACTGGGTTTCTTTACTTTAAATAGGGACTTGATTCTCAAAATAAAATGTTCTCACTGCAGCTGTGCATATCACAGAAGGAATATGCTAATTGCAATATACCTGCGATAGGCCAATATGGCTGTTCTTTTATTAAAAAAAATATTTACATTGTTTCTTTGATCATTTTACTTGCTGTGCAACTCTTGTTGTGCCTTGACTAGCACAAAAACACGAATGTTTGGAGTGACTTGGGAAAAGACTTTTGTTCTGTATCAGTTTATACCCCACTGTTGTAGGAGGGTATGTGGCTTTGTCACCACCCCTTTACAGGCCACTCATCATAGCGCCAAACTGAACCTGAAGCCTTCCTTCCCCTCTGGTCTGCTGACTCACTGTGCTTATAGCAGACCTTTCAGTCCAGGAGAGAGAAACCAGGAACAGGTAAACAGTGTTGCTGATAGGTTCGGAGATGACAGCTACAGCAGTTTGGCTGTTTTTTTAAAAGCAAAGAGCAAGCACTTAGGGGCTACAACACCCACACACACACACACAAATATATTTTAGTGTGCAAACAAATATTTTTGTGTAGGTGTTTGTAACTGTTACACACATACAGACAGAGAGATACAAGGAGACGGGGAGAGCACAAGAGCATATTTTCTATTTTCCATGCCCTGGGCGTAAGACATACCAGGAGTGCCAGAAATCTCGCCAAGTGGGATAAGATCATAAAACTGCATGGTACTCTCCTCTCATTTTCAACTAAATGGATAAAATGGTGTCAGCATGTTACTGCGAGCCCCTCAGGAACTGAAACACTGGCAAGGCTATAAACTAAGGCAGTTACTTCATGACAAGTCATTGAATCCTTTCCTATCAAGAAAGATTTTCTTTTAAAATGGAGCAGATATTGATAAAAATATATATATTAGGGAATAAAGTAGAGCTGGGAACACAAACATGTTTTATTTATATTTTTGACCAGTTCACTTTTACATGACGGTTTGATATTTTTAAAAGCAACTGCTGCCAGACTAGATTTTAAAGCTAACCATTGCTATCACACAGTCAAGATTAACCACATTAGTAGTCAATCAATACTGATGACTTTAACTATTATGCAACATTAAGAACGGGTATATCTGGTATGTCAGCTACAGTGACAAACAATGAATGCAAATTTTATAAAGTCTTTATTATTATGATCTAAGTAGAAATCTGTTTCTGTGTTGACTTTGAACACTTCTTCTGTTATACTTGGTTCTTTAGTAAAATGCAAGATTATCAACACTTATTGATAAGTAATCCTTGCCCATTGTATGCGTGCTCCAAATCCCGTGTTTGATTGTCTTACCTTAGTATCGATTCCTGTTCAGGTTTTAAATTTTTGACTGCCTCACCCTCGCTATGCTTTACTGACATGAGCTGTATTGCCACTTTTCCAAGTCATTAGGCTTTGTTAACCTCAGAGACGGATGTTGCCGCTCTAGGCACCAATAAAGAAACAAGTGAAGCGGAAGTAGCGAGGAGTGATGAGGGTGAAATGGAATTAGGTCGAGGCCATCTTCAGGTGTCCAATTCTGTCAGAGTGGCTGGAGAGGTGTCAAATTGAAAACGAGACTGGTGGTCACAGTTTGTTGTTAGAAAATATTTGCTATACTTCCGCTGCATCGGCGTCTTCTCAGCTGAAGATGAAGTGCAGCTCTGGAGAACGGTTAAATGGTCTTTTGTGTGAATGCACTGCAGACTTCTTCACCTAAATAAAGCCTCGATTGTCATAGCAGAGTTGCTGTAACCACCAAGTGATCTGATAAGGAAGGTTATATCATTTCCTCGCTGTAGCAAAATTTGGTGTCTTCCCTTTTTTTTTCAGATTCTCTCTCACTTAGGTTTTGATTATGCTAGGGGTTGCTGACGGCAAGTTTAAACCCCATTTGCTGGGTCTCCGTGACGCCACACAATTATCTAGGGCTTGATAGCACAACCTGACTTTGACACCTTCTCCTTCACCGTATTGAGTGTGAGCTCTGGGTGGAAATGGAAACTACCTGGCAAAAGCCTCGCCCGGAGGCATGATCCAGGAGCAGGAGAAATCAGCTGCTACTGCATAGTGTATTGCAGAGTAAGCTGTCATGTTAGCGAGGATTGAAAATCATTTTTTATAGAGATTTTTTCTATTTAAAGCTAATATTCAGAAGCAGCTTGCTGTTTAGGCTAGCCTTTATGAGAGCTCTCCTTTACCAGTTAAGTTAATGTTACAGCCTTGCATCATTTGAAGAAAAGGCTTGAATGCTACTCACATGATTGAGCGGCACCTGCTTGTCAGAGGGTTGCAGCAAAAATATTGCTGCATTGCCAGAAAGCTGTACTCCACCTGCATGCCAATCAGGCATGGAGGCTAATCCCCTCCACCTACATGCAGTCACACACTTGCATGCTCTCGCTTTCTGTCTCTGCTCTGGTGTTTCTATCACATCATACCTCCCATAGGTACGTGTACACATGTGCCCATCACAACAGCCATTCACGCTGTGGCAAGGCTTGAAAATAGGAGCTAATTAGATTTTATCAGTGTGTACTTTGCACTCAGACCAGCACATATCAGCCTGTTTTGTCAGACGGATCATTTTACCTAAACATGGGAGATAAACTGACACTGACGCTATTTAATGTCTGCTCATTGCAGCATGGCTGCCAGCATTTATTTGCCCGCTTTGGAAGTGTGGTGTGTATGAGTGTGTCTGGCTGGATTTGGTTTTTCTTTTATTTACAGTAGCTGACTTCCATAGAAATCTCTGAAAGGCAAAGGAGGGAAAACAAGAAATATTCTGTCTTTTGTTTTTAAAGTTATTGATTTCCCCAAGCAGAGACGTGAAAAGGACCTTTCCTCGAGCTTATGATCATCTGTGCTGGTGCGTGTGATCACACAAGCGCGTTCGTGTACATCTACGTGACTGTTGTTGTGCGTATGTGAAGTAACAGGAGCCTCAGAAAAGGATTTTGAGCATGTGTGTCAGCAATATGTGCTCAGTTATGCACACACAAACCGCAAGCAGATTCTCCTGAGCATCTACTCTGATCTTTATTTTCTCTGTCATGTCAAGACTGTAACAGGTGTCTCACCTAAGGCAAAAACAGTGTATCACTGTCTTCCTCTTTATCTAACTGTATTTATCTATTGTTGCAGCTCTCTGGAATAAAATGGCAACAACACAGTGCATTCGGTACTAGGGCTACATGTCTGACGTGCGCAACACTGCCAACCTTGTAGCTGTGCTTGGCAGTGCAGTTTCATCAAGGGATTAACCACATGGCACTGTCTGGCTTGGACTAGTTCCCGGTGATACACCTGTGCTGGACTGGATGGACGAACAGAAGGTCAGGACATGCCGTAACATTGGATAATGTTGGGCTAGCAATAGCACCCAGGCAATGCCAGGAACTGAAGACCATATCAGGCACCGCTGTCAGAACAGTTTCTGATACAGGTGACTCAATTGGGTATGATCACTATCAGACTGATCAAATTTGATCTGTAAGAGTAGAGCCGAGGTTTTCCAATGATTGGAAATGGTATTGTGAAATGTGGCATTAACTGGAAAAACTGTGATGATAAAGAAACAGTCAGGGATATTTCTGAAGAAAACTGCGACAGAAAGTCTTCATCTGTTATACGTTTTACACTGCATGAGTCAACGTGTTGTGTTTCTGCTTGCCCTTTTACCTCACCAAACCCTCTTCCCTCCTCCACATCCCTGCTCGATGAAGCGGGCAGATAGACTGTGAGACAATAGAACCCTGTGCCCTTAATGAAACACTCAGATTAATTTACATCTCAGTGGTGTTCGGCGGAGGAATGAGTCTTTCACAGGAAGACGGCATTATCACTCCAGTACACTCCTGCTAGAGTACTCCAAATGTAATTTAAGCGAACCGTTTATGAACATGATAGAGAACACCAAAAATAATATGCTGAATTATGCAGTCTGCACATTTTAACTATTACTGCATCAACTCGTAGTCATATTCTTTCACATAAACAGAACAAAAAGCACTGAGTAATTCAGCCTTTTCTCCCCGTTTGCCCCAATAATGATCTCAGTGCATAAATTCATCCATTTATTAGGTGATCAGGGTTTAAGGAGCCCAAAAATGTTCTCATTTTTACAAAACTAACCTTTATTTGCTTTGCCTTGTGGTTTTCTTGGGGCTTTATGGATGTTAGGTAATCTAATATTTACAAGCTGAAAATTACCCGTTCATTCAAGATAAAGTGTCGGCAATTACACAAACAAAGGAAAGCTCTTCATAAATCAGGTAATGCCATAAGTAAATGAAGTCAATGATGTAATCAAAAACAAAGTGGACATGATAATCCATAAATAATCAAAACATACTTAAGACTTTGTAAACAGCCCTCAAAGACAGCATATGGATTTTTTAGAGACTTAATATTGAATTCAAAATTTGACATTTTATGCTTTAGGAGATATAATATATAAAGAAAATATATAACAGTATCCTACTGAATGTCTGAAATGTGACTAATAGATCAACATAGAGGAATTCTACTGTGTTGAAGAAAACTATTTCAATTTAATTCTGAGAAGGTTCTGGTTTTATCGGTCTGTTATGACTGTAACCTAAATATATTTTGGCTTTTGACTGCTGATCAGATAAACAGCCCATCTCGGATGCACATATTTGTCCAGTTAAAATGTATAATTTCAGCAAACTGTGCAAACTGCAGGATTATAAAAATGCTGTATACTTGTGTTTCCTCCATCCAGATAAACAGGATGCTTATAGAGCATTAGACTAATAATGGCCTAAGCATGGAAAAAGCAAACACCACCTGGCAAATGTCACAGCCGAGCCAACTAACAGAGGGGACGGACGTGCTGTTTACATCGAATCAGCCGTAATTGTGGGAGATTGATGTATTACAGACTAATTGTCTCTACACTCAGGATTTGTTCTGTGAAAATTGAAGCATTGCTCTGGGGAAGCACTTAAGCAAGGCAGCATATTTTTCAGATATTTCTCAACCTTTTGTTTATTTTCTGAATCACAACCGAACTGTTATGAAGATGAAGTATGCTTTAACAGTATTCAGACGTGGATTTAGCTGGTCAGATGCCATTTTTCCCCCCTCTCTGTTTTCTTCAGTGAAACCAGTCAATAAATAATATGCATAACTTTAGCACATCAATATTTAATGGCGCAGCTAAAGCTCTCCTCTCCTACAGGTCGCACTCGGTCCCAGTTTGATGTTTACTACTTTGAAATTCGCCACAGATGCAAACAGTCCTAAGGGGTTTACTGGTGTGTGTGTGTGGGTGTGTGTGTGCCTGTACTTGTGTGTGTATGTGTTTGCTTGGGTGTGAGCATAATGAAGAGTGTTTGTGTTCAGTATTGTTATTTTACTTCAGAGAGTCTCTTTTTTTTGTTTGCATGTCTGTGGGTGTTTCCATACATCACAGAGAGAGGGGCCTCAGAGCCCTCCCATACCGCTAGAAACGATCCGCACCCCCAAATTGCTTACAGCCGGTCTATCAGTGGGGAGGGGAAAATATGAGGGTGAATATTTAACGATGAAAACAAATGAGGCAACACAGGCACACAATTAGGGGGAAGTCATGGCTATGTGTCGTCTTTAGATGAGCAACATGATGGCCTCTTTACCCCTGGTGGGGGTAAGGCCCTGCCCCAGGAGATGGCTCATTAGGGCTGAGATGGGAGGAGAGGAGGGGCTGCTGACAGTCAAAACAGTGGGTGTGGAGAGAGGGGGTCGCTGCCACTCAGGGAGAAGAGGCCTAGGCTAAAGTCCTTTTACATCAAGGGCCATTCTGATTCTCTAGAAGACGTTAGCTCATGGTGCGACTTGCTGCCCTTAAATCATCATATGACACAAAGGACAGCTGCCATAAGGGCTGCATTACCTCTAGTGCCTTATTAGTCAGGCTGTTTTGTAGGTACGGTGATCCATTGCTGTGTTTTTGTCATCATTAAATCTCTTAAATGTGCGTTAATATAACTTGATTGTTTTCTGACAACTGATGTGTGTTTAAAACTTGTGAGCTTCCAGATTATTAGCATAAACCATGCAATGAAAAAATGAATAATTAATGGTTTTTGATTGAAAATAAGAATGATTGTAATATCTGAAACCATTAAAATGACACTAATCATGGGCCATTTACTGAATAGATCTTGATCAGTGATATAATAATTAAATGATGCCTCTCATTCATCTTGGTGTGTGGTTTTTGCAGATGATGCATTTTTGGACTTAAATTGGATTTGAAACTCCAAATAAAAACCCAGGAGACTTTTACAGAAGTGGTATCAGTTTAAAGAGAAACAGTACACAGGTGTGTAACAGTAAGGATAAAGTGATTGTGATCTGCCTGACAAAAGCCTTTGTTCAGTGGGCGCAGCAGCTTTGGTCCCACCATGGGACTGTGCATGCAGCTCACTCTTGGGCCTTGAAAAGCTGGAAGAGTGCCACCAGATGGTGAAGAGCAGAAGTGAAGCCGTTTTAGACCTTGCATCTTTTTTTAAATAAATAATATACCTCAGCAATGGAAAAAAAACAAACCCTGTAGTACATATTAATCAAATTAAATTGGCTGCTGCTATTTAATGTTGTATTGAAAATGCACACTGACAGCTAATTTTCCTGAATTAAACAAATGGCTTTTAAGTTAAAAAATTTTTTAAAGCATGATTTGTTGTAGTGTGTTAACAGCATGTCTCTCATCAAGTCCCCCTAGAATTGCCTTAAATCTGTTGTTATAATAGCTTATTAAATATATCTCTGTGGAAAACATGTCCTTATTTCCTGATGCTATAACGACTTGTCAAACGTTTTCATTGAAAATGACCGCCATGCTTTGCTTCTCTGTTGATCAAAGGAATTAAACCCAGACTGATTCATTTGTTTTCTATCTCTCTCTTGTTGAATTAGCCCACGCTGCTGCTACAGCAAAATTTGCATACTGTGTATTAGCTTTGGAACAAACTGGGCTTCACACAAACAAACGCATACAGCTTTATTTAAGCAGCTAATTGAGAACCGAGTAAGCATCTCTAATCTGTTTAACCTAAAAAGTAAATAAATAGTATTTTCTCAGCTAATTAATATTCACAGTTTGGCTAATTAAAAATCCAACAAGGGGTATACACAAGTGAGTTCAGTGTAAACGAAGACTGACAGGAGTTTAACACTCACATAATCACGCCCCCCACAGCACCCAAAGAACTGCTGGGATCTATATGTTTAAGCTCAAGTTACTTAAAGCATACAAGAATGTTTTCTTTAATGCAAAGGAATAATCTCGCAAAGATTTCACCAAAAATCACACAAAAAACAGTAAATAACACAGATGCATTTAAGCCATTCAGCTGTTGTGCCTCTGAAACTGTGATTCTACCATCAGTATCTGAAATCTTTGTGACTACATTATATCACCCTGAAAGAACATTCTACCAACTAAAGTGTTAGGATAAGCTTCTGTTCATCAAATGGATTCTTTGTGACTCTCGCCCTGATGGGCCTCGTATCCACGGTGAATCACTGCTAAGTGCCATTTTCTCCAAATTAAATGCACATCAGTCCATGGAACCATTAACGGCTTTCTTTATTCATCTCCAGGCTTTTTACAGGTCACAGTTAGATGCATTTAGAAGTACTTGCGTGTCAATCTCACAGGAATATCTCACTGTGCCTCTGCATCTTTGATTTTCACCACCTTGTACTCTGACCGAAAGGTATATCTACCCACTCATGCCCATAATATCTTTGTAAAATGATGAGATCCAGCAGTGCTGCTCAAACTGATGTGTCAGCGATCCTAACTGCTGTAATAGTCGTTTGGGGTGGAGGGCCCACTCCTGAAGACCTTCTATGACTCTGTGGTGGCTTCTGCTATCTTTTATGGTGTGGTCTGCTGGGGCGGCAGCATCTCTGCTGGGGACAGGAAGAGACTGAACAGGGTGATCCGAAGGGCCAGCTCTGTTCTAGGATGCCCTCTGGACCCAGTGGAGGTGGTGAGTGACAGGAGAATGGCGGCTAAGCTGTCATCCCTGTTGGACAACGTCTCCCACCCCATGCAGCAGACTGTGACAGCACTGAGCAGCTCCTTCAGTGGGAGACTGCGGCACCCACGGTGTGGGACGGAGAGATTTCGCAGGTCTTTCCTCCCCACTGCTGTCAGACTCCACAACAAAGACTTTAACTGAACAAACACACACATCCACACATGTGCAATAACACTAAGTGCAATAATCTTTTCTGGCATCGTTGTATTTTTACTCAGTTGTATATAGCATTCGTATTCTATTTTTATCTTATTGTATATTTTTATTCTATTTTATTCTACTGTATATAGTATATTATTTTATTCTATTCTGTACAGCTGTGTACTGTATTTATTCTTATTGTATTCTAATTTTTGCGTCATAACTTTTGCACTGTCCACTTCCTGCTGTGACAAAACAAATTTCCCACGTGTGGGACTAATAAAGGTTATCTTATCTTAGTCATCCCTTTTTTTCCGTATTATTCTGGTGCACTTTCAAGGACACGTATGGGAAAGCAAGTTTACATCTAATACGCTTAGGTCTGTTGACCTTGGACAGAATGACCACCGCCTCTATCAATCACCAGCTCAACCAAGAACAAGAGAAAATGATGCTGGCTAACAACATTATCACAGCAGTTGTTCACATCTCATTGATTTGACAAAAGCCATCATTCAGCAGTGTCAGTCACATGGGCCAGTGCTGTGTTATAGAAAGGATGGGTACGCACAAAATATCATATTTTGCAGTGGTCTCTGTCATTATAATTTAAAACCATTTCTGTCAGTCCGAAATGCAAAATTATTATTAGCCGATAACGACGTGCAAGTTGGTACAAATGCTGCACACAGGAAAATAACTCTGCAGTCGTCAGATACATGTTTTTGTTATGCTTTGGAAATATATTATACATGAATGTTTGTTACATTACATCTACTATTGTGCCAATCTTGTTGCTATTGTTATTGTTTGTATGCCAGAGATAAAGTGTAAAATACTCTGATATTCACTACATGTCTCAACCTTTGTATGTTTTTTGTATAAATAATTTTGAATCCGCTAATGCATCCTGAGAACTGTGTTGCCAAGTTGAAAATATGCACACAGTCATCAGAAAAGGCATCTCTGTAACAGCAGAAGTTTCGACCGTCTGCTGCTATGGCTCATTTATGTGTGTGCTAGCAGGATGCTTCACAAGTGTGCACCTACTTCTTTCTTTCCAGGAGTTGAAGTACAATGTTGAGAGAAAACCCAAAAAACCCAGTTGCTTCACCTCTGCAGACCTCAGTTAGCATGTGAAATGTTGACAGAACAATTAGAAAAAGACTGAATAAGTATGACGTTTTTGGAAGAGTTTCCAAGAAACAGCCTCTTAGCTTAGTAGGAATGGGAATGGAGAACCAGTTCTTGTAGAGAACCGGTTCCCACTAGCTCAATTACTTGAAATTGTTAGTCTGGCTGCCTGTCGATCCTGCTTATCGGTTCCACTTCAATCAGCTTTTTTCAGTTTGTTGGAAGAGGAAAATAGTGATGCAGTCTGCACTGTGGATATGAAAATTACTTTTACTTTTATTGCACAAAAGGACCAGCGTGATGGTAAAAGTAACTGCATCCAAGACAGAAACAGCTGCATTATGCTCCAAAACTTGGGTCTTTGCAAGCACCTGCACAGACAGCATGCTAATGGTAAGAAAGCCAAGAACCCAGAGTGAAGATAAAACTGAATAAATACTGACTTTGCTGTGTGTTCATACCTAAATACTAAGAGAAAGATCATATGTGTGTCCTCATTAACATAGAGATTTTTGTTGCTGTGTGGGGCTGTAGCCTCAGGTTTGTAGTGTTAAATAATAATTATGAGACCGTGTTTAAAGTCGTTTTACATTTCACAAAAGAACACAGAAGTTATGTAATGAGTAGTGTAATGAATTACTTTTAAGTAATGTACTGCATTACAAAAAGTATTTAGTGTAATATGTGTAATACACATAAAAAGGGGGGAAATACCTCCAACACGCACAAGCATTTGACCACACAGCATGTAATTAATTTGCACTAATGTAATGTTTGATATGACTGGCTGCTTAGCAATGGTGGTGATCCTCAAATCAGAGCCAAAGACAATCCAATGAGAATCGCTAAGAAAATTGAATCATTATATCGGAAATCACTAAATTCTTATCAGTTCCCATCCCTACAGCTTAGGTTTGCATCTTTAAAAAACCCCCACAAGATTTCTGGAGCAATGTCCGTTGGACAGACAAGACCAAAGCGGAGGTGTTTGGCTACAATGAACAGCACCGTGTTTTGTAAAAACCAAACACAGGACAACATGGCAATGATCCCAATACACCAGCAAATTTTCCCCATAATGACTGAAAAAAAAATCGATGTATTGCAATGGCCCAGCCAAAGCAAAGACCTCAACCCACTGGAAATGCTGTGACCACACCTCAAGAGAGCTGTGTATAAACAAATGTCTGCAAACATGGTCTACTGGCCACCACTGTGTGTGCATTGTTAGAGGACACTAGTTCACCAAAAAGAAGTGCTTAAAGGAAACAGGAACTAGAATCAGGAAAGATTTTGCATTTTGAATGCAAAGACAAAGATAAAAATCACAGTTTTTGAAAAGGTTGTTATAAAACAATTTTTGCTTTATGAGTGTACTTTAAAGATAATACATAAAATATATTTCATAGATTTTGAAATAGATCTTTAAATATAATTTGACACAATACATTAATACCGACAGAGCTAGTTTTGCAAACAAAGCCACATATGACTATAGAAGTGCTACTGAATAGGGTTTTATGATAAAAACAACAAACAAAAAAACAAAAACAAATAACCTATTCATGTGGAAAATTGTTCAGCTATAGAAAGTAATGGCTTACAATAAATAGCAACGATGTGTGCCAGCAATTTCCACCCGAGTCAGAGTGAGAGAAGTGAAATCTTTCTCTGTGTGCAAGATGGACGATTCAGAAATCTGTCAAAAAATGGAAAGAAAAAAGAGAAAATGCTTTTTAATGTTTTGATTAATTATTGATCACACTAGAATCCCCCCCCTCCCCACTGCTGCAGCTCTTGCACAAAGCCCACACACTGTTCAGCTCTGAAGCAGACAGTGGCACGCCCCCATCCCCTGCAAGATACTGATGTCACACTATTCATCATCTCCTATTGAGGGTCAATGAGGGAATGAATTCACCTACAGGGGTCTCCAGCGGTAGCTCCCTAGACACCTTTCCTGCCCTCTTGTCGCCTGTGCAGTGTCCCAGGGGAGGTTTCAATTAAACAGCCTGAATGTTTGGGACATTTTAATCCCTCTACCACCTCGTTTATCTCTGCACCCACACCTCTAGAGCACGAGAGTGGAAGAGTGCATCTGTGGATAAAACTATCTCTCTCTTCATTTTGTGTACTTCAAAACCGAGATTAGAGGTGCAGTGTGTATACAGCACGACTTCTTATTCCTATTTAAACACTATACTAGGAGAGTTTAGTAGGATCTGCTCTGCAGTGCTGTTAGTGCTGTTAGGCTTTATATAAAAAAAGAAGGGTTGATGATGTGATGGGTAATCTTTGTTTATTAGCTTCTTGATGGAACGTCTATTGGGGCCACACGTGCATTTGTGTGCACAACAGCAACTTTAAAGTAGTTATATATAGAATAAGATATATTTATGTGCATTAAAAATATAAATAAGTAGGAGAAAATTTGTTTCTGCACATTTTATACTCACAAATTTTTTTTAGGTTAGCGACAGAGCGAAGCAAAGGTGTGAAAATCCAATTTCTGTCTTTCATTTCAGTTTCAGTTAAACTGCTTATTCATTCAAAGTTAGATAGCTAATCTTTTATTGTAGGTGTTTTGCGCTTCCCTTGTCCTTGTTAAGCTACTTTAATATGTCACTCTTAGAGAGTTTGAGTTGCAATAACAAGACATCCTTACTGTCAGCCTGCTTCAAGTCCTATCCGGTTGTTCAGTCTGACGTCACTAGCCGTGTCTGGGCCTAAACTCCGCTGCAGGTCCATATATCAAACGATCACTATGGCATTACTGAGAGTTGAAAAACTGTCTAAAGTCTTTCATCTTTAATAAAATGATCAGCGTTCTGCTCTACCAGGTGTAACAATTGAGTTTAACATCCAGGCATCCATGAAAACGGAATTTATGACATTTAACGGAGTTAGAAGTTAGCAGGGAGTTAGCTCGCTAGCTTCTATCTAAATACAATATAGCATGTCCTGACTGTGGGGTTTTGGAAACAAATTCAAACGTACAGCTCTGTTATCACTTCCAGCATAAATGAAGACAGAAAACTAAACAGCAGTGACGTTTGTAGGGTTACTGAAGTTTGGCTAGCTGGTATATAATGATGTGCTACGTGACCGCTAGCGACACAGCTATGTTAGCATAATATAAACAAGCTAACTTTTTTTCCACTCGATAAAAGTTAACGTGAGTGTTCTCGGTGGTCAGGAACAAATGTAATCGCATGGCAGGATGCTGTAAAAGGACCAAACTTCAGCCAGGAGAACAACTGAGATAATCCATCCACAATACGAGGTTAGTCATTCATATACTGCTGCATGGGCTGGGCTGTAGTTACATCCTAAGGTTTTAAAAACTGAGCTTAAATAAATGATTAGCGGTAATAAAAGCCGAGGGAGGTCAACAGGGATCACTGACTGTTTTAGGAGCTTTTTGAGATTAAATAGAAGAAAATACAAAACATTAAACATGTTAACAACACAAAAGCCATATTAAACGCAGACTACTTTAGGCCCGGAAGTAGGATTCGTCGCGTCATCACTGAACAACCGGATTGTGGTTCATTAACTATTCATCTTAAGACTGTTTGTCCGAGAGAAAATGATGCCGTGATCTTTGATGATTGAACTGAAAATCTATGTGTTCGTACTGTCTGGTTTTTAAAACATATGCTCAGCTTGGCTTAGGATCGCATCTAATTGAATTCATGGTTTTATGGTGTGTGTGTGTGTGTGGTTTGCTCTGCGTAACCAGGCGCAATTCTTTGGCTTGTGATTTGCTGAGAAACAGCTTGTTAATGGTCAATTGATTAGGACTTAATGGGAGTATTGATTGAGGTGATCTAGAATGCAAATTTTTCATCCACTGTTCTCAAGTCAGAATAGCAGGGATGTCTGTGCAGGTCATGTGTTAAATGTACATCATTAGTGTTCTACTTTCAGCTCCTCACTCAACTGCCAACCGAAGCATGTGGAGATTAGGGCTGAAGAAAATTAACCTGAACAATCTTCTCTGTTCATTTAGTTCCACAACTGTTACCGCAGATTTGTGTGATGCTCATTAAAATGATCTGTATTCTGGCTTTGTGCTTTCATTTGGTTTTGCATTTTAGAAAAGCACAATTTGCATTTTAGAAAACTGTTTTTGGTTGTGCCTTTCTTCCTTTGTGCAGTAAGGGAGACATACATTTCAAGTGCTCTTTTTAGTATGCATGTCTGTGTAAATCAATACTTAATGTATCCTTTCTCTTCATTTTCACTTTCCAATTCACAGTCTAATGCACTCTTCATTAAAGGGAGCTACCTGCTTTAATTCACAGAAAGGGGAACAGCAGCAGCATTTCAAGTCATTCAATTAATTCCGATCACACACCACTCCGACTGCCTTTAAAACCTTTTTAAATCAAAGGAACACACATAAAGATAGCATACTTCAGTTTTTCTGTTTGGCACTTTCTCTTGCTGTCTCTGTAATGTATACAGTATTGTCCATCAGTCTGTGTGGCAGACAGAGAACCGTCTAAAGACAATCAGTGTGTCTTTGGTAAAGGATGAGAGTGCCCAAAAGACAGAGAGATTCATCACTCATCAGACACTGTTAGGGAAATTTAGGAGCTTAATTTTGTCGTTCCAGGCGGTTGAAACAGTCAGTGATTCAACATTGTTATACCAGAGACTGATGTGTCCTTTATAACTGATGCGCAGACGGGCAGCAATTTCTCAAGGAGAGGAATGGTCTTTCATGGTGGAGTTAATGATGTCATGCTGATGGTGGCTGGGGATTTTCTTTCTTTCTTTTACTACTTGCAAAGGTATATGACAATACTAGTTGTGAAGCATTTGTTGATTAACCTCTAAATCTTGACTATCAGCATAAATGCGTTTCAGCACAATGCTGCAATGGTTAGCACTGTTTCTTCAAAGCGAGAAGCCAGCTCGGGCTTTTTCTGGGTGGAGTTTGCATGTTTTCTCTCTGCCTTCATGGTTTTCTCCAGGTACCTCAGCTTTCTCCCACAGTCCAACGATATGCATATTAGGTTACCTGGAGATTCTTAATGTGCTGTGAACCCTGCCCCAAGACAGCTGGGATAGGCCCCAGACCCTGCTCCTGCAATCCTTAATTGGAGAAGAGGTTAAGAGGATGAATGGATGGATTCAGTAGTATACTTCCACTAAGTCATTAATCTAGCCATCATTTAAGTCATTTATTTCAGCTGTTCCCTTTCTTGTAGACTATCGTCTACAATCATGGCTCAAGAGTTGGCAGTTAGTCTTGTAATCGGAAGGTTGCCAGTTCGAGCCCCGGCTCCGACTAGTGTGGTTGTGTCCTTGCAAGACACTTCACCCGTTGCCTACTGGTGGTGGTCAGAGGGTCCAGTGGCGCCAGTGTCCGGCAGCCTCGCCTCTGTCAGTGCGCCCCAGGGCAGCTGTGGCTACACTGTAGCTGCCATCACCAGTGTGTGAATGTGTGTGTGAATGGGTGGATGACTGAATGTCGTGTAAAGCGCTTTGGGGTCCATAGGGACTAAGTAAAGTGCTATACAAATACAGGCCATTGACCGTAAATATTGCCTCTGTTTTGGTTCTAGGTTTTGTTTTTATATTAATATCTTTATTTGGGGATTATAGACTGAATTCACAAAGTAAAACTTTAGTGTATGCTAAACTTCTGTTGCTTTAGTCAGTGTCAAAGTGGTTTTATTTATATCTGAACAAAGACCAGATAATGTGATTCCAGTCTCATGCTGAAAGTTAAAAGATAAGCCCGCTTCTGTATTACTTGGGTCTTAAGATATGAAGGTGGTTGATCTTTATATTGCTTCTGTACTTGTACCTGGATCTCTATTTTAATAGGCTAATTACTGGGCAGCTAGCTTGACGGACTGCCTGAGTCAGAGGCTCCTTTCGGTGTGAATGGGCTGCAGCCTTTGCCGACTGACTGAAGACAGCTGGCTGCGTAGCGTGCTTTTTAGAGATGTCAGAGGAATCCTTTTCTAATCTTCTGCTCTCCTGCTGGGAGCCTGTTGTGGAAGAGGTTTCACACAGAACATATGACATTGTTGATAAGGGGACTCCATACGATTTAGTTAAATTAAAAAAGGGGTCACTTTGGGTTATTAGCCAACTGTTTGTCAGAATGTTATCGCTCTCAATATGATACTTATTCAAAGGTGTTCAATGCCTCCGGCTGTCACTTGGGTTTTTCTCGTGAAGCAAATGTAGCATTTCATGAAGAAGGGACGATAGACGGCGCTCGGGTTGAATCATTTATATTCCTCATCCATGTGTGGGTGAAGTGTGTGTATTCAGAGGTGTGAATGAAATCAGATCTCTGGGGTTTGCAAGTAGTTATCTCCTGGTAGACCAGGACAAAAAAAAATCATTTCCACATGATTTACTGTGATGCAGATTCAGGCAGGACAGAGAAATCTTTGGCTTCAAGTGTACCGAATAATCCTACTGTGTGGTAGTCAAGTGGATGCCTATGTTCCTCTATACTGGATAATCACATGCAGTATCTGAAAGAAATTGCCCATTGGTGACCTTTTGTTTTGCTTCTATTGAAATTTGTTAGGTTAGATTAGCAGTGAAAACAGTGTGGGAGCACCGTGCTAATTGCTCTGCGCTTAGATAAGCATCTTGGAAAAGTTCCAGACATGTAAATTATTAGCACGCTCAGCTTTAACTACCAAAACACTGATACATCGCTGAACACATGGAGGCCAGACTTGGGCGATATTTTGGATAAACAGACCCCTGCGTCTTTTTAAACAGAGACACACAGACGCACACACATTCATATCTATACACACAAAGTGGGTGGTATGATATGACTTTCACCTTGCGAGAAGCATCATGAATCTCTCTGAAAAGGGAAGAATGGGTGCCATCAAGATGAGAGAGCTGACTTTAATTCACTGGTGGGCCGGTGGAAAGGGATATGACATGTTGATATTCCATATATTAGGGGAAAAAAGTGCTCTAAGCCTTGTGTTATGAAGTGCAAGGAGAGGAGAGAGAGAGTAGGCAGCTTGCAAACATGGCATGATAGCTGTTCTTTCCACATATGCTTACATTTTACCTAGAAATGTTTTGTCCAGTATAATTTGAATAGATATCAATTCTTAATATACATATTGTTTAAAAAAGAAAAAAGAAAAATGAAAGTGGTGCTAAAAGCAACAGAAGCTCAGACATATACTGCTATCAACCGAGGATATCAGCAAAATAAAAATGCTGTGTTCTGAAGGGGGCTCAGCAGAAGCAGAGCCTGATTGATTTGGCTGTAACGGTGACAAGCTGCCTCCCCTGAGTTTTACTCTGCATAATTTTTTGATTAATGCTGTGCATCCCAAAATCGCTCCACTGCAACACAAAATCGAATTAAATCACCTGGATATAATCCGTAATTGATTGGAAGTGTCAAAGAAGAGGCGAAATATCATTAATATCTTGAAGGATTTTTCAGAATTGTGGATCAAGTGTTTTCTTTAAATATGTATTGTGTTTATTTGGCACTCAGTGAATGTTATTGTGCTGGTTGGAGGTATCAGGATGTCACATGTGAACTATCAGCGCTGGATATCATCTTCTTTCAGTCCCTATTTCACCTTGACAGATGCTTTTGTCACTGCTCCCAACAGGCCAAATTCAGATGTACGTTTCATTGTCGCTCGTTGTTGTGTACCAAATCAGAAGCTAGATTACTAAAGCATTAAATGAAAGCACTGTACTCTGCTATCCACTTCACAGTGTATGACTATGTTTCAAATCAATACTATAAATTATTGAAGGCGTGGGATGGGATATGCCAAATGATATTCATTGAAGGGAATCGTGTTCCCCTGGGCTGTCAATAAAGCGGTGCATGTTCTTTCACTCCATCTTTTGGCAAGCCTATTGTGAATTGGAAATTCCTACTTTGTCAGAGTGTATTTTTAATGAATAATAATTGCAGATTTTCATAATTCCTTTCTTACAACAGTGTACTGCATCAGTGATTTATCCTCTTAAATCTGGCTACCTGGTTCTACCTACCCCAGTAACAAGCTGACGACTCACTGTAACACATAATACATCAGGAGCCTAAAGGTGTGACTGTTTGTCCTATTTAAGCTCCATAGAGGCAAGTTAGAACTGTATGTTTTTGTGCACCGGAGAGTGAGGATTAAGAGGAAAGACTAGCTAGAGCAAAGTGGCATGTTAGCAACATTATCAAGCAAATCCAAAATGCTATAATGTTTAATCAAGTCTGACAAGATTCTAAATAAATGGCAATAAGAAACAGTTGTGGTGAAACGACATCTTCTTACTGTGATGGTTGTAGCATATGTTTGAATGCCTGTTGCCTAACTGCTCCCTAGATGTGTTACTCAATCTAAACAAAAGCTACTATATAGACTGCTGCCTAGGGTTTCTGGATTATCAACATCTATAAAACTTTAGGGAACTATTTTATGATGCTCAAATATTTACATATTATATATATCAAGTGTACTAGCTGTTGACTTTGTTTCAGAGCATTTATGGAAGTTATTTGAAAATACATTTTGCTAAATAAATTTCAGTCTCTCTCTCTATATATTATATATGATATGTTTTTGTAAGCCATAAAGTCATCCATCATAACATCCAATCATCTATCATTTCACAACTGCTTATCTAACTGGGTTCACCAGGGGGTGGAGCTTATCCCAGCTGATGCTGGGTGAAAGGAACTGCAGATCCTGGACAGGTTGAGCTAGCACAGCTATAAGCAGCAGTTCATGCTTGCACACCTATGGATGACCAATCTAGATTATAGTTATTCCAACATGCATGTGTTTGGACTGTGAGAAAAACTCACTCAGGCACCAAACATAGTTACCTGTCTAAAACATAAAGCCAATGTAGGTATTTTATACCTTTAATTTTTTCTAATGATCACGAGGAAGTGAATCTAGTGGGTACCAAAAGTAGTCCGATTATACATTTGAAAGACTTGATCTATGTACCATATATGCTTCCGGTGTGCCGAAGTCAAATCCACCCCTCGCTCATCATATCCAGGTTCATAATGCTAAGATCAAAATAGCAAAAATGTTTAGCTCAGTGTTTCTCTCACTTGTTACTGTTGACATCATGCCCATCTTTTATTTGCAAGTGTTTTGGCACGGCTAATCGCTAGACAACAATGCTGCCCATCTTTTTAGCAACAACAACAAAAGATCTTTGTGGGAAAAAAAAAATCCCTTTTAATAGTCACTGGCATTGCATCTTAAGCTATAATTGAAAACAAACATTTTCTTCATTCTAGAATAAAATTGCATATTTGTAACAAGGCATTTCTTTTTAATAAAGACTTAATTTCATTAGGTATGTTAGTTGACACTGACGCTAACTATTTTCTCTTTTCTAGCAGGGGAAGTCATGATTGATTTCAACAGAAGGTTTAATGTGTGCAAATCTGAAATCCTGTGCTTCCATCACATCATAGGCACCTTTCTTGGAGCAGGCTTCGGTGTGAGTATCCCTCGTGTTTTGCTGACCCACCATTTGCAAGGAAGTATGCAAGGTAAATAAGAGTAATAAATTATGGGCTGTGAAGGTCCAGCAGTGTCTTCACTGATGTGTGACAGGCATTATTATTCTGCCTGTCAGTATTACACACATAAGTGAGCAGATGATGCCTTATGAGTAGGAGTATCCTGATGGAGACATCAATATCCACATCCTTGGCCTCATTCAGTCCATCTCACCTTTTTCCACCATGTATGTGTACATGGGAGAGGAAAGTTTATGAATCATCCATAATCCACATATTCATCCTATAATATCTTTTTTGTCTTTATCAGAACAGACTTGCAGTGCTGTGGTCTTAATTCTTAATACAAAGCATATGCTTGTAATATTTATAACTAATTTAAAAAATGCTTGTAATGCCCTAAATTTCTTGCATTAAAACACATCCATTCTTCACCAGTAGGATTCATAAAATTTATGCCCAGTATATTTTTTTAATGATAAATTAAATCTTGAACTTATTTATAAGAGGTGTAATTAACATTTTTTTATTTTTTAATGAAAATAAGTTAATGTGCAAGAATATATTCAGTGTATGTTTACTGTTGGGTTTAATTAAAGCAAAGAAATGGGTTTGAGATATACGGGCTTATTGCAGCACAATAATAAGCTATCCTCTCTTCCTTTTCTGCTTTTTAAAATGCTCATTCTCTTTGTAGCTGAATTTCATTGTGTAATCATTATGTCCTGCTGTGAGCTTGGCTGTGAAGAGGCACTTGCTCCGTGCTGCTATACACATTATTTACTCACCGCCATTTTTCTTCACACTCATGTCCCCACCTCGCTCCTTTTCTTCACTCTTTGTCCCCTTCCATGTGCAAGAGTAGATAATTTCTTGGCTTTTCTCTCCACCCATCTTGAGTAAATCCTGGATGACAGTTTAATGGCCCTAAGACATGTGAGGATGGAGTCTATATAGAGAGGCCTGAAATCTATACCCAGCTGACCGAGAGATGAGCAATTGAAAAGAGGTGAAAAGAATGGGGGATAATGTGCCTGAAATGTGTGAAGTGTGTCAGTCTCTTCTGTGAGTTTGCAGCCGGATTCACTGCAGAACATGGAAAAGCAGAACAAAATGAAATTCCCCCCAAAACTATGTCAGACATGCTTGCTGCGATGTTTTATGAAGGGTGCCCTACCTGTTTATCAGAAATTTCACTCTTATTAAATGATTAGTTCAACAATATGTGAACATTTGGCTTCTTTTTAAGTTTTAGAAGAGTAGCGTGATGCCACTCAATTGTATTTAAAAAGTGTAACACAATACACGATGATTTCTACTTAGCATAAAGATGCAGAATTTCAAAGGTAGCCTATAGGCCAGCAGATAGCCTAACATATACCATATGCCGAATGTTAAAAAGAGCTTTAGAAGTAATACAAAGATTTTGATGCCTTTGGATAGAAGCAGCTTTTCTGCCATGTCTGAAGTCTTTAACTTTATATCTACCATACAAACCTGGTATTGTGGTACTTCAAATCTAACTCTAAGAAACCAAATGTGATGAATTCCCAGAACTACTGCTCCATTTCCACTCCAAATGCCATATATTACATGTGACTGCAGGAAAGCTGAAATATCGTATCTTCTGTAAGTGGTTCAGCTGAACATATGTACGTCATCTTGTGAAAACACGACAATGAAAGATTAATTAAGTTTGGAAGCAAAATTAAGCTGTGGTCAATGAAATGGTTATTAGCAAATCAGCATCAACAACTTGTCAAATACGAGGCAATGCTCTGAATCTACACTCCTATGGCAGATCCTTCGTGGCTTGTGAAAGAACAGCCACCACTGTTGCGACAGGGATATAAGGACACTGAGTTAAAGAGTGATATGTGATAATTGATAAGTGATATATATGATACTAAAATCATTTTTGATATTTCTGTAATAGTTAATCCACCACTATGCACAAATTCTTTAACAGAAAAAAGTAAAGCACATTAAGATTAGTGTGATGAGATTGCTTACAGTCTGAGTTATGGGTTTACTGAAAGAGCAACGATGAAAATAATTACCTTGCTTCTCTTTTGACTTCTCCCTTTATGGGTCGCCACAGTGGATCACCTGCCTCCGTCTCACTGTATCCTTAGCGTCCTGCTCTATTACACTGCTCAGCCACTGAATGTCCTCCTTCCCTATATCCACGAATCTTCTCTGTGATTTTCCTGCCTAGCAGCTCCATATTCAACATTCTTCATCCAGTATAGCCACTATTGCTCTCTCTCCTTGAATAAGTTACTTCCAAAATACATATACAATAACTTAACGACATAAAATACACTGTAGTTTAAATTATTGCAGATCAATGCATGTATTGACTACTAATTACTGAAATACGATCCTTTATACATTCAAACTGCCCATGTAGCACTTAAGGTAGGAAGTCTGCACTATCCCACATTCTGTATCCCCATTAACATGATTGTTGCTCAAAGACTGATAAATGCATTACAATCTTGATCTGTTTTGATCTGTCATAAGGTGAAAGTAACTTAATCATTGTGCATTTCTCATGATGCCTTCAGAGTGAATAGGTTTAGAGCATTAGAACTGAAACGTGGGGAAAAATAGATACAGTGTTGCTATAATCACATGCAGTCACACATGTTGAGGTTCAGTATCTTGCCTAAGGACTCTTTGACAGCTGGGGTCCAAACCTTAACCCAGTCTATGTTTTGAGACACAGCGGTTCCAAACATATAGTCAGAACAAGACTCAGTTCTTAAAGCAGTATTACTTGTGCCAGTGTAACTGAGAGAAACTGGAGAAAAATGGTGTTGCAGTTCTTGAATAATTCTGTTAAATCTCATCTGTCGACTATCCATTAAAGCAGAGATCCAAATGTGATGTGATTTTTATGCAACTGGCAAAACATCTGGTTTAAGAGGGATTTACATAGATTCTCACTCAGCATATCATTTTGCCCTAATATATGCTGATGGACATCTTTAGCCCAACATCTAATCTCAGTTATGCTGCATGCGCACATCACAAGATAAGGAGTGCATATCCTTGTGAATTATGGAAACGGTGCCATTTGATGAAGCCTTGGAGGTTTACGTTCAGCTTCCTGTCTGAGTTGTCTTCAAGAAGCACAACTGGGGATCCACAGTGTTAAAATTCCTCTTGAAGTTTATTAGCGCTTTAACCTTTGATCGCTTATGAAAGAACAGTAAACTTTATTGCACTAGCATATTATCAAGCTTTCCCTCATGGCTACTATAAATGCACTGGCTTTATTTACTTTATTTTATCAAATTTTCCATTATTTTCTTCGTAGAAGTCAACCTGTTTGGTATATGAGGCTTTTCTTTTTTGTATCCACCTAGAGAAAAAGTGGCTACACTTTATTACAGTTTTGTTCACATATTCATTACTTGGAATTTTCGTCATCCGTAATCACATTTCCTTGGTATTTGAGTAGGATAATATATCTGTGCACTTGTGAAGTCTTACACACATATCCTAGACAAACACACACCTCTCTTTATATAATTTACTTCCCAAGTAAATGAAAAATGGATCGCTCAGCAGGTCTCTAAATACTGGCTCCCAGGCATTACCTTTCATATCTTTACATATTGCTTAAATGGCTCTTTAATTGTTTGAGTGAATAATTATGGTATTTAAAGATTAACATCAACAGTTGGCTTGTGTTCAGATATGTAACAATATGACTCCACTGCTCTGTACTTTAGTCTTAATGTCAGACAGGACATTCTTAGCCCCATCTCCGAGCCCCTGCTGATTTCACACAGTAAAGTCATTAGATTCAATTTGGTTTTGTAAATGATGCACGGGCACCGTGGCTCCCATTCAAGGCAGCCTGGGTTTTAATTACCGTTAATTACAATTTGCATAAAGCTTTTTAGCAAACGGCTCCTGAAGCGGCTGTAATAATTATACATGTAAATGAATGGTAAGCTGATAAAGCCGTGCGAGTGTTCAAAATAGGATCTAGTTTTAAAAAGCCATCTGATAACAGAAAGTCAAATGGAAAAGAGCAGGATGAATGTGCCGCCACCATAAAAGAGCCGTTTGCTGAAATGTTGTTCACTAAAGAGAAGAAAAGTGGCCGTTTTGGTCATAGCTCATAAACCACGGCATATGCAGTCCAATGAAGAGAGGATACAGAGGTCTAATTGTTTTTGGTTAAAAAGTTGGTTATTTTTATGTCTCATTTGCTTTTTATTCATAAATTATCTGTTTGTTTGATTGTTGTTGTTTTTTTACAGTGAAATGATTATGGTGAAATAGACAATTTTCCAGAAAACATTCTAAAGCATTACAGGTCCCATTAATCTTAACAACTTTCAATCACAAAAAACCTCGCCTTTTAATTTATCACATTCAGACAAGTCTCCCTCATCTCCATCTATCACCTCCGCTGATGCTAAAAAGGACAATTAGACTTCATGTTGTAAACTGGAACCACACCTAAAACGTCTCCATCAGTACCCCGTCAGCACCACTATTAGGAGATAGCCTTCACTCCTGTTTTCATTGGCCATGTGTCTATGCCAAACGCTGTAGTTAAAAGGTGGCACTAAATAAATTGGGCTCCACTGAGATAACCAAGGCTGAAAACTGAAATCACATTTGATGGCAGTCATTAGCTTGGCTCGTTGGCCAAATACATCATGCTGTCACAATTTTGGCCCACAGATCCTATTAAATGCCATTAGTGAAGAGCATTTGAAGGCAGCAAATTACGCATGAGTTGCACAGATTTCCGCATTAGTATTTTCAAAATGTTTTCTTTGACACAAATTGTGAACTATGAGCACAGTATGTTTTTAGCTTTCCGTGTACACTCGTGAGTCATCCAGGTTTTTTACACTAAAACTAATTTAAAACATTCCAGTTGAGATGAAATTTGTTGGTTTTTTTTGTTTTTTTTTTAGATTTTTTTTTATACCTTCACTGAGTGAGTGGGATAATGGATGTTTACAGTTTGGCAATGTTTTCAGCCAAAAACATGCGAGTCTAAAACTCATTTCAGCGTCCATCCTGGTCAAACAGGCTGACTTTTTAAGTTTGTATCGAAAGTGGATGTTGGTTTTGCATGTTCAAACTTTGTGTACTTCCTGTGATTTTGTGCGTTTTGTAGTAGATCTGTTGAAATAAGTCCTAATTTAGGGTCAGAACTTTTAAATGAGAGAAAACACTCTGATTAATATTCAGAGAATTATTTTATTTATGCAGCTTGAAAATGCTTTTTGCTCTCTGTAACCATAAGATACTTAAAATTACAGGGGACACCTGATCCAAGTGTTTTTGTTATTTTGAAACTGACAAGACGATTCAAGTATACTTTGAATATAATGTTAACAATACAATGACCACATGCGTGTGAAGTGACATTTAAAATGAACCCCACTGTTACTCATTCATAACAAAAATGGGTGCAATTCTTAGAAACCTTTGAGGTCATTGTCAGCTGATAGCCGGGAGAGCTCTGACACAGAGGAGCCTCTGTGGAGTTGCCATGTGACCCTCTTTGGCCCCACGTCCCCTGCCACTGCTTGTGATGCCCTGGTGACAGCCACTGTCAGGGGAGGAGCCTGCGACCTTTGCTTAACTAATGGATCCTTCATCATGCCCTGTGCCTTTAGCATGAGCCCTGTGTTTATTGCTCTTTATTTTAAATTAAATCCACAGCAGTGCCCATCCATCATGGTCGCCCATGACCTTTACTGGAGGTGATGACTTGGCCCAGGAGAAGGCATCGCGCAGGTTTAAAGCAACCGACCGCACCAGAAGGGACAGTTTCTTTGACGTATGTCATCTCAAATGTCTCAAATGTAAACTAATTGCCTTGATCAAATCAAGTGTCTGGTAACCTTTATGATTTTACTCATTGCCAAATCATCTTTTTCCCTTATGGTTGACTATCTCAGGCAAGATGTATGGACGTTAACTCTGTGCTGCGCTTTGGCAAAATATCGATTGGCTTTTAATGGCTTAACATATCAAATTTGTACATGAAAGTGTGTATTTTTTGTCATGTATAAGCTCAGTTGTAGTGTACTTTACTAGTGTACTGTGTAGCTTTTGAAATCTTTTTTGTAAAATTCGATTTAAAATGACATTCCATCTTTCTACCATCTTTTCCATTGATGCTTGCAAGACATCTTGCACACAAGTGCAAAGATCATCCCACCTAGTTAAGGCATATTGAGTAACCACACTGAGGCTGGCCCTTGAAGTGAGCTGCTTGCCCTCAACAGTAAAGTGCTGTCTTAAGCTGGGAATGCTGATCACTGCTGTACTTTGCTTTCCCTGCTGAATAAGAGAGTGCCATAGTACTCTGTAGAGATTACTCTCTGCTGTGATAAAACATCAGCTATAAAGGAAGAGTTCCCCAGTGGCTGATAAGATCTGCCCTCTAGGCTTTCTCAGGAAAATTGAGAGAGTAGAAGAGACAAGAAAGTACTTACACCTCTTGCTGTACTTCATTTCAGTAAGACTTTGGAATGTTCTAAGCATCGGCTCCTCTAATAGTTTGTCATGTTCCATGTGGCTAGCTAAAGATCAACACATGCTCTTCCTTGAATCAAACAAGCACTAAGGAGGGATATAATTGGCTGCAATTATGAGCGCAGCATTTAGCTCAGAGTGAACATTCACTATGCAGCATGTGAGGCTTTTGACGTTTCTTGTCATCTTTTTAAAAATCACCACTTTTGCTTGCTCGAATAACTATCCATTTCCCTTTTTGCAAATTGTCAGAATTGGGATCACAGAGCATTTTTGTACCGTTTTTTTCCCTGTGCACATTGTAAAAGCTCTGCATTCTATGAGGCAGAGTGCTTTTATGGCACTTTTTTTCCTGTAAAAATGGATCTCAAAGAAAAGGAACAAATTACATTATGCAATTTGAGTGGTTTAATGTGGGATTAGAGCTTGCAATTATACCTGTATGGTGCAGAGATTTCATCCATAAAACCCACTTTACAGTGCTTTTGGGGGTAGTGAGATATTGTTATCTCTGCAAATGGAATATGTACAATGGAAAGCAAGATAATGATTGACAGGACACTGTACAATTATCCCAGTAATCAGCTCGAGCATGTTTTTAATAAAAGCCCCTCAGGCTGTGTTGAATGCTGCTGTTCTTGCTGGTCATTGCGTTGAAGAGCAAATATAGAAGATGCCCCTTTTTCCTTCTTATGAATAATTAACACTGCTATAAATATGAAATTAACTGGATCAGGACATTTTACTATTACTAATGGTCACAGATTTTAATTAATTCACTGAATTAACTTTGAGTTTGTACGTTTATTTTCATCTCTACCTCAGTGATCACTATCTAAATATACGTGTGTGGATGTTTGTGGATGTAGTTGTTGCAGGCATGTGAGCACAGGACAAAACATTATCAGGCTGCACAGGTCAGCTTGATACCCAAACCACAAATATGACTCACGCAGTTTTTTTTTTGAGTCTTTTACATATCAAGCAGGCTCCAGTAAAGAATATCAACCCATCCTCTCTTCTCTGACACACAATCTAAAAGATAACACGTGTACAGACCAGTGACATGATAATGGTTATCTATTTATTTTTATTATTTTTATTTACATTCTGGGGACTTTTGAGGACAAAAACAAGCCATAACCATCGCATTTTGCCTGAAGGCCTCGCTTAATTTTTTGTAAGGCTTGCCCGAGGCTAGGTCTCCTTTAAAGGAGTGTCAGTTTAATATTCTTTGAAGTGATGGAAACTCTGGCTTTGCTATAGTTGTGGGTGTTCATTGTCCCATGACTTGAAAAGAAGGAGCAGCTGGGTTTTCTTTGAAGTATTGAACTTTTTGTCCATCACATTTTATAGAACCAGCACAACAATGACTTAACAACTGGGGCGATCGTGGCTCAAGAGTTGGGAGTTCGCCTTGTAATCGGAAGGTTGCCGGTTCGAGCCCCGGCTTGGACAGTCTCGGTCGTTGTGTCCTTGGGCAAGACACTTCACCCGTTGCCTACTGGTGGTGGTCAGAGGGCCCGGTGGCGCCAGTGTCCGGCAGCCTCGCCTCTGTCAGTGCGCCCCAGGGTGGCTGTGGCTACAATGTAGCTTGCCATCACCAGTGTGTGAATGGGTGGATGACAGGTTGTGTAAAGCGCTTTGGGGTCCTTAGGGACTAGAAAAAAGCGCTATACAAATACAGGCCATTTACCATTTAACAACTCAATGAGGTATCATTTGTACCACTAAAAGTTGAATTCTAGTTGATGTTGAACCATGGACCAGTGAACATTTTTTCTATACACTTTTGAAAGAATGAACATGAAATAATTCTTCAAAAACTTTGATGACGGCAACTCACAACTAAGATGTAAAAATTAATTATGATTAAATTAAATTAATGTTGCAGAACTGTTCTGTTATTGCAGAAAATGGTCTGATCATCGATAATTATTTGCTTTAAAAACTACTTCCAGCATAGGGTGTGAACATTTGGAGACCTGTTGAAGGTGTAGGTGACACAAGAAATACAATCCAGGAAGCCTGAAGTGTCACACTCTGCTTAAATCTAAGTGTTTAATAAATGTAATTTGTTTAAATTAAGAAAAACACTTGCTCCTTTGTAAATCCCTCTATGCAGTCCCGTGATTTAGCAGCTTGTCGAACAACTATTAGTGGCAGAAGTTTGAAGTAATCGTTTTCTATATAACGTATTACTTCGGTCTCCCTTAGCATTGAGGAATTTTGGGTCACTCTTCTTTGCAGCAATGCTGCAGGTCATTGGAGATAGCAAGCATTCATCTGACTGACCATTTGACTGGACTTTTACTGGAAACCTTGATTCTTTTCTTTTTCAGCCCTTCTGCTGTAGATTTGCTGCTGTTCTTGGGTTAATTGTCCTGCGGCATGACATGATTTTGGCCATGCTTGAATTGTCAGACACATTACTGTAGAATTCTTTGGTATACAGAGGAGATCATGGTCGACACAGTGACTGCAAGGCGCCCAGGTCCTGTCGGTGCAAAACAAGCCCAAATCATCGCCCCCCCTATCACTGTGTTTGTCATTTGGTTTGAGGTGTTTGTGCTGATGTGTGCTACCATTGTTTTTTTTTTTTATTTTGCTTTGTTTTTTTAGAGGCTTTCTCCTGGCAACCCTTCCAAACAAGCCATACTTGTTCAGTTTTTTTCTAATTGTATCACCATGAACTTTAACATTTAACATGCTGAGTCATGCCTGTAGAGTCTGACATCTAGCTCTTGAGTTTTTTGCAATTTCTTAAAGGATTTTGAAGTCTGACCTTGAGGTGAATTTGCTAGGGCGTTCGCTCTTGGGCAGATTGTGTTAACATGCATCTGAATGCTCCACACCAGCAGTCTGGTCTCTTTTCTATTTCTAATAACTGCAGATTTAAATAGGTGGGAAAAACACTGTGTGTCAAGATCAGTCTTTGCCAGCAGCCAGTACATAACCAGGGACATGTTGTTGCTGCTTCCATTTCTGCATATCAAATATAATGTTTCTGACAAATATAATCAGTGGTCTAAAAAATAACCATGGAGTCAAATCAGCCTCTCACTGACACTGTAGGTAAAGCTGAACATTAGTGCAGGTTGAAGTGTTGTTGGATTGGATTACATTAAATTGCCCAGGTGAAGCTAATATACTGATAAACCTGTGTAAGTGTTGTTTTAGTTCATTGTAGGAAAAAAAACATGTTGCATTTCCAATAACAGTGTGAGGTATCAACCATAAAATCAGTGTTGTTGCTTGTTTTTACCTGATTTCATGAGCTTTTCTTGTCATTTCTGAACTTACAGTTGTCTTCCTCCAGATGATGGGGACCTAGATGATGCCCCACAAAATGTATCAAAGTGCCTTGTAACAGCGTCTTCAAATAGCCCTGCTAAAACTCTAAGTATTCAGTGGATGTTTTTCATGAGCTTGTATACCTTTTACTGCTAATTTGCTATTCACTTTAAGAGCACGTTCGAAATTGCTTCATGTTTACAAGCCCATAGGTCAGTGACTTCAAGGTCAGTTTTATTGTTAGAATTTGAAACTAATGAATATGCGAAACAGAGTAGAAAGCTCCTGCACTATATGGCCTTTTATGAGCTCTGCAAAACCAGAGTTAATGAGGGTGAATATAAGCATTTAATTCATTATTTTAAAGGGACAGATATCTGCTTTAGCTCTTGGATGACATAAAGTACATCCTGAAAACATGCCCATAATGCATTATCATACAAATTAAACTACTAATTTTTGCTTTTTAATTGTATGTTTTTTTGTAAGATAGGAATTATCTTATACTTTCTTTATATTACAACAGTCGTGCTAGACTGTATCAAAATAAAATGCATGCATTTGTCACAGGGATTATTGTGAATATGATTGTATTTGTCTTTACTGTATATAAAAAATTTGCTTTATTTTTTATATACATGCATATTCACATTTTAAAAACTCTATTCTGTTTTTATTGTTGCTGTTAGAAAAAAAAGACATCGGGTGAGGTCTGGTAAACCAGACACTACTACAAAGATCCCCAAAGTCTATAGATAGGGCCACCAACCTCTTCCTTGGTATAATCTCCCCACCGTGGAGCTATCTTGTCTGTGGGGATGAAATGGAGCTGTCTCCTGTTATCTGGCAGGATTTGGTCCACTGGGAAAGATCTGGCTGCTTTGGGAAATGAAAGCAGTACATTGAAGGTGACCATAACTCTCTGTATGGTATATTCCACTGACCCCTGTGGCACAGACAGCACAGTACAAACACATACTTTCAGATATAATCTACACAAACAGTACACAATAACAACGATAGTCTTACTGGATCATAAAGCCAGGTGGCCATATATGGTCTTTGTCCTTTAAGTTGTATCTCTGTTTTCTATCAGCACTTTGTGCTGTCTTACCATAATGGACTTGTCTGGGATTTAAATGTCAGGTCACCACTTTTTCCCAGACTCATCAGGATACAGGATATTGAAACAGATAAATGAAAAGGAGCTGAAGGATAGAGAGGTGTGGAGGCTGTAAATTGTCCTGGCATAGACCTGTAATATTCCAGTTGTGCAACGTGAGATATATTGTGCTTTAAATGATTGCGATCTTAGCTATATGGTTCAGAATAACTAGTGTTAGGTGGGACATTTTTTTCTACAACAATCTTCTTAAAATGTGAAAGAGATTTAAAGTTAGCTGGGTTTGGTACAAAGCAATATAACATAAGTTATTTCTATAAGCTGGTAGTTGCTACTGACTTTCTTTCTCCTGGCTTACATCAGGAGACCGTGGCTCAGGGGGGTTGGGAACCGTATCTGTAACCGGAAGGTCGCCGGTTCGATCCCCTGGCTCTCTGTCCTGGTCGTTGTGTCCTTGGGCAAGACACTTTACCCTACTTGCCTACTGGTGTTGGCCAGAGGGGCCGATGGCGCGAAATGGCAGCCTCGCTTCTGTCAGTCTGCCCCAGGGCAGCTGTGGCTACAACCGTAGCTTGCCTCCACCAGTGTATGAATGCGAGAGTGAATGAATAGTGGCATTGTAAAGCGCTTTGGGTGCCTTGAAAAGCGCTATATAAATCCAATCCATTATTATTATTATCACAAAAAATGTGTTGTTAGAAAAAGTGTTAATCAGTTAGTTATTTAAACCATGAAGCTCAAGCAGGATATTCCTAACATAGCATGTCATTTGAAGCAAACACACAGTAACCAAGATACTGAAAGGTTTCACAGTAAGTAACGTGTGCAACATCACATTTTTTGTGTTGTCGGCTTTGTAAACCACACAAAAACAACTTTACACCTTGACATTTACACCTTGATATAAAGTATGTAATTTCAGCTTCGCTTACAGTCATATGGATTAAGATGTCAAATGGTATTATGCACAAGAAAAGAACTTTATGGAGCTGCTGTTAACATGACAGCAGTAACGCAGGCAAGCCTGTCCTGTTGTTCTTGGCCCGGGTTGCTTCCCGAGAATGTGCTTGCACAGACTTATTATTACCCATGCCCTTCAGCTCAATGATCCTTCTGACAAAGGACTTTCGGGTGGGTTGGTAAGGGGGACAAGGGTGCTGAATAATTTGTATGTTGAGCATGTCTTCAGGAGAAACATGAGAAACACTCACTCATATCTGATCTGGCACAGGACCAGAACCTTGAGCAGCCTTAGGAGAACAGGAGTGAGAGAGTGAAAGAAAGAGGTAAGAAATAGAAAGGTCAAAGTATTTTCTCCCTGGATCACACTATCCTGTGTATCGACTGCATTTTATGTTAGTCTGTATTTTCCTCTAAAGCCAATAAATAGCCACATACAGATTAGTATACTGTACTTTAAACCCCCATTTAACCTTTGGTCAGATATCGCTGCCCTACAAACACATTATTAAGGACCTGCTTTGATTTAACCTTGCCTCTGACAGTGTAATGAAATATCTTTAAGTATCAACTTGTGGTATCTCCTCTGAATCCTCTTCTTCTCTGTAACCAACTGAACTGGTGCTTGGAGTGAATAAACTGTTTACTCTATGGATCGCAGCACTGAAATATCTTCCCCTGCAGTCTTTAAACTCAGAATAACACACTGCTCCAACAGACTTTTACACGTAGCTGCAGTGTGACCGCAAATAAGGAAAACATGTCTGCATTGTTTTTGTAGGCTGACATCTGGGATGTATATTTGTTCATGATTTGTAAAAATGTAAGAAGAACAGTATAACACAAAGCAATGCTGCATGTGTACAAGATGTTTTACTGAAACTTTGTAAATGGATGGCAAAAACGGAAAAAATGTCAGTTTGCTGCAAAGCTGCAAACAACTGTTGACTGTAGGAAACACTTTCATGTCTTTGTCAGTTAGTATGCAACATTCACTGTACTTATAGACACAGTGTTAACATAAATAATGGACACATGTAAGATGAATCCTTTGTGAATGTAGCATCAATATCTTAAAGACAGAAGAAGTCCTAAACACTCAAAGGTCCCAGATGACCTCTAATTTGCTGCCTGTAAATTCAGATAAAACTGAGGTTGTTGTACTCGGCCGTATAAATCTTCAAAACATGGTGTTCATCCAGAAACACTGTGAGAAATCTTGGAGTCATTTTTGTCCAGGATATGTCCTTCAGTGTACATGTTAAACAAATATGTAAGACTGCTTTTTTTTTTGCATTTGCGCAATATCTCTGTAATTTGAAGCAATGTGTCTCAGAGTTACGCTGAAAAAATAGTTCATCTATTCATTACTTCTAGGCTCAACTTCAGTTGATCCACAATGCTTCAGCAAGAGTACTGACAAGAAAGAGAGAGCATAGTTATCCCATATTAGCTACTCCTCATTAGCTCCCTCTTAAATCTAGACGCAAATTTAAAATCCTTTTCCTCACATGCAAGGTCTTGAATAATTAGGCCCCATCTTATCTTGACGATGCCTTGGTACCATATCACCCCAGTAAAGCACATTTCCCTCAGACTGGTGCATTACTTGTAGTTCCTGAGGTATTTAAAATTAGAATAGGAAACAGCACCTTCAACTTTTAAGCCCGTATTCTGTTGGACCAGCTCCCTGTTTGGATTTAGGTGGCAAACACTCTACTATATACTTCTAAGATTAGGCTTAAAATGTGCCTTTTTGATAAAGCATAGTTGGGGCTGGATCAGGTTGCCCTGAGCTATCCCTTAGTTAAACTAAGGACTAGGCTGCTGGGGGACTTTATATGATGCACCGAGTTTTCTTCTTCACTCACCACTTTTCACTCTCTGTCTGTTTATACACCACTTAGCACTTAATCATTAGTTATTATTAAACTCTGACTCTCTGCCACAGCATTTTTGTCCTGGCTCCCTCCCCACACCGCAGATGGCTGCCTCTCCCTGAGCATGGTTCTGCTGGAAGTTTCTTCCTGTTAAAGGGAAGTTTTTCCTTCCCACTGTTGCCAAGAGTTTGTTAACAGGGGTGTCTGATTGCTTGGATTTTTACTTATATTATTGTAGGGTCTTTACCTTATAATACAAAGCGCACTGGCAAAGCTGTTGTTGTGATTTGGTGTTGTATGATTAAATGTGAATTGAATTGAATTAAATTGAAAATTCAACGTAAATCAATCTTACATGGACTCCTGTGTAGTTTTGCAAGATTTTAATTTTGCTTTTTGTAAACATTTAGTTCCCTGTTTGGCTTCTTGTTTCACAAGTCTGCATGAAGAGCAGACAGTCAGCTGTTGACTATACCACCAAACTGTTACCACTAGCATTAACCAGGCTGCTGGGAGTACATGCTGCCACCATAGCGGTAGCTGTAATAATTGGGCAGGGACTTCTCTCTCCCAGACTGGGCACAGGGGTTGGTGTGTATGCTAATAAGCGGAGCAATTAGCCTGCGGAAACACATCTAAAAAGACCTTATCTGCATTAGCCCCCTCAGACACCGCACCAGCGGACACAAAGTCACAAACACACTGCTAACCTCTTATGAAGCCCAGCACCTCGAGTCACACAAGCTCTTTCAAGGTCTGAAGTGTGTCTCGGAGCTGTTTGAGAGCTTCTCGTGTTTTTCCTGAGATTTTGTATGTTTTGTCTGCTGGAGAACAACAGCAGCAAAATATGTCACTGGCAAGCAGACAGAAGATCCCCTGTTGGGCAGCATTGATTCAGACTCCTCTTTCTTGGTGCACGATCGGCTCATCCCGTGTCCTGAGGGTGTAATTAGGAGACAGGTCAGAAAAGGTCCAGCAATGCCTGTTGCACCAGTGTGGCACAAATGACCCATCATCTGGTGTGACAATAATGACATGTGGCGGTGGAAGCAATGATGACAGGCAGCCAGCAGTCGTAGTTGTCATCATCATCATCATCATCACCACCGCACATGAGATGATTATGGGAATAACGGGCAGTTGAACTCTCCCTGCTGCTATCACAAATGGGCTTTTATCTTCAGGGCCACTGCTTAATTTTGCAGATAAACAATTTGAAGATAACTACAAGGTTATTTAGTGTTTTTCACTTGAAAATGATATTGAAATCTTTGCTAATTGTTGCATGACTAGATTTTTTAACTCTGTGATGCGTCTGTGAATTTTCTTTGTATGGTATAATCGAATTCCAGTGGGGATTGAAGGCTTGACAAATCGTGTTTGACCCCCAACCCACAGCTGCAGATTGTGCAGAGCATAATTAGAAAGTGTTTGTGCGCGGCTGACATTTAGATATTTGAACAAGCTTTGTAATATTCCTAGAGGGGAAGTTTTGAATGTCCTTTATTTGATTGTAACATTTATTGGAAGGTTTGCCATAGCACATACAGTTACATTGCTGTTAGTCCACTAAAAAAATTATGTCTACTTTAAGTAATTTGATTACATGTAAATTGTCCATGTAATGTTGTTATGTTACAGTGCAAAATATTAAATTTAATGGAATTTGGTCTAATTAAATATACTTGGTACAGATTATACCAATCACATTTTCACATGATTAATTATCTGAACAAATAAACCTTTTTATTTTAATTTCAGCTGCATTTTACTCAAAATTATTGCTTAATGTCTATTAATAGTGAAGATTTTTTTTCTTTTTTTTGAGCGTGTGTGCACTGTTGCTACTTTGCATTGATTGTGTTGCATATAATTGCAGTGTACCCAAACCAAACCTATTATTTGGAACAGAAGCATTTTTTCCTTTCAATTAGTTGTATTGTCGATTTTTTGTTTCTGGTGAATGCTTTCTAATTTTGCAGTTCTGTCTACAGCCTGGAAGTATATTAACACAAGACTTAGGGTTAATGCATAATTCATAATTTAGTACTAAAAAATATGAAGTTTACAGTTTCTTTTCCACTGCTCTCATATTTCCGCTAAACTTCTTTAAATCCAGTAGGGAGGGGGAGGACACACGGGGCTCATAACTGCAGAGTTCAGAGAGAGGGCAAACCAGGAAGCTCATATGTTCTCCCTCTAATGCAGAGCTCACCATCCAGTATTCAAGTGAACTTATGCTCTTTGCTCCACCACTAACTTTACAGTTATTTTTTGCCAAACTAAGTTGAATTAATACCCAAGTATTAATATGACCAAAATATTTTCTACTACTAACACACTATTTCCACATAAAACTGCATAATTTTAGCTTTGTCACAAGCAGGCTCCCAGGTGCTGTCCCCCTTTAGGTCTCCATACTAAGGAGCAACAACTATATACAGTAATTGCTGTCATTAGATGTGTTATAGTCAGGTCTAAACTTCTGTTTGTACTTGACATGAACAGGAGCACAGACCTGAGAGAGTGTTTGCATTTCTGTTGAGCCCTAATGAAACATGACTTATTTTTTCATTTGATTGCTTGAATTGCGTAGGACTCAAAACTCTCAAAATTAAATTCTTATTCAGACATTTATACAAAGAATCATAGTCTACATGAGCCAAATACATCTTTTCTTAAGCTTTAAACACAATGCATATATCACAAACAAAAAAAAGAAATTTATAATACTTAAAGATTGTCTTTGGCGCAGCATTCTGTCCAGTATAACAGCAGTGTGACTGAGGCAATAGATAATAGGAGAATCCTTCCTTAGAAATCACTGATATTAGAATAAGCGTCATAATGTCATCGTCATAATGACCTGGCCCATTATAAATCATCATGTTGTAAGTTATGTGATGAAATGAATGAGAAGTTGTTTCAGGCAGTTTTGGAAAAAGTAGTTGCCAAACTGTAAATCATAGTGTAAATAAACAAAAGCAGCTTCTCTGTTTCATTACGAGTGCGTGCCCTCTAATAAATCTGTCAGAGGAAAATAGTTGCATTTGCACTCAGTGCCCCAATGCATACTTGTTTTTTTTCCCTCCCTCAGTTTCATGATAATATTTATAATATTTTGGCAGAGAAATGCGAGATGCCTCAACATGAATTCAGCCTTTTACATTTTTAATTAATGATCTGGTTTATACTAGTGTTTTAATCAGTTTGCACTCAGATTTCTGGGTCACCTGTGCATTTTTTCTTTTTTTCTTTGCTTGTGGTTCAAAGAACTTACCTAAAAACATAAACTGATTTGGCTTTCCTGCTTGCAAATATGCTCCCTAACCCTTCAAATGCAGATCAAGTTTTTCCTCGTGTCGTCCGACGCTTTCATACAATTAACTTGTTTTTTCCTCTCGGTTTCCTTCAACCTGACTATGGTCCAGATTTGTACTGGCAGCATAATCTCTCTCCAACCCCCATCGTATCACTGCACAGCAGCCAAGTCACAGCACATAACAAAGAGTGTTGATTACATAGCCATCCATAGCTATTACCCAAGAGGTGGAAACCACGAGCCATTCCAAACAGCAGGCCTTTAGTTCACCGCTATTCCTGCATTCCCTCACTGCCTGGGTTGTTCTTCCCAGAAACACTGACCACTAATGATAGTGGAGCAACACCTGAGCATCCTGAATGACAGTGTGCACCAGGTTCTCGTGGGAAGGACTTCCATAATGTGATTCAGAGGAATGATTTCCTGAATCTTAAACCACAGAATTTTCCTCAGGCAAATGTCATATAGCAATCGAGGTTGTGGTCAAAGGACAACATCCACACACCTGAAAAAAGGCTTTTAATATTCAGCAAATCTTACACAAATCAATACACTGTATCAGCAGAGTTAGAATTGATGCTTATTGAAATACAGTAAATATCATTTTAGCAACATGTATTGACAGTCCTGCAAATTTGCGATGGCTGGTACTGTTGTTGCATGTTGACTAATGGGCAGATGGTCAGAAAACGCATCGATTAGATGCTGGGTTTAATTACGGAGATAGCTTCCACATAACAAATAGTTTGTAATGGATAGGAGTAAATAGTTTTATTGTTTGGAAACGTGCTTAGTTTAGCTGTAAATTATCCACAATTATTGACAGATTATTGTGCTTGTTTTCTCCCTGCTGATTTCCCCTGAGAGGTAAACAGGCGGCACAGAAATTATAATGCATGCAGCCATTTGAGTTTCACTGTAAATGTATTCTCTATGGCTGCAGTGTGTTTAATGAAATGGTAAACAGTGTGTAAATGCAGTGCTAACTAATTTTACCAAACAATTAGATTTTACATCAGTCAAGTAGTTAGATCAATTAAGACATACTGCATATTATTGTTGTTTTTTTGAGGGTGTTTCCAGGTGGGTAAAAACAAAAAAAGAGTAAATTTGTAAGGCTTTAGGAAAAGTTCATATTCATTTCTGTTGCTAAGTAATGGAGTAAGCATACATCCATTCATTCACTCACCATGCAAGGAATAAGTCATTTGTGAACATGATACAGGGAGCCTGCTAGCGTCTGTGGGCCAAAGGTAATTTAAATGGACTGAGGCAGAGTGGAAAACTGTTCTGTGGTCAGATGAATTTTAAATTGTATTTTGGAAAATATGGATTGTGCAGCACGGTGGCACGGTGGTTAGCACTGCTGCCGCACAGCAAGAAGGTCCTGAGTTCAATTCCACCATCAGGCTGGGGTCTTTCTGTGTGGAGTTTGCATGTTCTCCCCGTGTTTGCGTGGGTTCCCTCCGGGTACTCCGGCTTCCTCCCACCGTCCAAAGACATGCAGCTTGTGGGGATAGGTTAATTGGATAATCCAAATTGTCACTAGGTGCGAATGTGAGTGCGAATGGTTGTCTGTCCCTGTGTGTTGGCCCTGCGACAGACTGGCGACCTGTCCAGGGTGTACCCTGCCTCTCGCCTTATGACAGCTGGGATAGGCTCCAGCGCCCCCCGCGACCCTGAAAAGGATAAGCGAATGGATGGATGGATTCTGCATCCATCTGACTAAGGAGAAGAGGAACCAGCTTATTATCGGCATTCAGTTCAAAAGCCTGCATCTCTGATAGTATGGAGGTCCTATGGTATTTGCAGCTTGCACCATGAGTGCTGAAAGCTATACGCATGTTTTAGAGCTTCCATCCAGGTGCCATCAGGATTATCAGGAAAGGCCTTGTGTATTTCAGCAATGCCAAAGCTGAAATTCACACTGCAGCTTTTACAGCAGTATGATTTCATAGTGAAAGAGTAGCTTGTCTGCAGTCTAGACACCAAATGAATACATTTTGCACATCATAAAATGAAAAATACAACACAGAAGATTGAGGACTGTTGAGCAGCTAGACTTATATTTCAGACAAGAAATATAAGTCGGCCAGCACTACTCTCTCAAAAGTCCAGCATCTGGTCTCTTGAGTTCCCAGATGTTTATGGACTAAGTTAAAAGAGGATGCGATGCTACACAGTGGTAAACTTGATATTGGCGCAATATTTTGGAGACATATTGTTGCCATTGATTTCAAAATGACCATATCTTTACCTGAAAATAGTCACAATTTAAATGGTAACAGTTTTCCACAGGTTTATTTTGTGCTCTCGGTACCGATTTATTTATAGCCTCGTCTGCTTAACTGTTTTTACTGTCATTTACCATTTAAGTAGTAAAATCACAGCGAAACTCTTTTTCTCACTCTTTAAAGACTCTTTAATTGATGACCAGTTTTATCCATAAAGACTGATTATTATCCCCACAACATGACCTCACAGGATATGCGAACACAACTGTCAGGATGCTCTGTTCTCTAGAAATTAAATTCTGAAGGCCATAATGTCAGATGACACATTGAAGACAGTCCAGGGGTCATGGGAACAGGAAATGCAAACTACTGAATAATGCCAGGTAAATGAAAGACAGAGAGGGGCTGGCTGTGCTCCGAGATGAACATGCACCCTGTGGAAAATTAGAAGCACTGGAGACTAAATTGCCTTCAGCTGGACGCACGGCTCAGATGCTGACAGAAGAAGGGACGAGAGGCACTCGTGCTGTAGCACTGATTGGCATGCACGAATACAATTTGCCTGTTCCAAACAGCACTCATTAGGATTTTTGAGTGGACTACATTGTACCTCTCTGACCTTCTGCTGCTCAGATATCCATAATGGGCAGTTTGAGAATTTGAGTAGCTAATTACACGGACATACTCTATGCACTGCATGCAGAAATGGTTATCTCACATGTCCCAGTACACCGGACAGGTACATAATCTCCATTTATTTCTGCAGCACATGTCATATCTACTGTGTCTGCTGCTACTTTACTTTGACAAAGGCTGCGCACAGTCAAAAACAACGAATAAATTATCCAAAAATTTATTTAGAAGACTTCGTTTGCAGTCACATTTAGAGCATTTCTTATTTGCATTGCTTGCAAAACTATTAATATTTACATAATAAACTTTGTCTACTTTAGTAATCATTCTGTTCATTGCAGCAGTGAAGTTCAGCACGGATGTATTTCATCAAGGGAGCAAAATTCCTCTATAGTTTGTTCTGCTTGTTTGGATTCTAATTTTCTCAGGTGATACACACTACAGGGAATTAAATTAAACTTCCAGAAAGAAACTGATTATGCAGGGCAGGCTTTCTATTACATGGCTTGGAGCAAGTGTAAACATTGCCATATTGTAGCTCACTGAGAGTCTCTCAGCGTTTGTATTCTGAGCTTCAGTGCTCGGTGTCTTGGAGACGCCCGTCTCTGTCACTTGCCGGGATCAGCCCAGCCCAGATTAATCTAGCAGACATGGTAAGCATCTCTCCGTGTCTCTCTGCTCTTTTGGAAACTTGATAAGAAATTCGCAATGCCTCCTATCACAATTTAGAACCACAGAGGAATACTACAGTAATGAGTTTTTTCCAAGGGCATTTGATTCCCATTCTCCAGGTGGAAGATGGATATGATGATGATGAAGTCCCTCAAGACCCTCAGGCTATAGTCACTCCATAGTGTGATTTAAAAGGAGACTCCTGCAGACTGGAAAGCAGGCAGAGTGGCTAATGGAAAGAACCCACGGAGACATAAGGATGAGATAAACAGAGAGGAAGAAGGGAAAAGAGGAGATGGTAAAAAAAGAGGGAAAAGAAGGGAAAGTGCTTCCAGTTCCCTTGTGTTTCGGCGAATGAGCATCGATCAGGAAAAGTGTCTGTTACTGTCCGATGCTTCTGAGAAGAGAGTCTCACTAGTGTCTAGTGCGAACATCAACCAGCCAAAAAGCACCATGTGGGACTGCTCTCATAACAGGTGGCGAGAACTAGGCTGCTAGAACTCTGCTTGAGAAGGCCACTTCTTCTGATATCACGTAGACATTATGTTAAGCCCTGTGTTCTGCTCAGTCTAAATATTACATTCATCAATTACTGCTAAATTTGTGAGGGAATTTGCTGCATTAGAATGAATAAGGTGGTGCTGTTCTGAGGAGCCATACATCACTAAGGCTTGGTTCAGCTGTCATTAGCAGGGGGTTGTGTCTGTTCTTGTCAGAGATGCTGGGAACAGCCCCTCAGAGGCCTATGGGTAAATCTGTCCATGCTCCTGATTCACTGGGTCATAAACATTGCAGGGAGTTTGTGATTACAGGGCCTCAGTTTGAACTATCTGGGTCTGGGTTGAATGCAGGCTGCGAGGGATGTGCCAGCTTGATGTAAAAAGACCCTCTCATAGAGGACAGGTACAAACAGCACTGAGTGTGGAGGGAGAGGCGCTGCATGACAGAACAGGATTTTAGGTTACAAGCTTCACAGGCAATGACAGCTTAACAAGATGGCACATTTGTAATTATCATTTATAACTACCGTATCATTACCTCTTCCAAGAGTTTGCTTTCCAGCCAAACCATCACAGTTTTTGTGTTGCCCAGCAGGTATTTTTATATGGCCTAGTTGTTGCAAAGGGTAAACTCTTCCTTCGGGGGATGGAGCTGAAAAACTATAATGTAGATCCTCCTGCAGTGAACTTGCTGGCCTCTAACTGTACCAGAAGTGAAACTACTTTCAAAAGGAAATCTGCAAAAGACTAAATTTTCTTTTATTTTTGATCTGGAGCAATTTAGTGTGCACTAATGTATTATCGCATTATCTTTCTATTGTTGTGTTGTTTACATTACATTACAGCTCTGTAAAATGAGCAATAAGCTTTGCTCTCAGTTTAGAAAACAGAAAACACCCTTTCATGTAAAATCGAATGCAAAATGTATTTGCATATTGTCATAGACACAGCACACACAAGTATAAATGCTGGTAATGACATCAGACACTACTGTAAGCCAAATAATAGGCTCTACATAGATTCACTGCAGCTTTTTGCAGCCATAAAGCAGACAGTTTATGCTTAATCAAAGAATTTTCTGCCATTTTTCCTCACAGAGCTACATTTCCAGGCTGTCTGGCAGGCATTTCATCTTTTACATAATGTTCCTTTGCAGATAAGTGAAGGTTTTGCTTTGCAAATCTCCCCAGGAGAACAGTAATAAGTTCTGAAGACTAATTTTAGTTTTCTTTTGAGGTATTAACTTGTTTTCATTATAAAAGATTTTATTTTTCATATATTTTTCTAACAACTGTTATGTGTGAAGTCAGAAAAAAGAATTTAAACTGGGAATGCGTTCAAGGATGAGTGAAAAACACCTGCTACATTCTAGTGGTTAACACATCTGGCATTGGGTGATGTTCCCAAGTATAATGTCTATCTTGATGATGTAGTGATAGACTCTGATAAGTAGACTGATCCATCCTAAAGTCAGCGTCGTAATGGCTGCTCCAGGCTTCTTTATGCTCAAACTCATCTATAGACAGGTCCATAAGGCGGATTCAAAGATCACTAGAGGCAGTTTCTGGTAAGGACCAGATACTATTCGTGCTTTTTTAAACTTCTCTGTGATGTTGCCCCTTTGATCAGATTCTCATCCAGGAAATGCATGTTCCAAAAGTAGCACATTTTGCAGCTTAATCTTAATCGTAGTAATGTTTTGTAAACACAGCTACAGTATAACCATGCCAAATGATTTCAGCTGATGAAATCCCTCCCTCTCTCTGCACAGTGACAGTCTGTTCCCCCAAAAGGTCATTTAGACTTGAATCAGCAGCATGTTTTGGGCCAAAAATACTCTGTTGTTGGACCATCTCCTTTCTGCCCTGGTAGTTTGCCATATTTCCATGAGTTCCCTGTTTGTATTGGATGCATGCAGCAGCATTTTGTCGGATAACAGCTGTGGGCCCCAGTAATTGTCCTTGACGGTATGAGAGAAAGCCGTTTCAACTGGTGGAGATCGGGGTCATGCTGGCCATGTCAATCAAGTGACTTGACCCAACCAGGCCGAGATGGATCACCCAGTGACAGAGTCAGAATAAACTGACTCTTCTGTAATGGCCTGTCACCATACCATTTTCTAGGTGACAGAACACACATTTACAAGATTGGTCAAAGGCTCAGCCGTTGATAGTAGTTGATTGATTTTGGCAGAAAGAAAGAGGAAGAAGCACAACAAAATATTTTTGCAGACAGAAAAACTTGAATTTTATGTTTAACATTTTATGTTTAACATTTTCCACTGTTGAATTATGGATTTATTCCCCTTTGTTATGTATTTATTCCATAGCTTCATACCGATACTTCCTATGTTTTGTATAATGTTTTTAGCCATGCTACCTATGGCTGTGCCAATGACAAAAAAAAGGTCCATATCCACGCTGTATACTGTGCCCCTATTTTGATCAGCTGATTTTAGCGCAAGTGCTACTGGAACTGATAAGCAAGATTGATAGGCGGGGAGACTAACGATTACCAGGAATTGAACTACTGGGTCTTGATTCCCATCCATAGTCAACATTAAGTCTTTATCCTCATGGCACGGTCATGTTTAAGCTAAACAATTCAAGCATGTTTTGTGACACATAGGCAACAGCACCCTGACTCCCATTAGGTATAGGGATGGACCCATTGTCAGACCTTACACTGGTGCAGTGGGTCCTGGATTCCTTCTGTTGCACAAAAATGCCTGGCCTATTTTGGTGAGAGTATGCAGGCAGTTCCTGGAGGACGAAGGAATTGATACCATTGACTATCTCCCATGCCTTGACCTAAATCCAATGGGAGACCTCTGGGACATTATGTTTGGGTCAATCCGATTCTCTCAGTTTGCACCTAAGACTGTCCAGGAGCTCAGTGACGCCCTGCTCCAGATCTGGGAGGAAATCCCTCAGGACACCATCCATCATTTCATTAGGAGCATTTCCCAAACTGTCATAAATGCATGAAATATAATAACTTTGGTGAATTTTTAACTTTCCGTGGATTACCATGAACATGCCAAACCATCCTCATTTCTCGGATACTTGGTTTATGACCAAAATACCTTCAAAACTGATAACAATCTCATCATTACATTTTATTCAGTGCTAATTAATAATAATTACTAGTATGTCTGCAGAATCAACTAATATGGTTGATGTACATCTGCCAAATGTGAACATCCAGGATGTTAGCATTAGCATTTAGCTCACAGTATTGTTTTAAAGATGTTAGCATGGCTGTAGTTGTTTATTGGAATAGTATGAGAAATGGTAAACATCACTAACCCATGCAATAAAATTAAGAGGTTTTTGAGAACAGGATTCGTGAATCAGAGTGAATTGTAAAACTTAAAAAAAATCCTAATGAAAAGTTTGATTTCTCCATTTATTGCATCTTTTGTCTTAGTACCATTATCCTACCATCTCCAATATTCCTGCACGGAGCCTAAATTATGTTGTTTTTACAGCTCTGTAGATAAAGCATGTAGTCTTGTGCTGCTGTATCTTCTTCATGTGCCCATTTCTCTGTTTAGGATATCATTACTGGGACAGGGGCACAGGGAGCGATCAGTATGTGGGTGCAGGTGACCTCCTCTCTTCCTGGACTGATTGTTAGTTGATGGATCTTGTTTGAGAGAGGAGTGAGCAGTGATAAGAGTCAGCGAGAGTGCACCGGTACTGCAGATAGAATGACCTGCCACAAAGAAATCTGTGGAGGGGCAAGAAATCCTGCAACAAGATACGCTTCTTTTTAATAATGTTCATAGAAGGAAGCGAGGAGATGTTTTCACTGAGCTGCTAACCATGAACAGAAACACTCACCTCACTCACTGACATTCACTCTACTATTAATGTCTTATCTTGAGTCAATAGGGATGCAATATGGGGATATTGCTATGTGTGTGTGTTTCTATGTGTGTGGCGAGACAAAGGCTGCTTGTTTACAGTTTTTCTGAACAGGATCTAGTTACAGTTATGTTCCCGCCACCATGGCAAAGCAGGAAACATGTATCACTTTGTGGCACGGTCTTCTTTTGCAGTCGGTGGACTGAGAGATCACAACATAATTTCCAGGCAGGAAGGAACATGCTGGTGGAACATGCGTGAGGCAGAAGGCCACTGAACAGGCGTGAACATTAACACAAACACTGCCAGTCAAAATGACTGATTACCTTGGAGGACGTGCTGTGAAAAGTCAATTCAGCACTCAAACCCCCCTCTATCCTCCAGCCTTTACATTCTGGCCCACCACAACCTCTCCCTGGGGTATTCAAAATGTACAATCATTAAAATACTACTAGTGGTTGGCCTCTATTGTAATTTCTAAGTCATGTGGTTTGAAACTCCTTGTGCCTAAGCTGTTGCCATTAGTCTCCCACTGACACACCTACAAGAATTGATGCATTTTGTTTTAAATGTTCCTGAATCTATTCTGGTGCACCACTGTGATGTTAAATTGATTTTACACAGACTCGGATTCGGCGCAGCTAAAAAACATGCAGTGTGGAAAGAATGCCATATCTCCAAAGGAGCATCAGTAGAACACATAAATAATGTAGAAGATTCAGGAAATGACATCATACTTTCTGTATTTTTGAGCACTTAGATGAATGAAAACCTAATGAAGTTAAACAATGGAGCATTTTTTGGCGTCAGAGCTTTAGCAGTGTCTCTGCTACTTTAAGTGCTCACATACCGGTTGAGTCTCCCTCCCTGTGGACTTGGGCTTGGCTTCTGTTTGCTTTCTGTATTTATAGTCTATTTTCTGCCAGCGGAGGACTAGCTGTCCTCAAACTGCCCTTCATGTGTGCAGAAACAGTACTCTGTCCCATTGTGCCAGCACATATCTGGAGCTGACATATCACATTATTCTCCCTCACACTTAGAAATAAAAAAAGAAAATAGTGCACCACACTACAGATTAGGGCTGACAAATGTAAACTGCACCAACAGGTGTCTTTACATACAAGGAGCTGTAGCAGAGGATAGACTGTTTACAAGAAAATATCATTTAATGATTAGTCTTTTGTTTGCTTTTTTGGTCTATTAACACATGTTCCTTTAAAACACTCATTGTTTATTTTAGACTCAAATGAGTCTTAGCTATACATATTGCAGCATTGTCAAGAAACTCCTCAACTGTGCATATGGCCTTTCTCAGTAGTTGTTTGCCTAAAGCCCTTTCCCACTGACCATGTCAAACGGCCTTCTGTGGATCGTGAGCCTTTGACAGGAGAATAGATTGCATGTATTATTTCACAGGAAAAAAAACAGCAGTCTATTGCCTGAGGGTTTGGTTGCCTATCAATGTCCTTCACGACTGTTGGAGAGCGGATGCGACACACTTTCTTCTGTCAACATGAACAAGAAGAATGTCGCTCAGGTCTCAAATGGAAGCGTATAGTAAACAGAATCTGCAGGCTGGGGCTGCTTTTACATTCACAGTATAAGATATGAAATATATGGATCGATAGATAGATTTGTGTTATATTACCTTAGATATCAGCCAGTTATTTCATATATGCTCTTAAAACTTGAATTAAATTTTACTCTTATGCAGGGAACCAACTTAGACAAAAATGTGCCATTTATTTACAAGATGCTCCTCTATGTCTCCACCCACATCCATCCTCTCTCTTGCAATGTGACAGGTGTAATCATGGACCAGGACAACATTTTATGGGGGCTTCTTTAATAACCACCAGAACTGTTTGACCTCTGCGAGTCCCCCAAAGGCACCGCCTCCCCCAGCCATCCCCCTACCTTAGCATCAGGACCCGGTTGACTGTCCCCTCGCATCACCCTCCCTCCCTTTTCCCCAAACATTCCCCTAGCCTCCATCCTCCCATGCTGACATGCTCAAATGCTCCAGTAATGTCTTGTAGGTCTAAAGGTCATGCCTGACCTGTCACGGTGGATTGGGCCACAGACATAACAGCGCTCTTGGGTGGGTGGGAGCATAGAGAGACGTGCCTGTCTCCCTGCCAGTCATTTCTCAGCACTTGAAAATTGAGTAACCATGTGTCACATATAGGGTTAAAATTTGGTGTCACTATTTTGCGTTTGACACTGGAAGCACATAGTTTAGTGTTGGATATTGTCCATGGAAAATAATTAAACTTTTAATAAATTGCAGTAAAGGTTGAGGCCACCCATTCCCTCACAGACAGGTGTTGTTTTGATTGATTTCTTTTGGAAACCTGAAGAGACCAAAACAAAGATTAAGTGGGTGATGGAAACCTGCTGCATGGGGGACGTTTAAATAAGATCGATTAAAGTGTGCCGACATCGATGCTGTGCTCAGTTGTCTTGCTTTTGGAGAGGAAGTAGGGATCAAAGCTCAGGAGGCAGGAAGTTCTCTGTGTTGCTCTGATTGATCATTACACCATACACACCTTTTTGTGTGGGTGTAAGATGACTGCCAGTATTTCTCATGTTTTTGGTGCAGATGAAATATTAATACAACAGTGTTAATGACAATAATTATATCATTTTGGGTCATTAAGAGAAACCAAAAAGTCAACAAGCGTCTTGTGAGCTCCATTACTTGTTAGATTTTATGTGCGCTTTACACACTCAAAAAACAGATTCAGGTCCTCCTTTCAAAGAACACATGCAAATTATGTTAGTTGTTCACAAATGCAATTAAAAAATACCAAATTAATTTGATTTTCTTTGTGTAAACCTAAAATTATTCAAAACCAGCAGAGGCTGATTCTGAACACAAAATGAATGAGTTTGTTGGGGCACTGGGGGTAGGAGGAGTACATTTTTGCACTTAAGTATTTGTAAACTCAAAGAAATAAATTCAAGCCCCTCTTTAAGCTTAAACATTATTTTTAATCTCATTCAACGCAAATGTAGCACTCCAGCGTTACTGCAATTATTATTCGTGTGGTGAACCTAAATTATTTTCTCTCAAAGCAGTCTTTGTCACAAGAACACAAAGTTACTGAGTTACACAACGGTCCGCCTTCTTTGAAAATTTTGCGCTCTTTCAGGATCACCTAAATGAATCCAGCTGCTCTTGGCCTCTCTGTACTTTTTGGATAAAACTACACCTTCAGGTAAGGTAACATATTATTTTTCCATATATCCAATTGTGTATTTCTTTATCAGCTAAATCTATAATGCTATTTATCATAGAAGCTTGTAACAGTTGTCTTTTGAACTTTTGGTGGTGCTACCATTCTCTTCTCTGCTTGAATACTATTTTTTTTTTTTGACAATATAGCCAGGTCTTTTCAAAAGTGCCTTGTTTTAGAGGAGAAATTGTGTAGCTGCCAACTTTTAAGTCGGAGCGTGTGCTAGCTTATTAGCAGCTAGCCATTGTGCTCAATGAAAGATGATGTCCTATAGCTAACTTCTTTCTTACTGTTTTCTTTTTATAATCTAAAAATGTGGTATTCTGTGTTTATTATTATATGCCATTTTCTAGTAGAAAGTATCGTTTTGAGGTGTCTTTAAAAGCACTACATAGTTTACTGAGGGTGCTACCAAAAGCGAACCATGTGGCCGGAAGAGTAACTGCAGGCAGCACAATGCGCACTCCCATGACGTTCAAACCTATTTATTATTATAAAAGATTTCGGCTACGTCCACACTTACACAGGTATTTTTGAAAACGGAGATTTTCCGTTTTCGTTTTAAAAAATAATCCCGTCCACAGGTAAACGCAAAAATGAAGGAAAACGCTGCTAGGAACATGCCAAAGCAACAGGTGGCGATATATTCCTAAACTCAGCTAAAAACAGTTTAGGTCTTGACAAACTTCACTGATGGTTCAAATGTTTAGCAACTTTCAGTGTGTTGATTCAGCAGTCTGTATTTAAACTTCTAGTTTATTATATTTGTGTATGTTTTATTTCCAGGTGAATGCAGAGTTCCTGCAGATCACTACAAAACCCCTGCAGGCGAAGTTCTTGGCTCAGCTGGACAATTTAACAGACAAGCTGATGCAAAATTTTCAGGGGAGCAAAGGAGCAAAGGGCCAAAAGATCAAGGATATCATGGCGATCAGTAGTTTGGTCGGTACTAATGATAAACCCATCAATTAAATGCAATCAATCAATTCCATTTTTTTCACCATTTTTTTTCCACCCTTGCATTAGTATGATGACATCGACATAAAGAGGGAGCATACTCTTAAAAGCCTGGTGATCTACTTTAATGAAGATCCAGACCTACTGTTCAAGGAGTATCTGGTACGCTTATCACACCTTCTTTTCTAGATTCAATTTGAGTTAGGTTCATCGCACACAAAATCCTCATATATTCAAAAGAGACAATATAATTGTGAAATAGTATTATTCTTAATAGTCATTGTTGAAACTTGCACTGGAGAGCACTTTTTAAGGGGATAGTTTCAGCAAAAATTCAATTGTTCATTCTTTTGGTGCTGCCATGTAGGTATCTACTGCCTCTATAAACACAGTAAATGTGGACAAAACATTCATCCATTTTCTGTCAGTGTTTCAATTCAGTTTATTTATATAGCGGTATATCACAACAACAGTCATCTCAAGGCACTTCAGAAAGTAAACACTCCAGTGGAGTTCAGTTTATTATGCCAATTAGTAAAAAGTCTTCATTATAAGGAACACAGCAGATTGCATCAAGACACTAACTAGTGTCACTGCCATTACAGCAATCTCCTGGTTTCAGGAATAATGTGCATAAAACAAGCTGTTTCAAAAGGTTCCCAATTGTGATGAAATAAGGGAAATTGACCCAGCCCACACACACACACACACTGATAGACACTGGAGGAGCTCCTGCTCTATATCAAGCCCCTCCCAAAGGGAGGTACATAATACCTGAACCCAAACTATTGATAGGAAACAGATTGACGGGTTTTATTTATGTTTGGAGTGTTTATAGAGGCGGTAGAGACCTATGTTTCAGCACAAAATGATACAAAAGCTGAGTTTTGCATAATATGTCCCCTTCCAAGTGACAGAGCCCTTAAACCTGAAACAACCTGTTTTTCAGACCTCCTCCACTGAGGATGAACGGTTGAGGTCCACTGCAGCAACTGTCACTGTATTTACACCATCAGAAGAGAAGGGATTCAGGAGCCAGAGGATGTTGGAGTTGTCATTGAAGGTACTACAGTTATGAACAACCTCGGTAGTGTCATCATGGCATTCATCGTCCTCTTTGGACTGATTTATGCACTTGATCTGAGCTATCCAAATGACCACAAGTACACTTTTGAGTTCTGTCAGAAGATTTTGATGAATCTGGATGGACAAAGGCTCAGTACAAAGATGCAGCAAATGAAAATGAAGATGTTTGCTTAGGCAAACAAGACCCAGCACAAAAGTTGATTTTGGCCTTTTTATATCTTTTGTTCAAACTGTGACCTTTTTTTCTTTCTTTTTTTTGGCCAAATGGAAGTTGTCTATTTTTGTCTGCTGTTATGTTGTGAGTGATGTGACCTTTAATCTGTACTACTATAGATGGATGAAAAGACTGGGGATTTAGCTCAGAAAAAGTTTCATGGTTGTAACCACCATTTTCTTTTTGATTGCTTTTGGGATTTGCAAAGGTAATAGAAAAATGTTGACAAGTTTTGTGTCTTCCAGTGTTTTAAAGTTGGTCTTCCCGTTCTTATAAGCTTGTAAATGTTTACATGTAATTGGTTTTGGGGAAGTAAAGTTGAAAGATTTTTTTTTTTATTAAAATACCTCCCCCTTGGTAACAGAAAAATGTTCGTCATGAAAACACACACACACACACACACACACACACACACACACACACACATATATATATGTACATATATATGTATATATATATGTATATATATATATATATGTATATATATATATATATATATATATATGTGTGTGTGTGTGTGTGTGTGTGTATTTATGTATATGTGTGTGTATTTATGTATTGTTGGGTTGTTTCAAATCTTCAGTGACTGCCATACTATGGTGTGAATTGAAATGTTTAGTAGGTTATCATTGTGAATTTGCAAGTGTCACTATAAATATATACAATGATTCTGAAGTGAAATCTGATTTTACAGATTCCAGTTTGTTTTCAGTATTGCCTAGTAGTACAGAGGTGTGTGCTATTCAGATTTGACATTCATTACAAATGTACGTCAGCACTTTTTTGTGAGCACTTTGATTTTTGTTAAGGTTGATTTGACCATGTGACATGTATGTTTATTTACAAAATATTCTGTTTCTGCTTTTAATTCAAGTGAATAAACCTGAGTTGTAAAAACAAATTCATTTTGTCATTATTTTAATAATTAAATTAGTTTTCTGGTAATGAAAATTATGATTTAGTTGAACTCAAAATAATGATTTCAATGCAATGAAAATCTAGCTCAAGTGAATGACATTGTATTGAGTTGGACCAACCAAAACCTTTCACATCATTTTAATGTACTTTTTTTCATTTTAGCAGTATTTACGAAATTGTGTTCTACTGACTCAATTTAATTGAATTGTCATGATGTATGTAGATTAGGTTGGACCAAAATAGATGTATTACGTGGAAAACCTGCCATCAGTCCAATTGAGTTCATCCAATGACTTATTTTTTTGAGTGCAGCTGTGCTATGAATTACTTGTATTTATTTATTTGTTTTACAATGATAGCTGTTAAATTATCAGAGAATATGTGCTTAATCCCAACAAGAAATGCTGTTTCTTACTCATTATTGCCATGATTACGGGCAGTAACTTGTGACACAGGCCTTAGATGTTGGAGAGCTGCACAAGGCAGTGATCCTGCTAGTCAGTACAATGAATATAAAGCCAGGTCTTGGTAGAGCAGTCATGGCCTAAGAAACTCAGCAGGAACAGTGATGCTACATGCAGGCAGGATGCATTTCTGATTGTATGTGTTCTCTTTCAGTGTATATCTCCATTTGTGTTTCTTTGTACATATCAAGGGACCCCAGTGATGGATAGGGATGTTTCTATTTCCTCTGGATGTTCCTGACAGGCCATCCATCCTTGAACAATTTGGCAGTGCCCTCAGAACACAAAAAGGCTGAGAAAAAAGATGGGCCACACAACTGACAGTTGCCTTAATGAAAGACTCATCGGAGGCTCCAGGCAGCCATGAGACATGAGACAAGTTTCACTGTCTTGGATGGATGGAAGAATAACACGCTGTCAGGTATGGGTGGTCATTGAAGCAGGAGGAGATTATGAGATTAGTAGGCAACAAGTTTTGGGTGATGGAGCTCTGGTCAACCGAGGCTGCTTTGGAGATATAGCCTAGTCTGAGGGTTACTGGTAATGGAGACGTTTCATTTAATATGGCGGGGACAGAAAAGATGTGCAACAGATTGATTTTATGTAGAAGCAGTTTCAGTGTAATTACGTTACGTTTAGTAAACTGAATTGGAATTGATGATTTTTATGTTGTTTTGTAGAGCTTTAGTCAGTGTTAATGTGGGTTTTTTTAATAGAAACATGTTAGATTACATTTTAATGGCAGTAATCTTGTAATTTCTTACCGTCTGAAAAAACTGAACTCATAATTATTTTTGGAGAATTGAACAGCCCTTTGAAATAAAGTTACATACGTTGGTTGTGTTGTCCAGTGTCTGTATAATCTACTTTTCATTCACCACTAAGTGCATTTACTTTTTGCACAGCAAGTTGATATTGGTAGCATATTCATAACCCACAACATGATTTTTCCTTACAGTGAAGCATTTAGCTGAAAGCTGAAAAGTACTATAAGGTCCTCCCTGTGGGTCCGGTCCCCAGTTCCTGCGCCTGGCCCTCTGTGGCAGAGTGGATGCCATTCATGGAGGGGTCTGGTGGGCGACCATTGGGGCTGGGTCCTCTTGTGACACTGGAGGTATGCCCCGACACTCTGGTTGTCCTAAGTGGTGTCCTTCCTGGGCTTTGGGTCTGTTCACTTTCCCTCGGCTTGTGTGTTTCCAGGGGTTCCTTTTCCTGCATGACCAAGCTAAATAGAAAAGGACTTAAGCACAGAAAAAAAGTGCTTGGTGAATGCAACATGTTGCATAAAGCACTTTAAGTGCTCAAGGAGAGTAGAAAAGTGCTTTATAAGAAGCAGTCCATTTACCATTTACAACACTACCTATAAAGGAAATGGAATTAGCCCTTACATTAGGATTGTGGAAGGTCACATGCACATGATCACAAACTGAAAAGAAAAGAGAGAGATAGCAGGGGTGATAGAACCTTGTACTAGTGTCTGAAAGCTAACATACACGTATCATCACATTAGTGCAAAACTATCCAAATACTTTGCAATGTAAACACTGTCCTCTCTGCCTTCTGGCTAGCTGACCTGAATTACCTAACCCTACATTTTTCTAGTATGCAGCTGTATGCCAAGGAGTCATGGGGAGAAAGCAAGACTGCATGTATACATACCACCGAAATCAGTGAGGTAAGGTTCTGGGATGCTGGCAAGCATGGAGATTTATACTGGCCAGCTTCATAGAGTCGTTTTTGGTCTATGTAGCAGCTCTATAACTGCAACCTAACCTTCTTGGCAGTAACTTGCTCGCTGTGATGGATGGATGTGTTTAAGTCAGGTTAAAAGTCCACTCCCAGCCACTCTGTGAGACGAACAGTATTTAATCTTGAATCCTGAAAGGCTGCCGGTAATATAGCTATTGCTGGGCTTGATGAACAAAGTCAGGAGACTTGCTCCATTGAGTCGAGGCTGGATGGATGAAACCCTTTCTCCTGTCCCACTCCTCAGATTACCCACCTGCTCTGATCATGGGCAGCGTGCACAATTGCATTAGCTGTCGCTCTCTACTATTAAGGCTTGCAAATGAATCTGAACGATAGCGCAGAGTCACCGCAACAGACTTCCAAATTTGTTTTGACTCTCCTTGATGTCATTTCCATGTTGTAAGTGATTGCTTTCGCTTTTCCGAGAGCTGTTTGTGTGTTTCCCAATGGGAGCGGGCCAAAAACAAAGCCAGGTAATAAAAGCAGCATTAGCAGGGCAATTAGGCTACGGTCCTGCTTCGGCAAAACAAATCATTTCATCGCATCTTTGACAATAGGGCATCACGGCTCTTCTGAGTAGCAATATTTCATAGCCAATTTCCTGCGCCTCAGCTTTATTCACCAACTTTTGTCAATAAATCGCACCTCATATCCATATTTATTGAGCTGAGAGTTGGAGGCCAGGAGTGCTGGGCCCAGATAATGAAGACAGCGTGGACTGAAATCTCTCCGAGGTTTAGCACTTCCCACTGATACTCATTCTTCGGATGCATATACAGACCTTGCAAAACTGACTTGATGCCAGATCCATGTCTTGGTGATCAGATAGGCAATAAATTATTTTGACTTACATGAATTCACATGTGTATGCTTTGTTCATTTTCATGGCGCGATTTGTAAATAATACTACAGACCACTTTCAAGTACTTTGTATTTAGTGAGGAATGTATTCCGAACGTAGGAACTGTTGTGTTGTCCCAAAATTGCTTAGCGTGTTACATACCAAATCCTGCTAGGACTAAATCTTGCAGAATTCAATCCTGCAGTATCTTTGAGTGGAGATAACAGGCATGGTTCTGTAGACAATATATGCCCTCCGCATCCGTATCCATGCATGAATAGTCCTGCTCTCACTATAAGAGAAAGTAGGATTATGTGTCTTAGCTTTTAGAGTCTGATTTTCCTCCCCGCCTGCCCTTTTCTTCTCTCTGCAGAAGGTCACCTGAAGGAGGCAATCCCTATTCCTCTCTGTTTTCTCTTTTATCTGAGGGGCTTTGTGGCCAGCACTGGACCCCCATCCACTGATCACTAAAGCAAAAGCTGTAGTGCAAACTGAGAAGCAGAGGAGAACAGCTTGATGCATGAGATTGCTGCCTTTTATCCCCCTGGTGAGAATAGCAAAATGAGTGCCTTACTATAAAGCACGGGACGGGATTTAAAATATGTATGAGTTCTGGTTTTCTAATACATTGAGCAAACTTACTTATAGGATGGAATCGCTGTTCCCTCCCAGATTCAGAGCAAATGTGTGTGTAGCATGGGACAGGCGAGTGTTCCAACACCCAGGGGATATGAAGATATATTTACACTCTCTTGTTTTCTGCTGTTTTATGCCTGTTGTTTACATACAGTGCTGAAGAATATCATGGGTACGCCCCAAAGGGAGATGCCACCTGCTATCTACCCCCTTGTATTGTAGCTGTTTGACCATGAGATGAGGTTGCTCTATGTTTTACAGCTACAAAGTATAACTTTGTTTTTGAGCATTTAACTAAGTGAGATGTAACAGTGTAACTGCTATTTGACAAATGTTGCTGGTTGATACCAAACTTGATGCCAGAGGCATTTGGCAGAGATGATGCATGCTTCTACTTGGCTGAATGACTGATGGGACAGTAAAAAATGAATCACCTCCAAGCAGGAGGAAGGGTTAGCCATGCTATTGAGGAACATTACCCCCCTCTGTATGTAATGAGACATACTTAAAACAGCAATCATCCCCTCCTTTGAACTCTGGGTCACAGTGTGGAATCAATCCCTCAGGTGATTGAAAAGAAAGGCCATATGTGAGCGAGAATGAGCATATTAACCAAGGTCACATGAGCTGCACACACTTTCTGCATGTGGAATGGATGTTCTTTCAGAACTGCTGAGTGTGATTAAATCTATGGCTTAGACTCACATTCAGGCCCTAAATCATCAGTCAGGTCATTACGTGAGCTATGAGGTCTTCTCCAAAGCTGTTTCTTTCAATTGAATTAGGGTATTATTCTGGATAATTTGCTTTGGAGATTAGCACTTCATACAGGCTACAGTGTTCATAATTGCTTTAGGATGAACAAGGAAGAATAATTTGAGACAGAGACATCGGAGTGGGTAGGAAGTAAATGTCTGGACAAAGAATTATTATTTTAGGTGTATTTGTATTGTTCCTACTTATTAAAAGCTGTATTTCAAAATTTAAAGTCAGTGTCAGCCATTTTCAGTTTTTCAATTTTCATTACTTTGTAGCTGATAGCTCATTGTTAGTTTTATATTTCCATGTGGAAAGCAAGACCTCACAAACCTCTTTCTTTTCCGTTGCTATCATCACAACTGGGCAGGGAGGTGTGAGGTTTCATAACTTTATAACAGTGAACTTTAAAATGTAAAGTAATATACTGACTCATATGGAAGAACAGCTTTTGTTTCATTGTTTTTGTTAAATGTTCTGGTCTTGGCTGACCGTGTGTGTGTGTCATTGCAAAGCGTGGTTCTTTAGATAGCTCCTGTAAAATAAACTACAGCAAAGAAGTTTTATGTACATGGGCAGTTGTTTATTCAGCTGTCCATCTGTTGAAAATTTTTATCAATGTAATGATATCGTAACCATGTACAAGCCACAATACTTTATAGATGGGTAACAGGGGTCAAAATAAAGGCTCAGTGATGGATGTGGTCTAAGCCATGAGTACTAAAATAAAGAGGAGCAGGGATGGGGTCGCTCAGTCAAGAAAATACATTTAATTAAAAGTTATCAATTCATTTGCTTGTCGCTGAGAGAAATAAGAATTTGATCAGCTACAACGGAGCCAAAATTCTGGTTTCGCATATTGGCTGTGTGCCCATGTAACATACAGATTGCAGTTAATCAGTTAACAATTACAGATACTCCTGGTCTCAGCTTGTTATATGTATGAAGCACATCTGTTGACAGAATAATTTTCTTCCAATCCAGCCACTGCACCACTATGGGCAAGACCACAGAGCTCTTAAAGGATGTCAGGGACAAGGTTGTAGAGCTGCACAAGGCTGGAATGGGCTACAAAGACCATCATCAAGAAGCTCGGTGAGAAGGTGAAAACTGTTGATGCAATTATTTGGAAATTGAAGAAATATAAAATGAGCACTAATCGCCCTCAGTTTGGAGCTCCATGCAAGATCTTGCCTCATGGGTTGAGGATGACCATGAGAAAGATGGAGGATCAGCCCAAAACTATACTTGATCTGCTTTAATGATCTGAAGAGAGTTGGAGCAGAAGTCATCAAGAACACCTTTAGTACCACAATACTCCTTGCTTCTGCAAGGTCCCCCTGCTTAAGAAGGCACATGTACAGGCCTGTCTTAGGTTGGCCAGTGAATATCTAAATGACTCCATGAAGGCTTGGGAGAACGTGCTGTGGTGAAATGAAACCAAAACAATCGCTTTGGCATCATCTTGACCCACTGTTGTTGGAGGACAAGAAATCCCCATAGTCAAGCACAAAGGTGGAAACATCATGCATTGGGGCTATTTTTCTGTTAAAGGTTCAGAAAGACTTCGCCACACAATAGATGGGGCCATATAGTGCAAAATCTTGTACAAGAACATCCTTCCCTCAGACAGAACATTAAAGATCATGGATGGGTCCAGCATGACAACAACTCCAAAAAATATCGAGTCAAGGGCAACAAATGAGTGGCTAAAAAAGAAGCACACTTAGCCCCCATCCTCAGTTCTATAGAAAAGCTGTGGAGGGAGCTGAAGCTTTGAGTCAAGCGGCAGCCAATGAATCTAGAGGATTTAGAGTTTCTGTAAAGTGGTGTGGGTTAAAAAAAAAAAGAATTAGTGATCAACAACAAGAAACGTTTTACCTTTTGCTTGCCAACTAGGGTTTCTCCAGCAAATCTGTGTGAATAACTCCCGTTCTTGATCTAAGACCGTGATAAAATACCTCTCTGTTGTGATTTTAGCTTTAAGTTGGATAGGAAAGGCCCAGTGACATATACATATTCACCACGTAGAAGATAAATCCTTGCCGAGGGCAAAGACATCATGGAAAACAGAAAGCTATAGTGCTGTGGTAATGAACTGACAAGACCTGCTCTGCAACTGCACTTCCATAAACCCCCGAAAGCAATTTACGAGGTCAGAGTGACCAGAACACCTCACCCGTACACAGAGGACTACAACAGCCTTTCAGATCACAGTTATAGTGTCAGCTAACATGAGATGGCATGGCCTATTGGAATCATGTGTGACAGCCAGAAGCGCACAGGTCTGTGGACTGAATGCAGTAAATATTTGGCCAAGCCAGCATTGTCATCTGTTGATTGTTAACGCTTCCTCGCTGTGCCACTCTAACACTATAAATGTTTTCTGGGATCACTGCCAGAGACACAGCGTGTAAAATATATGATATATATATATATATATATATATAAAATGATGTAATATTGAACACTCAGTTAGATGAACTTATAGCCAGAGGACAGTGGTTTCAATTATTCAGGGGAATGTAATTACAAACCTCAGCATCCAGGGTTGTGCAGTTTTGCCACAAGCAAAGATCATCCAGGGTCTGTTTTTATTGATATTCTCATTTTGCCAGAGTCAGGGATTTCAGCAATTCTACACCACAGATCGGCTGAACACAATTAGGGCAGCGTCTCCCATGAGAAGCTGGCCACATAGAGTGCCTGGATAACAAGCCCATACTGAATTAGTAATATGCTAAATAAACTACTGTTTGGATGGAAAACCCAATATGCCAAGAAATGGAGTTGCAAAAACTCAGTTAAGGAAATCTATGGGGTCTAAGAAGCATGCTGCTGATGCTATTGATTTAGGATTGCCAAGGTAATAAGGGATACCTTTTATTACACACTGCCTTAATATCTTTCTTGTTTGAAGTGATATATGATATATTAAGTTTTCAGAATTTAACTACAGAAAGGATTGAATGGCTTTACATAACTTTATACAATATTTCATACAAAATTTCATCAATAATATTCTACACTTTGGTTACTTACCTCTTTCTTCTCCGAAAATAAGAAGACTGGTCACACTTTGTTGGTTAAAATGAACTGGGGGCCAGGGGTTGGGTAATTTTAGGCTTTGATGGCTAACTCACACCATTAGTCATCAAATAAATTCTGGCCACCCCTCTGGTCACACTACACAATCAATGATGAAGACTGTTAACCAGATGTTCGAGTCTCTCTCTAATGGGAATGACTATTCGTCCATGAGTTCTGCAGCTTTTCATGTCTATGTCTGCAACTGAGTGCAGTCCTTCAGGCACAATCACAGAAGCGGGGTTATCTCACGTGAAACTGCAGATTTTATATTGTTTTTCTGCTAAATTTCAAGACAATTGCAGATTGACTTACAGAATAATTATTTACTCTTTTTCTGTAAAAAACCTGACTTGTTATTCCCTTAGTCTAGTGTACTATCTATAAGTATGTGTATGTAAATATAATTACATTGTAATTTCAAATGAAACACGGCAAAATTCAACTACAGGAGCATTATGCCCATAATCATAGCCCATACTATAATGTGTTACCACCTGATGAACAGCTAGGCTGACTACCTCCTAGTCAGAAATCCCCCCCCCCCCCCCCCCCCCTCAAAAAAACCCCCAATCATCTACCTGTTGCTAACCAACAGACATGCCATTTTGTGCTAAATAAACAAGCTGTTGGCTCTTTCTTTTATATACCTTACACAAAGAGCTGTGTTCATCTTCTCATCTTAATGAAAGTCAAAATGGTGAACCATTCCTTTATTTATTTATTGTTTTGTATTCTACACCAAATCTGGAAGAAAAGCCCACACTGGCACCAAATTGAGCTCTGAAACTTTCCTTTAATCCTCTGATTAGCTCTTGAGGTTAACACTCCAGTCGGTGTGAAGGTGATTACAAAAGAAAGCTTAAATCGCTAAATTGCCTTTGGAGCCATTGGCTCCCTGTTGTTATTTTTATTTAAAAGTAGCAGTTGGATTTGCAAAGAAAGGAGGTGAAACAATGAGTGGTCATTGTTGTTAGCAGTCTTTACCTACTGAGCAATAGAGATGTTTCTTGTGCAAAATACAAGATGTCCTCGATGTATTTGTTTGTTTTCATGTCACTTCACAAGACCGTTTCCCTTGTCCTCCCTCCATTAATACAAATAAAACTGTATGGTGCAGCCTTGCATGAAAATGTAATCTTACTTTTATACCATCAGAGAATGCTTCGGTTGATTCAGGGCATCATCAACATGTACGTTATCCGGGTAATGCCGGTGATAGACCTTGAGAGCCTCTGTAGTGCAGAAAGCATTGAGTCTGTGTTTTAAAGGCAATAAAATCTCTCCAATATGCAGCTTATGTCTGTACTCACCTCTCACAAGCCTATGCTTCTCTTTCCACTTTGCTTGCAGTGGCAGTGGAGATGAAATACTGGCCCCCAGAAAGCCATTTGGCACCTAATTGAGCAATCCTATTACTTTTCTCTCCCTTTAGACTGTGACTTTCATTGCTTCAAAGCGATGGTTGAAAGCAGGTAAATGATTGTGTTACAGTAGGTGTGAGTATATGTGTATTTAAGTAACTTTGTTGTGACAGCCTGTATGTATACGTGTGTGGTGTTTGTCCACCCGTGTGCACCCAGATCCCCTCTTCTCACCTGAGCTACCTCAAATATTAAAAAATGATTGGGTTCAGAGATGGACCACATTCACCAGAAAAGACTCAATCTTAACTCCTCGTGTGGTGGTTGATAGAGAACCAGTTCACTATTTGTGACCTTGGAAACAACTTAAAAAAAGATTCTGTTTTGTGGGTGAGACCTGACCTCACAGTATTGAAAGTGAATTTACTGGGATTTATTTTGTATTTATTTATTTATTTTATTAGGCTGCATCTTCGTAGGCATCTGGGAATGATTCATTACAGATACAGTTCGCACAAATGTTGGACTTTGATTCAGCCATGGGCACAGAAAAACAAAATGGGGAATTATTCTGCTAATAGCTTCATAACTTTGCAATAGTCTGAAATAGCTTTTCCTTCAAATTACTTCAAACAGACATAGAGCCAAGTCCTGAAGTCCATTAATCCAAAATTCAAAAATCCACAACTACTCCAAAAAATCAGAGAGAGGCCAATATTTAAAACACAAGGAATTGGGTGGGGGTTCGTAATGATAAAAAAAGACTAATCGAATGCAGGTGTGGCACAGAAACAAGAAGGGGACTGAACAAAGGGTGGAAATGCAACTAAAACGTTTTAGGAAAGAAATTTCAAAATAAAACTGGAACTGACAAAATGGAAACCAACATTATAATACTGCTAGTTTACTTCCAAAAAGGTGAAAAAGTAAGCAAAGGCCAGAATTTTGTGACTTTTATAGGTCAAGCTGGATCAAAACAATTGGTAAACCAGCATGTTTGACCTAATTCATTTAGATTTGTTTGCTTTAACTCTGGACCCCTGAAATGTGCCCATAAATGCAGACAGGTTGGGCAGCTCTCAAGTACAATTAGCTTAGAACACTTAGAACACCTTCTCATTCAAGTTCAAGTTCTGGACTTCTATTTATAGCAAAGATGGCAGAGATTGCCACAGGTTTAGATGAAGAGCACTTCCTTTGTTATCTTTTAAAACACTCCTATCAGTGTAAGAACGTACAGACTTTCCTGCATGCCTGTTAAAACTGTACATCCCTAGTTTTGTTCCAGTTGAATCAAGTGCATGTAACTTGTAATTTCCTTTGAAAATGTAAAAGGCATGTGATTAGTTCAATATTTTTTCTCAGGATTTCCATAATTAGGCTCCCTGACCAGAATCTTATTTCAATCTTTGCTGGTTTAAGATATGCACAGACATTCTTTAGAGATGATTAAATAATCTTCAATCAGCATTTAACCAGGAGGGTGTCATGTGGGAATTGGAAATGGAATCTCGTGGGGAGATGTCTGTCCTTTGTTAGATGATGCACACACTGGCTTTGTGCGTGTGCATACTTGTGCGGATGTATTCCTGATTGGCTACATTTATGTGCCTCCTTCTTCTTTTGATCAGTTGTTAGTTTCCCTATTTTGCGGACATGCTGGTAGACTAGATGAAACATAGGCTTGTGGTGTACTGTGTGATCATGAGGGTACGCACTTCAGTTTTACATATTAGCATTTCAAAAGAAAAACTACAGCCAATACATGGTTAAGAAGCTATGTAGGCGAGAGTGTAGCTAGCAGTGCTCCATTAATTATAGACATTTGTAAAACAGAATGTGACATGATGCTTTGGAGCCAGCTATGCTCCTCATACCTAATGTTGTGTCTATGTTATTGCCACTGCAAGCTGGAAACCTAACATGACTAATGTTGCATTTTCATGTGTGTGCTCTGGTTTTATCTTTGTCTCCGTAGGGGCTCATCAGGGCTTTAGATGTGTGGCTACCACAGAGCAGCTGTCCGTGCCCATCCATTGTCCCGCATTTTATATAATCAGATAAACAGAAAATGGGGGAGAAAGTCTTTTTTTTTTTTCTTTTGCTGTAGCAGGTCATGGTGAGCGTGCAGCGCACCTTACTGCATAATTCAGCAGGCTTGATTAGTTAAATTTCCCAGGTTTATTTATTCTATTTCAATGTGCCTTGAAATCCCATTCACTGTGGAAGTTCTGAACGGGAATGCAAGTTTTTGCTCATTTAGTTATTAATTCAGAAGTAGAGCCACACGATGGACGACTGCTTTCAGCTTCAATTTGTTTGAACAATATAAATGATTTTGACTCAGCTCATTTCCTTTGCCTCTGCCTGCTAATGTCTTGATCCATCCAAGGATAGCCTAGAACCTCTAATTACTCTCTGTGCTATTGATGTATTAGCTCTCATTCAATGATAAAGAAAAGACTGGGTCCCTAAATTGAATTGTCAACTCTCCTCTCTCTGAAACATTAATGCTATTCCTACTGTCTTTTTGCTGCCTTTTCACAACTAACTCACGTCATTAAATCTGAGCATTTTCAAGGCTGATGTCTGTGATTTATTTTTATCAGAGATTTCTGCGAATTCCTAGAAAATCTGTGACAAATGTCTCTCTCTGCATCCCTTACACTGCTTTGTGTTTGACTGTAGGTCATGGCTGTTAAGGGCCAGATATGGCTCGAAGGGACCCAGAGTCTTATCAGTCCCAGCAGCCCTCTTTATGGGCCACAGAGCCTCTGTGGGCTTGGAGCCGCACACATACTGGGACTGATGCTCAGCCTGCTGGGCCTGGTGTCTGCCTACATAAGACCCAAAGCAAAACATCCTAGCTGCTGTCCCAGCAGTACCCAGTAATGTATAAACCAGCTACTGCAAAGTTTAAAACATCCTTCATTATTTCTCAGTGATAAACTGTAATCTCATTTTATCATACACTTACACATTTATACACATACTGCATAAATTGTACTGCACACACATGGCATACTACCACGAATTAAAGCAAAAGTAGAACACACCATTAGAGAGAGGAAGTGGGATATGCCCAGTGGCCAAACCATCACTAGTTATCACAAAGGTGGAAACCCAATTTGCAGTTTGGTCCAGTGGCTCTGAGAGCATTTTAGGGCGTCAATTACTTCAACCACTTACACTCCGGCTGTAATTGCAGCAGACCAGGGGAGGATGTTTATTCATGCGGCCATGCATTGACGGCCTTTCACCCGTGTGCGTCTCTGCTGAATATTTATCTCTGCACTCCAGTGATACCCAGATACACAGACAAGCTTACAGAAGACCCCCTACCTGACTAAATCCATAGATGCAATCTTCCCTAAATTATTAGCTTTGCTTCGCCATATAGCTAACGCTATGAATCTATATCGGTAAAGCCAGGCGGACCTCGCAGCTGGCAAAATATGAGATCTCAAGGTTGGGATTTCAAAAGGAGGATAAAATCAGAGGCACAATATTTGTTTTTTAGCGCTTTTGTTTTCAATCTGTAGTTGCATGTAATTATAAATCCCCAGATATTAAAAAAAAAAAGACTATTTTCTCCCATGAACGGAGAGGAAAGGAACAGAAGTGTGCTACAGCAATGAAAGGACTATGTTTTTTTAACACGCCTCGAGCTCCACGCCCAGTCTGTCTGCACGTGGCCACATGCTGGGAGTGATAATGGCTGGACATGGCCCTCTAAACCTATTAACAGCAAAGACCTGGAGGACATCTTAGGTCAACTGAACTCCTCCTCCTGCTGTTTAGATGTCCTGCCAACAAGTTTTTTCAAAAAGGTCTCAAAGACTTTAGAGTCAGACCTGTTACAGATCGTCAACTTTTCTTTATTATCAGGTGTGTTTCCAGAATCACTAAAAACTGCTGTAATCAAACCTATACTGAAAAAGGACAATCTTGACAAGACACAAATGAACAACTACAGGCCGATCTCAAATCTCCCGTTTTTAAGTAAGATCATTGAAAAAGCAGTTTCTCAACAGCTCAGTTACTTCTTAAAACAGAATAATTGCTACGATGCCTTCCAGTCAGGTTTTAGACAGAATCACAGCACTGAAACCGCTCTGACCAAAGTGTTCAATGACATATGTCTGAATACAGACAGTGGAAAAATGTCAGTCTTAGTTTTACTGGATCTCAGTGCAGCATTTGATACAGTTGACCACAACATATTACTCAAACGACTGGAGAACTGGACAGGTCTTTCAGGAACTGTACTAAACTGGTTCAAAACATACGTAGAAAACAGGAAATACTTTGTATCAATAGGTAACTTCACATCTGAGCAGACAAGTATCACATGTGGAGTTCCCCAAGGTTCCATCTTGGGACCCCTTCTGTTTAACATCTACATGCTCCCACTGGCACAGATTATAAACAACAACAAAATAAACTATCACAGCTATGCAGATGACACACAAATATATATCACAATGTCACCAGGAGACCGAGGCCCTGTACAGGCTCTTGGTAAATGCATTGAGGAAATCAATGACTGGTTGTGCCACAATTTTCTCCAGCTAAACAAAAACAAAACTGAGGTAATAGTCTTTGGCGCCAAAGAAAAACGATTACAGGTCACCAGAGAACTTCAATCTATACATCTAAAAACCACAAACCAGGCGAGAAATTTGGGTGTAGTGATGGATGCAGACCTAAACTTAGAAAAACACATTAAGACAATAACAAAGTCAGCTTACTATCACCTCAAGAATATATCAAGGATAAAAGATCTGATGTCTCAACAGGACCTGGAAAAACTAGTCCATGCATTCATCTTTAGTAGGCTTGATTACTGTAACAGCATCTTTACAGGTCTACCTAAAAAATCAGTCAGACAACTACAGCTCATTCAGAACTCTGCTGCTCGAGTCCTCACTAAGACCAAAAAAGTGGACCACATCAGTCCAGCTCTGAGGTCCTTACACTGGCTGCCTGTCCGTCAGAGGATAGACTTTAAAGTTCTGATGCTGGCCTATAAAGCTCTGAATGGTTTAGGACCAAAATACATCAATGACCTCCTGACCCAGTATGAACCATCCAGATCCCTCAGGTCATCTGGATCCGGTCTTTTATCAGTTCCCAGAATCAGAACCAGACACGGAGAAGCTGCATTCAGCTTTTATGCTCCTTATATCTGGAACAAACTCCCAGAAAGCCTCAGATCAGCTGAAACACTCAGTTTATTTAAATCCAGGTTGAAGACTCACCTGTTCTCAGCTGCATTTGAATAAAGCACCAAATCCACACTTTAAGCTTAAATTTCAAAACTTACATTTAACTACTGATTTTATCTACTGTTCTGATTTTATCTGTTTTGATTTTATATACTGTTGTTTGTTTGTTTGTTTGTTTGTTAATTAGTTAGTTAGTTTATTTGCTTGTTTTAATCAATTTTAAATCATGCTTTTTATTTGTTCTTGTTTCTAATGTCTCTGTAAAGCACTTTGAATCACCTTGTTGTTGAATTGTGCTATACAAATAAACTTGCCTTGCCTTGCCTTGCCTCTCTCTGGTAGTCAGCTGGTCTCTGTCCTCAGCCAGAGAAATGGAGGGGGCAAGGGGAGAAAGGCAGGGTGCATTTCTGTGTAGACAGCACTCAATAGACTGGTGTTGACAGCTGAGCCGGTGACAGGCTGGATTAAACCCTGGGTTGCCATTTAGAGTTTACCTTGGGTAACCTGACCCAGTGCCTTTTCCCCAAGGCCATTACTATGATTTTAAATGAGTTTGCACTGAGGGGAAAAAAGGATGTTTACACATCCCATGTAAGTTACTTGGGAATAATAATATAGCATTTCAAGGGAACCATTTTACTGCTCATTATACCCCAAATCCAGCAGCTTTTGTTCAGTCAGAACTCGGGAATTGTAATGGACATAGAAGGATCTGATATAGTGAAGAATACGTATTAGCGCTTTTCATCTAGTCATCTTTGTATTTTGCAAGTTGGGCTGTCTGCTTTGTACGTTACATTTTTCTGTGCATTTCTCATGTATTCTTGCCTTGCTTTTCATGTTTTATTCAAATTCTGGTTTATATTTTTCTTATTTGGATGTTTGTATGTTTGTTTTGGACTTTAAATATGCTGGATGCTTCTCCTTACTTCACTTCACTACAAATTTGCCTCCCCCAGTCTTTCGCTATCCACGTAGCCTTGGATTCTATAATGTTTACAACATCTGTATCTGTATGAAAAATAAAATATAAATCTAACACCAATTTTTTTAAGCTAAGCAGTTGAGCATGTTTAGCTGCTTGGCTCAAATAGTATTAAGATATTCTAATATGGATGTTTTGTTGTTGTATCAAGCAATCAAGTGCATATTTCAGATCCATATACAGAGTTTTTCTTCCTAGTATCAGTCAACTCATGAAGGTACTTAATGCGATGAAATCAGGGTAGCGATAAAATTACTAACCACATATTACAGAACTTGACAGGTGAAGCACCTGTAACTAAGGGTGTATAATTTCGCAAGGAGTAAGCAATTTAGATGCATTTAATTAAAACTGGAGAAGATCTGACATTTGATTAAAGTATAAAATATTGGTATGCACCGCTATTCCCTCTTTCTCCTCTGTCTGTGTCACAGCTCACATAAGATAACATGATAATTGGAGGGAGAAGCCTCGCTTGCCAACTGTTTATTTTCATCTGTTTCCTTTTCCCTGTTAGCAAGTGATGTGCATTTTCTGAGACTGGCCAAACTGGTTAAGGATCACTGCCAGGGGACTGGCTTTGCTCAGAATGCCAGAAAACAGCCCGTTTCATCTTGTGAACAGTGAAGCGGCCAGGGTTAGCATGGAAAACAGATCAAAAGCAGGGCATCATCCAAGGTGACAATGACAGAGACTTCCTCATATCAACACTGACATACAAACCTCTTGCAAGTTGAACTGAGGGAGGTATGGGGACTATCTTCAACACCCAGAGGCAATACATACTGTCAGATAATCAATGAGTCTCTGTATGTTTTGGAAGGAGAAACAGAAATTAAAAGAAGGGGGCATAAAGAGCATGAGGGAAAACCTAGAGAGAGCCAAATTTAAGAAGGGACGAGGGAGCTCATGCCAGATGTGAGAGCATTAATTACATCCAATCAAAGGCAGTGCCAGCCTGGTGACAGTGGCAGACATGCAGGATGCACTCAAGGTCATTAGCTGCGTGCACACATGCACATACACAAATGCCAACACACTTGTGTCTGATGCACTGTCCCACGAGGCTCCGGGAGAGCTTTGAGAAGATATTGTTTCACACCATGAAATTAACTCCAGATTTCTAAGCGAGCAGGTCCTGAAAAATTCATCATCCCGTCCTATGCCACAGAGTTGCAGCCAGAAATATCCCTAACTGGCCACGGATTATGACTCTCTTTGGAAAAGAAACAAATTAAATGACATTAGCAAGTTAAATAAGTAGTCTATTAAACTGTTTAAGAGTTCTTGTTTCACTGTGTTAATGGTGCTATGAGTCTGTGGAGCCAGTGTTTTTGTACAGCTCTAAGAGGATTAGTGGTTGTTTACTACGGCTGGTGTCTGGGTAATGATGATAAGGCAGACAGTGCATGTTGCAGGTGTAGCAGTCACTGCCAGGCAAGGAAAGATGGCTTCTGGGGCACAGCAGCAAGGGATGAGCGCAAGTGACACATTGTGCCACAGGTTGTTTCCCGTGGATAATTCAGAAAAAACTAATTAACTTCTTATAGAGGCGCGTCATGGATGTTTTTGTGTGCAACTATGCGTATTTTGTAGATATTGCTACACACAGTAGGACAAAAACAGCAGCTTATCTGGACAATAAAATAAAATAAAAAATGAAGTAACAATCTTTTGGCTTTTGTTGAAAACATCTACCTGATGCTTTTGGTTCTGAAGCAATTAAATGAGAGTGTTGTCTTGTCACTTCACATACAAAGGTCACCAACCTTTTAAAAATGCAGCATTTGTTATTGACCTGTATTTTTGCTTTGGACGCAACCTAAAATTAAATCTCTTTTTTTTTTTAATGTAGCGCATTCATAATAAAGTGGCGACATGCAAATTTATGTTTGATTAGTGTCTTACACGTGCCGGCTCAGCTGAGCAGAAGTAAAGATAGATGGAGTGGTGGTGACTGTCATCATTACAGCCTCTCTTTTCACCTGCTCCCTGGGGGATGCCGTATCATTGTGCTCACTCCAGCACTAATAGCCCTGTCTGAGAGCTAGCAAGCCACCTTTCGGAAGTAATGCTTCCTGTAGCAATTTAGGTTGCTGTTCATCTGTGGCATGTCCCATGCGTTGCTGGAAATTACATCAGAGTGCTGATGTGGAGAATTTGCCCCAAAGAATATGTATCTTCTGCAGACAGTTAGAATTATGAATGATGCACGCAGAACAAGTCAATCAGGTGACCATATCCCTAGAAGTAAGAATGCGCGCGTTTGCATGCATGACACGAACGTGCGCCTGGTGAGCTCGCTGTGTTTTCTGCTGAACACACAACAACTGCCAAACAATCAGAATTCCAACAACGTCCTGCTGCAACCTCCATGTCTGTTCCTGAAATCTTGCATTGTGCTTTACACATATGTGAATTTTAACCACTTTATTGACCTCAGGAACACTCCAGTCTATTTTCACCTCTCACTGACCCTTCAGGCAGAACAGGGAGTGCTGTAAAATCCCCTCAGCCACCTCAGTTAGGCTTGGCTGCGTAAAGAAGGAGAGCTCTCTTTGACTGCTCAGGCTGTGGATTACTCCTCAATATGGGATTACGCTCCAATGAATGAGTGCAGACACAATACCAGCAGTTCAGCTCTGAAATATACAACAGAGATTTAGCTATAGAGCTGCAATGGAATATCTGCTGATCGGGTATCACTTGATGTAGCTGGGCACTGCTTTCTCTCTTTTGTACCATCTCTGTTGCCTTAATCGTGGTCTCTCAAGATGCTCACTTAATGAGATGCCATGTCTCCAAAATGTATAATATGCATAATCCTGACTGACAGGTTTTTTTTCCCAGTCTCGCTCCCTCGTGAAATCATCAGTGGGTCTTTGAAATATCAGTCACAAAACGCAGTGAATAGGGATACTGACCTTAACAGCGGAGGGTCAACTTTCAAGATTATCTGTACCTGCCATCCTAAAGTGATTTTTACCAGAAGAGTGAATCTATTGCTCTTTCTGCAGCTCTGTCTTTCATTCAGCGGGTATTTCGACTGCCCTGTGGAGTGAAGAAACTGACAATTTAAGTTCACTCAAGCAATCAATAAACCATTCATATTATCCCTACATATAGGTTAGCACAGCTAGCCATATTCCGAAAGTCTTGCTGTAACTGTTAAATAAGATGTGCAGATTTTTACACCTGATAAAATGCCAGAATATGTAACGCTGCAGGCTACTACCTTTCTGTAGTACATTTTCTATAGTTTTTCTATTCTATCATCATAATTGGTCCTTATAAATCAAATGAATTAATTAGTTAACACAAGTGATGAGTGTAAAGCAACCCAAAGTTGTGCAGATGGCTCAAACCATGAATTTAAAAAAAGAAGAAGTAGAAGAAGGAAGTATCCTTCCTGGCTGAGATCATAGATGAATCACTGTGTTTTACATAGTTTCTCTAAACGAGTCTTTCCTTCATGTTTGGATCAGTGCCTTACATTTAGGTCTCAAAGATGTAACAGGGACTGTGTATGGCTGCCATGTTATTCACCACCCAGTCAGCCTGATTATATGTCATGTCGTGTTGCCAAAATCATTTAGAGATGAATTACATTTTCAAAGAACATAGCTGCTTCTGAAGGCATCATGAAAAAGTTAGGGAGAAAACTTTTTTTCCCCTAATTTGGAGTTGGTATCCAACAGCCCTGCAAAAAAAATCTGTTTTTCATGTGATAGATGTGTAAGGTCCACAGTTCATGTTAAAAATTCTCTTTTACAACATCGTCCTTGTTATGGGCATTCATGTTGATATGAGTTTAGGTTTGTTTTGAATTTCTTAAAAAGACAGAGACATTTACTTTTATTAAGACTGATAAAATGAAAGTTATAGGATTTATTTGGAACAAGGCTTGAAAACATATACAGTACCCTGTGCGTTATGGTATACAGCTTAAACTAAGTGAGCTGTTTAGTATGTTTTCATACTTGCAAAAACATTTGCACATTTTCAAATCAGCAAATTGTCTCTGAAGACATGTAAAAAGATATGTACAGTAAACACAAGTACAATGACAATCAAGGCCTTTTACACAACTCTAAAATGTAATCTTGAAGCTTCTTAAAGTATAATTTTGTTTTTCATCTCGGGCAAAATATTGTACTTTGAAGTTGTTATAAGACTTCTTTGACAGAGTTTGAGTCGCTGTTTTCATACCTTTTTATGTCTTTGTACTAAGCTAAACATGTGCCAGAGCTTTCTTTGTACTGACTGACATGAAATAGATATTGATCTTCAAATCTAACTCCGGGAAAGACGGCAAAGTGGTGCATTTCACAAAATGTCAGTTTGTTCCTTTTAAGTGAAAATGCTGACTATTATTTCTGTTACAGACAAGTACTATGACAAGATTTAGTGTGAGTGCAGGTTAATGTAGATCATGTGCTGTAGATGCTTAAGCTCAGTCTTTAAGGTTATCCGGTCGTTAAGTGATGACACGACGAATCCTACTTCCGGGCCTAAAGTAGTCTGCGTTTAATATGGCTTTTGTGTTGTTAACATGTTTAATGTTTTGTATTTTCTTCTATTTGATCTCAAAAAGCTCCTGAAACAGTCAGTGATCACTGTTGACCTCCCTCGGCTTTTATTACCACTAATCATTTATTTAAGCTCAGTTTTTAAAACCTTAGGATGTAACTACAGCCCAGCCCATGCAGCAGTATATGAATGACTAACCTCGTATTGTGGATGGATTATCTCAGTTGTTCTCCTGGCTGGAGTTTGGTCCTTTTACAGCATCCTGCCATGCGATTACATTTGTTCCTGACCACCGAGAACACTCACGTTAACTTTTATCGAGTGGAAAAAAAGTTAGCTTGTTTATATTATGCTAACATAGCTGTGTCGCTAGCGGTCACGTAGCACATCATTATATACCAGCTAGCCAAACTTCAGTAACCCTACAAACGTCACTGCTGTTTAGTTTTCTGTCTTCATTTATGCTGGAAGTGATAGCAGAGCTGTACGTTTGAATTTGTTTCCAAAACCCCGCAGTCAGGACATGCTATATTGTATTTAGATAGAAGCTAGCGAGCTAACTCCCTGCTAACTTCTAACTCCGTTAAATGTCATAAATGTCCGTTTTCATGGATGCCTGGATGTTAACCTCTGGGTGGTCTTGGGTCGATTTGTGCCATTTTTCATTGTTCGTATACACGCCATTTGCACTGTGTTGAACGGAATATAGCCAACTTTCCCAAAAAAAAGTCTGGTTACATATATTTCAAAATTCCAGTCTGACTCCCTTAAATTAGCTTCAGTGGCTGAGCTACAGATAAACTTACACTATTGGTCCTAGTGGTCGATTTGTGCCCCATTGAAACCCATTATAAACGCTATTTCCCATTCCACGGTCATTACAACCAAATAATGGGCCATCTTCCGAATGTTGGTGGTACTCGGGAGTCCGGGCCTTGGAATTGTATCTTTTGGGAAATATTTGATTTCTTTGTTTTTTGGGGCTAAAAAAAACAGTGCGGCCATGTGACGAAACTGGGATATAAAGGGTTAAAATCCGCGAAATGTAATTAAAACTTGATATGAATATTTCAAGGAGAAGTAGGTCTAAAAGATTGGCTAATTTAAAGTGGAAAAAAATATTAATATATAGATATTTTATGGCACTTTTCATGGCGTGGTCGATTTGTGGCTCTAAGCCCAATAGTGTATGCATTTTTCTAGGACCCCCCAGAGGTTAAACTCAATTGTTACACCTGGTAGAGCAGAACGCTGATCATTTTATTAAAGATGAAAGACTTTAGACAGTTTTTCAACTCTCAGTAATGCCATAGTGATCGTTTGATATATGGACCTGCAGCGGAGTTTAGGCCCAGACATGGCTAGTGACGTCAGACTGAACGACCGGATAGTGACAAAATACAGAAGAAAAAAAAACTTTTAATCACATCATCTATCCTCATTTTCTGCCATGTTGCAACATTTTTACTAAATATAATGAGACTAGATTTCATATGTTATGATATAACTTTTTTATGTGCGGGTCTGTGACATTAAATGCAGATATAATGTAATGGATGCTGACCAGGAGTAAAGCTTCAAAGTCCAAATAAAACACAAAAAACTACAGTCAGACATGTATCCTCTTTTTTTATTCCTCTCTCATTCTTTTGATGTCTCTATTTCTCATTCACCCTAGCTGTCTTAATCTTCTATCCAAATTTAAATCTGCACAGTTTATGACCCTCCCTCCCCATCCCTCAAACCACTTCAGCAGATTTCAAAACCGTTTTGCATCTGGAGTTTATCACTCGTGACATGGACTTTAAAAAGGGGGAGGGGGGAAAAAAGACCCTCTATTAATTGTCCGTATAAAGAATAATGAAGAGGTGCAGAGTTATCCGAAGAGAGCGGCTCAGGTCCTCCCTTTTTGTCGTATAAAGGATTCATCTCAAAAGCAAAAGCTTTTGTGGTGCAAATTACACCGCTTCTAAGGACACCAATTTTCTCCTTTTAACTCCTTAGGTGCAGTGTATCCCCGTTTGTACACCAGACATTCAAATATCACACACCATGAAATTTCCAAAATTCTAAACCAGTGCTCATTTTGAGCATTTCTGCCTGTTTTGCCGCGTTTGCTGCATTCCGGCTGTCCGCATCCTCACTTGCTCAGCATTAATTTTTCCTGCAACACCACATATGCACGAGTCCTCATTATCACATAATTGATACATAATTTAGCTGAAGTCATGGGAAGCTAATTGCCTGTCATTCTGTGATATTAAACATTTCACACCTTCCCCTGTCCTCATCAGACCTTCACTCTAAAGGACATCGAGCAGACAAGCCTAAATCTTTGTCTGCTTGTTTGTCCTTTCACTTTTTAGGACAAGATGTTTAAAAGAAGCTGACGCTAAGTTGAGCTTTAAGGTCACATGAGTGCAGTCTAACCTAACTTGAACCATTGAGAAACTACAAAGCTGCATGCCTGAGGTACTGGCCAATATTAACATCCTCTTAATATGCTTCTGTCAAGAGGAAATAACTATTATAACAGCTGAAGACAACAGGAATGTTTACAGAAGCCAAATTACTCTCCAGACTTACGCATCTAGTTAATGCATGCATCATTAATATATTTTTAATGATTCAGGATCCTCTTAGGACTATTTTTTTCATATATATATATTTTTTTTTTTAAAAAACTCAAAAGGCTTTCCTAGAAAGCAGTATAACTGCTGACTTGGATTATCCTGGGGAATAGAGTGAAATTGAATTGCGGTGGAACTCAGCTGACTGCATGAGAAAAGCACAGAATCTTAAAATAGCAGTCCATTTCATTTCCAAGCAATGGATTTGAAAATAGTTTTCCTATCTCCAGAAATGAATCTCCAGTGTCTCAGAAAACTTCTTGTGACATCTGGTGCTCTCTCAATATTTTTGAGCAAAGATGTAGCCGGGCAGCATACCCAATCGCGCCGTGCATTACAGCTGAAAGAACGAGATACAGATTGGTGTTTGGCATCCCTTTCTTCTGAAGCTGCCTCTGAACCCCATTAAAGCACGACAGCTAAAGTTTCCAGCACAATAATGCCACATGTTCGCTGTGCATCAGTGGCTTCAGCACAGACAGAGGATTCACAGTTTAACCTCATCATCCAGTTGTAGATATTAATGAGAGGAGGATGACTTCATCTGTCATTCCCCATTTTGTGTGTGTCAGCCTCCATCCATAAAACAATCAGTCAGGTGGACTTGTAGGGCAGTTGGTTTTGCCCACAGAGTGACTGTGTTTTTTTAATGGCTGCCCATTATTCATTCCCTCGGATTAACACATAATTCCTTGCGTTGACACACTACCCCATTTATTTTAGATTAATCCTGGAAATGCTACAGGTCAGAGTAATGTGTGGACTGTAAATGAAGCATTGAGCAGAGGGAGCTTTTACTCATAAGACGACTGTCTCCACCCAGTGGTCGGTTTGGAAACTGAACGCAAACATAAAGGAGCTTGACTGTAGACAAGATATGTTTCCATATTGTTGCATAATATTATTCATGTAACCCTCCAAGACCACTTCTTAATTTCTCTCTCCCATCTCTCCTCTATTTTCTTTTCTTCCTCTGATTTCCCCTTGATGTCTCTAAGTCCTCTCCCTAAAATCCACTCGGGTGTGCCTAATGAATAGCATTCATCAAAGTCCCTTCCCTTTGATCAGAGCAAATCCACCATGCCATGCTTTGTGCTCGACTCCCTACTGTAATGCCACTGTGGACACTCCCTGCAAGCAGCCGTGCTCATAAGTCTTCTGTGTTGGAACAAAATAGGGGTTTGCTTATATGCAAGGTATTAGGCAACTGACCTCTGCTTTTAATGATACATGTTTAGTTTGGGGCTCGTTACTGTGTGATGCATCTCCGTAACTCTGGCTTAGTCTGAGGTGAGGCAACAAGAATCAGCCTTTTAAAACAAGTATCTGCAAGCAACTTGCACATGTAGTTGGGTTTTTTTTTTTGTTTTTGCCATGGACACCTAATTAGGCCAACAACACCAACAATCCACAGTCTGTTTTGACCCCCAAAGCAAATTAAACTAATGAGAACGGAAATATGATTCTGACAAAGTGTCAAGTCAGGACAGGTGCAGAAGGACGAAAGAGAGAAGATTCCTTCTGAGTGGATAAATCCATTAACTAATTTAACAGTTAACCTTCATTGCACACTACCCCTCGCCCCATCCAGCACCACAACAATTATATCTGACTCTACGATATGAGCTCTGTGCCTAACATTAGCATTCATCAAGCTTTAAAGAGGAAGTGATGGAAGGGGGGTCTGCAGCTGGAGCTGGTGTCATGTCTGGCAGGGAGACCCATCACTTGTTCAGACAAAGCTCCCAATCAGGGTGGAGATATATGACATCAAATTAAGCACTGATGAATGAAGCCTGAGAATATGAACCATTTAAAATCCATCCTCTTCACCAGTTTTACCGTATCGCATGAAAATGGCCGAACAGTCCATGAGATTATTGCCATTTTCAGAAATTACCTTGAGCGCAGCTCGGCTATATCTATTAGCAGATAATATTATTAGGTTATTTACCATTATTAGAAAACATAAATAGGATTCGTATATAGAAGCAAATAAAAATTCTGTTCTAGTTAAGAACCAGAATAAAATGTGCGCACATTGTAAATGTGTGTGTCCGTGTGTGTGTGTGTTTAAAGTACAGGGGCATCTAGATGTGTTTAATGACTGCATGCTCTTGTAAACCAGTATCCAAAGGGTAAAGAAATAAATCTTGCTTTTTTTTATTAGATCACATCCTAAAACCATACTGAAACTGACAGTATATCGAATAGGAACCCCGGGCGAGTCCTGCTTACACCCCCGCCATGTACTGTGATAGAAAAAACCATTAAAGTCATAAATAGAAAGTTTCTAATGAAATATCAATTAGGCCATAAGAGAAGGCCAGCACTACATTTTACGAGTACAGAGCTCATTAAGAGGACTACTAGCAAAGCTGTGAGATCATTTTTTAATTCCCCACTGATAATCCAATTAGTTCGCAGTGGATTTCTCCAGGTTTAAAAATCTTTGTTAGTGGAATAAAGTTTCACTGTACAAAGGATTTATAAATCTCAAAAGCTCCTTAAATATCAGTTATGATGAGCAAATGGAGGATAAATTCACAGCTACAGTATTCCTAATGATCGCACATTTTTAGTAAGTAATACCAATCAGTCCTGCCACACGTGTATAATTTTATCTGAAGCTCAAGCTTTCGTTTATGATCCTGTTGCTCATATTTGCTGTTTATTATTATTATTAATGGGAGATAATTTTGGTAGCGTCAACTCTAGTAATAGTCATCTCTGCAGTTGTTGATATTTCAGCACTTGGCATGGTAGACAATAAGAAAACATGTATTTTTCATCAGGCATCTTTTCCCCCCTTTCCTCACTGACCTTCAGCCCGTGAAAATTCAACTCAATAATTCAGTATGCTCTGCATTCACCCCCCCTTTGGACACATACACACTAAGCGCATACGTGCACCACACAAACACACACATACAGCTTCATGGTAATGTGATATATGGATTGTGATTGTTGCTCCTGGGGAATGTGTTTTCCTACTGACAGCTGACTTGTATCTTCACCTATATTTTGTGTTGGATTACATTCGTTTTCCTCTGTGATTTTTCTCTCCCCCTTATCGTCGCTCATCTGTTTTGCTAGCAACCAATGGCTATAAGCACATAAATCCAATTTTCCCATTTCTCTCATTTCCCACTGCTGGGATCAGTGGGTTGATCTAATTGGCTTGAAAGTGGAAACATGTTTTCCCATCTCTGTTTTTTGCTTTGGCCACACGATTTCTTATTTTACTACAATTCCCCTTTTCATCATCCTCATATGAATTTGATATGCATATATATGCATTTTATTGGGAACCATGTTTACATTAAATAAAGTAAAATATGTGTATATACTTGCACATAATCTAAAGAAAGAAATGCACCCAGGTGCTTAAACAACTTCAAATTGGCTATCCTAATTCCAAAACACAGGTGGATTATAATGGTGACCGAAGAGGTGTGGCTGAAGCCAGAGCTTATCTTATCACACACAGCATTTTTCTGTATTTGAACTCACACTCTTGAAATGTTGCATCAATTATACATGCAGTAGGCACGATCCATTTTGTACTGCGTCGTCCTCGGCTGTGTCTGCGTCCTGTTTAATTTCACACCTGACTGTCCCAGACACAAGTGTGGCAGTCTACCTCCACTTCCTGTTAATCTATCACAGACAGCGCCGCAATCCACCTCCATTTCATTTCACACATACAGTGAGATCTCCCAATGTCACTCCAATCTGATTCATCCATGACCTCCTGTAAAAACACCCATTACTGCAACTGCAGAAACAACGCTGTGTCTGATGCTTGAAAATTGAGTGTTTGGGGTAGAACTGGTAGTGCAGTAATGTGTAATCTTAGTAAGAAATGTCTTGTATATCTGAAACAGTATTTTTTGAAAGAATTTTTACACATATGGTGATGAAGAGACAAAAAAATCGATCCTTGACATTGAGAGTATAGTGTTACTATTTGACAGGGTATTAAAATTAGAAAGTAAGTTTGTCAGAACTTTTCTTTGTCTCAGAGTTTATTCTTTTAAGGCTACCAGTTGTGACTGCATTTATAGAAAGTGCACACTTGCAATTGGATCCAATTTTACATTCATCTGCCCCAGGGTTGCTTTGATATTCTTAGATGAATATGGTGAAAAGCTAATGTGTGCATTTGACATTATTACAGTGAGAGGAAAGATGATCTGTAGTGCTGTTTAGCTGCATGCCAAAGTAGATGATCTGAATAAAAATATTCATACAGAGTTACGCCAGCACTTTCACACGCCCACCACCACTTGAAGGAAATTCCGGTGTGTTGATGCGTTTTCAGGAGAATAGCTTTGTTGCATAATTGATGGTGTACGAAGAGCTTCCTGTTTATGTGAAGTATAATCCCTGTTTTGTTTCATTTCATGTCATTAGTGGACAGATACGAGTTGTTGAGTTGGATTGCAATGCAGTCAAAAGTGCTGCATCAGCAGGCGCAAAAGTGTCACTACAACAGCTGTACAACCCAAAAGTTTGCCAGTGAGTCTGTCACTAATCATTAGGTTTTTTTCCTACGGGCTGCTAAACTTTTCTGATAATGTTTACAAAGCTGGGAGCTGAGAGCAGCTCTTACAGAGTAACTGAGAAAAAACTCTAAATTAAGGTGGAGAAACGGGTTCGGAGTTTTCTTATGGGTTCCATGATTTCTTTTGGGTTTTGTGAAGGGATTGTGTTCTGCGTCTACAGATCTATCGTTTTTGGTCCATCCTGTTCCCCCTCTCCTGTCTCACACTATACGGCCCGATGCTCTGATGCGACCTGAGTGCTCACACTGTGCGTCCATAAAAATGAAGTTAACAGAAAATCTGTCGCTCGCTCTCCCTCTCTGTCTTTCACTCACACAGACACGCACACCACCATCAACTTTGCTAAATTGCTAATGAAAAACATTGATCAGGCAGCTGTGATTGAGCAGCAATGTAAATCCAACTATTTTCACGGTTGTTGTGGTCGTGATCATTTTGTGAGGCCACATCGAAAAGGCTCGGATGAGCTTTCCAAAGTTCTACAAGTTGTGCCTCCATCGCTTGTGTCCAGATCACACGCTGCACTGCCGTGCTGCTCCGTCTTTTTCACCGACATTTATGTGTTTCGCGTGCGCAGTGTGAGCAGCTCCAGTGACACCCTCACGACGGACGTGAGGATTTCAAACAGGTTTGAAATCCCCCGACCAAGCGATTGATGATCGGGAGCTGGTCGTGAGGTGTTAATCGCTTCTCGTTACCCCACGTATACTACACGATGCACGACGCACGATGAAGGCCAGAATCGGGCCGATCACCAAAACGGTCGCACGACTGAAAAATCGGCTCAAAATGGGCCAAAAATGGCACAGTGTAAGCCCAGCTTAACTGTCATCGGACTCTTCCCCTTGTCACAGCTTCCCTCAATGCTATGCACCCTTGTTACATGTTTTCCCCCTAGCTTATTAGTTTTGAATTCTTGGCTTCAGCCCTGCCTTGTTTTGCCTTTTTTCTTTTATTTTGAAATTCTCCAGTATTAAAGTTGTTTTGAGTTCATTTCTTGTCCCATGAGTCCTGCATCTGGGTCTTAATCCTGCCTGTCACACGCTAAATTACATAATTCAATTAAATGGAGTAAAATTTCATTAAACAGTTAAAATATCTTTTATGTTCTATTTATTTGATACATTATTTCAGACAATTCCAAAACGCCTTTTCAATAATGAAATAAAGAGATATATTACCTTTTTAATACTACTTTTTAATTTTATTTGGTGATTCTTTAATGTACATTTTATCAACTGACAACTGGTGATGCAGAGAGTGCATTTTTAGTTTGATTGTATTCTCTTTTTGCCAGAGTTGTATATAATTTTACTCTCACTGTGTTCATTTCAATTTGCTGATGAGCTGATCGTGGTTCGTGAAGTCACCAGACATCATGATATTATATTAACACTGTTTAAGACTCCAAATTTTAGCTGTGTGTCTTAGAAATTAGGTTTAAACCTGACTTTAGGCAGCTGTTCCTTCTAAGTTGTATTTTTACAATAATCCCTTTGTCAAATAAAACCTGTAAAGGGATCCTGAACCCTGAGACTTCATAAGACTTGAATATCTGCCTCCTGAGGTGTAACTGACATTTTAAAGGTCTATGAATATAAATTGCAGCTTTGGAGAAATTTACGATGTGGGTCATGATTTTGAAACTTAGAAGTTACTACCTGGGAACAACGTATCAATATATTGCTTCCATGCATGTTCTACATTATTTTAAAGGATTCCCATTGCTAAATCTGAATGTTCGAAACATTTTTAAAAGACAACAGCAGTTTCATAGAAAAGGTTTATTAAAATATTATGCAGCGGTGCCTATGTGCTAACATTAACCGCCAGTTTACTAGTCTGTAGTGCACACTCTAAATGTATGGCATTTAAAGAGCCACTTAAGCTCATCTGATCATGGATATGTTCAGCAGCATTCTAGAACTTGCAGGCCTCCTCAGTCTCTCTGTGTTGGTCTTCAGGGAGCGGAATCGCTTTCCTGACCTCAACAGAGAGAACAGTCTGTTGTTGGGATGGCTGAGGTCCTTCACGATCTTCCTGGCCTTGGTCCAGCACCGCCTGCTGTAGATTGAGTGCAGGTCAGGGAGCTCGGAGCGGATGGTGCGCTCAGCTGACCGCACAACCCTCTGTAGAGCTCGTCTGTCCTGCATGGTGCTGTTCCCGAACCAGGTTAAGATGTTTCCTGTCAGGATGCTCTCTATGGTGCAGGAGTAAAAGTTCCTGAGCACCTTGGAGGGCAGTTGGAAGTCTCTCAAGCGTCTGAGGTGGTAGAGACTTTTTCACCACGGTGTTGATGTGACAGGACCATGACAGGTCCTGCGTGATGTGAACTCCGAGGTATTTGAAGCTGTCCACTCTCTCCACTGGGCACTCGTTGATGACGGGGGTCTGGTAGTTCCTCTCCTGCTTAGTGCTGAAGTCCACTATCAGCTCCTTTGTCTTACTGACGTTTAGAAGGAGGTTGTTCCTCTGGCACCAGTTCTCCAGATTCTGTAGCAGGTGTTGTGACACCTTTTAAAGTTGTTTGATACGGTGGCCCTGAGAGGCCAAACGGACTGCAACTTAAGAAAATACCAGCAATAAGAAAAACGCTGCAAAAGCACAACGGAAATACGAAAACAACAACGGAAATAGGAAAAAAGAGATTTCCAAAAGCACAAGGGAAGTGTTTCTGGGGAGACAATAACCCGACGGACCAGTTGCAGGAACCCAAAACATGGTAGGTGTGTTTTATCACGATTCATATAATACTGATGACGGTTTTTTAGGCTAATAGTTAGGCTAACATACTTACCTCTCATCTTTTCTTTCCTCAGAAACTGCAACTGGTCCGTCAGGTTATTGTCTCCCCAGAAACACTTCCTGTGTGCTTTTGGATTCATCTTTTTTTTTTTCCTATTTCCGTTGTCATTTTTCCTATTTCCGTTGTGTTTTGTGTGCTTTTGCAGCATTGTTCTTATTGCTGGTGTTTTCTTAAGTTGCAGTCCGTTTGGCTTCTCAGGGCCACCGTAGTTTGAGGCCTGCTACCCTTTGTCTACCAATGTCTGTTCTCAGTCAGTACAATATATGTTCGTATTATTGTTTCTCAATTAGAGCACTGCTGAGTATATTAAAAACAAAAAAACAAAGCAGCTAAAGACCAAACTAGATATACTAATTATTTCTCATCTATAAGATGACTTTCAGTCATGTAAAAGTCATACGTCAAAAATTATAGCCTGCCTACCTTAAAAAACTGGTTAGTGAAATCATATTTTGAAGCCTTGACCCTGTTATTTTGGCAACTGCCAGTGTGTGTGTGTACATGTGTGTGTGTGTGTGTGTGTGTGTGTGTGTGTGTGTGGGGGGGGGGGGGACTTGTTTAAACATCTTTGTGAGGACTAGAAATTGGCATGCTACTATACTTGTGAGGACAGGCAGTCATCTGTGGGGACCAAACGCTGGTCCTCACAAATGTGAAAGCATTTTTGAAGCTCAAAAAGTGGTTTTAGGGATAGGGTTGTGTTTAGGGTAGGGGTCACTTCTCATTGATAGGGTTGGGTTATGGGGCTAGGAAAACTATTATGTCAATTTAAAGTCTTGGCTAAGATTTGAAAGCGTTTGTGTGTGTGTGTGTGTGTGTGTGCGCCAAAGTGAACTGTATGGATGTTTTATAGGTACGGACATATTATTTATGGTCTGATGTACACACACACACATATATATATATATATATATATATATATATATATATATATATATTAGGGGTGCAACGATATTCGTATCGATATTGAACCGTTCGATACAGTGCTTTCGGTTCGGTACGCATATGTATCGAACAATACAACATTTGTAATTTATTTTATCAACTTTCCTTCTGACGATGCTGTCTGTGTTGAGCGCTCAGTGAATCTGCGTTCGACTACTCCGCCTAGGCTGCACTGTCGAGCGCAGATCCACTGAGCGCTCAACACAGACAGCATAGTCAGAAGGAAGAGCGCAGGGCAAGCTAGCAAGACAGAAGTTAAGCTCTCCTTGCAAGACGGACCTCCCCCACCCTCATTCAGATCTGGCGTTTGGAATTATTTTGGTTTTCATGTGACGTATGACCCTGAAGGTAAGCGAGTCATGGACTAAAGTAAAACAGTATGTTGGATGTGCCACGCAATGCTTAATTACATGGGTGGGAACTAGTGTGTTAGCGCAGTTAGCTCGTTAACGTGTTGGCCGTCTAGCCCCATGCACGGGGCGATCGGCGGTAGCTCGTTAACGGAGATTTGCCGTGTTGTGGCGTTAAGGTCATTTCAACGAGATTAACCTGAAAGCACTAGTGGGAACACAACGAATATGACTGCACATTTACATCATCCTAGTGCAAAGACAAAAACAACAAGCATGCTACTAACTTTAGCCGAGTCATTTAGACAGCTGCTAGCACATGATTCTCCTTATGCTGCTGAGAATATAGCCCAGAAGAAGCGGATAGTATAGCTTTTATTTTGGAAAGAGACATTTCTCTGTAATAAACTCTCTTTTCCAAAGATGAGTGATTCCTCAATCAGATACAGGGCTCGCAAAATCGCTAGCCCGACGTCCTGGGGCTAGCGATTTTTTTCAGACGGGCTACCCTGCCCGTCGGGCTATTGTAGGAAGGAAAAATCTATGTCAATGCTTTTGCATTCTTTCAGAAATGTAGCTGGGTAATTATGTCATTGGCATCGGTGAGCCACTGTCAATATGTGACATATTGAAATCGCGTTTGAATTTGCGCTTGTTTTTTTGCTTTCACTTTGCAATCGTGCCAACGGTGTATAGAGAGCAACAGCACTGATCTGTGAGTGATGATAATTTGTGAACCAATTCCTCTGACATCGTCTTATTAATCGTTAGCTTACTATGCAAACATGACAAGTGAAATCTTCCGCAGCTTAAACATGTGAGAGGTTGATCGCGCAGAGCATCGCTGAGCATTGTGTGAGTCCGTGTGTAAAAGCAGCAGTATATATATTTCAGTTCTGCTGAGCCAAATAAGACAGGTCGGGGTGAAGAAGTGACAGCCAAAGAAAAGCTTACCACAAAACGGAGAAGTTATAACAAATCAGACTATAAGGCAAAAAGAAAGTGCAGCTTTATGGTTTCATGGACAAAAGAATTTCTGTGGCTGCAATATGACGAGCTAAATAACCAGGGCTGCACATAAGTGGTCCGCAGGTGCGCATTCGCTGTCAAAATAAAAAACGCGCACAAGGGTTAGGGTTAAATTTAAAAACTGTACTTTTGAGTTAAAATATATATTTATAATTTTAACAAATGACAAATTAAAAAGGCATGAACATTTTTTTTGTATCGAAAAAATATCGAACCGTGACACCAAAGTATCGAACCGAACCGAACCGTGAATTTTGTGTATCGTTGCACCCCTAATATATATATATATATATATATATATATATATATATATATCTCAATTAAAAGTGCTTCAGAAGTAGGGATGGGAATTGATTCCAATTCCGTTATCGGATTCTCATTGGCTCCACTTTGAGAGTCACCACCATCTCTAAGCAGCCTACTAAAGACATTACATTCATGCTAATTAATTACATGCTATGTGGTCAAATATGTATGCATGTTGGAGGATTTCCCCTCTTTGTTGTGATCAGTGTTGGGGTCATTACTCAAAAAGGGTTAAGCAAAAAAAGTTTTTACACATATTACACACTTTTCTTAAAAGTAATGCAGTAGTTACTTAACTACACCCAGGAAAACGAAATTCATTACACTCCTCGTTTTGTTACTTTCATGTTAATCTGTAAAATGATCTGAAACACACCATCTCATAATTACCAATTAAAAATATAAACCTGAGGCTAGCCCCACACACCAACCCAAATCCCAAACCTAATGAGGACACGCATATCTTTCTCTTAGGATTTAGGTATGGGCACAAAGGCGACAACACAAATCAAAGAATAAAAAGTCGCACAAAGAGACTTTAAAGCGACGCGATTCTACAGGTAGAAACATGAACAGGTAGAAACGGAGATTGTAGCCAGACTGCTCGTCACTTTGTTACCTGTCGTAGTTCACCAGCGGCTGACTTCACTGCAAATGACGTCTCACTTTATTTAGCCAAGTTAAACATAACTCTGGGTGCTTGGCTAGCTTAGCATTAGCATGCTGTCTTGTTGTTGTGCAGGTGCTGCAAAAAGCCGAATTTGTGTTAGCAGTATAATACAGCTGTTTCTATCCTAGAGCAGTCTCCACTTTACTATCGCGCTTTCGTCATTTTGTGCAAAAATAAAACTAATGTCTTTACAAATACAGACAACGCCACTATTTTCCTCCTCCGACACACGAACTGAAATCAGCTGATCGCAAGAACCAATAAGAGGGAGGCAGACTAACGAATCCAAGGAATTGGGACTATTGGGAACCGGTTCTTGATTCCCATTCCTACTCAGAAGGCACCAACACACAGTCAAGAGGTCAGTGACTGGAGTTTGATGTAGTGAGGCTTAATAGACCACTGCCTACTACAGCTGCCTGTGCTGGCATTCGCCTTACTGTGGTAACATCCTTTATTATTTATAATTTTCAGCCTTAATGAAATTTAAACAGATGTATTCTGAATAAACCACCGCTGTACATTTGTCATGAAGGCCAAAATTAGATCGCACCTTCACTCTGAGTCACACCTGGGTCAACCTTTCTTTCACTGTGGTTTAGTGCAGTTCCTCACTCAGAATTTGTGTCTCTGAAAGAATGCTGGCTTCTTTCTATATCATAAGACGAGGATTTTTCTGTTACAGAGCCGTAGGCGCTGCATCCTTTCCTTGTGTTAAACCTTAAACTGCAAGTGCTTCTAGTTACTGCTGTCCTTTTATAGCTGCTATGAATCTGAGTCTTTGTAACGATGGTGTTTACACAAGAAGGCTGTGTGTATTCATTCATTTAAATTAAAGTGATGCACACGTAGCCCATAATACAGCAATAACAGTGATTTGCTTTTACACAGATAACAAATGAAACCAGGAGGAGTAATAGCGGAGTCGATGACATTGCTGAGCTTTCCTGATCTTTCAGGATGTTAGCCGGTGTGACAGCGTAAAAGCCCTACGTCATTTAGCACATTATTTCTCAGGTTCATTGCAGTACACATCTACAGTAAGCGAGCAGCTGAATGAAATGCTGGAGACAATGTTATCTGAAATTGAACTCAGTTTTCGAGCATGAAAGTTCCTATCGGGTAGAGATGGGACTGACCCTGAGAGATAAATGAGGCTGCGCAATTATGTGTCTTTATCAGGTTCAGACAGCCCTGGTGCTGGTCATTTGGGCTGTGTCCTTGTCATCATTTCATGAATGGCACGCTGGCCAGGAATTGCAGTGCCATCGTGGCTCCGTGGCACAGCGACAGGAAAGGTGCCTTTTAGGGTAGTTATTCTTTTTATAGAGCATTAAATCACTGATGCATGCTAGATGGGACAATTTAATGTTGGTGAAGGGGTTACACTTGCTTCCCTCACATCACTAAACCATATCAGAGGAGCTTTTTATGGTATGTTGTGTATATTCATATATATATATATCTCATGAAATACATCTAAAGGATACCTGTTAAAATGTTGAAGCAAGTGATAAATATCATGCACGTCACTGTTGTACCTGTGCTTTCCAATTGGTCTTTTTAAGATTATGATTTAATCCATTGCTACTGACCTTTTGTGCTCAGTAACATGCTCACACACACACACACACACACAGTGGAATGGTCATCATGTAGCATGCATGTGATGCGAGCTGACAGTGAAACACTTAGTGTCCGAGAAAAATATTCGGGCCAGTGAGCTGCTCACGCTGTCAGCAGGGCAGATGCAGTGGCAACAGGATGCTCCTTCCGCAGTGTGTTAGAGCACTGTCCTGGAAAACTAGTAAATGCCACCTGCTCCCGGAAAACAGCAGGTTGTTTGCTGGAAACAAATGACATCATTGAGATGCCAGTGCGGACTGACTGACACAGACGTTTATACTCTTTTGCAAAGATTAAATCAATAATAAGCATTTCACTGCATATCGTACTGTGTATGACTGTGTTTGTGACAAATAAAATTTGAATTTTTAATAGATGAGGACGGCAGAGGATGTGGAGGAGAACCCAGAGCAAACCTGGCTTTTGCTTTCAGCTGATTTTTGATGTACTTTGTGCTGTATTTCCTCATAGTGAAGTGTTCACCTCTTGGCTGCTTTGCTAAAAGTTTTTTCTTTTTGATTTGCACTCTTTAAGTTAAGGTGACAGGCTATTTTTTTCCCCTGCCACTCATTAATTCTATACATCTGAAGGATGAGCTGTGTGAAAAATACACTTGTTCATTTTTGAAACCGTGTAAAGCAGAAAATCATTTGAGGAGCAGCGAAAAAAAACAACACAAAGGCCTATTTATACCGTGGCTCATTTTCCATCAAATGCCACAAACCACATGGGCTTTATCTTCTGCAAAGAAACACTTCTCAAATTACTAATAGATCTTGAGAAAACAAAACCATTCTGTTGGATAGATAAGCTGTGTAATAACCCCGCTTTATTCCTGAGTATCAGCCAAGTGCGTAGACACCATTGAGATACACATAAGCATGATTAGGCAATGAGCAGCTAGTCTTTTCATAACTCGTTTAAGGGCCTCATTCCACTCCAGCTTGTCTTTGAGATAATGTCCTATTTAATTAGAAATTGGAGATATCACATTGTTTTTTAATGAGAGAAGCACTTTTCCAGAGCATATGAGGCATCAGAGGATCATACACAAGAAGGATAATGGCGACATGCGAGGGCTTGAGGGAGTCAAGCGAGATGCATTTTCGCTCAGCTGCTTTTTATTCCCTATTCTCAAAATGCTTTCCTCCAATATACCTTAGCATGGAAAGAGGGAGCACTTTGGGTGCAGTTCCATGCAGTGAATGTGTAAAAAGAGAGAAAGAAAACCCCCTGATTCACTCACCTATTTTAATCTCTTTCTAATATCCTTTTGTCTTACATTTACAGAAGTATACAAAAGAAAACACACAAACACACTATAATGCAGTAATTCACCATTGTAAGAACTCCTTTGTGATTTCCTGCTCATCTGCATGGTGGGAATGACATGCAAATGTATTTGTTTGCTTGGAGAGGACATGGTAGGGGAGCGGTGAGGCATGAAAGCTGGTGCTGCACTATCCTCTGCCAGCTCAGTGGCACGCTCGGGGGCTTTGACCTTTTACTGTGTCGGTGTCATGGGGTGAGGGGGTTTAGAAATATATGCTTTTCTTTGACCAGGGGCAACCAAAAATCCACCAACTGTTTTCATTTCTTCTGTGTCCAGTACCTGCTGGAGCCAATGAAAAAGGCCCTCGAGGATTTAAAGTTATATTGGAATTTGAAGGTTGCTAAATGCAACTCACACTGCCGATGCATCTCAGTTAACAAGGCCAGTTAATGACTTGTCAGCTGGCAAAGGTTAATGCATGATGTATCAGTGGAGCAAAGGGTAATTTGTAATAGATACACCTTCTTAGGGGAAGGCATGCATGAATTCATATTCGATTAGCAGGAAGAGCCAAAGTGGAAATCCTTCCAAGAACCTTAGAAAATAAGTCAGCTTCTACATGTCAAATAGGTCCTTTATAATGATTGTAATGTTGCAATCAGCCTTTAAACTCCCATTATTAGCAACATTTATACCATAAACAGGGACTCGCTTAGATTCCACATTCTCAGAAAGAAAGTACAAAGCCTGCTGCCTAAAGAGTGCTTTCCTTTTAGAGCTAAACCTAAAGTGGATATTAAGAATTAAAGCTGAGGAGAAAAGTGTTGGAAACCATAGCGCTGGTCTTCACATATGTGCTGAGATATCGATGCTGTCGACTTAATGAAAGGAATCCTGTCAACGGGTCTGCTGCTAATAAGAACTGCGCTATCATAACTGCGGTGCCCCACAGGCTGCAAAACGTCAATGACAGCATTGTTACTTGAATAAGAAATATCCCTGTGAGCAGCATGGCTTGAGCCATCAAACTGTGATCACTTGTAGTCGCAGGCAGGGAATAGATAAACCAGAGCTGCAGCCCCTGACAAAGTGCTGACAGACGCCACTGCTTTGCTTCACCACACATCCCTGTGATTTGTCACCGCTGTGTCACTGCTTAATGTGGAAAAGAATTATGATTGACACATATCCTGGACAAAAAGGAACAACAAATAATTCTGGACAATTACTGAAAACACATTCATGACAAATACTGAGACCTGACTCACATTTGTTCATTAAGTCGTCTCTTTCATTGTCTGCCGTTCATCACAGCAAGAAAATAATACAGAAACAGAAGGTCAAGGATTTCTAGCCCTAAAATCCCTTTTTTTTTTCTATACATCCTTTCTGAGAGTTTCCTTATCTTGATCCCTTCAGAAAAAATCTCAAACTTGGTCCCTTCTTGTAGCTTACCTACTTAGAGACTGAGCGCTGGCATTGTCTCCTCCGGCCACGCGTCCCCCTCGGTAAAGTCCTTCTCTGGAGGGCTGACACTGCTGGCTCTGTTAAGATTAGATTTGAATTTATGAAGATTGCCTTACCTGGTGCACTGCCGTAATCTATGCTGGAGTAGTAATTCACGTTTAGACTCTCATTTCCAATGCAGTCAAGAAGACCCATATTTCACAGTGACAGTGTAATCACAGGTCCACATTAAAAAGTCATTATTGTTTAAAATCGTCGGCCTGACTGAGAAAACACTGACTTTACTATTGTTGTTCTTCCCATTCACTTGGGTGTTTACCCAAGAACAGAGGCCGCTGTGATTTAAATGTGCGCTTACTGCCTTATTGATCACATGAGGTCTTGAACACACACCACTGGATAAAATCATTGTCTGTTGGCTCCACTTGAGCTTTTTTTTTCCTGATTAGCAGGTAATCTCAGTAACAAGCTTTGATCCCTGTAGATTAGCAAAGGCATAAGTGCAAACATGTTTGTTCTGATAGCTCAAATGTGCTATAATCCGTCTCTGCTTTATTGCCAAGTGGTCTTAGATGTGAAGGTTTTTGTGTGTTTTTGTGTGTTTATCTGTAATAATACCCAGCTTTGCTTAATGCTTGAGGTTATGTTATGTGGTTTATAAAGTAATGGATCCAATTACTTGTTTTACATCCCAGACACCAAAACAGCCAGCTTATTAAAACAGGCTTTTAATTATTTTTCATCACGTTGAGACTCTGTCTTGTTTTCCAGTTAGTAACTCTCACCAGATTTCGCCTGTAACTCCTGCCTCTCGTTGCATGAGATTTCAAGGTGCTAAGCTTTTCATCTTGATTTCATTGCGTGACAGAGGGAGGAGGGAGTCATTTCTTCCCTATAAGCTGCATAAGTCCTCAGGCATAGTGTTTTACAGTTGACAGATCAACACATGAGACTGGCTTTGATCCTGATGCTGGAGGTCCTAGTCACTGACTCTCTTTCAGTAACAGGTAAAATCAAAGAACAAAGAAACGTTAGACTCGGTTTATTTGATCACGACATTATTGTTCGTCTTTTGAAATCACTCTAAGGGATGTTAACTTATAGAAATTCAGTTGTTGTTAGAAATATTAATGGTAGTCAAGCAAATTTGATTAAATTAGTGATTGTAGTGTTGTTGTTGTTGTTGTTGTTAAACCTCTTTCTGACCTTATCAGGATACATTCACTGGTCCACCATTATTGACCTCCTTCTCCATTCAAGCTTTAATCAGCATGACTTCAGTGAGGATCAATAACTTCTTTTCATTTTTCACACTTTTCACATTTTTTTTACAAATCAATATATGCCTGATGGGTTGTTCTGCAGTCACCCCTCCATCCTCACACCAAGGATGACTAACACTGTCTTCATTTGGCTTTTCCTGTTCGTGTCAAAAATGCAAAGTGAAGTCATTTCTTCTCTTTTTTTTCCCCTCTTCAAGAAATGTATTTAATACAAACCAAGGAAATTAAGAGTTCAGATTCAGTGTTAGAACTGAAATTGCTCTGTACTTATGTACAAGAGCGTTTACTTCCTCCTTGATCCATTTAAAGCCATTTAAAAAATGACCCAAGTGCTACGCATGTGTTGTCATGGTCTGGTTGGGCACCTGCAGGTCTCAGACAGCGGCTCCTCCTCCTTTAGGCGGAGTCCGGTTGCCCCTCCCTGGCTGACCACCTGTGAGCAATCGTGCCAGCGGTATATCAGACCTGCGCTCTCAACCACTCATCGCCTGAGTATCTGCTATTCCCATGTTAGTTCAGTGGAGCATCCTAAACCTTGTCTTAACGCCGTGTGATGACTGACCTGTCTTTTCTTGTCCTCAGCGATAGCACCCGGAGTGGAGATCTTGTTCCCCTCGCTCCCGTCCTCCTGGACCTGGGCCGCCAGCTGCTCACACAACGTGGCCTGCCGGCCCACTGCTCACCTGCCTGCCTCCCCACGCCTCGACCGCTTCCGGGTTTTCCGCTCCACCTGTCCCCTCCATCTGAAACCAAGTAAGGCAATTCAATTCAACTGCGGAGGATTATTGGTTGTCTGCTGGATCCCTCTGATCGTGATCTCCTCTTGTTCCAGTGCCCCGGCCCCTACCTAGTCCTGTTTCTACCTCCCCGCTGTCCCCGCTGTTCAGCCGTCTCCTAGAGGTGTCTAGGTCGCCCTCATTATCACAGACGAATCCTACGCGCCACTAGTGTGGTGGCGTCGCTTTGTGTTTCACCTTTGTTTTCCTGTGGGCGGAAATAAATCATTTGTTTTCTGTCACCTCGCTTCCGGGTTGGTTTCTGCGCCTGTGTCCATCCCTGTTCCCTCGTGCCGTTGAGCCGTGACATGTGTTATTTCAACAATAGAGGGGCAATGTGGTTTCTATGAAATGCATATCCAACCCCAAATCAATGGGGATTACAGAGCCTTTGTTAGTGCTGAAGCTTTGTTTTCCTTCAGATTTATGATCGTTGTGGGGAGCTGGCAGGAGCCTGTGTGATTACTGCTTACACACTGATTTATACCTCACTTTTAATTATCTGAGGGGGTCTACAGCTTGTGTGCCAATACATCCTTTCTTTTGGGACCCGGAGGAGGAAAAGGAGCCCTCTCTGGTTTCCGCCCCCCTGCTTGTTCCCTCTTTCCGTCTCTGGTACGAAACTTAACCAGAGATGTGCTGCACCTCTGGCAGCGTCCCACTCCTCCCCAGAGTCAGGCAGACTGATGTCTCTGACATTCATACACAGTGTGGGATCTGAAAAGAGGCTTAAAGGAAATATGAAGCTGCTGTCCACTGGATATGTAACTGTGAATAACACTCTCCAAAGGCCTATAAATTTTATATTGTGAGAGTCACACAAACCACTTCTGTGAGCCCATCTTCTTTGTAAAAATACAATAGCCAGGTTTTATTCCAACAACAAGCTATTGATAAGGATACTAAGGATTTTGTTTAGACATGATTTAAGAAATCTATTAGATCCTAAACCCAGAAGATGATTGAATAAGAACACAATCAGTGACTGTTTTAGTCATAATAGATGTGTTTATCGTCTAATCCTCCATGTAATATATTATTTATGATGCTGGTGAGACACAAGTGCCATTTTGGTTAGAAGATGTACATTATGATACTAGAAAAAGAGAATCCAGAGACTTGGTCAACCATCTGTTTTTGAATGACACTGGGTTAAAACCAAGTAAAAAAAATAAGTTTGCAAAAGACCAAATACTGTGTTATATATTATTAGAGTAAATTACAATGAAATCTGTGATTTAACCAGAGGTGGCAAAAGTACATACTTTCTTTAATTAAGCAGAAGTACAGATACCTGTTAAAAATAGTCCAGTAAAAGTTGAAGTACTGAAGGAACCTTTTTACTCAAGTAAAAGTGAAAAAGTACAGGCTCTGAAATGTACTCAAAGTAAGAAAGTAAAAAGTAGCTTTTTGAAGGTCGGTTCTACTCTCCATTTTTGTTCAAAGGTAACTGAACATTGTGCTATATTAATATAATACAAAATATTAGTACATGAGATCACAAATATTGTTTGAATTTAAATTTAAATTCTAGTGAATGTACTTAGTTTGAATCTGTTATAGTGGACATAAGCAGTCAAAGGTCATTTTAAAACCAACTGTTTTCTGTTGTCTTTATTGCAGAGGGTGACTTTGCTGACACAACTAAATAGTAAAATGAGCACAGTCAGGGGTTTAAATGGGATTCAGTAAGTAGGGGAACCCTCAGTGTGAGGAAAACACTAACAGCTGCAGTAGATGTTCTTTATGTAAATGCTGTGATCAGATGACCTGCTGTTCTTTGTGGATTTACACAACTTAATCCAACAAGATGTTCACAGTTTCACAAACTGCACTGTTTCTACTGTCTTTATACTAGACAGTACGAAGTGAGTTAATTTACAAATCAGCAGCTTAAATGCAGTTTCATCACTGCTACACTTTGCAGGATGTTTCACAATATAATAGCACAAAACTTATCAAAATCCATCATATACAAAAGCCCGTCCTGTCTTTTCTTACATCTTTCTTCATCTCTGAGTGAAGTCAGCTCTCTTTCTTTTCTCTCCCTGTGAATTCAGCAGCTCGGCCTTTAGCTAGCAACACACTGGGCGACAAACTGCACATGAACAGTTTGTGTGTTTGCTGATGTTTGTTGAGCTGATAGAAACGTTGAATTTGAAATTACCTGCCACTTAAAAAGCTGTCACTCCTTTCATCCTTTGTCCTCTTCCACAACCTCCACCGACTGCACCTCCCGAGTATAAAAGATGATACTGTTAACCCAAACAGTAGAGAGTACAGATATTTGTGTTAAACTGTAGGAAGTAAAAGTCAGAAAAAACAAATACTCAAGTAAAGTACAGATACCTGAAAATGCTACTTAAGTGAAGTAACGAAGTAAACTTATTAAAAGAATATGCAACCTCTTAAGAATGGTAAATCATGCTTCAGCAATCCACGCTGAATAACACGCAGTGCCCACAACATCCTTAAAATCGGTTAATAATGTTAAACATATCTTGTGATAATCAAACCTGACCAGCTTCAGTGCAGTTCACAGAGTAACATGCATTTAAGGAGGGCTGATTTCAAGCAGGACTGCTTTGTCTTTGTTAATTATTTTTAATGTCCATCATTAGGAAGTCCCTTGAGGGATGAATCCCATCGTCTCTGTTTGAACTTAATATCAGCAGCCAGGCTGACTGTCCATTAATCCCTCTGTTGTCTCAAAGACGTGCTGAGACCAGCGACAGTCACGGGGCATTAATGAGCTCGAGTTGAAGATTTTATGCACATAAAAATAATACTAATAATAATAATTAACTGGTGCTCGTTTTGTTATTGATTAATTTTCTCAACTTAGGGTCACGGGGAGGCTGGAGCCAATCCTAGCTGTTACAGGACGCAGGTTGGCAACTTAAAACAGCGTTAACACAGATCAATATTCACACCCACGCCATAGTGTCACATGGTGGGTTTTATCTCATTTAACTGCAGTTTCAGTCACAAAGGAAATCAGGAATCTGAAGTTGAAGAGCAAAGCTAAAACCAAGAACATTTAGTCCAATTAAGAAAATATAATATAAATCCATCATGGCCTCTACTTTTAAGAAAAGGTGAAATTTTTAAGGCACAGGATGATTAAAGAAAAATGCTTTCATAGTTTTTGCTGTCTTTAAGTCACTTTTCAATCCTGGCTGCTCCTACCTGAGCCCTGAGCATATGCAGATGACGGGGAGTCGTGGATCTTGCATCGTCATGCGCATCTTTCTCATTTCCTTGCATGAGCCCTTCATCCCATTTCTTTTCTTTTCTCCTGGTTCCTCACCTCAGACCACTTCAATCCTGCTTAAAATTTCATAGCTGAAAATCAATGATGGGTATATCTCCTGATTAGATCTGTGTTCAAGGCTGTGTTCTGTGTGGGCAGGTGAGTCATTCAGGGGTCTCCTCCATATGGGGGGGTCTGTGATGAGATTTTTAAACAGGTGGCGCCCTGATTAGAGGAAAAGAACGTTATACCTCAGCAGAAATCTTTTGCACGTTCTGACCTTGAAAATTGGTTCAGATCACGTATCTTGGTGTCACTGTTCCTTGATGTCCACTCCTGTAGGTGTGTGTAAGAGGTTTGTGGTGAAGGTGTTGGGCAAAGGGGAATAGATGATGTCACATTGATGGATTATTCCTCTCATTGCTAGCTCCAGCGATTAGGTCAGCAGCCCAAGAGACAGCAACACGTCTTTGTGAAATGCTGATGCTAGACTTACTTACTGATTATAAGTCACTGCATCACTGCCAAGCAGATCTGTACACACTCACTGAGTTGCAGTGAATAATAGAATGACTCCACTCAGAGCAGGGGGGCAGCAGACCTCAGAGACCCAGGGTGGGGGTTTTTTTCAGTCAAATCTGAAGATGGCTCTGCGTGCTCAAAGCCCCTATTCTCTCAGCACATGCCTGACTCCTTTTTGTTTCCCTTTGTGAATGAGGAAGTGCGAGTGGCAACAAAGATGCACAAACCGCTCACACAATGTCATCCCTTTTCACAATAATGCTATTCCCCTCTTCCCAGCAGCCCGCTTTCATTTGTTCAGTAGTGAATTCTCTGGCTGTTAAACTGAGGGATTGACTGTGGTGCTTGTCAGGCTTTTATCTTTTGCCCTGATTCATTTTCATTCCCACTATGAAAGGGAGTACAGAGCGGCATCCGGAGCTATTATTTAGTCCGAGACAAGACGATCTTGCATCACAACCCCAACACGTATCATCTCATGTGAGTCATACCATTGTTTATCAAAGACGTTGCAACATTACTGTACTAAGAGAGATGATTGCACTAGAATTTTATGGACTATTATAGTGAGAGCAATGGAGCTGGTGACCACAGAGTAATGACATCCATCTACCCCCGCCGCTGGATTTAACAATACATAAATGTGATTACAGTAGGAAAATGGTTTATTCTTGTCGTATTACTGTAGGAGAATTGCACTATAAAAAGACCATTTCATAAGTTAAGGGAGGGTTTTTCTTTGATGATGGTCATTTCCTGTTTCTGCTGTTTCCAGCAAGTTTTTATTGAAAGACCCAGTAGGATTTCCTGAAATGGCCACTTGACTTCTTAAATTGTTGTCATCAGCAAAATCGGTAGTTCCTTAGCAGTGCATCCTAGAAATGGTTTGCTTCCAGTGGTACATTTCTAAGCCGCAAAGTCGATCCCAGTATGAATGTGACTTTTCTGTTCCCGTAGCATTCTCGTGAAATGAACTATGAGTCATCCAGGAGGTCATAAAATAACCCAGAACAACGTCTGAGGTACTGCAGGCCTCACTTGCCTCAGTCAAGGTCAAAGTTCATGATTCAACAATAATAAAGAGACTGGGCAAAAATGGCATCCATAGGAGAGTCGAACCACAAATGATCCAAAATAACGCAAAGGCTCATCTTGCATTTACCAAAAAAACATCCTGATGATCCCCAGGATTTTTGGGAATTCTGCTCTCAACCAGAAAATCCTGAAGGAATGTGTCCAGCCATCAGTTCATCCCCTATTGCTCAAGAACACTTAGACTATGCAGCAAGATTTTGATCTGAAAAAACACATTGGCAAGTCCACCTCTGGACAGACCAAAAACTAAAATCCTCCACTGTGGCTGAATTAAAACAGTTCTGCAAAGAAAAGTAAGCCAAAATTCCTCCTCAGTGATGTGAAATAGTTTTCTGAACAGAAAATAAAAGGATGCAGCGGAGAGGAACTGCGACTGTAGTAAAAGCCTCGTGTGTAGCACTGGGGCTGCGGCATCATAAAGATAAGAGACAGGTGTTTTCTTTGCTCTCCAGCCATGTGCCACAGTGTTGCCTTTTGTCTACACACACACACACACACATAGACTTCTTTGGATGGATGCATTTTATAGCTTACATCGCAGAGAAATACACTTCTATTTCGCCTGATTGCTGTTGCCTGCTGGGCAGTTATCATGCTATTGTCACTGTTACATTGGTGGAACTAATGGATCTGATAGAAGCGTGTTTGCCGAGCCCGGGACGATGCAGTTATGCATAGGTTTATGTGGCTTTGGTGCAGAGCTACACGTGTTCAATTTTCTAAATAAGTTATGACAAATTGTATAGCTGTTGTTTTTTTTTTTTTTCATAGAGCTGGGAAAAGGAAACAAGTTCATCATATATCTCCGTCATCGTGACACTGGTTCTATTTTATAATAAATATTGTATAAATTGACAAATCTCTGCAGTCACATGTGAAGGAAAGACACTGAGGATTTAATAAAGACTCTGCCACCCTCCGTGTTTAAAAGAAGGCACGTCTGCCCTCTTCAGGCTTGGAAAATAATTTGGAAATTAAAAAAATAACTGGGTAATGTAGATGATCCGATTCAACAATGTGTTCCCTGCAAATATCACAAAATCCAATTAACCCAACAGGTGTGGCAGGTGCAGCACTGGGTGTATCACAGCAGGTGTAGCTTTTTACCCCCATGTCTTATTTTTTCTTCCGTGAAAGCCCTGAAGGAGAATATCTAACTGAACTCACCAGGTAACTTATTTGCAATTAGATTTGTTTTATTTGCCCCATTTCTCCCAACCAGCATCTGTGGCTGCTGCTGGAGCCAATTACTACCACTAAAAAAAAAAAAAAAAAGTGCAAAGTAGAAATCTGGTTGTGTCGGGGTGTGAGTGTGTGAAGGAGAGAGAGAGACAGTGCATTTACAATTTGTGACAATTCCCATCCAGAGGCTAAGATTCTCTGGGGGACTCCCAGGAAATTACACCTTGCTCTCATATCATTCCATCTTTCCTGAGCCTGTTGAGCCACCCACTTCCTCACCACTTCCCCCCACCACCGCTACACCTGACACAGTTACTCCACTGCTATATGCCGGCAAAATGTTACAGCGGCCCAGTTTTTGAAAAGCCATTTCATTTTTCACTCTTGTCTGGGTCTTGCTGTAATGGGCTCCTCTCATTCCACATGGTTTCATCAGTAATACACATTCAGAGCAATACTTGCTGGCCTTCTGCGACCTCGGACAGTGGATGCAATTATGACAGGCCTAATGCCCTACCAAACTGCACTTCCAGTCTGCTTTTAGCAGAGCCCTGTGCTGTGCTGCATGTGCACTGTTCAGTTAACCAGCACGTGCAAGATCAAATTTAAAAATGACATCATTGTTGATCCAAATGAAAATTGAACATATGAATCCTTGCCAAATCTGAAATACATTCTTCATGATTTCCTACGGGCACGATTAGCAATAGTGAAAATGTTGCATTATTTTATTAATACACTTCAAAAAAGAATATGGGATGGATTTTGCACTTCTTCAATCTTTAGTGCACAATCAGGACAGAGATGTTTGTGTACGATACAGTTTCAAGAGGATGGATGCCAGGATCAGAAATGGGGACTTGCAAGATATTGTTCCCCACAGAGGGTTAAGCATAGGTTGTACTGAGCTTTCCCTTCTTTTTTCTAGTGCCAATGGGGACTAAAACAAGAGGCATGTTAAAGCCTAAAGCCCAGCAGGTGACCTGAAAGACAGATGTTTGGCTTTAGTGAACTGATCAAGTGAGAGGGACACCATGTTTTCCCAAGCCTGGTAATCCTTTGTAAAAAGGTAGAAAAGTGCTCCATCCTTCTCTGCATTACCGTATGACTTTTAGAAGCTTCCAACATTCGTTTTCTCCACTTGAGAGTGCATCATACATTGTGCCTTTATTCTAAAATTCCACTCATATATATGTACACTGTGGGGATGGACATGGGCAGCAACAACACAGGCTGTGGCATTTAAACCCTAAGTGTCCCACCAGCAGCCTGAACTGTTGATAGAAGGCAGGATTAATAATATGATGTTTTCTACAATAAATTCTGACCCGACCATCTGAATGTTACAGCAGAAATTGAGTCTTATCAGACTGGGCATGTTTTTCAATCTTCCCTTGTTCAAAAGTGTGAAGTTAGCCTCAGCTTTGTGTTCTTAGCTGACAGGAGTGCCACCTGGTGTGGTTTCCTGCTTTAGCCCATTTGCTTCAAGGTTCGACGTATTGTGTTTTCAGAGATTCTCTTCTGCATACCTTGGTTGCAATGAGCGGTTATGTGAGTTTATGATGTCTTCTCATCAGCTTGAAGAAGACTGGTTATTCTCTTCTAACACCAACAAGGCATTTCCACCCATAAAACTCTGGATTTTTTTTTTTCAGACCATTCCCCTTAAAATGGCTGTATGGGAAATTTTCAGTAGATCAGTATTTTTTAAAATGCATAAATCAGCCTATCTTCAAAGCCAATTATATCACATTTTCTTCCCCATTCTGATGCTCAGTTTGAATGTCAGCTGCTTGTCTTGACTGTGTCTACATCCCTAAATGCACTAAGTTGATTTAATGTGATTGGCTGATTAGAATATTGCATTAATGAGCAGTTGAACAGGTGTACCTAACAAAGGGACCAGTGCGTGTATGTTTTCTGCTTCGGCTTTCCCATCAGCTTTGTTTGTACTTTGTATTCAGCTCTAATTAGCGACATGCTAAACACTTGCTAATTATCAGCCTGTTAACATTGTCTCTGGGAGTATGTCAGAATGAGCTCAAATCATCAGCATGCCCAAATAGCCTGTAGTTTCTGAAAGCTTAGCTGTGATTCTTTGCTTTTTCTTTTCCAGGAAAACCAAATACATCAGGCTGGATTAAAGGGTAATACGTATAAAAGATGCATGCTAACAACTTTGCAGCAAAATTGATTTATTGAGTTTGAACACTGGTGACCGTTTCAGCTGAGCTTTAAAAGTGATACACTGATGGAAAATAATGATGCAAACTTTACAGTTTAGAATAAAATTGACAATAAAACAGGGATGTAGAAATGCATGTAGGGTATGTATGTCACATCAGTGTTTAAATAATTAATGTGAGTTCATGGCTTCCTACATAGTATATCAACACATGGCATACAGGCTGACTCTTTCATTGGTTGTTCTGGATTCTCCATGACTATATGCTTCTACTGTGCCCTTCACCGTACAGCAGCAAGGCATTCGATTTATAGAAAGCAGCATGTGGTTGGGATACATCCTGTAGCGATAAAACCAATATTGCTACATAATTATCATAGATTTTTTTTTACAGTATAACCACTGCACTTCTCCTTGAGGGGAAACTGTCAGGATGTAGATGAATTAGGATTTTATTAAGCTACAGTAATACATTTCTCATATCTACTATTTTATTGTAGGTTGCCTCTATTGTCAAGAGAGCCTACAATAAAACACTAAACGCATCAGTGGTTGCATACTAATTTTATGTGAAACACAAAGCATGTTGTCATGTTGTTTAGCATTAGCATTTTGCTTTATATTTGAGACTTCCAATAATCCAGACCTGCTGGAAAAATATAAGTAAGACGTTATATCTTCTGTGAATATAATATGTTTGTAAAGAAACAAAATATGGTATTAGATGAAAAGTTAAACTAAATTAACCCTTTAAAGCCAGTTGGAGCAGGCACGCTCCGTTTTGCGTAACTATTTTTAAATCCCGGTAGTTAGCGCAATTTTTTTTTTTTTGTTGCATACGAAACCGGAAAAGTTGTACTTACATCTTATGCCATCAGCTAACCCTAACCCTAGGTCACGGTTTCCTTCCACATATGGCTTTGCAAAAATTGCATACAAAGCATTTGCAGCAACAAAAACACAATAATCCAGAAACACGCTTTGCCAATCCGATCAGCTGTTTGTAATACTTCCTAAGTTGGAATAGACGTCAGCGCGAACTATCGCATGTCCGCCATTACCTGCGGACATGCGATAGTTCGAAACCGGGCAGGTAATGGCCCTGTTTTACCTTCAGGGCCTTATAAGCCTATACTGGTGTTTTTAAAAGTTATATTCTACTTTATGACTTTCTGTGTCGTTTCTGGGATGCTTAGAACTCATATTGCACTGCTGGAAATAGTTTATTTTGATGCATATGCTGTTTTTTTGCATTATAAAAATTATTTTTCGTTTTTCCTGCAGTATATAAAAATTGGTGTATTTCAGAAAAAAACTATGAAGACACTCAAAATAAATTTCCTGTGGTGGGAAACTATTTTTTGCAACTTTTTTGTATTTACAGTTTTGAGGGATAAACCTCTTAAATTTCTCTAACTAGAAATATATGTTAAAAAAACAAAAACAATTTTCAATTTTTTTGTAGTTTATTGCACTTTTTTGCAATTTATGTAATTACTATGCACTTAATGCATACATATCATTAAAATTTGGGCTATAATGGTTGTATTGATGTATAGTAACTTGAAATGCTCCCAAAAATGGCTCCACAGCATGGGAAAAAAATATAATATAAGTTCTGGCGGACTTAGTTCTATGGTAGGTCTTAAAGGGTTAAAGTTGTACTCTGTTTGGATACCTTTACATAATTCGTTATGTTAGTTTCCTGATGTAAATACTTCCCTTTGCAACTGAAGTCATCAGTTTCCTTGAGCTCCCCTAAAATGTGTAATAGAAATGTTACAGTATACTTATGTTTGATAAATGATTATTTATCTTTCTACAGAAAGAGTGGTTCATAAATAGATGGGTACACTTCATCAGCTGGTCATTAAAACAAATATCAAATCAACTAAACAAACAGCAGCAGTTCAATGCATTTAGGCTTGTAGACAGGTCAAGATGAACTGCTGAAGTTCAAAACAAGCATCAAAATCTGGAAGAAAAGTGATTTAAGGGATTTTGAATGCAGCATGGTTGTTGTATATGTATATAATAATATTAGCACTTCAGAAACTTCTGATTTATTGTTCAAATATGGAGCAAACTCTCTGAGGAATGTTCCCAGCACCTTGCTAAATCTATGCCACAAAGAATTAATGCAGTTGTACCTGAGGAAAGAAGGGAACAATTAAGATTCCTAAATTGCTTCAAAGCCAATTACTGCTATGGCCAACTGAACTAGGTAATGGCTTACTTTTTAACCTGAGGAATTCCCCCAAAAATAAATGTTACACAAATTAAAAGGCTGCTCTGGATATTTATTTCAACTTTTATAGCTGGCACAAATCCACTACCAGCTGTTTCCAGCTAGCCATATGTTTTTCCTCGGCCGAATTTACTGTATGGAAGGTAATTCTGCAGTTTTAGTACATTTTACCTCTGCATTGTATAACACAAGCTCAGCAGTACATCGCAGCACTCACAGGCACAGCAGGTTAGTCTCTATGACTGCCTCTTTGCGGCCTGTCAGAATGAGCCATGGCAGAGAAGGTGGGATTGTCCCACCAGAGATGTATGCATCGGGAAGCTGTAAATCCTCCCCTGCCTTCCATTTGTTTACACCTTCTGTTTCCTGCCAAACAAACTACTAGATTTCCCGTGAGAGTTCCAGACCCACACGCAATGTCTTTAGTGGACACGGTTTTTACAGGCGTCACAGCCAGATGAAAACAGTTAAAACATCATTTTTTTAAAGGTCTGTTTGTTTGGAGCAGGGAGCAAGGCTTCAGCTCAGTTAAGATATAGGAGGTGCTTTAAAATCGACATGTCGATGATTGCTGTCATTCCCCTTTGAGTAAACGACCTGATACATTTCAACAACAAGCAATTATGTTCAGCTTTTATTCTAATCCATCTCCTTATCCGTACATCAAAACCTACAACACAGTGCAGGGAGTAGCTTTGAGACAGGGAAAAGTAATTACTGGGGAAATTTCGAGCTTAGAGGTAGCTTTGTTTCATAAAATCAAGTCCTTATTTATTGTCTGCTCCTCTGTTTTTTCTACTACTTTTTACTTTTTTTCATGTGGTTTTAGTTTGACAGTTTTTTGTAGCTTTTTTCTCTTCTATTTTTTAAATTATTTACTGTGTACTGTGTGCACACTTCCAATTTTTTATCATTTAACCAAGAATCCAAATTATGTCAAATCCCAACTGGATTCTGTTAATTAAGTGCCCTGAAATTTCACCCCAAGCTCCTTTCCCTATTATTTTGCAGTGGTTTGAAATTGTTTAACTGGAGCCACCACTAGACTAAACAGTGCTGGTGTTTGTGTGTGAGTCTGCACCTAATATTTGAGTTTTATGTCTCTGTGCCAGAATGTTTTATTAACGTGGTACCTCACAGAGGAGTTGACGTATTTCACCAGTGAAGGACGTGACCCTGGCTGTTTATTTCCCATGATGAAATTGTCCAGAGGTTGATGACTCTGTAAATAAGCAGTTCGTGGAGCGGCAGCTCTTGGCTTTCGGTGACCAATTTAATTATTATTGTTTAATCAACACAGGGCAGATCAGGTGTAGATCTCCCACAATTTTTTTTAATGTTACAGTTCAAAGAGACATGAGCACTGCCTCTGTGCCTTGGTTGTCTTATATGCTCTTGGTTCCCAAGCTTGGAAGTCCCTCCAATGACTCTTGGCTGCTGAGTGGGCGCTTGTGAATTTTCCCATGATCCACAATTAATATACACTTCCATTTTAGTGTACAAATAGTAAAGTGAATTAAGGCAACTTTTTGTTTCGAGCATAATGTTTTTTTATACTAATGTGCAAAATGAGCTACCCCTCATTTCTTTATGTTTTCCTTCCAAGGAGCCAGACTCTTGTTACTCTTTTTAATCAGTTTTTACTAACAGTTCTCCGGCTTTTGAAAGTTTTTCTTTGTACTTTCTTTGTCTGCTTTTTCTCTCATTTCAATTCAGTCCTTGTACCTGACCATTTACAGAAATTTCTTTTATTAAGCCACTTTACACTGACCTGTGAATGATTCAAGACTAAAAAAGGCACCTAACTAAAGGGATGAACCAGTGTTGTGTCCACACATAAGAGAATACAAAGAACCAATTTTCCATCCATCCATTCGCTTCCGCTTATCCTTCTCAGTGTTGCGGGGGGCGCTGGAGCCTATCCCAGCAGTCATAGGGCGAGAGGTGGGGTACACCCTGGACAGGTTGCCAGTCTGTCGCAGGGCCAACACAGGGACAGACAACCATTCACACTCACATTCACTCCCGCATTCACACCTATGGGCAATTTAGATTTTTCAATTAACCTATCCCCACAAATCGGGGACCAATTTTACATTGTATCTTAAATGTATTTATTACTAGAGGCCTGTTGGGAAAAAAACACACTATTTGTTTCTATATTTTTAGTTGAATCAACAAAAAAATGACAAAGATAACGATTTTACAGGCATATTTTGAAGGTGATTCCCACAAAAGAGTTGGCTAAAACGTGATGTGCAGTTTATTCTTAAAAATCTGAGGAAACCGAGCAAGTGAAGGACAAAATGGGCAGATGAACAGTAACTGAAAGTCATGTCTTTATGAATCTAAAAAGTCTGGCCCTTCACTTTCTCCATCTGCTTACTGAAGCCTCATCAGAAATGGCCTCAGTGAAAGGATGGTTTTCAAGAAGTTATTCTTAAGGAAGGAACGAAGGAGAAAGTGAGGTCAGTATGCACAGAGGAGCTCAGGAGAGAGTTACAACAGAGAGGGTCTAAAGGCTCTGTTATGGTTTGGGGCTTTGCTGGCACGGTCATTGGAATTATAAATGCAGAAAAGTGCCATCTGATTTGCAACAGCTTCGTTTCTCAGCATGACAATGATCCCAGTGATCCTCTGCTTATATTAACACCACTGCAGAGGTTGTTGGTTCACTTGTATATCAAAGCATATTATTTTTGATCATAATCCTGTCTCAAAGTTGTCAAGTCTGCACGTCTGCACCCAAATAAAAAAATTCTGCTCTCTCCATTCCATTAAAAGATCATGTCATCAGTGTCTTGCAAAACCAATTAACCTCCATAAGGAGAGCTGGCCATTGAGAATTTAATCAAATACTGCCAATTAATGGACATCTTGTGGTAGGAGCTGTCTGTTAATACCAGAACAGCTGAAAACTGGGCAATAACACAGTAACAGGAAGCCTGGTTTCAATAGCTTTCATTAGTGATTTTCTTCTTGTTCCTCCATACATTTAGAAAATCCATTTTTATGATCATCTCATCATTTCAGTGTCATTATCTGAAAATATCTTCATGAGCACATTCAGTGGCAGGTTTAAGAGTGCAAGAATATAAACTCTTTTATTCTCTGGGGTTCTGTTACTATAACACTGCATGTTCATAGTTGACTATATCAGCCATATCACAATGCTGTGTCAGCACTGCCTATAGATTCACTGTATGGTCAATCTATAAAGTCCTCTGTCCTCCCGCACATGCAGCTGTTAGGAATTGTGTTGCAAAGGGAGAAATTAAAGGGCCAAGAAAATGGGAATCTATAAACGTATTATACCCTGTTGTTAATGGAAATGTCATCAGCAGAAATCTCACAGCTCTACTGAGTGATGAGCCAATTTCCCCGAGTCTTTCTAAACCACTTGCATGTAAAATGGCTGGAAATGACCAGGATTAACTATGTACAGTAGCACCAGTTTGCCACCAAAAACAAAACGACCAAATTTTCCAACCAATTAAATTTAAAGGCCTTTTATCCCAGTTTTGAATGGACTACAATAAAAAAGGGAAGTCTGGAATGAAAGTGGAGCGCTTCTCTTGAAGGATGGATAATGACACATAAACATTTACTGTGTTTGGTCACTCCCTGCTGGTCACTCGCCTTCTCTGCCCTTCCATAACAACCCCTTATTCCAGATGAAGTGGGGAGTGTTTCTCTGGAGCTGCCTGCATCAGTGGTTGATTGACCATGACACTGAGCTCCTCTTGTGGCAGAGGATAAGATAAATCGTACACGAGGAGCTCACTACATTAAAGTTTCCTCAGCGCTATATTAAAACAGGATTAAAACAGTTGATGTTCCCTTTTTTTATGCAAAAAAAGTTCAAATGCACATAAAAATTTTGCAAAGGTTTTGCATGGACTTTTTTTACTGCCTGGCCAACTTTCAGAAATCTAAGTGGAGAAGTGGAACAAAAACAACCCATTCATTTTTTGCGTTTTGGGATCATAAATCAGCCCTCTCCGAGGGCCTTTTTAGTTCCTTTGTAACCGACTTTATATAATATGCAAAAAGAAAGTGATCCTTCAATCAGGATGTTCATAATGTAGTATCACACACAAGTTTTGGTTTCACTATTAAGTCATTCTCTCTGACTCAGTTTCTAATAGAGAAAACTGAACACAGTACAGCCATCACCACTCTGTAGTATCCCTATTAGGTTCCCAGATTCATGTTTAGACTCTTGTCTGTGCTCAAGTGCTCTTCTCACATGTCTCATATTGAGAAAATTGTTAGATTAAAGTGTTGCTATGAAAGCCTCCCAGACCTCACCATTATTTTTTCCCCTTAAGTGGAGAAAACATCTATTTGCAAGCACTTGATGGACTAACCCACACCTGCATGATTATGCGGGAAGAAAGGGGGAACATGGGACACTGATAAATGATTAAATGGCAAGCAGAAACAAAATCAGTGAGGCTGCAGGTGACTTCTTAACACAGGTGGCAGGTAGGCTGTTTTCAATCACCTGTTTCACGACACCACAAAACCTTTAAAAGGATTGCTACCATTATGCTCATGTCAGCTGATGCAGAGTAAATGTGGCATTCACATTCTAAAATAAGTCCATGAGTCCAATATCACAGTATTTCTAACTGCATCTTAGCTGATTTGCATCTGTAGCATGCCCAGCGCAGCTCTGAATTGTGCTGGTGTAGCTAACAGAAAAAGAAAATGCTTTAAGTGCTTGTTGGTTGAGACACTGTAAACAGCATGACTATGCAGCCTCAAACAGTTGGTTTGAATTAAAGCTACAGTGGGGCAAAAAAGTATTTAGTCAGCCACCGATTGTGCAAGTTCCCCCACTTAAAATGATGACAGAGGTCAGTAATTTGCACCAGAGGTACACTTCAACTGTGAGAGACAGAATGTGAAAAAAAAAATCCATGAATCCACATGGTAGGATTTGTAAAGAATTTATTGGTAAATCAGGGTGGAAAATAAGTATTTGGTCAATAACAAAAATACAACTCAATACTTTGTAACATAACCTTTGTTGGCAATAACAGAGGTCAAACGTTTACTATAGGTCTTTACCAGGTTTGCACACACAGTAGCTGGTATTTTGGCCCATTCCTCCATGCAGATCTTCTCGAGAGCAGTGATGTTTTGGGGCTGTCGCCGAGCAACACGGACTTTCAACTCCCACCACAGATTTTCTATGGGGTTGAGGTCTGGAGACTGGCTAGGCCACTCCAGGACTTTCAAATGCTTCTTACGGAGCCACTCCTTTGTTGCCCGGGCGGTGTGTTTTGGATCATTGTCATGTTGGAAGACCCAGCCTCGTTTCATCTTCAAAGTTCTCACTGATGGAAGGAGGTTTTGGCTCAAAATCTCACGATACATGGCCCCATTCATTCTGTCCTTAACACGGATCAGTCGTCCTGTCCCCTTGGCAGAAAAACAGCCCCATAGCATGATGTTTCCACCCCCATGCTTCACAGTAGGTATGGTGTTCTTGGGATGCAACTCGGTATTCTTCTTCCTCCAAACACGACGAGTTGAGTTTATACCAAAAAGTTCTACTTTGGTTTCATCTGACCACATGACATTCTCCCAATCCTCTGCTGTATCATCCATGTGCTCTCTGGCAAACTTCAGACGGGCCTGGACATGCACTGGCTTCAGCAGCGGAACACGTCTGGCACTGCGGGATTTGATTCCCTGCCGTTGTAGTGTGTTACTGATGGTGACCTTTGTTACTTTGGTCCCGGCTCTCTGCAGGTCATTCACCAGGTCCCCCCGTGTGGTTCTGGGATCTTTGCTCACCGTTCTCATGATCCTTTTGACCCCACGGGATGAGATCTTGCGTGGAGCCCCAGATCGAGGGAGATTATCAGTGGTCTTGTATGTCTTCCATTTTCTGATGATTGCTCCCACAGTTGATTTTTTCACACCAAGCTGCTTGCCTATTGTAGATTCACTCTTCCCAGTCTGGTGCAGGTCTACAATACTTTTCCTGGTGTCCTTCGAAAGCTCTTTGGTCTTGGCCATGGTGGAGTTTGGAGTCTGACTGTTTGAGGCTGTGGGCAGGTGTCTTTTATACAGATGATGAGTTCAAACAGGTGCCATTCATACAGGTAACGAGTGGGGGACAGAAAAGCTTCTTACAGAAGACGTTACAGGTCTGTGAGAGCCAGAGATTTTCCATGTTTGAGGTGACCAAATACTTATTTTCCACCCTGATTTACGAATAAATTCTTTACAAATCCTACCATGTGAATTCATGGATTTTTTTTTCACATTCTGTCTCTCACAGTTGAAGTGTACCTCTGGTGCAAATTACTGACCTCTGTCATCATTTTAAGTGGGGGAACTTGCACAATCGGTGGCTGACTAAATACTTTTTTGCCCCACTGTATGTTAATGAAGTGTGGCAGAGATCCCGTGATTGTCTGCATCATCGTATCCCAGATAAAATGAGTAAGCTGTGAGTGTCGTTAGTCCTGTCTCATCCTCTGACATCATGTTTTGTAAGCATTTAATTGAGACCTAAGACAAAAGCTAACAGAAAAAAAGAGGAGACAGCTTTGAGGAAAGCCACGTTTCTATATGTGATAAATCAAGAGGCCTTATTAGACTGAACAAGTGGGAGTCGACGACATCTCAAACAGCCAGCAGTCACATCATAGCTGTTGTCACATGTGAATTGCAGTGTCACTTAAATTTATTAAGAAGTCAATGTAGTCTTCTGTCGCTGGCTGTTGTCAGTAATTTACCTCCCACACAGACAAAACAAGCCTTCACTTTTTCTTTTTGCAGACAGATGCTGTGGGCTGTGAATAAGCAAGGAGGGCCAGGAGACATGTGTGCCTTCAGATGATTGCACACATGTCTCCTGGCCCAGATTTTTGTTTTCTATCTTGACTGGTGTTGTAAAAAGATTGATGAATAAAGACATCACTCTAATATTTGAATGTTCTTTGTTTGTCTCAAAAGATCAGAGACGGACAGCAGGGATCACTCACACTGTAAAAATATATGTAGATTTGAGCAGATTTGGTCACCCTTTTCTGCAAAGCTTCATCAGAAGTGTGTGTTGAGTGTGTGAGATTCCTTTACATCTGTGGATTGTCCACTAGGGGTTGCAAGAGTAGAGCAAAACATAATGAGCTCACCAGAGATGCCATATAAGGCGATTCCTTTTAATCAAGAATTCTTAATGAAGTGATTTTAATACACTGTGACAGAGATGAGTCATTACAAACCAAGTTAAGAGGTTCCTTTCATTAAGATTTTAAGATAAGCTATGTTTATTAGTCTTGACTGAATGTGTAACATGTGTGACTTTTTCACAGTAACCAGTTATGATCGTTTAGGCGATAATATCGCAGCCATACTTCCTAGTTTTCTTCTCCTAAATGAATGTTGCCCTTTGTTGCAAGGCACAGTTGGAGCGAGACCTGATCAAAAAGAAATCTGTGTTAAATGATGTATAGATGTGTCAGAATCTTAGCAGGGGGATTTGCGTTACTTTGTTTACCTGGACAGTGTTTGTCAGTAAAAGTCACTGGGTCAGATAATTGAGTAAAAAGAGACAGATGGTGGCAGCGTTTACTGCTGATTACATGGAGGTCATAAACTGCCTTTCAGTAGCTGGGGGTGTCAGGACCAAGCCTATTAAACTGCCAGAGCCTGAGTCTTTGAGGGATGCTGGTGCACCAGTGGGAAAGTGGATGGGTTTAAACAGACCACAGGAATCAAGAACAGAGCATAATATTTATATCTTTAAAAAGGGATGCAAGGTTTCATATTGGATGTGGTGTTTTGTGCAAGCTTGCAGTCCTGCAGGATATCTTGGCGGCCTCATGTCAAGAAGAATACTTAGTCTTGGCTTCATATCTTTGGACTTGGCATACCGTAGCTTGGGATGTAGCTGCTGTCACTCATACAGAGGAATATATTCCATATCAGAGACCTCTAGGCTATAGCAAAATTGCATAGAGTAGCTGTATGTGCACAATGCGGGAAATATAAATAGTATATGCTGATGTAGGGTCATGCGCAGTGTTGAGAAATGACGGGAGGACACAAGAGCAGCAATGTTCCCCTGCAAACCTGCTGGACAAAGCAAAATGTGTTAATCTAGCAAATACTCTTTTTAATAGCGAAAGATTTTCTCATTACATTAAGTCGTGCAGAGAAAAGTTCAAGTATGCATGAGGCAGAGAAACTAAGACTAAGGTTTCCAGTATTAAAGTAAAGGATGCATTGATTTTAATCTGCTGATAATTAACAGTAAAGTTCATCATTTCATACCAAATTGCACACTTGTGTACTGAGGGAGTGCGGTGATATATAAACCAGTCCAACCTGCAAAACACTGCAAATGTGCATTACACAAACCATTAACACTAATTTAATATACCAAAGTTTACTGCTCTGCAATAACCTGCAGAAGTTAAATTTATATCTGTGAATGACAGTTTCATTCCACTCTGCAGTCTGCTGCTCGCTATCTCTTTACATTAGTGTGGTGTATTGGTGTCCCTGGGCAGTGGGGGCTGTGTTTGCTGATCATACTGATGTATAGGTCTACCAACTCCACGGGACAGGCAATCAATATTCCAATAACAGGTAGATTTCCATTCTCACCCTGCGGACTAGTGACCATCAATCTATATCTATGTCAAAACAATTGTAAATAAAAGATCTGTGTTTCTGCGTTGGGAGCAAGTCAAAAGAGTTAATTGTCCAACAGCATCCCAGCCAACATGCAAAATGCAAGACAGCAGTTGTACAGACATCACATGCATGGTATATAGAAGTGTGAGTTTTTTATGATGTCAACTTTGCATATCAGTTTTATGGTGATTTATATTTTATAACTACTGTTTTATGACGTATTTGCAAGAGCATCAACTGTTTAAATATTGTTTCTCTCATCAGTTGATTTCAGTGTAGTGGGCATTACCCAGGCTGAGGGCTTCCAGATCATTTAACGATGATGGAGTTTTTTCATGGTTGGAAAAACACAGTATTTTTGAAAGGATTGTTCTCTATGTTTTGGGTGGGCTTCCAGTTGCATAGTTGCCCCAATAGATAAAGATCCAGTCCCTTCACAGTTCAGTGTGTCGTTTCAGTTTGGCTGGCCTGCAGTTTTGAAATGGAGATCCACACTCTCTGCCAGTGGCCTTCCAACTCACTCATATCAGAAGCTTTGCTTACTGTCTAACTGCATTATGGCTGTGCAGCAGGATAGTAGAGCAAGCACAATTACGTGTCTGTTTTATCCAGGTCTCTGGGCAGGAAGGAGATAAGTTGGCCTGCATCAGCATAATGTCACCTCACAGCTTATAGATAAATTTGCGCTGTTCACAGTTCGACACCTGACCCGAAGTGCGAGTTTAATGCCTTCTCATCTCCCATTCCCCAGCTTTACTAACCATTAAAATCCCATCTTGCTTAGCAAGGTGCATTGGACACTAATGGAGACTGACTCTGCCCATTTGCCTTGTTATACACCATTCATTTCCTCCTCCTGCCAAGCTTATGACCAAATGGACTGACAGTAGGGATGCTGCTCTCAGAGTCATGATCTTCTATATGATCCAGCAATCAAGATATGGCCATATCACTCATCTCTACATCCCGTCCATTCCTGTTGGCACAGGTTTGCCTCGGATTAGTGTTGAGTGTTAAGGTAAGTGAGCAAACATCCGCAGGAGGCGCTCCTCCTGAATAAATATTTGTTGTCCTTGTTTGGATAGTGAGTCTTTTCTCTTATATGGCTATTTCTAATGATCCTGTGTTTTTCTCTGCGGTTTTCTTTCCGTTACAGAATTGTGCTTGGTTGCACTGTATTCCAAAAACATGCTAACACAGCATTTGGTGAATAATTCTTATGTATGTCTCATTTATAAATCATGAGCAGGGCAGTAAGAATCAAAATTTCCTCATACTGTTAATATGCATAATGTACTGCACACAGCACAGTATCAGAGGAAAAAAAGGGGTTCTCACAAAAGTGAATCGAATTATATGCAATATTTAAAGCTGTAGTAGATAATATACATGTGCCACTATGTTTGCTTTTCATCATCAAAACATAAACCTTTGCAGTTTCCCTGTTCGAGGATTGGAGAGAGACTCAATGTGCTCAGCAGACTCTGGAGGAGCTACTGTACATGTTTAGAGCAGGGATTGGCTGAGAGCGCTGTCACTCAAACAGCAAATACTCTCCAACTTCCTCTGTCCTCCTTTCCTGGTGCAGCCTAGGAGGAGGGAGGGGAATGAATCTTTTCTGTGTGAGTCGCCAGTGCTCCCTCAGACTGCTCCTTACAACCTGTCCTTGACTTACTGTGCACAGACGAGACTGAGAGGAAGCTGCACTGCTCCCTCCTCCTCCTGTCACATTCCTGTTTTGATTCATGTGAGCGGCAGCGGTCTGAAAACATTTCACTGTGTGGCTGCTTCTTTCTACCTGTGGTGCTTCAGCAGACTGGTGAAGGGAGGAACGCTCGTCCTCGGCCGGTGGAGCTCTGATGGGAGGCAGCGCTGACTCTGGCTGGGACTGGGGATGCTGAACAGAGGGAGGGAGGGCCTGTTTGAGCTGGGACAGCAGCTCCAGCAGCAGGGGGAGTACCAGGCCGCCCTCCACTGCTTCCTCAGCTGCCTGCTGGGACTGACTCATGTGCAGAACTTCACCTCTCTGCCCAACTGCTTACACCAGGTGAGCCAGATGGGAACTGGATATACTCACACCCACAAAATGTCACACAGCCATAGATTCTGTCTTTCTGTGTGTCTTTCTCTTCCACATGTGCCAGCATGAATTCACGTGTGTGTTACCTACATCTACACATTTTTTGCCCTACCATGTATTTGCACAGCTGTCCAAACACATGTGCATCACAACACAACACAAAGGACACATTCAGTATATTCAATGTCAAACCTGACAGCACAGTTCATCATGGGTCTCTGTGTTGACACTGTAAAATCATTCGGTCTCGTAGAACTGATGATGTGCATGCTGCTATTAGCGGTGCTGAGTTCAAGCCTAATGTATTCCATAGAAACAGTGGCACTGTTTATGGTAATAGCGTAGTATCCCGTTAATATTTCCCCCATGGTGTGTGGGCTATGCGTGAGATCAGAGGCATTATGTTTGGGCTCTGTGCAGCCAAGGCCAAAGTCTTAGCAGATTAAACACTGGGGTTGCTTTAGAAGACCCTCCCACAAAGGTAGAGCTACAGTTTTAACCGTCTTTGCTTGTGCCTGAAGGAATGTCCCTGATGTCAAAACATAGCCTTTACTCCACAACTTTGGAATGCATGGCATGATGTTGACCAGCCCAACAGTGCTGTGAGGAGAGCACAATTATTTGTTTTGACAGCTCGTGACATCATGCATACGCCTACCCGTCTGTGATGTTGGAAGTGAATTATTTAATATTTAACTACGTCCCTTGGTTGTTTTTTATGCTTTACAGATTGCAGAACTCTTCATCACTGAAAAGAATTGTATCCTTTACTAACAAAAGAGGAAAAGCTGATCTGACACTTTTTCTGCCCCTGTCCTTTAAGCCTCTAGCAAGCAGCTAACTATAAAACTAGCTCTTCGACTCTGTAAACCTGTTGTGTAAAGGCTTGTCACTGAGGCAAGCTTGGCAAATTCCACCACAATGAACCGTGTAGACCCTTTATAGAAAGCAATGTAAAGCAGAGAGGATGAGGGGATGTCTTTGAGGCATTTGTCCCCAAATGCCTCATGTTTTGTGTGGAGCCCAGGTTGTGTGTCTGTCTCTTAAGAGGATTTGTAGGCTCTTATCTCCACACAACAGAGTGGGAAAGCACTAATTAACCCGTATCTGCGCTGACTAGCCTGTGCATTGCCACTTCACTGCTTCTATAAACTATAGCTGTAAAGGACAGAGAGATAATAGAGAGGTGTTATGTTTCAGGATATATTACCTCCATGGCTCCTCTCTCTGTTACTGAGACACTCCAACACTTTACTTGCCAGCTCAGGTTATCTACCTCAGCAGGGCTCTAGCGCTCACTGTCCATTTTCCAAAATAGGTCAATTTGCTGAGCTTCATTTTGTCAATAGCCATTACAGTTCGCCCCTCTCAGCATGGAAAGGTATCTACTTACAAGGGTCATCTTCCAAGATGGGGTTAAATTTTTTTAGCATACGATACACTCTTTCCTGAAGTCAGTAAGAGTAGCGTGTGGTGTCATGTCAGATTTGGCTATTTTATTATGCAACGCATATTGTTTTGGTTTAATGTGAAATTACAAGCATTGCAGGTCAGATACAGACTGAAATAGTTTGCATAACAATGAAAAAGGGTTATTGCAGTCACGAAAACAACGCTTCGAGATTGAACCATTTTTGCCGTTTAAATTGCTTCCAACCTTTCAGTTCTTTTAGTATTTTTCATGATAATCACAGAAGCTGAAGCAGTGATGTTTTGGTGCATTTGTGAATACCCTCTGGGGAGGTGAGGTGAGGGGTCAGTCTGCTCAAACTGGGAGCAGGATGTGGGAACTTTTTAGTGTCACGCAAATGCTGTATGAGAACAGGATTGGCAGCGTCTTCTCATGTGTTATTTCTAACCAAAAGCATGATAAGAAAACCAATGAGTCCAGACAAATAAACTATATTAGTTGCACTTGATAGTCATAGTACCAGTGCAATGACTGCTTAAGGCTTGATGTGTTGTTATCAGAGCTGGAACCGTCCACAAATGACCTTTATTCAAAGCCAAAGGCTGTTTTAGCTCATGAGTGTTACTGATATGTGTTTCATGGAAAGAAAACTGCGTGGCACACGCGGACTTTAACTTCCAATAAAGGTGGATTTCGGATAAAGATGCAGTTATATCCCGATTTCAGATTTCTGAAGTACAATTAGTTAAGTTATATCTAATTAAGTCACGTTTCAAGTTTCTTAGGTGTACTATTCCACAGCAAATTCCAATTTCCTCCCTACTAAAATAGGTTGTACACTTGAGGTGAGCACACGTGTAATCAGATGCCTTTGAAGGTTCCAGAGTTTTGGAGTGTAGTCCAATTACAGTTTCAGAGAGGGTGTGGATGAGAGAATGGAGGTCATTCCCAGGAGAGCATTGTGTGAGGTTCCTGTTGTTGCATTGTTATAGTCCAGGCTGACTAAAAATAGCAGACAGAAGTAGCGCTGTGACCTTTGGTGACGGCTGTTCCCCTCATCCTCCCTCACAGATGGTCCGGCTAAACAGGTGACTCCCAGGAGCGGTGACAGGTATTTCTAACCATCTTGTAATAGAGCTCTAAGCTTGCTCAAAAATGTGATCAAAGCAAAAGCAGTACAACAGTCATCCTTTTCCAGTGACTTATAAAAGTGCTCAGTTTTTCTTCTGTACAGCACATTAAATTATTTAAAAGCACTTCCTCTAAAAGCATTTCAACATTCATCCATCACCATTCCTCATCCTGTTACTAATCAGCTCAGGAGTACACGTTTTCTTGCATTTCTTACATCTTAGATCTTGTTTTGTTTTAATTGTAGTGGGTCTTTGTCTCTCGGGCAAATACGGTACTGTGCAGAAGTCTTGAGCCACACCATGTTTCTTTATATTTTGCCAGGAAAATGGGAATTAGTTGCACAAGTTCATTGAAACATGTGCAAACGTGTTTCCCGATGGATCTGCGTTGTGTCTAAATCTGTCTGTATTATCTGTGTTCATACTTTCATCAGTTTTTGACAAGATCCCCAACACAACTGACTTAAAGATACAATTTAAAATTGCTCCTTTGCTAATCTGTCTGTTCTGTGTAGACACGACACTGTTTTATCCCCCGAATGAGTCATACTTCAGTGTTAAGTGGGTTAACAAACAAACAAGGAAAAAAACTGGACAGGAAATGAGTGAAAAACAGCCAATGTCCAAAGATGAACTTTGTGAAGATTTTTCAGAAAGACTGGGGCACTGTGCTCAAGACCATTTGTGGAATCAAAATTTAAAGAAATATGGGGACACTCAAGAATTTTAAACAATTCTGTATATGGCTTGGCTCATGTTTTTTTTAATAGCATGACGCACTAAAAAATATTTTAAAAATTGTATATTATATATTATGAAAAACATTATAGGATTTATTGGCATGTAGCGTCACAGCAGAGCTGAAAAGAGGCACACATGAGAAATCTGGTGTTAAGTCGGACATTTAAACAAGCACGCCTGAGTTTATTTTAAGCCTTCTCCGTCCCAATTGGTCTTTAAACTCACCTGACAAACATCAACGGTGTCGTTTTACAGTGGAACAAAAACCAAGTGCATGGAATGTTTCAAGCGAGCTATTTTTAGGACGCTTAAAATAGAGTCTTTTCATGGAAACAAAAACCTGCCAAATCAGATCAGTCCAAAACATCATGTACAAAAAATATACACAAAAACGACAAAGGAAGGCAATACAACAGAGATATGAGTCGTTATGTGGCATGTCTATATTATCAGACTGAATGTCTGACATGTTTTGGCTCACAAAACCACAAAAACAGCAGGCAGAGTGACTGACCTCTAATCTAATGTGTCCTGGAGTACTGTATGCTGTGTTTGCCCATAGGTTTGTTTGCACGTGAGGTGAAAAAAGTGTGTTGTCTATGAGCTGTGCAGCAGAGACTGTTTTTAACTTAAGCAGCTGCCTGTAATCCCTCTGATATCCGAGACTGATCCTTCACCCATATAAATAGATGGGAAGGCCCTCCAGTTCATACAGGCTGAAAAAATGTTCTATGAAGTGGCATTGATCGAGCTCACCGCTCTTCAGGGGAGCACAGGCAAGTACTTTTCATGTTATGCTATCAAGGAATACTTCTGGGAATATGTGTGAAAACACATAGCATGTCCTATAGAGCGTGCACTTTGAATCCGTGTGGTTTTGGCATGTCCTCGTGATTTCTTAGAATTTCGATTTCTCCGAAAACCACGACATCTGGCAGTACTCTGGTGTAAAATAAATACACAACTCTTTCAGCGAATTGCTGAACGTTTTCCGAGAGTCTTGTGTTCACTGCACAAAATTTGTCATCAGGTTTGTCCGTAGCTCAGTATAACTGCGGTTTCACTTGGATTTGAGTGGATCAGTTACTTTTAAAGGCATTTTTCTGGTGATTAAAACAGTTAATCAACACATTGTTATTTTTCTTCACCAATTTTACTTTTGTAAAAATGAAGGAATACTTTTTTCTTGTTGTTGTTCAGGCAATATGACATCGCATTTTACCCAACTCCATCTTTGTTTACAATATACCCGGTCGAGCTTTACGCGAGCATTCACAGCAAGGCTGCTCATTCATCACCTGCTGCTGCCGCTGCTCCAGACGCCTGCCTCTCTGTCTGCTGCTGAGGCAGCAGCGCAGTGTAGCATGGGCACAGTGGAGATCAGGGATGGAGTAGAAGACAAATGGCCACAGTTTCTCATTACGAGCTGTGTGTCACTACAGAATACTGAAGCCCCTGATTCAGCACTCATTCAGATTGGATGCTGGACTTCTCTGGGGGCAGAGCTGGCACTATAGCTACAGCTTACAGCTTTCTTTTCCTCCCCAGTGCTTTCAAAATGTGCCCTTTCCTCTTTTCTCTGTTTCCCCCAATGTAATTGTCATTTTGTCGGTTTTGTAATGCAGACTAATGTCTTTACCTCTTACAATGATTTATTTGCATTTAGATGTGGCGTGGATTGCAAGCCAAGCATCTTCTATGTGTGTGCTCTGTGTGTTCAGTACTTGCATGATGTTTGTGGTGTGTCACTCTGCGTGCGTCTCAATGCTCCAGGGGGTGTGGCGAGTGTGTTGTTTGACTCCCTTATCTGCTCCCTCCTGCCCTTATCTCTTGTGTCTCCAGTCCTCAGTTGGCTCCTCTTTATTGTTCCGGCTTCAAGTCCACAGCAGTGCCAGACAAGTTGATACAGACAGATACCCGGCTTTCGGGGAGATTAATTTTTTGTTAAACTCTTCAGTGGAAGAGGAGGGTAGCGAGGAGCAAGGTTAGCTCAAAAGAGCGTTGTCGGGTCGTGATTCCATGCCCTGTGTTTGTGTAACAGGGCCTCAAGAGGAGGCTCCGCTGGGCTCCGCGGGATGGACAACCCCAGAGGAACTTTCAGAGCAGGCCTCCCAGGCACAGCACCTCGAACGGCTGGCTCAGCTTTGCATCATGAGCAAACAGTAGGTAAAACTGTGTCCTCTCAAAGCCTCCGTTACGCTGTAATTAATGGGGTGTTACATGTTCCGCTACTTTCAGGTCTCTCTGTATTAAATAAACTGACTTTTAGTGCTTGCTTTAACTTATTTATCATTTATGCATGATGTAGGCATTGCTGTGTGTGTGCTTTTGTATATTCTGCTGTATTTTGCCCATCATCGTCTAAGAGAGATGAAAAAAATGTTGCTGGCTTAAATATGACAAGGCAAACTGTAAGTTTTGCCTTTGTTGCTGTTAAAGATTTTAATCATTTTGATTATGAATAACCCATTGTTTATAAAGTGAAGTCATCATCTTATTAATAATAATGTCAAGATGAGTTAAAAAGGAATAAATTACTGTCACCTAACTTCTTCGAATTTTCTGTTTTCTAAAGGTTTGATGACCTTTTCTGTTGCTATCTCTTAATCTTTATTAATTATCCAAAACTATAAGCGCAGCCATCGCTATTACACATGCAGTTTTCCCATTCTGGAAATTTCTGCAAATTCCTTCAACCAAACAAACCACAGCTTCAAGCCTTTTCAGCCATGGTCAAATTTTCATGCAGATGTAGAAAAAAGAGACACCACGCTCTATGCGAGCGTTACAGAAGGAACACCTTAACTGGATCTGGTGTCTCCTGTTGCAGGGGTACTTTGTTAGGCCACAGAATGCACCCATTTTCTGTGCCTCTGTTTTCATTGTTGGGATTAGGCCATTTAACCTGATTGCCTGAGAGGGTGACAGAGGGTGGAAGGTGTGCTCGGTGGAGGGCTGGTTACACTGCTTCATTAATGCAAGCAGCATGCAGTAGTTAAAGTTAAATGAGATGGTACTGATTGTGCATGGCTGTGGAGGATTGCATTTCTGCTCTTTGGTGGTTTCTTTCCAGACTTCGCAAACTTACTCTGAAACGATTACACAGACTGAACAAAATAATCAAAAACTGCACACAAACTGACTCTGGTTTCTTTAAATAATGACCAATCTCTTACTGCGCCCGCTATAAGCGGTGGTTTTAGAGCTTCCTCCTTACAGACAGGAAGTTGTAATTGTTACTAAATCTTTTAACAATGTCATAGGAAGTCCTTTGAGCTAGTGAAGGGCTTTTCTGCCTTTGCTGATCACGTATCCTCTGAGAAAGACCTTCTAAAGCATTGCAAACTGACACCTGACCATTACTAATTGAAGGAAAGTATGGGTTTGGAACAGCGAAGCTGACATCTGTCACACTAAACAGAGCTTGCTCTACATCTATAGGCACACGTGAGGGTGTTAGGGTGATGAATGTCCTTGGCAGACTTTTCAGTGCCAATATGACTGGAACAGCTGGCAGATCTTCAATGAAACCCATCGTGTTCACCTAGCTTAACACTAAGCAGGAGTGAGGCAGAGGGGCCGGAGATAGTAAACCAACCTGTGAGCGCCATGCCCTTTGTAATTCACCCTGAGAATAGACAGTGGATGGCAGCGCTGGCAGAAAAAGAAGGTTTCCACTTCCTCCATAAAGTACCTGAGCATCCGCAGCCCTGCTGTCCGTGTCCAATCACAGCACACGTGTGTTTAGATTTGTCATGCTGATGTGCCCCGAACACAGAAACTGATATGCTCCCCTGACAATGAAGCGCGTGCCTTTTCTGCTTCATTGTGGTCTGGAATTATTATCGTCACTGGAAATATTTGCCCGTAACATGTTTATGTTTTCAAACGGAAGAAAAATGTCGGCTAGATGATGTTTGATAATTCAAAGTCATCCATTATTAACATACTGTAACACATTTATTGTCAGCAAATATTTGTTCCAGAAAAACAAAGTGGCGTTGCCTTTAGTTTATTCGTTTCATTTGTCTTTCCTTTTCCTTTTAGACCTCATCTTGCCCTAGAATACAGCGGTAAGGTATGTAAAAATCGGATATTTGAACCAATAGAATATTATAACTCTTCTGTAAGCTTTAAAATAATACATCTCTGCTTCTTTCAGGCTACAAAGATTCACCAGAGGGCCTTTGGAAATGACCATCCAATTACAGCTAGAAGCCTTGAGCTCATGGCAACCGTATATGCTGAAATTGGCAAGACTGAATATTCAGGTAAAGGATAGTTGAATAATACAGACTAAACACTTATGACACAGGGATTTACTGTACGCACATAAATATACAGTGAAAACAAACATGGGTGTATGATTCAGAGAGTAGTATATAGAATAAGGGTGGAGACCTCCGTGTCTTATGATGTTAATCCCTGTTGTAGAGCGCACACAACACAGTCTCATGCCATGAAAATGTTAAATTAATTCACATTTGTGGTGATGTTGGACACAGGAACGTGCAGAGTGACAGTTTAAGGTTGTGGATTTGTTGCACAGTGTGCATGCTTGGCTTACCTGACTCTGAACTGTGCATTTTGTTAAGACGTAGAAACAGTTTAGTGTTGAGTCAGCTTACAGAGACACCCGTGCAGAACAAGAGCAGCTGCACCAAGACATGAATATAGACCATTAAAAAGGGGAAAAATACTTGTTGTTCACCTCAGTTTGTCTTAAAATGTTTGGTGAAACGCTGGAAAAATTAAGGCTCTGTGCATTGTTTTGTTTCATTTTGCACTGAGCAGAAAGGGCTCCTTTTTGGCCTGCACCATGATGGCAGGTTTAAGTGTTTACACCCCATGTCCCTCACATACCCTTGACCATTAAGTAGGTCAGTCAGCCCCTCCCTCTGCTAGAACATTGCCTGCATGTATTTTCAAGCTGATGTAGACTTAACTGTAACTGTATGTGATATGTTGAAATTATAATTGCATATGTGTCCCAAAATATCTGAGCCTTCACTTCATTTCAAGTCATCTTTGATTCAAGTCTGCACCTATTAAAAAGCCAAAGTTCTCCCCAGAAGTAAAAACATGGACTAAATAACTGACCTAAGATATTATTGTAACTAGCATGTTTTTATTAATAACTGAAGTCATCTGAGAGAGAATTTATCCAGCAATGCTGACACATACACAATAGTAGGCAACTTTAGGCAATGTGTGTGTAGTCTGTAGTGGCTAATTTTTATTTCTATTTATTTCTTTTTTATAAACTGTGATGAGATCCAGATTTTTTTAGAGGGCCTGATATAATTGATAGCTTTTTCACACAGTGAGCACTGTGCAGTTGTGCTGAACTCCCACGGCTGCACTGTACCCGGTGCAGACGGAGTTAACACACTTCCGTCTTGCCTCCTGTACATTTGCATGTTGAGCTTGAGTTCTGCTCTGTCTTGACTGGAGACTCCGATGTTAAGCTGCTCGTCTCATGTTCTGTATGGTCATGGTTCTCTTCCTAGACTCTCTGGGTCAGTGTGTGTCTGCACTGTCCAAACGTTTCGCTGCTGCAGAGTCTCTCAGAGACTCGGTCAGCTGTCTTCCTCATTCCCACCGGGAGAAACACTCAGAGGTACGCCACAGAAAGGATACCCACCACCATCAGGAAGACACACTTAAACCTAAGGTAGGTAAAACACCTGAGGGTATCTGGTTGGTGTTATTCTGATTTATTTCTGTGTTATATGAGGCAGCTTCTTTGGAATAGATCTGTTCCAGCTGTTTGCTGCTGGCCTTTAATGCAATAAATGTGCTCAATGTGAATTTTATCTAATGTAGTTAACCAACAGCAAAGTCCCCACCTCCATCCTAAAGAAGCCAAGTTCCAACTACAGACTAGACACAGAACTCAACCACAAACGTAAAGGCGAGCGCAGAGTTCGATTCAGGGAGCCTGAGACCACAGTGCACGGTGAGAAAGCATGCACGCAAACAATTTGTAATGAGTCCATCCTGCTCGGTTTTAGGCTGCAAGATGTGTTTGCACAGAGAACATGTTGCCCTCTGGTGCTTTTCATTGGTATTTTTATTCTTAAAAATGTGTTGCTATCCCAGCTTAGATAGGAACCCTCAGCCCAAAGCTGCACATGCCTTCGAATTTACATTAAAGAGGAAACCCAGCTAGTATTAAAACACCCAGAAATTGCATCATAAACTACTGTCATTTGGGGGTTCTGTGCTACTTAAAAATAACGTAATGCCAAGAGGTGTCCACACATGAGCAAGAGATTTATTCTTTTTAATTAATTATGCATGCAAATGAGGCACTGTGGAGTCTGTTCAAGAGAGACAGTGGCGACTGAAAGGGTACAGCAGCTGGTTTGTAGCTGCTGCACATCATGAGGTCAGCTTTCAGTGACTGACTGACCTCTTTTCTTTTGGCTTTGCAGACATTCCTTATTGTGACTGTTTAGGTGGTAAGTCTGTCTGAAAAATAACGTTACTAATGAGCACACGAGAGTTTCAAAAGTGCACTCATAAAGAGGAAAGAGGCTGTCAGGCTTGTAGCAGCATTAGCATTAGAATTGTTAGGACTCCACGTGGCACACATGCTATGGGGAGTTTAGCACGCCACTGTCACGTCTTGTTTAACAATGCCTGGAACAGCAAATATTAATGTAAGCTTAACTAATCTACAAAAACATCCTCTGAAACCTGACACTTGAGGCCTCGCCTCAAACGACAAAAGAAATGTGCAATTCAAATGCTCGTCATTTACAAATCAAAACTCTGAAAAACCGGTCTGGTTTTTTTCCCCCTGTGCAGCCTATGAGACTACACCATCCCGCCCCCACCTTGCCCTGTTCACCTGCCTCTTCCTGCTGATGTCATTCCTGGGCGTTGCCATGTACTGCACAGACCGTCGGCGTCCACAGAGAGTGTGCGAGGAGCTGGAGGCAGCTTTGGCAGTCTACCTGCTGCACATGAAACAGCTTCTGTGGGGCTGCTGGATATGGTTGACAATGCAGTGACTGTTATCAACCACAGGTGGAGACATGGAGCCTCTTTTAATTTATTATTAATTTTTTGTTTTTTTGTTTTTTTAGATCCCTCTTTTTCCTATCTTTGAAGGTGCCCGGGCCTACAAACACCTCAGCCATTTGGCGAGGCTCTACACACTGTCTGTGGTTTTATTCCACTCTCACCATGAAAAAGGGAAAATGTGTAATCCCAGAAATATGTAGCTTCCATGTCTGTATGTATATATGTACTAAGGTGGTGGGCATGCCACTCCATATTTAAGTTGTAACGGCATTCTGCACATCTGCACCGTTGACGCTGACATGTAACACTCGCATAATCTCCACAACAGTTCATTTTTTTCTTCTATTCATGTCACAGTCTGCTGTCTGTGAGTGAATGTTTCCGTGGAATGCAAATTTATTTTGTTACGGTACATGATTTGTGTATACCAGATATTACACAGAAATGAATGTGTATATATGGCTCAATATACTAAGGACTATCACAGTATTTAGCCTTGTAATTGCACATCAATGAATGTAGAGAGGTCTGGGAAACGACTTTGATTGGCACTTCTGATTGGCACACTGAGACGAGGCAGACAGAAGCATGAATGTGTAAACTGTTTAATGATGGTCTGAAAAAAGAAAACACAGGGCCGCATCACTTCACGGAATGACTTGGACATGAAAAACACCTTGTTCTTTTCCAACTGTCTGGTCGCCTGTCAGCTGAATGCTAGTTTCACGGAGGATAATAATCTGCAGCACAATATTACCTATCATGAAAGAGAATATACTCAATCCAAACGAATGCTTGTGCTTCTGACAGTGTTCCTCTTTATAACCGCCTGAATCCCACAAAAATACTTTATGCTAAATGTTATTTATTCTTCTATATTGTATATCTGCTTCTACGCAACTATCGGACTTCTGGTTATATGGATTTTTTTTTACTTTTTGTTATCTGTAGCATTTATATTCAAATGAAACATTCAGGTTTTAATTCTGATGTCAAGTGTATGGAAGTGCGTGGGTTGAACGGATATTTGCAATACATAACAGAAAAAAAAAAAAAAAAGGTAATTGCTATTTTAGAGGCCAAAAACAGAAATTTAACAGAGCCAGACGTTATTGTATGAGTCCCTTTATCAAACAAGGCAAGTCAAATTCAAACAGCCAAATCACCACATAAATGGATTATAGGAATCAAAGGGCACAGTGATGCACATCCCACATATCTCTCATTATGAGCAATAACACACATCACACATATTCCATTAAAACACTTTATACAACAGGTTTCAGGGAACTCAAAATAAAACGAGTTTGTTTGTCTTTTATTTTGGAGATCTCACGTTTGACTGTAGACTGCAGATGTACCGGAGAAAAGGAATACTCTCGACTCTGTACTGTCAAACGAAATCGTCATTAGCAATAAAACAATACCCAGTGAGCTTATGTCCTGTAGATGCACATTTAGCTTAAAGCTGCATTTCACTGCTGTTCAAACATCTACGGTCACTTTGAAAGAAGTGCCTTTATGGAGGGTTTTCTTAGTTCCTACCGTTTTTTGCTTTTTTTTTTAATTTCAGTTGTTTTTGAAATAAAAACTGTCATTGCCTATCAAAGTGAAGCGGCCGACTTTCCTTTCTTCCCGTAACCTCTGTCAATAAGTGAGCGTGGGATTTAACAGGGAGAGGGAGAAGTGCATGCAGGTATACTTGTGTGTCTAGTCACAGTAATATAGAGTATATTGGTTTGTAGCCTATAAAGTGTGCAGAAGAAGCCTGAGTTGCTAAATGGCACAAGATAGGATCTGTTTTCTTATCTCACACAGATTGCTAAAAGCCTTTTAGACTGCCTGCCAAATGCACGAATGTGTAGAGCTGCAATTTGTCTTTTTTTTTCTACTTTTTTTTTGTTATAAAACACCTTTTGTAGCTGCTGATAAATGTGTAAAGATGCTGCAAACGCACACACTGTTTATGCTGGAGCATGCAGTTCTCACTTTGCAGAGACGCACTGTGGATACTGGCAGGAAAAAAAGAAGCCTAAGTTAGGAACACATTTATTGGTGAAGAAAAAAAACTCCTTTATGTCTAAAAAGCACCTGAGAAATTTTACATGCTTTAGATCCATGCAGAAATTTCACAAGGACAAGATCCACCGGCCAAACTGGCCAAACCATTAATACCGTTTTTTGCTAATCAACAACGTATATTTGATAAAAGATGTATTTTTTTGTTTAAAAGAAAAAAGTTTTAATACTATCAAATCTGGGTTGGGGTTGAATAAGGGATGGATTATCTCAATATAGCACAGGAAAGGTTAACAACCATCTGTAGCTTTTATTCTCAGTTACTTCTGGAAAACAGCTAAAACTGTCGATTTGATTCAATTCATCATCGTGGGAGCAAAAGCCAACCGATTCTGATTGTCTACACAGGCGAATACTGGTGTTGGTCACGGCAGGCAAGAGGACTACATGGTTCTATATGGTTAACTGTGAATGAACGTGTATGTTTGTGCGTCTTGCTGATTTCTAAATCAGGCCGGTCTTGAGGTCAGAGCCACGGCGTGAAGAGCGGCCGAGCAGCAATTCCTTCTCGTGGATCAAGGTGTCGAGCAGGTCCTCTTGTCTGTAGTTGTGGTAGACCTTCAGAAAAGCCATCACAGTGATCCCGAGCCAGGTGAGCCAGGCGGCCCACAGCCCAAACTGAAAGAGTAAAAGCAGTCATTGCATTTACTACGACTGTTAAATTCGTTACACTGTCTGTACGTTAATTTTAAAAGATTTTTACCTGAGCTATAGCAAACTGGTCATAGAAAGCAGAGTTGTCCAGACCCAGTTCTAGATCAGTATCCTGCATGTCTTCACAGCTAAACAGAAAGTGGCATTTAGAGGGACTATACCACAGCATCATCCGGAAAAAGTAGAACACCTGCGCTTCTCTCTCACCTGTTGGGCATAGTCCCACCTTCGGTGATGGCGTCACACCACAGGTTAAAACCCACACTAACGATGGTGCTGGACAGAAAGACTGTGAACACCACCAGGGAGCTAATGAGCAGGTTGAGGAAGGCATTGAAGATGGAGCTGCAGGCAGACAGAACAGAAATACAAAACAAACTGGGTTAGGGCAGGCAAAAACCCTCAACATCTCTGGAGTATGTTACAAAACTGACACAGAGGCCTATTACTCTGCATGACGTATGCAACTCTGATGATTAAGTCTTTCAATCACACATCAACATAATGACACATAAGTTGCTTTGATGTCACAAAAATAGTAGGTGAAGCATAGGCTTTGATTTCTAGTTTAAAATGAGTATTCCCCCATCTTTGGGAGATGGCAGTGACTTGACATTTTACAGGATGCTTCCGTGCCCATTTCCATCCGCTATAAAATAGAGTATAATACATGCAGGCTATGAAATATACAAGACAGTGCACGAACAAGGGCGTGGGAGATGGACAGGAATGGCACATTTACACTCAGACCGCTGGAGTGGTATTGCTTCATAAGCTTCTATTTAAGGAAGAGGCACAAGTGAACGGTCACTCACTCGTCGTGTCCTTTGCACAGAAAGAACAGCAGCCTCCAAGCCTGCACTGCGGACAGGATGAGGGACGCTATCCCGACAAAAGTGATGAAGCTGCAGGAGGACTCGGGTCCCCACTCCTCCACGATGAAGCGCTGCTTCATCACAGTGATGTTTTCATTTTGCCACATACCCCGCGTGAACAGCAGGCATTTCCCCCCGAAATCCTCCGTGTTTTCAGACAGAGGCACCACGGCGATAAAACCGAAAACGAAAGCTAAAAAATAAAGGATGCACTGGGCGAAAATCAAATTGTCGAGGGCCATTTTTCTGTCTTCCCTGCTCTGCACTCAGCGTCCTGGAGCAACTGCGGCTGCGCAGTGGAGACTGACGAGCGGAGGCGCAGCATCCGACGTTGCTTTGCTGCAAATTAATGAGCAGGCAGAGGCCTTCAGGGCTCTCCATCTTATCTACGTACAAGCTGTGGAGACATTCCTCTTCACTAATATACCCGTTCGCAGTGGCTTACGTATATTACAGTTAGTTATGATATTTTTAGTGACCAAGATAATAATTTTCTCTCCGCCGTAGGTAGAAATAATAATATAAAAGTTCTTGTATTGACACCCCTTTCCTTTTTTACAATCTCCAGTATTTTTACTGAAGCTAGATACAGTTAAAAATGCCCCTTGATGGCACTATTTTAGTTTTTTCTACACATTTCCCCAATATTATAAACTCTGTGACCTCCACAACATAAACTAAAGTTCTACATCATTTGCTGCACAGCACGATTTCCAGAGACTTACATTGAACTGCTAAAACTGTAAAATATATAACTATATATACTAAAATATATACCAAAAACTTACTGATAATAATACTACTATGAACATTTTCCTGTATAGGAAAGATATTAAAGGTGCAACTCTAAAAAGGTTCAGCATAATCATCTCCTTGGGCACAAGCACACATTTTGCACACACATAAGTGTATACTCACAAATTAGAGTAATGGTTTGTTTATACATGGTGACAGTCCTTAAGGAAGGGCAGGTAGCTGTCACAGCCACCTGACACGCTTCAGTGAGCCCATCTGGTGAGCTGGCCAAGGTGTCTCACCCTTTTCTTGGCCACCTAGCTTTTGCACTGCTCACAGTGCCCTCCAGTGGGCAAGACACCTGCTGCCATGTTGCACCAAGGTCTGAATGTTTCATGTTGACAGTATGATCACTGGCCTTCACGCAAGGCCAAACCTGGTGAATGTGATGTTGTAGAATACAGAGATGAAAAATGTGGAATAGCTTTTACACTCAAGAACATTAAAAATTCCAAACATCGAAGTGTGTTTGGAAAATCCACTGTGGGTTGTGTATTCTGGGTGCACAGCATCACCATCAGAGGTTCCTATTAAGATGTTTTCGTTTAGGAGATTAATAATCATGCATTTTTCACCACAACAGTCCTCGCAACACAATGACAAGTATTTATATGAGAGTTTTCCACACATCATGTGGCTATTTGTATCCATCTTGCAAACCGCAGGGTTTTTTTTGCATCATCTGCCGGCACATGATTTATGTGTCATTTTCGCCACCGCACTCTGATTTCCACGATGGTATCAGCTTTTAGATTAGCTTGAGTTAGTGTGTGTGTGTGTGTGTGTGTGTGTGTGTGTGTGTGTGTGTGTGTGTGTGTGTGTGTGTGTGTGTGTGTGTGTGTGTGTGTTGAGCTGAAAGCTGATTTCACTCCAAGACTTTGAGACAGTTTGCTTTTTAGCGTCATTAGGCATTATTTATTATCCTCCTCGTGCATTTTTGCTGCGTTCGATTTTTATTCTTGTGCTCATGATATATTGTCCGGATTTCTATTTCCTTTTTTTTTTTTTTTTTTTTTTTTTTTTTTTTTGGCCTGTCCCGTTTGGCTCTTTTGCATCAGAATTGTTGTCTAAAGGCAAAGAAAGATGCCCAACGGATTTACTTTACCAAACTGACCATCCCAGCCTTGCCGTAATGGTCCATTTGATTCACCTTTTATTGTTTATTTTATTTTCACTTACTGAATACGGGACAGACTTGACTGGGGGAAAGAAGGGGAGAAAGAAAGAGGGAAAGAGAAACAGCTGAGAAGAGGGACGGGGGAGAAGGGCAAAAGACAAAAACCAACAGAACGGGCAGAGAAAAAAAATGCATATATCAATCACCTGGATCACCTGCTGAGAAAGAAAAAAGAAAGCAAGCAGAAGAGAACAAGAGTAATAGAATAAACAACATCACAATGATACATGGGAATATGACAGTAAATACTAAATGTTAAACATTATTGTGCAGCACATAAGATCAACAGAACACAGTGTGCTTTGAGGTAGGAGCCAAAAAGGGTGTAGTTTGTGGGTGTGATCACCCGTGTGTACACCTGTGAGCATGGACGCGCTTGTTTTTTGTTTTTTTAAAAGGTTCCTTCATGTAATAATCTGCTAGAGGGTGTGGGGGGGCCACAGCCCCGTCCTCCAGGGCGTGAAGCAGGTGTGGAGGAGATCCATCATTTTCCATCACAATCCATCATTTTGTACTGTACACCATTTTTGCTATGATACAGACTGTGCTGTTTGTGAGATGTGTTTTTCTTCTTTTACAAAAAAAAATAAAGCTTATATTGCCAAAAAACATAACTGTGCTGGTATGCTTCTCGTGTCTTTTGGCTACACTTGAAATATCATCTAGTCACAAATACAAGGTCATAAGGAAAAGCCGAACAACTTCATAAGGCAGTCCCCCGGCCCTTACACAAAGAGGAGATTACACGCACAGAACTCCAAACCCCACTTTTAAATAATACAGCATGTGTGGGCTCGTGAACTGGGCACCCAGGGGAAACCCAGAGCAGAAGTGTGTCAAGCTGAAATATGTGTTAAGTTATTCACCCCGCGAACAAACCACAGAGGGAGAGAAAGAAGGAGGGAGGATGGAGGGAGGGAGGATGCTAACCCAAATGCAGTCCCTGGGCTTTGTGCAAATATGAAGAGCAATGGGCAGAAGAAAGCCTTGGGAGGTCATCCATTTTTCATGAGATGCAATGGCAGCAAAGCAAACATCCCTTTTTTTCCAAGAGGAGGAAACCAGTGAAGAATCTAAAGTGCACAATCATTTTCAAGGACATCACAAGTGCATTTTAAATGTAGTGCATCTATACTTGAATCGAAACACGCAACGTTGTTATGTTCATCAGAGGAAAGTCAAAAAAGACATAATGTAACTCAGACTTACTACTCTTTACTCGAGTCATAGTTCATAGCAATATTTAAGAATTCATGTCTCATCATTTACTGAGTATTGCTGACACGAGACATTACAGCAGAAGATTAAGGGTGAGGTGGGACAGTACCACTGGGCGGGAACAAAGGCTGTCAAAAGTATCTGACCAGGTGATTGGAGGATGAATCTGGTGGAGGTTAACACTCTTTGTGGTAAACTTTAACATTGGAGTGATTTTTTTTCCCTTTAGATTTTAATTTAAATATATTTAAAATGCATCACATAAGAGGCTGTTCTTTGTCTTGCAGATGATCATGCCCTCTTCACTCGTTTGCCTTTTCTCGATCCTGCTCTGCCACTCCTTATGGCTCCTTGGGAAACCTTCCCCGAACTGCTCCAACCTGCGGGCTCATCTTTCTCCGCCTGCAACACGAAACAACAGCAAAAACAGACACAATTACAGCCTCATATCCTGAGCAGTGATGTGGAGGACCTGATGAAATATCCTGTACCCATTAATCTTTCCCCAGGGGGTGCAGGAGACTGGGAGCACTGGGCCAGCTACTGATTAAATGCTCCTAATAGAGGCCATTCATCTCCCCTTGAATCATGAACGTTTCAACATGCAACATCACCCCACACAAACGCTCCCCGCCTCTCTCTGTGCAAATATTGGTGTTTTCATAAAGACAGGAAAGTCGATAGTATTTAATTTTGTGATATCTTTTTAAGCGGCCGTGATTTCTTAGTGGGCTCCTAAGATTTGATGGATGACTTTGTTTGCTCCACATGGTGAAAATCTCATCTATAACTGTGCCAGTAATCATCACGAACAGTCATGCTTGAGGTCATGTGGGGCCAAATCCAAATTTATAGTTTGAACTAATAACTGCTTAATATCTCGATTTTATTATTATCTTTAGTCGCACTGGCACAAAGAACATGATAGTTTGATCAGTCGTTAAGTGTTTGCCTTCAACTAATTTCACTCATTAGTGATTAATCTCTCTATCTGCCAATTAAGCAAATCCTACAAGTATTGTTTCTGGCCTCGGTGAACAATTAGGTAACACTAACAGCCCTTCCTACTAAACAACCCCCTGGAAACCCACGCTTACACAGAAACTGCAGGGTAATGAATGCAATGCCATCACTCCAAACATGCACTCTACAACTAAAATAGATTGGCCCTGATAGACACATTTTTGTACAGTATAGGCTGTTCAGTCATGCTCAGGTATAATCATCATAAATTAGCATGGCCTAATTGCGTTTCACCTGCCAAGCGCCATATGGTCCCTAGTTCAGAGCAAAATAATTAGGTGACTACATCCCAATTAAACAATTATCCAATGAAACCTCTGTAAAATAATTATGTGGTCATATCTGCACAGTGCTATTAGAAGTGTAACACTCAGGTCAACGCACAAGCAGCATTTAAATGGAAGGAAATGTGTTACAGAGCAGTGGCCACTTTGTTTTTGACAAATAAATGGTAACCATGTTCCTGGCATCTTATGGATGTTTCACCTGTGCTCCAAGATACTCCAGAAAAATTCCCCATAAAAATCACGTGACTTTGGACAATGACATCATTGTAGGCGGAGGTCTTAAAAGCAGTGATGTTTATGCAGAGGGACGGGAGAAATGTGGATGAAAGGTACTAAAGAGGGGACCTGCCAGGCTGTGATGTGATGAAGTGAAATCCTCCGGGACTAAAAATGAGATCATCCAAATATTACTGAGCATCTTAACTGGAACAATAGTGACCCCTATTGACAATTTTGTGATGAATGCATAATAGACTCATCATAACACATGTTGTACATTTTACGGTGTGTGTCAGAACAAAGTACCTGATTTCCATCTCTGTTTTCTCCTTTTTGCTTTGCAGTGAAGTCCAAAAAATTGACGAGTCCACAGGAATAAGGCTGACCTAGAACAAGAGAAAGTCCCTTGTCATCTGCAAATGAACAGAAATGTTATCAATATTGTTTTCTGTTGGAATTTCCTTAGAAGTCATAATCCAGTGATGAACACATCACATAAATGGGGATCTTGGTAACAACAAGTCTGACACTATTATCTTTTATGCAACACTGCTCCACTGTTACGTCTTTAACCGCTGTCTCTGCGACAAGGTTGGGGCATCAGTACGGGCCAACAGGCCATCGCTCCCTGAGGCTCAACGGTGATCAGCAGATGGAGGGAGGTCTGCCTGCGGTGGTAGACGGTACACCCTTTGACAGAAAACGTGGGGGAGGGAGGGGATGCTGTTTAATGGATCACTGAATGCTGCAGCAAGGTTAAGGGAACCAATCTCTGACACCTCACTTCCTCTCCAATCTCCCTCTCCTAGCAGCCAAGCCCCCCTGCTTTTGGTGCCTGCATCTTGCACCCCTGCAGTTCCTCTGACAAACAATTAGTTCTGACCCTTAACACACACACACACACACACACACACACGCACACATGCATACACACACACTGCAAAAGATAGAATTGTTTCCAGAGCTCTAAAGGTTGAGCAGGCAACATGTCTTGTTATCTCTGCTGATCACTGAGCACCAAATGGCTGCATAGATTCGTGCATACTTTTAGAGGTATATTATTATTTGTTTAGACTTTTTGTGATCCAAAATGCACCGGCTGTAATAGCTTAGCTCTGTAGCAGACACCTGGAAACACTACATCCAGTCTCAGCATCCTGTTTCCACCATTTGCCCATTTTGCAGTGATCGAGCCAGGCTGAGTGAGAGGATTCATTAGTTCTTAACATGGATTCAAGGAGGCGCTCATTCTTTGTGCCCAAATAAACCGAGGTGGTTTCAGTGTTGCAGGTTGGGCTGGGGTTGACAGATGTGTAAAGAAAGGTGGAGCTACACACAGAGAAGAGGAGGGAGCTGTCCTGCTTACCCATCCCTGGCGAGCCCCTGGGTATAGACCAATTCAAAACAAAGCTCTGATGAAGATCTGTCAGCATGTCGTGGGTTGTTTCAGCTGAGGTACATGAGAGGTGTTGGCTGGAGCATCCCTGTGGTTCGTCTTGCTGGTGGCATACAGTATACAGTGTAAACACACTCACAGAGAACACAGCTGCTAATTAGATACTGAACCAATAGAGTCACTATGTACTTTAAAATTAAAATTATTACCTACCTGATGAGGTTTCTTTTTCTGGACGCAGTGAGTTGGGGCTACCTCAGTGAAACTGAAAATCAGTGAGAGGAGAAGGTTGGCTGAGTGACATTTGAGGGGCCAGGACTGATATATTCATGAGCTCGTGTAGCAGCTAGTTATGTGATCACTCAGTGGATGACAATTAAGCCAGATATAATTATCAGGCAGCCCTGATTGTTGTCAAATTCATACTGGAAATTCAACTTGCACCAAATATCAACCAGTTTTAATAATTTACTTTATCATAAGCATTGTGAGATTTATGATGACCTCTGACCTTGTGTCTGAAAGAAGGCTTTCATATGTGGAAGGTCTTGAAAGCCCGTCAACCCCGATAGTATCTTCTTCCAGAAAAACATCTGCTTCATCACCTTCTCCCACTTGTAAAACGTAAGAAAGTGCTTCCATTTCTTGGGAATCTCTCAATATGTATGGTGTGTGCAGAGAATCCAAGACAAAGCTTACCATCTGCAGAAAGCATCAGCTCTACCATGCTGTCTTTGTTCAAGCTGCTGAAGGAAACAGGCTCTGTAGCGCCATCTGGTGTCAGCACCAGCTCAGGGATATTTAGGAAAACACCAGCTGATGAGTGGGGTCTGTGTTCTTCTTCTTGTCCCCTGCTTTGGCTACTTCTATCCGTCAGCAGAGAGGAAATCATCTGCAGGGTCAGAGTGCTTTTATATGTGTGAAGCGGGTCCCACTTCATAAGAGGCAAGGGTGAAGCTGAGGTAGAGGATGAGGCAGACAAGGATCTTAGATCCTCCTCAGAAGAAAAAATGTTCTCTTGAGTCTCCAGCTGCTGCTGCTGCTGCGAATACAAAATAAAATCTAAGGGTTGCCATTACTTAAAATCCCTTTGCAATTGTATATTGCAACCAGTATTACCAAAGACAATGAAAATATATACATTGTAAATGACAGGATCTTCTTCTTCTGGGTCGGCTGTATGTGCTGTTTGCTGTGTTTCTATTGCCATGTGCACTGGCGAAGAGCTGCATGTGAGTAGACGCAGAGCCTCGGTGGGCAGAAGCATTTGCTTGCTGTTGGGCATTCTCTCTGTGTGCTCTGGCCACACTACCTCCCTGAAATGAGAGTGCACGTCATAAATCTGGTGTCTAATGCATATTGTGTTTTAACATAATTCAAGCAGTTGCTCCAAGTGTGACATCTACAACCTCAGTACCTCAACTTGGAATCTGGTTTCCTCACTTCCTTCACAGCCTTTCTGACCAATTTCACCTGCTCATCTGTTGATACTTTGCCAACTTTCTGAGCCCGGTACAGCTTGGCAGACAGCGGACATGGTGGCATTTCTGCAAAACAATGTGATTAGATGACATCTCAGTTATATCCTAATACTGTTTAATAATATCTTTCATACCTTTCTTCATCTGTGTCATCTCTGTGGTCTCAGCTCCATCTTCTTCATTCTGATAAAGATTTTTAGGGAGAGTTAAAAGTCCTTTCTAGGCTGTCTTGGTATGTACATTTTGTCTTGCTGTAAATGAGTGATTCACCCACATTGTTTTCAACAAGAATGTACTTTAAAGCCTCTGTGCACAGGCCAACTCCTTTACAAGTCTGGAGGAAGTATTTGCTCATATCTTCAGTCTCTGTGTGGCCTCTCTTCAGCAGAGCCCAAGCATCAGAGTTACAACTGGGGGTTGAAAGCACAAATTGAGTCTGCAAGTGAGCTTTTATTTAGTAACATTATATTATCAAACATGTAGTACCTGCTTTGAATAAGTACATCTGCAAACAGCTTGGCATCATCAGTGGTCTCTACTGCAGGCCTGGCCCACTGGAGGTACCGTAATGCCTCTTGAGGCTGTTTCCTTGTCAGGAGACAATGGATGATGCAACGATGCTGCCAGGAGAGGGCAGGAACATAGGCCTTTGGGCTCAGTAACAGCTCCATGGAGGCCTGGGATTGGTTGTAAGATAGCGCACAGCACTTTGTTAAGTAAATTTCTTATCAATTAAAAGAAAAAATGTTGTAGCTCCATTCATTACTTATTATTTGCAAATTATTAAATCACTTTAAAGTATGCACATATCTCATTTGAGTCACCTGCATGCCATTTTGGCCGTTTCAACACTTATCTTTTTAATGTTTCGTTTTCAGCTGCATACCTCAGTGTGTCCATGATCAAGCATCCAGAAGGCTCTGATTTGTTGGGAAAAGGTGGATGGAATTGTGAACGCATGACAAAAAGCCTGAAGGAGGTCATCTTTGCACTGTAGGAAATTTGCCACATCCAGGATGAAGTACATGAGCTTGTGTCATAAAAGTTAAGACACATTTAACCTTAAGTAAGTGCACATAGAGAAGCAACAAATCAGTATGTTTCACAGAAAAGCTTTGCTGATTTGGATGGATACAATGGCCTGGACTGACATGTTGTCAATATGAGGGATCAGCACGAGCTTCAACAGCGCCTGCAGATTAGGGGGAGGATAACGTGGATCTGTGCAATCTCCAGACATCCAAATGCACCCGTGTTGTTTGCATAGCTGTGTCACCATGCTCTGTATCAAAGACTTGAATCTTCCCATTTCTCCCTCCTCCCGTCTAATAAAAGGTAAGGAAGTTAAAGGGGAAAAAACAGGTAGGAAATTGATAAAGTATGTTCAGAGAGAGACTTGCTCTAAAATGAAACCCTTTCAGAGTTACCCCTGTGTTTCAAGACCAGCTTTTCGGTGGCTGTGATCCATTTCCTTCCACATCTGAGTGATACGCTTCACTTCTTGGGTCTCTGACAGAAACAACAGAGAACCAAACATTAAGAACAAAAGGATTTAGAGGTATAATAACAGTTCTTCATCCCAGTTTATTGGGATGTGATGATATCTATACCAGGAAACTTTGGCAGAAGCCCCATGATGCCCCACCACTGAACCAGCTGTCCCAGCCAGATGTGTTGCATCAGCATCCTCTGCTCTCTGTTCCAGCAGCCATGTCGGATGTCTGAGGAGCTGTATGTGTCCTTGCAGACCACACATGGGACTCCCACTCCTGCATAAAGAAGACATTGCATTTCAGAAAGGCTTTTATCATGTCACAGCATTAAAGATTAGGATATCTTTAGCACAAACCATGCCAGAGGTGGGCTGAGCAGAGATGTTTTCTTCCCCACTGGGCCAATGTAAGTAGGTTCCTTAATTTTTGGAGTAACGTGTGCACTCTAATGAAGGAGCCGCGGTCCAGGAACATCCACAGACCCTGGCAACAGCTGAAGCCTGAGGGAATAATTAAGACACAATAGATCCAAAGATCCAAAGTATATGTTACTCAAAGTAACTTCAACTTCAAATTTAAGTTTGCACATTTAGAAAGACTGAAAATATGATGTAATATGTACTTACATAAGGTTAATAACTCCTTTTTAGCAAACTCTGCTGTCCGCTGTACCCAGCAGCTAAATGCTGGTGCGATTTCCCCCACATCAGTATAACCTTGTTGAAGATACAGTGTTAAAGGAAACAACAAACAACTGTGGAATTAAAGGGTCTTTGCAAAAATTGTACAGAGCACTGGTTTCATGATGAGTGGATGTTCCTTTTCTACCTTCAGCTGTAAGCTTCCTCAACCAGCAGATGATGGCTTTTATGTTATTGCTGGCCAATGCCTCAGACCACTGACCCTCTTTGTCCAGCATCACACTGAGCTTTTGGTATCGAAACCAAGACAAGGGAGATCACACACAAAAAAGTGGGTATACTGAAAACATCTAACAACTACTTTACCTACTGCATTGCACAGGTCTTTCAACTGTAGCCCATGTAATGTGCTTAAGTGGTTAAATAGCACGTACACTTAAAGCTAGAAAATCCATTTATATAAGTGTTTCCACACTTACATCAGGAAGACCAGACTGAAGCATGAGGACTTTAGTAAGTTTTGCATTTGTTGGGTCTTCACATACTTACTCGGTGTAACGACTGTGGTCTAGTTTTCTGCTGTGGGTCAGTGAAACTTCCCTCTTGGTCTCTGTAGTGGTGACTGCTGTGAGTTCTGTCTGCCCTGTGGATTTGCTGACTGGCCCGCTAGTAACATTCTCTTCTTACACAAGCTACTTTCGTCCACGTTAATCCTCTAAGCTCACTCTCAGTTAACATTTCATTGGCTGATTTGCAGAGTAGTCGTGACTGCATCGGTGTGTTTGCATGTGTGTTACAGGCGGGGAACAAAATAGGTAAGAATATCAGGGGTTAAAGTGAACGTCTTAAGTAAAAGAGAGAAGAAAACTCCCATTTTTTCTTCCAGTTTAAATCTTGTTTTTGTCATTTATGACCAGTGAAGTGTTTTTATTAACTGGCAAAGTGGTAAAAGTACCACATGCTTTTCAGATCACTGCATAGTTTTGTCATTGTCTTTTGCACTTGTCTTCATTTTGGATTGCCAGCTGGTAAAAAACAAAATATTTCAAAGAATTTTATAGAAAAATCAAATCAAAATGAAATAATAAAAGTAGCTGGAGCCTGACTGCAAAGTTTCTACCACTAGAGAGCACTGCAACTACAATGTGCTTCAGTTTTAAACTTTTTTTTTAAAGCATTTATTATTAATGTAGTCTTCAATACAAAACCCCCCACCAAAGACTGTATGTTTATTTTTCTGCATCATTAAAAGATGGCTTAAACTTTGCAGTTAGGGCAATACTGCTGATGCAAAGATGATTTTTTTTTAACTTTATCCTTTTGTAAAACTTTTACTGGTAACACACACACTCACACACACAGAGAGAGAGAGAGAAAGGCAATCGGCCACTGCTTTCACAGTGTCGAGACAGTCAGATTTGCATAGGTGGCAGAAGGTGGGTCCAAATCCCTTATGGGGCCCATGACTGATTAATGACTAAAGGGGATTAGGAGGTTCAGGACTTGGCTGCTAGTCTCACTCTGATGCTGCTGTGGCTGCATTCACGCTATCTGTGTCACTACAACTACTCGCCGCTCTGGACTAAATCTGACGATGTTTGTAAGAAAACAACCTGAAAATCAGAAGTGCAGTGTTATCAAATGTTCATCATGATCACACTTAGGTGAGTGCCGTGGATTTATTCGGGATTTTAGAGGGAGGGAAGAGTTGTTTCAGTTTCTTCAATATATTTTGGTTATATATAAATCATACTATTTCTGGTTGTATATACAGATGATCACATTTCAGCGCAGTGTTTCTTAACAGTGTTTCTGTTTTCTAGAAATTGTCCAGTTATATGAGTTTTTTTATCTACTCTCACTGCTACAGGCTTACAGACCACCTACAGTACAACCATAATGCAGCATCCACACGATATCAATCTCGGCTACCAGGCTAAGCTGCTTATGAAAGGACCTTCAGAGAACTGTACAACCAAACCCCCTCTATTTGTCCCTCCACATCCCCTGGAAGATAACCTGTTCCTCTTTCCAGCTCTATCTGTGTCCTACCCTTAATCCCACCTTGGACTTGAATGAAAACTCAGGGAAGTGTTACGGGCAATGGCAGTCTTAAGAGTTAAGTTTACCAAGACCAAAAGAGACAAGCTGGCCCAGGTGCTCTGGATCCTAAACTGGATCTCGGTAGTTACGGGGGCCATCCTGTTCAGCCTAGGCCTCTTCCTCAAGGTGGAGCTCCATAAACAAGGAGAGGTGATGGCTGAGAGGGACATCCAGTATGTTCCCAACACGCTTATAGCTGTGGGTCTCATCGCTTGTGCCATAAACTTCCTGGGTGGGAAAATCTGCTACGACTGTGTGGACACCACCAAGTTTTTGCGCTGGAAGTTGATCATGCTGCCCTACATCATATGCACCTTCTTCTTCACCTTTTGTGTGCTGGTAGGGGCTCTGATGTGTTACTGCATGCACTGGGAACTGGAAGAGTCTCTGAACCTGGGACTGACAGAGGCCATGAGGTTTTATAAGGACACAGACACACCAGGACGCTGCTTCCTAAAGCGCACCGTGGACATGCTGCAGATGCAGTTTCAGTGCTGTGGAAACAACGGTTATAAGGACTGGTTTCAAATTCAGTGGATAAGCAACCGTTACCTGGATATGTCCCAAAAAGAGGTGGTGGAGTAAGTACAAACTGCAGAAACAGGGTGCTATTTTGGTAAAGTGCATTCGTATTTAAGAGGCTGTGTTCAAATGGCAAACAGAGAAAGAAACAACAGAGTTGTTGTAGTTCTGTATTTTCTCATTTTAATTCAGTTTAGCATCAGCGTTTTGATAGGGGTTGACTCACAATCTTGTAGACACCTAAAGTCTAAATAAATGCGTCCTTTAAAACTTCACAAAACAAATTTTGACAATTTTTTTTTACCAAGCTAACATATATTAAAACTAAGGATAGTTCATCTTTGTTTTTTCATTTCATTTTAGTTAGTTTTGCAAGTTCACAATCATTTCACTTAGCTTTTATCGTTATTTTAGTCAAATAAAATGTTTTTTCCCTTCTAGTTTGAATTTTTAGTTGAGTTTTAGTTCATTATAATTTCCCTGCATCATATTTGATAATGATATATAATTTCTTACACTGTGCTATAGATATTCAGTAACACTGAAAATGGGCAGAAAAAATGGGCATGGCAGGAAGCACAGATCAGCACAGTATAATAATAAAATACTGTCTAAATATATAAAAAATATACTCCCAAACAATCATCACATTTAAAATCTGATCACAGAAGCACTGATCTATTAAGGGAAATTCTAAACTTTGTTTTTCTGGCTTTAGCCGAATCAGGAGTAACGTGGATGGAAAGTTCCTACTGAATGGAGTCCCATTCAGCTGCTGCAACATCAACTCCCCCCGGCCCTGCATCCAGCAGCAGATCACCAACAACTCTGCACACTTCAACTACGAGCACCAGACGGAGGAGCTAAACCTTTGGATGAAAGGGTGTCGACAGGCGCTGCTGGAGTACTACATACACATTATGCAGTCCATCGGCCTCACAGTCCTCATCACCTGGTTATTTGAGGTGAGGAAACACAAGTCGGAGTTGGTAGGTTTAAAGGGAAACTACACAAAATCTGATTAACTTTTTCAGCCACTTTAACATCTTTGCATCATGCTTTGTGTTTATTTCTATGAGCGAGCCGGTCAATAGGGGTCTCTTGTCGTTTCAGCTATCAGTGTTGACCGGGGTTCGTTACCTCCAGACTTCTCTGGAAAATGTCCTGAGACAGGGAGACCCCAACTCCGAATCAGATGGCTGGCTGCTGGAAAACAGCTTCATGGAAACTGCCCGCATGAACCTGAATATCATCAAGAGCCTTGGCAAGGGTAACCAGATAGACACAGCCACTAATGGAGACCCCAACATTAACGTCCCCTCCACCTCAAAAGCACACTATGGTCCTGACAATGTTCCACCAAAGCAAATAACTGAAGACAGTTGAACTTTTTCACTCAAAAGACTTCAATGGACGACATTCCTGAAGCCCACAAAGGGCCTTGAAACGTATACACATTACATTGGTGAATTCTTATCTCTGTACCTGTGGCGAAGGAATGGGCATTTTGTTTGTGGAAAATATATATGAACCCTAAATGATAGAATTTTAATATCAACACCATAATTTAAGTCAAGTCAATTTGTGTTTCGATGATCATATGATGGTCATATAAAAAAATTGATAGAGGCCTGGTGACATAATTTCCACCCAAATTAATCCATTCACTGAGCCCTCCTATAATGTGGACTGAGCCAAAACCATCCTCATAACTTTTCTGAAGGGTTCACAGGACCCACACCATGCTAACCAAATGTTCTCCTCAGTATAACAAAGCCAACACATTTCCTCACTTTAAATTCCTTTAATTTGTCACCAGTCTGCATACATTTCTATTATTTTTCTGTAAGATTACTTGTGCTTTAATCTACTGTTTACAAATGACATCTGTTGCCTGTGTAACATGTGGTTTTTGCAAAAAAAGACTCTGTACACCCGTCAGTTGCAACACTGGAATCAAAATGTACTTATATTTATTATTTGATGAAGACAACTATGGGTTAGAAGTTCAAGCACCTGTTCTTGTTTCCCATGATTTCATCTGAGCATGCCAGAAAACCCACTCAGAAGTTTGATTTACAGCAAGAAAAGCGAAAGCTCACAAATTACATTTCACAATTAAAGATCTGTAGTGACTAGTTTGTGTTTAGACTAGTAATACCAATATTGGATCTTTTGTGTGCCCTTTTCCCTGAGTTGCCTAACTGCATTAGCAAAGTTGTTACAAGGATAGCGAATATTAAACAGTACTTTGTTTTCACATAAGTAGCTCAGCAGACAGAAATCCATGAGAAATTCTTAACTACTTTTTTTTTTTTTTAGAATATTTAAGCCACTGCTACGATTCTCTCGTGCCTCAGCAATGTCACCAGGTTTTAATGCTCAAATATAAACTTTGCTGGGATGAGCTACAAAAAGTTTGACAATAAACTGTCCACTTGAGGACTTTGAATTCTGAAAAGAAGCCTTGCTGATGTGATCTGCTCTTCCTTCCTTTCTCCAACAACAAAACTGGGAAGTCACTTATTATAGCAAGAATACGTTTTTGTTGTCCTTTTCTTAAAAGAATGAACAGTTCGAGTGCAACTTCAGAATAACCGTTTAAAGCAGTTAACTTTAATCGAGAGCACATTCCTTTTTACAATGATTTATTCTAATCTTGGACACTACTGTTGTTGGGTCTGTTGTTGTTTTTAAACCCCATTCAGAGCTATGGAACAGACTACCTACAGATTGTCTTGTGTCTTTATTTCCACAGCCTGGAAATCATGAAGTCAAACAACACAACAACAAAAAAGGAAGAAATTATATATTCACACATTTGCTAAGTGAAATGACAGAAATAAAATGGAGTACCTGAAACCATACACTGGGATTTAAAAAAAGATTTTTTTCCTCTTAAATAAAACACTGCAATTGATCATTGACAACTAAAACTCAGATAATGTAGAGTCAACATCAAATGATAAAGGTTGACAATGTGTCGCACAACAGGTCATCCAATTATTTTTGATTACAAGCTTAATAAAGCTTAATAAAACTTTTTTTCTAAAAGCGATCTTGCAATATCATATTGTATTTGAATTCCCTCTATATAATTAATTTCACAATTCTGAAGGCAAGTAAGCACAGATGTGAGAGTTATGTAACTATAAGAATGGCTGAAATTCAGAAAACTGGTGCATCTAAGGACAGGATATGAGGAAGTCACTGAGACAGATTCCCGTATACTTTTCTGAGAATACTCAATCTGTTTGAAGCAATCTTGAAAATGATGTTTATTCTATATACGTTTTGCCCATTATACATGTGTCTATTTATAAGTAAAGGTGTCAGTAGGTTAAGGTTTAATTATTTGAGGAATTCTACATAATAAAGGGTCAAAGGCAAAAATGGATAGGATCTCCGAAAAAGGCTAAAGTTTTCCACATGAATGTGCTTGGAAACCGCATCTTTGAACAATTATAACTTATCACAAATCATAAGTTCTAACACAAAGAGAGAGAACGCAGAAAATTCACAGCATCATTAAGAAAAAAAACACATGAAGTGATAACAGAAACGTGTTAGTGTGTGTCTGATGCTCTTCTTTATTTGAATGAGCTTCTTTGCAAATAACATTACTCTGGGAGAAACTCATCCTCACAGCAGACAATCAAACTGAAACAAGGCGACTTGGGATTAATCAACAACAATCACCCTCTATCCATTTTGACTGCCCCCCCCCCACTCTCTCTGGATTCCAAAGGAGACTCATTTATGATGAAACAGGCTTTTCTGATTATAGAAGGGTTTGGGTTGATTGCTTGTGTGTGTCGTGTGCGTGCATGTGTCTTGGGAGCACAGGGGCCGTGCTCAGTATCGGCCGGTCACACAGCTGGAGCAGTCATCACAACATCTGCCACTCAAAAGCAAACATAACGTTGACCACCTCCAGGCTGCGGGCGATTTCTTCCAGGATGCAGTGCTGCTGCCACAGCTGGTTTAGCTTCCTGTAACGCTCTGGGCAAAGGTGCAACGGATTACCCCGTCTAAAACACAGAGAAACAAATGCATTCAAGGGTTTCTCAAACCCAGTATTTCACTGGTATGACAAAAAAATGTAGTCATACTTCGTAGCTGTGTAAACCACTTCTTTATGTCATAAAAAAAACTTAATGCTTATGCAAATCTGAAAGTGCATGAAGGTAGTATTATAGGTTAAAGCTGCCCAGGTGTTGGGCTTGAACTGCAAGTTGCTCATCGGGGTCTACTGTGAGAATGTGCTATCACTGTGCGATCAAGTTTTGATCAGCACATAATTATGAATTTGAGATCTGCAACAAAGCTCAAATAAATGCATTTTTGTAGTCTACAATGGCAACAGTTTTAGCTTCAACATTCAAGTCTACAAGTGACACCAAAGTTTCAATTACATTAGCCACAGTATTGCTGTACATTGCCCCTACGAGCAACATCATCCATCTACCTTTTCATAGATGGCACAAGCTGTAAAAATTGTCTGACAAAGCCAAACAGCTGACCTTGAGTACATCCTCCAGTCTGTATTATATAGTAGAGTTTAAGTCTAAAAATACAGAAGTAATACTACAAATAAACTGAATAGGTTCTTACCCAAGATGAGGATCAGTCTCCCCATAATCATCCAAGTACGGAGCGGGATACGTGCTCCCTCGAGTCCGACTGGCCATCAGCACAATTTCACACTCTCTTATCCTGTTATCATTAAACAAAATGTGATTCAGTTAGAAAAAAAAAAAGTAAACCCAAAAGACAAACTAATTCTGGGCTTGAAATACAATTCTACTAATGTAAAATGTGCCGTGTGACTGATTAACCTGAGGAACATCCCCACTCCTGCTCCACAGGTCGCAGCGTGGGCAGTGCAAGCCCCCACGTCCTCCCCTTCCAGCTGACTGAGACAACAGGAGCTCTGAGAGCACAGCATAGCCCCACAAAAGAGACATAAAGTCGGATGCTTCCTCTCATCATCGGTGGATTTTGGACACCTGAGGACATGATGCAGACGAGTGAGAAAGGATGGACAGAAGAGAACTAGAAGATGTCAAATGAGAGGACTCCTTACTTACTTGAAATAGCTGGCTTGATTGAGGAGAGTACTGTAATCTTCAGGAAGTTCAATCAATCGATTCCTTTTCCTGGGGTATCTGTTGAAAGAGTGAGTTTATTGGCCAACTGTAGGGTTTCAATAAAACTAAAATCTATGTTGAAATAATAAAAGACCCAAAGTCTACCTGACTGTCTGGATTTTGCCTTTCAGGGCTTTGGTTACAACTGGGCTCCCACACCACCTAAGAAATAACAAGAAATAATAAGTTACAAAACTACTGACTTCACTGGGAACTAGTGTAAGATGCAATAGTGTTTTCTCCGACCTCTGAAGCAGTGGACTAACAGTTTCTCTGTGATCGTGGAAAAGCTGAAACACATTGGAGGGTAGTGCCAGGTAACTGCATAGTGCCTCCATCTGTTCTTGAGAATCAACTGCACAAGACATAAAATGTCAGCATGAATGCACAAAACTTCCTCTTCTGAATTCCAAAATGCAATAAAATTCTGACACTACTACACTGAAACCTACCAGAAATGCTAAAAAGCTCCTCTGGAGGAGGTACTCCTGTAAGGCAATTGAAAAAGAGAGCAGCACAACGCAAGAATGGTGCAATTCCTGTCTTCACTCTTTCTACTAAAGAGCTGCCAGAAACATCTGGAAGGAGCCTGATGAGAAAACCACAAAATAAGCTGTCAAATATCTGAGAATTCACCATGAAAAAGGCTGAAACTAAGTATTTGTTCCCATTATAAACAGGTAATAGCCATTCTTGTCAAATTATGAGTTAAAAATATTTATCCAACTCTGACGGTCTTACTGTCCAATACATCAAAACCTCCTGACACCTGCCACAAATGCATTTTTGTGACTAATAGCAGACATTTAAATTATAAATTAGCATTAAGAAAGGAGATTCGTTTTTGCTTAAGTTTAGTGGCTGTCAAAGTTTTTTCTTTTTTTGATGTCCATAAAAAATATGTATGGAAAAATACAATCATGCTAATGTGCTTTAAGCAGGTGTTTGAAAAACACTCACCTTCCCGTGTGTTGTGACACTGCAGAGTACAACTCTGCTGCTGCTCTCTCCTCCTTCGTCTCCTGTCCATCCCCTGCTGCAGGGACGTCTGCACAAACAAACCAATTATTTAATCATCATAATCACTCCAATTATCTCTTACTACTGGCTAGCTCCCTAAGTGGTAGCTAACAGTGGTGTTATTAGATCACATTATTTTGGGGGCGGGGGTCTGTGATTTTGTACCTGCAGAAGACAAGAGGATCTGCAGCACATGAGCCATGGTCACCAAATGCAAGATATGCAGGTGATTGTATGCAGCGCTGACAGCAGATGGCTGTAAGTCTACAGTCTCCTCTTGATAAAGCGAGGGTATCGATAGCACCAATCCAACCTGACAAAACATCCAAGCGTTATAAAACCATCACACACCTGTTTCTTAAAGACATAATCTCTTCAATTTTAGTAAAAATTCAGAGGGTTGTCTATAGTTTCTCAATCAACAGAAAATAAAATCTCCACCATCATGTTTCCTCTTTACAGTCTTACATCTTCTGGAGTTCATGTTCATTTTCAATTGGAATCTGTTTTTATTGCACTTAACATAATACATTTATTGTATTAATCTAATGTATTAGCATGAAGCATTTGCTCAGACTAATATGTAAGAGCAGTTTCTTTCAGAGACACCTACCAGAAGATGGAACAAATCCACCTCTAGAAGAGAAGGTGTGTTCTTTCTGCTCATGACTGGTAACAAGACTGAGAAGAGAGAAAGGACAGTTAAACTACACAGTCACAAGTCTAACCAGCCTGAAGTTTCTCTGATGACCACATACCTCCCAACATATCAGTGAAGTGCCTTTGGATGACTGCCTGAGAGCTCTTAAGTCCCTGCGTTGCTGAAAACTGAACAATGGCCTTCATGCCTGCAAGCTAAAAGAGAAGCATTTCACACAACTTTCACAGAAACCCCCTACACTAAAAGAACTACATCAATTGTTCACTACTGAGTACCTGTCTGTTCTGTAAGGACCCAAATAGCGGCTTGCCCTCCTGCTCCAGTATGTTTTCTGTGAAGATTTGCAATTTTAAGACCCGCGCACATGAATACATGCAAAGGAAAGGAGTGACAAAAGCCAACAGATGCAGTACCTATGGCCTGAATAGTGAAGGCACATGTGTTCCAGGCCATAATGGAAACACGGGGGCACAGCTCATTGGGCGCAGTCTTCAGTCCAACCCTGTGGACTGTGGTGGCGCACACAACCAGCATCTCTGTAATGCTGTCTGAAAACTTTCTCCTAGAAACAACAAACAGCACAAAATTTAGAAAAGAAAATAACAAGCGCACCATTTTAAACTTTACTTTATGTGCAAAGTGCACGTTTCTGTTACTTATACTGTTCAAACCCATTTGACATATACTTGACATAATTTGTATGGATCAATCTATTCACCTTGGAGGACAGGTCAAAGGTCATATGTCATATTGGTGAATAGAAGCCAAATTTTAATGGATTTTTAACAGCTTTATAAGAATTGATTTGAGCTAAGTGTTTACAGACAGAAAGAGTGACGCACTTGCATGCACACAAAAGCTACCAAAAGCAAAACCTCCTTGGCAGAGGTAATAAAGGCAGAGAGAGGTGCACTCACGATTCTTGCACTCCATAGCTCAGAATAGATCTAAAGTCTGGTTGGCCCTCGCCACACAGCCCAGTGCTACCATTACTACTACTGCCTTCTGTGTTACGGTCTGCAAGAAAAAAAGCAGGAGAGAACAATCATCGGTTGCACTGTGTGGTGTGTTATTAGAGGTTCACGAATAACAAGAAAAACGTATGCAAGCCAAGACTACTCCGTAGTGGCTTCTAGTAAAATCCAGACTGTGTGCAAATTAAAACACCTTCTGCAGCTGTTTTCCTGCAAGCATTCAACTCCTCACCAAATAAAGCCAATTTTTCCTATTACTCTGGTGCACATCAACACACTAAGAGCATATCAACATCTTACTCACATGTGAATATGGCAGGTGTTACACATCGAAATGTGGACTTTTGTTCATTGGTGGATCAGTTTTACATGTGTGACACTACAAACCAGTATAGTGTGCGATAACTGTATTCTGGGTTCTATTCTTACCATTATCCTGAGCGATTGACTGGAGTCCTTTAATCCTAGCAGAGAGGATCTGGATCCAACGAGGCAGCGTCAAATGCTCTCCAATTATCGCTGCGTTTTCACTACACACAGAAAACAAACATGCAAATGACTTCTTTACATTTGCACAGATAATCAAAGCACTGCAGACTGGCTGGGAGTAAGAGGATGGGCTTACTAGTCAAATGTGAGGGGTTCTAATGGGATCAGAGGTACCACAGTATTGCACAGAGACTTGCACAAGGGGCACAAGTACTCTCCATTCTCCAGATCAATGATCAATTCAGCATGGAGCCGGTTCCTGGTTGTATTTTGGACTGCCTCATAGTATCTGTTAAAAAAGAGGAAATGACACCTGTACGTGAGTTACACCGAACTTTAGTTAAGAGGCAAAATTAGTCAAATTTGTTCCCTAGTGACTTACTTTTGCCAACACGTGGCATGCATGACATGTCCGCAGCTGCCAGTGTGGGTCCCCACAGCCAGATCCGGAGACATAAAGAGGGGATATGATGTTCCCGGCCCTTTAAGTGATAACCACAAGACAACGTATAAGTTAAATCTGAATCTCACAAAGTAAAATAGTATGATCAGTGAATGGAGCCTGACCATCTGCTCTGCTGCTTGGTATCTTTCCTCTGCACTGTGTCAGCACTGTGGACCTCTGGACACAAGCAGCGAGTCCCATGGCTGGAGCCTGAGCCATCACCTCCTGCTCCTCCTGGCAAAGAATGCAGGTCAGTACCTCCCTGTCAGCCGGAGTGGACCCTCGGTGAGGCCCAACAGCTACGCATAGCTCCCTCTGCTCCGTGGCACAGCTGGAGAAATAAATCAAACTACATTAGGTGAAAATTATTTCGTTTAAACCCTCACTTTTAAGTCATTGAAATACAACTACGAGGTGTTATGGAAAGGCTGTACTCACTCCCCAGTGGACGCTACAGTTTCTCCCTGTGTTCCACTTTCAGGCATGTTGTCATACAGCATCTTATTTGACTCAATAAAGTTCTTTTGCATTGCTGACATCTGGGCCATTATCTTCTGTCGGTGGAGCTTAGCCGCCTCTGCCTTCCTTTTCCGCTCTGCTTTTTCTTTGTCCTGAGCACTCTGGATCAACAAACCAGAAGTCAGAATGATTTAACTCAAAGATATATTTTAAGTCACTTAAGTTTTAGTTTACCTCTTCTGGCTTGGCTGTTTCCATGCTCATGGACACTGTTGGACTGGAGTTCTCTCTAAGGCACTTGACAACCTCAAACATCTAGAAGAAAAACAGTGTTATAAAATTATAAAACTGTCCTGTCCTGAAACATGATAACTACTGATTTAACATTATGTAACAATATCTTTAATGAATAGTAAGTGAATAGCCTACCTGTAGAACCCATTTAATCATGTCTTTTTGCGCTTCCAGAGAAGGCAAAGTCTTAATCTTGGACAACAAGAGGAACACTGACTTGCCATGTTCTGCACCCATTACTGAAAAAGAGGAACAGGGATTTTACTTCTCAAAAAGTAATTACACGATTTCAAAGAGACAACAAAGCTCATTTTTCCACTCACAACGAGCCTTTAGGCTGAAATCAAAGGTCACTTCCTCCGCAGTGACATCCTCAAGCTGTGATTTCTCTTCTAGCAATGCCTGGCCAATCAGGTGCAGCGCCTGTGTGATAAAGGAGTTAATTTTGTTGCTACATTTGTATTGAGAAATAGGGTAGATCTCGGGAGGGAAAATGTAATTTGTACCCTCTGGATCATGGCTTCCGTCCAGTGTGTTGGCCGGTCTTCTGCAGCTCTCTGCAGGACGTTTCTCAGGATGTGGACCATTATGTCACAGCAGAGGAGTTGCACTATATAAGAAAAGTCTGAACAAAAGGCTGGGGGCACCGGCGGACGAAGAGCTGAGCACAGACACAAGCGGGGGCAATGTTATTAGAGCCGATGAAATTACCAACCAATCTCCAGAGACATTTGGTGACAGAGTGGAGGGTCAGTCACCTTTATCATTGCCCTCCTGAGCTCTCCTTTTCTTCTGAGACTCTTCTGCCTGAAAGAAGTGTAATATAACCAATTAACCAAATATAGTCAACAGACACTGTCAATTTAATTGAAGGCGCTGGTCTACCTTGCTATGCTGGGATCTTGAGTAATGGTAGAAGAATGGGTTGAACTCTACTAGATGTTCTTTTTTCACTTCGTATAACCCATGTCCCGACACTCCTGGTTTTCTAAAAGCAAAAACCGAACACAGAGATTACGAACTCGTGAAATTTACTATTAAGGCAAAACTCAATCTGTTTTCTGGGGGTTTACATACTTAAAAGTGGCAACTTTGGTGATAACTGTCTCCAAGCCTGTTTCATGGCTTTCCTAGAAAGAAAAAACATCACCTTTGTCATTTATCCTCCCAACTAAACACCACAAAATGAAACATATAATTCAGAAATGAAGCTTTTTGAAGCATACGTTCTCTGGCAGGGCTTTGACCAGGCTACTATGAGCCATGGGCTCAATGCACAGCAGGTGGATAACCTCCCTCATTGTCACATCCTCTTTGGTCAACTGACTGATCCCGGGGACATAGCGCTCACCTGAAGAGACAGCACTGTTCAGATACTTTTTTAGGTTTTTTAACTGAATTAAGAAATATCTCAATTTGATCAGGAGACTTTTGACAGTTTACCAATGATGGCGATCAGCAGGTAGAGCATCTCTTCTGTTAAACGGTTCCACTGCGTCAACTCGTCCTGTAAAAGAAGCTGCGTTTCATTAACACGTTTGGTGGCACGACGTTTTTTTACTGGATGATTATTCATGTGGAGCTTGCCTGGTCTTTGCTTGAACAACTTCTATTAAAATAATCAAAGAGCTCAAATCTCAACAAGACCAGAATGAGGAAGTGGTTGGGGTCCATTTTGGAAGCAGCTATCTGTAATAGAAATGATGAGGGACGTATGACATCATCACGCCGTTTGCATTTAAAACATTAAAAACTGGCATTAAAGAAGTGTTAATGCCCGACTGACACCAACCTGAAGCATGACTATATCCTTATCGTACATCTCGTCCCTGCACTTTACATCCTGGTAGTAGTACACCTGTTTATGTGAAAGTATTTATTAGGTGGAGAAGAAAGACAACAGAAAATAAAAAAGCACTGTGCGTCCAAAGGCTCTAGTGTACCTGGCTCACCAGCGAAAGCCCATTTCTCCGCCACATTTCAGCCGAGACCTGTGCAGCCAGCACAAAGCAGCGCAGAGGATGCTCTGCCAGCTCTGTGAAATCATAGGTTGCCTGTAATGACAGAAAGACTTCGATCTCTAACAAACAACGCATGAGGAGCAGCAGTACCTCACCTATCAGCTGTCACTAAGACTACAAATCATCACATTTTCTCATGTCACTTACAGGATTTTCCAGGCGCTCAATTGCGCCAGTTCCACACAGGAGTACATACAAGCCTATGAATCACAATGTACACATGAGTAAGTCCACAGCATACAAAAAAAAAAATCACTGCAAGTCTTAAATACTACTTCTCCTACCAGCCAATAGTCTGGAGATGGGCAGATGTATGCTGACAGGCTCCCGTGAGACTTTATATGGACGGGCATGGAGGATGTGTTTGCACATATAGTAATCAGTGGCGTCCCTGTGGAAGGGCTGGTTATTGCACTGCTTCAGAACTGTGTGGCACTCCTTAAATGCAAGCAGCAAAATCTCATCCTAAGAGGGAAGACAAAGGCAATAAGTGAGTACAACGTTCGCTCTCCTCCACATAAGCAGATTAAAAATTTAAAGATATCACAGTTATGCTTCAAGAAAACTCACATCAGAGGAACACCAGTCCTGAAACATAGCAAGAATATGGCGGAGCTGAATCTGCAAAGTAAAGCCAGCTTCCCATTCTGGCTCCACAGCAATGTGTTGGCCAAGCTGTCGCTTCACCTCCTCCATACCCTGGTGTAGAAAGCGAAGGATTCATTAAATATCCAGAGTGTCTAGTTGTCTTAAAGTAATGTAACACTACCAATATTACATGATACATATTTAAAGACAGACATTGCATATATTTACAAAATGACACAGTGTGAGGACCATTTGTACCTGCATGCATTTAAGAAGACCAAGAAAGACTCTGAACCCCTTCAAGAACTGCCCCCGAAGCTCTTCGGTCCATATTGAGGGTTTACTGATCAGAATATACCTGTGTGGCAAAGATTAGTGACATCTTACATAAAAGGCCATAAACAGCAAGGTATAAAGAACAAGGTGTTGCCTTCTTTAATCACCTGAGGTCGTGGAAGATGACTTGGATGCGTGAAAACTTGTCTGAGTTGTAGCCCAGGAAGACGAAGCGATTGTTATCATCTAGATGTTCGCGAAGCAGTTCCATGACGGTATCAACTATCACCTTAATCACATTGCACTCTTCGATCAGCTGTCTGGCCTATTGGAAGAACACAAATGTAAAAGAAAGCATGGAATATAGGTTAAGGGTTACAACACATACTGTTCAATATTTTAATTACACATACATACATGGCATCCAACACTTAAACCACTATGACAAGATACAGAAATGGAAAAGTGCATGTAAGGGCACATATCAAACTGATTTGTCCAACTTCACCAAACTTAAATGGCCTCCTCAGTCTCCAGACCTCAATCTTTGGGATGTGTTGGAACAGGAGATTCATATCTGATTTAATGGCTAGAGTAGGGACTACTGTGGTTACATCTGATAAGTCGACCACAATTTGGATTTAGAGCCAGACCTAAATCCAATTTGTGTGTCTCTAACCCATCTCCCTCTTCTTTCTCTCTTCCTCCCCTCACACTGAACCATCACGAGTTGTCTGACTGTTGGGGTTTCTCTGTAACATTGTTGGGTCTGAACAGTACAATATAAAGGTGCTTGAGATGCCTGTTGTTTGATTTGGCGCTATATAAATGAAACTGAATGAAAACAGATACTTTAGAACAACCTGCAGAGAGCCATTTTCAGCATATATCACACACATATGGATGTTTGCCAGTGTTAATCCTTGAAATCATTCCTGCTAAACAAAGGCTAAACAAAGGTTACTAAAGGTTCACTTTTTTTTTTTCACCGGAAACGTGAATATTTAATTGGTGTGTTTAAAAAGGATGTGTACTATATTTACATGCAGTATCATATGACTTCTGGCATTGAAACAACACTCACTAGTGTGGGAACAGTGAAGATCTGAACAGACAGAGCTGTGATGGATATATTCCTCTCATGGTCATCATTGATGAAGTCCTTCTGCAGCTGCTTATAGTGCTGAAGAGACAATGATGAGGAACATATTAGTGGAATGGGAAAAAAAATGCAAAACAGTTTACATTTTAAAATGTTTTACTTACCTTTGTAAACTCAATCGCAAAAAGCCTCTTGCATTCAGTATCCATTAGCATGCTGCAGAAAATCAGCTCGTGCACTATCTTGCGAGCTCCTGGAGGAAATAAGAAAAAAAATGTGTTCAACAGAATCATAGTGAGGCTCAGGCTCAAGCTCTACACTACTGTCTGCAAATTAAACCATAAATAGCATCATCTGTAAGTGACTGGTAAGTGTGAGAGGCTGCAGGAGCTTGAATGGAATATATGACAGCACAACAAATACAGTGGCATAACACTTAAAAGGCATTGTTGATGAATAACCTGTTTAATATTTTTTCTTTTTTTAATAAGAACACCTCCTAAAGTCCATTAATTAGTGTGGGCTGAGGCCTGCTTACCTTTGAACATCCTGGCATCATGCAACATGAGTCTGCTAATGAGGCAAGGTCGATCTCTGTCCACGTCTGGCTGTAGCGCCACCTGACAGAAGGCTTGCCTGAAACCCACTGCACAAAACAGATTACCAGTCATACAGCTGTACATGTACAACAGGCAGTTTTCATGTGTCAGCACAGGGTAAACACAGCTGTTTCTGATAACATGAATCATGGCCCTGTTCCCGTTAAACTGGCCAGGCCACGTGTGTTTTTCATGTGCACCCACTGCACTGGCTGTGACACAGTAAACAGACTGTAATTAATTTATCTGTGACACTTGTGTGTTACCCTGCTATGACAAGCCAAAATGGCCATGTTGAAAAAGACCTATTTAGACATCTGCGAGCAATCTTTGCAGATCTAGGACATAATGTACGTGAGTGGTCTCCACTGTTGCCGACATTTATGCTTGTCCTGGTACAATGCATGTTAATTACTGTGTAGTCATGTCCCGGTGTTTTATGTACAGAGCCAGCAAATAGAAATAAATAAATAAAAATTAAATGCTGGGATGTTTTTCCTCCTGGGTCCCCGCTCTTTGTTGTGGTCAGTGTTCTAGTTTTTCCACTTCTCTGTACATTCCCTAACTCTGATCGTCCATTCTGATCATTTCAGCATTCTAATTCCAGGAAGGTGGTTACATTTGTGAAACCTTATATATGATGCTATGATTATTATATCTGATGCTATGACTATTTACCCTTAAACTGAGGAGATGATTGCTATTCTCTCACTGATGAATTCAAAAAACGCAGCACAAAAGTAGCTGGAAATGCACTGGAGGAATTGACTGTGCTGAACAGGACAATCGTAAGAGTTGCAGGTTCTTGGGAGGTGTATGTACGTTACAGCGTAGATTTCCCACCGAGGCATAAATCAGGCGTCGGGTGTACATATTCTGACTAAAAAGACACATTTAAAAAGTAACGCTAACAAGTTTGTGTGATGTAGATTACCTGAGTAACTTATTATTTTCTGCAACCAGGAGCCGAGGTGCAGAGCAAAAGTTTGATGAGCCATTACTACTGAGTGAAGGATCTCCACACGCAGTGGCTGCTGGGAAATTTGCACTGAGTTTGCCTGCAAAACAACAGAGAAAATATTTATGAAATGCAAAACTGAAAAGCGATAACATATTCCCAAGCTTAGCAGTGGGATCGTGTTTACCCTGATACGTTCTTGCGCTTGCTGGCAGGAGGTAAGGCTTCCTCTCTTTACTGCCCGCCGACCCTGCGTCCAACAGTTGACAATAATTATATCAAGTGCCTCCATTTAAATTCACAGTCATTTAAATTAAACCTTTCAGGTAAACAACCTAAAGAAATACCTCTTTATCAATGAGCGTTGTGTGTGTCTGTGCTTCAGCTAGATCACAGTTAACCGACCGCTGCAGGGTGTAGATCACATGGTCGTACGAGTGATGCTCATCGTTGTAGAGAACACAGTAATATGTATTGTCTTTAATCCTGTATGGATGAAGAAATACTCTGTCAAACTTAAGCAGAGTCTTTGAAGTTCAGATTATATTTTGGAAACTTGACAGGTTGTACCGAGGCTGAAGTTCAGCTGGCAGCTCAAAGTTCTCCTCCCACACCAAAAAATCTGTGACATAGTGCAGCAATATCCGGAACAGCTTCTCGGCACGTCCGTATAACTCCAGGTCCAGCACGCAATCATCCTACCCAAAATGAAAAAGCATAACGGAGGATTCAAAAATTCACATCTTAATTTAAACAATTAGAAAAATTTGGCACATTGCAGAGATGTGTAACTATAGTAAAAATGCATCATTTTACAGGTCAACACTGACAGTGGCAGAGAACAAAAACAAACAATAACTTCACACAAACAAAAGTGAACATGACATGGAATAACCATTATTAATTCCTCATTTCCTGTGTCTTACTGGGTATGGTCTAAATATTTGTCTTAATTAAAGCCAAGCAAGCAGCTGGTCTGGTAACATTAATATCAAATCCCCTGAGGACAAACATTTCACATAGCAGCACAGCATTTCCTCCAAATGTCCAATGTCTAATACGCTAACCAAACAAACGATACAGTGAGTTTATCTTGACGTTACATCACTGTGTGAGAGCAAACACTAGAATCTACTGTAATCTAACCAACAAGAGATCTGGATGGAAAAGAACACAAGGTTTTCATGTCCAAAGCAGATGTGCTGCTATGGTAATGTGATTTGTTGAGCACAGGTTCAGATCTGATGTAAAGAGCACAAAGCACCCAGCCAGATCGAGGCCAGGGATGCGCGTTTCTGCGAGGAGAAGCACCTGCTGTTTACGGAAGAAAGAAAAAGCGCAGTGCTGTCAAACAGTATGTCTACTCAAAGCCCCTGAGCATGACGGTAAGCACAAACGCTATGATCAGCAAAGAAAGGCCTGACAAACAACAGCTGCCAGCAAAATCAGCAGCCTTTTGTAGGAGACGCTGTGAACTGAATAAATCTCCAAACAGTTGTGCAGAATTAAAGGCTGCTCTTAACTAGACTCACCCACTGCTGTTTTCCACTAGTTTCAATTTAACATCTCTTAAATTTATATTTTAGATGATTTTCCCGGTAACTTTTTTTTCTTTTTAATTCACAGAGTCAAACCTACCACCAAGAGAGCAGCAACCAGCACTAAGATGGGAAAATAAGCATTCTGGGGTCACTGACACAGAATGGGACAAGTACACCCACCCCTCCTCCACTTCCTTCTTTCTGCTGTATTACGCAACTCACCGTTACCATGGCATTGGCTGCCCCTGGGTCATGTTTGGAGCAATAAGGGCCAATCTTCCAGGCTTCTACATCTCCACAATCACAGAACCCCCCGCCTGATGATGCATGCATCTGGAAAAAAAAGCATATCAGTGATGAGTGCATGTGATTAACAGACACACGCAATTGCAATTTCTTTAAACATGTCCTTTAGTTATGCAACACTGAGGTTCCAACATATATGACAAAGATCAAAGACGATATCCTATAATTTAGAAAGGGTATAGATAGAAATAGGATTGCACACTGTGCACACTGTGCAGAGAAGTGAATCACTTAAGAGTGGTGACTGACAATGACAAAGCATGGAAACAGTAGTAAGAAAAGGGGGAGGGAGTCCTGTTACAGATTAGAACTCCAGGGATGAGTGACTTCCATTCATTCAAAGGTTGGTACAGACACCGTCCACTAAAAACTGCTGGAATCCATTAAAAATATAAACATTTATACTAACACCAACCTTGTAGCGATGGCTTTTGTGAACACTATCCTGGAAGCAGTCCATGCACAGGACACAAGTGGGATCTATCGCACAATCCCTGCAAGAAGTGGAAGACATGTATTTTTTTACTTGGCAGAAAAACAAAAGTCTAACACTAAAGAGTGCTATACTCTAGGTCAGGTGTGTCAAACATAAGGCACAGGGGCCAAAATCGGCCAGGCAAACAAACCAATCCGGCCCACTGGACAACTTCGTTTTATAGCTTTTACTAATGATAATGATAATCTGGGGATTAAATGTGTAATTAAACTTCTTTATACCAATAAAAAGGGGGTCTTTATTTGGTCCGGTCCATTTCAGATCAAAGAAAGTTCTATGTGACCCAAAATGTAAAATGAGTTTGATATAAACTAAGCTGCTTGCCAAGTGTTCTCGCTTTTAGTCATTTACTTTGATATAAACATCTATAGTGCCTATTTTAATTCAGACCCCATAAAATTGAATATTTTACCACAGCTTTCCTGTAGAAACTTAGTAATTACAGGGATTTAGAAGAGCTGTTCAGACCTGCAGGAGTAGACCGTTTCGCCCTCTTTAAACACACGTCCACAGAGGTGGGACGAGGTACTCCCCTCCTTGAGCTTTTCCAAACCCTCTTGAGGATCCTCTCCAAAAAGGAAACACTCCAGAGGGTGCAGGAGACGGCTCTGCATGAGCTCCTCCTCTTCCTGAGGGCTGGAGTCTTTTAGGCAGAAGATCTGAGGCACCTGCTCCTTCAAGTAGGAGAGCAGTGCTGCTCTGCTGTCTGCTGCCTCCTGCCATTCCTGTGAGACAAAAGAGAAGAGCTTTACATCCTTGCTTTCTACCTTCTAACACAAATCTGCATGAACTCGCCATAGTAACGATGTGCAGATAAATGTTTCCTTTTAGTAATGCATTATGCCCAAAAAAACAAATCTTTCTTCTGAGGATCCTGACTTCTTCATGAAGGCAGAAGTGCACACCATGTTAAGTGCCGATAAAAATAAAAAATAAAAAAAAAAGGTTAGATCTAGATTAATCCATATTTAGTAATTGATGACTAATTTTTTCAGTCCTCGATTTGTAATGCAACTGTAGACTCTACATTAGCCTACAAATCTAAATAAACAGCATAGTATAAATAACCTTGTGCTGTGTGATTAATCTGTTCTTCTGCTTGGCCTTCAGCCCAATCATAAAGTAGACCGTATGCAAACAGGAGAGCGCCACGAGGAGCCGTTCGAGTTGCACATGAGATAAAACGGTTTGTTTAATTCACATGAAGGGTAGAATTATATTTCCGTTTGTCAACAGCAGTTGCATTATCATTACTCTGAAGACAAACTGAAGTGGACTAAACATAACTGTTCCTGAGAGGAATTATTTACAGTGGTTTAACTAATCATTCCAGACTTCAGAAGGATGGAATAGACTGGAAATGTGCAAATTTCCATATCAGACAGATGACTTCATTTAAAATGAATGGACTAACGCGAGATGTCAATTGGTCAGCTTTCTTAAACTTTTTTATATATGTGGAAAAATAGTCTCAAATTTTTCTTCTTTTTACAGTTGACAGTGAAAGCAAAAGCTCAAGTTTTCGTTTTAAAAGTAATTCAGCAGTCAGGGAGTGCAACCATTTAGGCATTTAAAATAAGCTTTATATTGAAATTATATTGAAATTGACATTAAACATACTGCTTCTACTTTTTTATTTGCATTGCTTTCCTGCTGTGTGCTTCCAGTGATGTGATTGTTTGCCTACTACTTGTCAACTACACAAGAACAAACATTCATAGGGGACAGATTGATTTTTTTCAACATACATACAAAGACTCAAGCTAAAAACTGAAAAAATAAATAAAAACACTGATATTAATAAAACACATAATTCTGTACACAATTATATTGCTCTTTTCATGGTTACTGACTCACTACACCTTCCTACACTTTATTATTCTAAATTTATTTTGACACAAGGAAAAAAACTGATAAAGCATAGAATAATCTAAATTTATAGGCATAATCTTTCTCTGATTTTCTATAACCATATAACAATAACATTCATTCTTCTGGGCACTGTAATAGTTTCGTCAGAATATCATATAATGTATTGACAGAAAGGATTCTGCCAAAAAATGCCTTCCGGTATTTAAACTGCTGTAAAAGATTTGCTGGCCTTTAGTCTGTCAAACAAATCTCATGAATTATATGAAGTCATTCTGAGTCAGAAAGTATATTCCTGTCACAAGGAATAAAGTGCAACGAGTTTTTTACAATTAACTTTTATTTATCTTTTATTCATCCAGGTAAAATTATCATTTAAATTACAAATGTGTAAAAGAGATCTCTTTATACATATTTAGATATAGATAAATAGATATAGATAAGCCCTTCATAAATCCTGTTGACTACAGCCTATTTACCAACAGAAACAAGGATATGACATCGGTAATCTGGTGAGCTGTTCTTCAGTATGATTATTCAATGGTACTGGTGCGTGCAGTGCTTTTGCAGTACTACACTCTTAATGTAGTTACTCAGACTGCACAAGGCATCACATTGTTTTCATATTTGTTGGAGTTGATATAATAAGACTGGATAGACAACATTTCTGAAACAAATCCATCGCTGCTGCTGAGCCCAGTTTCTCTTTCACACTGACCGACATGGCCGATGTTAATGATAGACGTAATGCAGCAAGAGCCCGAGGTTTGAAGACAGCCAGGGCGTTGATGCTGCAAAGTGTGTAAACTCATGGCAACTCATGGACAAAAGCGACTACCAAGATATCACAGGATGCAGCAGACGGAGGAAGACACATGCCGTGTTTTCTCTGTCGTTGGTGTCTACTCAGCCAAGTCTATCGAACCACTGACGCAGGGCAATAAAAATATTGCACTTAACCATTGCATTATTGACGGTAGTTAGGCAGCTAGCCTACAGCTAGCCGCAAGTGCTAGCTTGGGAAGTATGATAGCCTTTCACTGAGTGTTCGAATCGTATTGCTCAGAGGAATTAACACACTACACTTCACTGTTCTGTCCGAGCCCTTCGGTCACTACTGTCAGTTATATTAGCCAACTTAAAAAAAAAATCATACCTTGCTGAGCTCTAGTCCGTCTAGGTTTTCCTCACTCTCCGCCATATTCCATTTGCCGTAAAGGAGGAGGTGTCGCTAGGAGACTGTTCTTACGACCAGAACCTTTCGCCGATGCTGGTGCTGTATGAGCCCAGCCACTAGACGGCGCCGGTCGAGATTGCTCCGTACACGGCGGGGCTGGAGGTCAGAGTTGAACGTTTGACAGAAAGCTGAACATGGATTCCATATTTCACGAGAAAGTAAGTTAAAAATATATATCTCAAAGTATTCATGGCCACACTGTTGGTCGTCTTTATTCGGGAATGTTCTGGACTCGTGACTGCACTTTGTTTACCAGGATTATGTAGCTGTTACGATATATGGGGTAATGTTTAGCAGTATTGTTGTCCAGACAGCTAAAATGCTAACTCACTTGCTAATATGAGATGTTGAAAAGTTTCCATTCAGCTTGTAGAATCAACGCAGAAGGCGTCTTTACTTCCGCAGTCGTGTTATTTTTCTCATTTTTAGCAAAAGGATTAACTTAATATAGCAATCTTTTGTTACAGAGGACCAATAAGATCAGTTGTGTTTGTTGTTTACGTAGTTTAGCTAGCTCTGTGTTGGTTCCAGTTACTGATGCGAGAACAAATTATGAAATCGATTATTTCACCTTCATAAAGCTACCAAAGTTGTTGCGGACCCCTTAAAATCATACTGCCGGGTGAGTAACAAAACCATTTAACAATACCGATTCTTAATTTGCAGCAAGAGGGCTCCCTTTGCGCCCAGCACTGTCTTAACAACCTGCTACAAGGAGAGTATTTCACTCCTGTGGATCTATCCTCAATTGCTCATCAGCTCGATGAAGAGGAGAGAATGAGGATGGCAGAGGGAGGTATGGCCAGCGAGGAGTACAGGACCTTCTTACAGGTGATTAGAGACAGAGCGGAAAATAAATACCTCATCAGCATATCTATGGATGTTATGCACAGTTACGTCATTTTTCTTATTGTACTCAATCTATGTTTATAGCAACCATCAGGAAACATGGACGACAGTGGGTTCTTTTCCATACAAGTGAGTTTTAAAAATTCACTCTTTATAAGAACGTATTTCTTTTAATAAGTAAGTTACATTTTGTTTTGTTTTTTTTGTTTTATGATTGTTTTTTGGGTTTTCGTAGGTAATTAGCAATGCTCTTCGAGTGTGGGGCTTGGAGCTAATCCTCTTCAACAGCCGCGAGTACCAGAGCCTGATGATAAATCCAATGTAAAGCTCTCAGTTAGGATTATATTATGTAACAGCAAATTTGTATGTACATTTTAAGTTGATTTTGACTTCAATGTTTCAGAAATGAAAAAGCCTTCATTTGCAACTACAAGGAGCACTGGTTCACTATACGCAAACTTGGACAACAGGTACGAGGTACATGTTTTCATGAATGATATTAATGCAGCTTCCTTTACTAAAGTTTTTCATTCTATTTTCATTCCAGTGGTTTAACTTGAATTCCCTTTTGACTGGACCAGAATTGATATCAGACACCTATCTAGCCCTTTTCCTTGCACAGTTACAACAAGAAGGTATTGAAAAAAACAACTTTCATTCACTTGTTTAGATGTTGCACTACAGAAAAGATTACAGCAATTTATTTGTGCAGGGTATTCCATATTTGTGATCCGAGGAAACCTTCCCGAGTGCGAAGCAGAGCAGATTCTTGGAATCATGAGGGTCCAGCAGCAGCAGCGGCCCAGACTGATTGGAGAAGAGGAGGCCCAGACTAGTTCAGGGTATGTATGTGTAGCCTGTGTGATATGGAGGACCCAGGAGATGCTCATGAAGGAGTCACATACATTTTGTTTTGTACTGCTTAAAAGAAACTTGTGACTTACCTTTGACAACTGATTTAGTTGTTCTCTAACAGCAGCAGGTCAGTTGCTCTGGGCCAATCAGAGATGGCCTTTGGTGTGGAGGATGAAGTTGTGGATGAAGATGAAGAACTGAAGAGAGCTTTAGCACTCAGTAGACAGGACATAGATGTGGAAGATGAAGAAGCTGATCTTCGCAGGGCCATACAGCTCAGTATGCAAGGTACAGTATAGGTCATCTAAAAGTTTAAAAAATGTTGTATTGTTGTAATTGTAGTTTACAAGAAAAGAGACTACAAAATAGCACTGTAAAGTAAAATTTCTATAGTGATAGTTAATTTTTATCTATAAAAAATTCTGATTAGCACTAACATTGCTTTAAGTAATATGCATGCATATGCAGTATGGATATCTATTTTTCCATATTACAGGAGCAGTTATGAGCAACAAGTCTTCAGAGTGTGGAGTGGGAAATGTAAAATCAGGGAGCCAGGCAGCAGGAAGTGCTGCAAGAGAACAGAGAGAAGGCCAGAATGAGACACTTACAGCTGAGGAACTGAGGAAGAGAAGACAAGCCTACTTCGATCGGTAAGTTTAACTAAAACACTCCTGCAATGACAACTGCATATCGCACCTTCTTTTCAAAGTATACCGAGAAAGTATTGCATGGATTTTGATATAAGTCCACTGTGTTTACTGTTCAGGCAGCAGCAACAAACTCAGACAAACATTCCTCAACCAAAAGATACTCAACCAACTGGAAGCTCAGGTCAGCAAATCTTTTTTTTGAATGTAAATATAATACATACTTTGTGATTTATTTAATATTCTACTCAATTTAATGGAATCTAGTAACACAAGCCCACTTGCTTTTACTAGGTTCAGTAAACGCTGGCTCTGAAGGGGACCAACAACCAAAACCCAGCCAGTGAAGTTGTGGAAGGTTTGCCTGTATTGTTTACCAGCTGCCTGGATTGGCAACCCGGTACAGGGTTAGCTTTTCTCCCTCCTCTAACCTTTTGCACATGCGGACCTGAGGACAGTCAGAAGGCTGACAGTTTACCCCTGGTTAGTTCACTGACTATAAAGGCTATAAAGAAGAGGCAGCACTTAATCCGGCTCAGTGAAGTACTGAGATGGGGAAAAGATTGACGAGACTCATGATGCAGTTAATCCAAGTTTGCAATTGCCTTTTTAACCATGGCGCCTTCTCTTTCTATTGTATACACTTTTGTATTCTTTTTTTTGGCTTTTTTTTTGGCTTTGGCTTTGGCTTTTTTGTTTGTTTGTTTGTTTGTTTGTTTGTGTGAAAAACGGGCTACCCCTGAATATCACAGAAAGGGTGTGTTTTGTTATTTTGTGATGATGACATGTTGACACAGGCATTCTATGAAAGCCATATGAGACCAATGCTTTGGACCATAGATAAAAGCTTTTAAAGCTCTTTTCACCTATGGGATATATAATATTGCTGGCTTCATCAGTATGTTAAAAACGATGCTGTTGTGTCATTCAGAGAAAGGTCACTTTTACATTAATGTTTCTCACTGCTTCATTCAGACATGACCACAACAGAGACACAGAGAAACGCAGTATGCGCGTGATATTTGGCATATTGTCAGCACTGACTCTAGTGAAGTGTCATCATATCCTTGAATATATGTTCTTCAGCTACAGAGCAGGATCTGTGTATGTGTGTGTGTCCTGCATAGTGCTTCAAGATGAGCTGCCCCCACCCTTGCAGACAGGCTTGAGAGAAATCACACTTCTAGATTGGGAGTAGCAAAAATGCATTATGGAAAAATGCTTAAACCTTATTGCAGACATACATCCTGTTGCTCTTTATGGTGTTCTTTAGTTAACTGAGCAAACTTGAAAGATTAAAGAGAGGCACACACGGCTATATTCTCGTGCGTGTGCCTTTCTATTAATGCGACTGCGTGCTGAAAGCTACACATAAATCATACTAAAGCTGACGTATTAAGTTTGCCATTGCATCTTATACAGAAATGTGACCAGGATGCTCAATCAGGCATGGAGTCTGATTTAGATGTCATCAGATTCATTGGAAAGAAGAGGTGTTCTAAAAAGGGGCTAATGACAGTGAGTCCTTTTATAGTAGACTTGAGTGTGTAGAACAAAAAAAAAAAATATATATATATATATATATATATAAAAATGAAACGTGCACATCACCAGAAAAAAAGATCCTCCTTAAAACCTTTACTACCACTAACATCTGTGGGTTATTTATTCTTTACATCATCGACCTCGATACATGACAGTCTACAGGTGGTCTCCCCAGGCATTTAGAGAGCTGCATATTTTGGATGTCGTGGCTTTATTACTTATAAGTATGCATGTAGGCGTAATGAATAGGTGATTAGGCAAGGCTTACAGACACAATTTAAGGGTGTCTTGTCCTTTTTGATCAGATTGATGAAAAAAAATGTGTAGGACTTTTTGCTGAATCTAAATTGCTTATCACAGATGCATTGTTTTTTCTTATTTTTGTCCCGAATAAGTGGGGAACAAAGAAGCATTGTGTAAACATGAATAGTTCCAGCAGTGTATGATCACACAAGCCAAAATTCTGGCATTTCCAGCCTCGTTTTGTTTTGGGTTTTCTTTTTTTTTCTTTTTTTTGGGGGGGTACACGTTAGAAAATCAAAGATTCATTGGTTTCATTTATTTGCTGATTATGACCTTGAAAATGGGGGGGGGGAAGCAATTTCAATAAATGAAGAAAATGTCAAAAATGTGTCACATCACCTACCCTTTGAGGAAGTGGTTGATTTGACTTATTCTCACTTATTTTTCTCTACAGGACCGTAAAGTCCTGAAAGTGAGAATCTGTCCTTGTGACTACACCAAACTACAGCATTAAAACACTTTACATTCATTCAGAACATCGAACTGACCATTCAGCGCAAATGTGTCTTGATGCCTTCACTAACATGTTAGATGTCATGCAAAGTTTGGCTTATTGTGCTGGATGATTTTTAAGACGATTCCAAGATTTTGTTACCGTTCTGTTTCCTTTGGATCTACTTTTTTTTTTTTATTTAAAATGCACTTGTGAAAAATTAGAAAATGTTGGTAGTTGGGGTTTTTTTTTATTCTTATTTTATTCACTGTGTTCTTAAATTCATTATTTTTGTTATACTTCATGTTAGAACAGCACATTCTTTCATTTAATATATTGGTTCTCATTCCAGGATTAAAGTGAAAATCACTCCCAATGCTTCTCGTGTCTCATTTACTTATCGATTGATTCTTATGGATTCACCTCTGAATACATGTTTTGTGGTTAATGTGTAACATGTAGAGCACACTTGCACTTTGTTCCCCCAAAAAAATACAGAGAAATTTCAGGCACAATCTGGGCCAAGCTGAAAGGTACGTGTGTTATTTCGTTAAACTTAAAAACAAACTGAATTTCGGAGCGTTTTCTAATTATAATGAAGAAATGAGTATTCAGTTGGTGTAATCTTATATTTTTTTGTAGATTTAGTGATTGTGCTGCTGTACAGTGGTGCTTTTTTTTATTTCTCGTTTCTGGGTGTGCACCCAAAACTTTCCAGGTTCTGATTTTGATGTTAAACACAATGAAGATGGCCTGTTTTCTCTTTGTGGCCCTCCTGTGCTTTCTGACTCCTATCCACCAAGCTGAACCTAACAGTGCCACCATCTCAGATCTCTCCTTCAAAAATATGGACTTTGCCATGAACCTTTACAGAAAGATATCCAGTTACAACGACAAGAACATCTTTTTTTCCCCCCTGAGTATCTCTACTAGTTTTGCGGCTCTTCTAATGGCTTCTGATGGTGTCACACACAAGGAGATCCTGAAGGTACTAAACCTGGAGGCGCTGGAGAGGGCCGACCAGCCGGATCTTATCCCTAAACTATTTCAACTCCTTCACGAGAACGTCACGCAAAACGGATCGCTGAAATTTGATCATAGCATGGCCTTGTTTATCCAACCCCAATTTATCATAGAGAGGGAGTTTGAAACCAAAATCAATAAGTTTTTTAATGCAGATATCAAAACTGTTGATTTTGCGGACACAACAGAGAGTATCAGAGTAATCAATGAGTACATTAGGGACAAGACTGGAGGCAAGATTACAGAGATGATTTCAGCCTTGGACGAACAGACCAAACTCCTGTTAATGAATGCAATTTTCTTTCAAGGTAAATTAAATCTTTTTTGCACACTTTAGATTTTGGGTTTATGTGCTATTAATTATACTAATATTCATGTCTGCACCTTTGAACTTTTTTGTTTATAACTAAACGTACAATATTACCTGCTCCACAGGAGCCTGGAAGATGCCTTTCAACTCCAATTTGACTCGAAATGCACCCTTCTACATCGATAATTATAATATTGTGCAGGTGCCTATGATGTTTAAAGAAGACAAGTACTACACTGCAGAAGATGTTTCTCTGAGAGCCAAAGTGCTGAAACTGCCATACCAAGAGGGTGTTTCCATGCTTATCCTGCTCCCCAACCCAGACATGGACTACACTATGGTGGATGATGAGATTACTGCAGAGAGGTTTCAGAGCTGGATCGCAAAACTGAGAAAAATGTACATGCGGAAAAATGCCTCGCTTTAACCAAGTGTCTGCATATTTTGTTGTTTAGCTGTAAAAATTCTAAATGACCATCAAACAATGCCTGCAGCAGATGAGCCAGTCTATTCAACATGTCAACTCATGTCTTGTTTGCAGGAAACTAGAAGTCAAGATGCCCAAATTCAACATGGAGCAGTCGTATTCCCTGCATAATCTCCTACCGGATATGGGCATGACCAGTGTCTTTAATAATTTGTCCAATTTGACAAAGCTCAGTGAGGACAAAGGGCTCAAGCTGTCAGAGGTTAGTTGTCACTTTCGGTATCATGTAGCGACACATGTGCCTGTTCCCCAAATAGTGCAGCAAAACACTTTTAACCTTGCTGTGAAATTGTAGGTGCTTCACAAGGCCATGGTTGATGTGGATGAGACAGGAACAACTGCAGCAGCTGCCACAACAATCGGTATCATTCCATACTCCCTGCCGAGGACCTTCACTATAAACAGACCCTTCTTCTTCTTCATATACCATGAAAACACAAACTGCCTGCTGTTCATGGGGAGGGTGATTGACCCCACCAAAAAATAGTTTTGCCACTGTAATGTGTTCATTCTTAAGTGGCTTCTACATGACTAATTTGGTGGATGTTTTAATCCCAGACAGTTTAAAGCTTGTTTTTTTCTGTTCTGTTCCTACAACATAATTCACCAATAATAATAAAGATGTCACCTGCATCACAAACTTGGATCTTTTAAATGTGCGTACATCTCCAAATTATGACAACCAGAGTAAATGTAATCACTTAATTGACAAATTACTGCTGTAACTGCATCTGTCAAACAAAAACATCAGTACCACGTTCTAATAATGCACATCTTATCAGGTTATTAAACTGATGCTACTGGTTGACTATAATAATTGTAAATGTAAAGATTCTTCTTTTGCCTTAAAGGTTTTGTTTACAGTAATTTTAAAAAGAGGAACTCTAGACAAATTTATTTCATTTACCTGATCACACACACACCCCACCCACTCTAAAAGTCTCAGTTTGCATGTTAAACAATGTTCATGACAGTACAATCAAACAGCATGGCTAAAGTTTTCAAAGTTGCATCTGAGAAAACCATAAGAGCCCCTTTAGACAGATGAGACCCAAGTGCACAATGCACAACGCCATGTTTTGTGAAAACCAAACACAACATATCATATCAAAGGACTTTTGGGATCTTGTGGTCATTGAGTCATAAGTGAACTCTTTGTATGCAAATGAGTCAAATGATCAAATTTCAATGTGTAATGAAACAGAACATTGCGGGTTTGGGCAAAGCTACAACAGAATGGCTGAAAAAGGAAAGAATCAAGATGTTGACTCAGTGATCCAGTCAAAGTCCAGACCTCAACTCGACTGAAATGCTGTGGCAGGACGTTAAGAGAGCTGTGTATGAATGAATGCCTGCAACCTTCAAGAATTGCAGCAAGAGTACTCTTGCTACGTGGGCTAAAATTCTTAAACAATGATGTGGGAGACTCCCAGAGAGTCACACAGAAAACGATTACTTCAGTTATACGCCGTTAAAGGTGGTCCCGCAAGCTCCTGAAACATGAGGGTGTAGTTATTTTATTTTATTTTATTTTATTTTATTTTACAGGACGGCAGAGCCCAATGAAAACTTTCTTTTCCACAAATGCGTTTATTAATTTATGTACTAGATTATATGCTAGTTTGTCAGGTACAACCTTCATTAAAAAATAACTGTAATTATCTTTGCTACGAATAATAAATACTACTGTAGTGAAGCAACTCCCTCGGCACAAACTTCAATACACCTTAAGAAATTACAGCGTATTATCCTTGAACTGAAAGCTGATAAACTGAAACCCTTGACATCCTCGGCTATTATTTAAACGTTTATTAATTTTTTCTAAACGTTTATATAGGCGGTATAAGGGGTTACGTATTTAAAAAATGACCAGAGAAATTGAAACAGCGCCTGTTGTTTAAATAAAGTTTTTCAAACCACGTGATCAACACTGTCATGGCTGCGCCCTCGTGTCTCGCGTTGTTGTAATCGTAGCAGAAGTCTAAGAGAGCCTACACTCAGTCGAGGTAAGACTTTAGTACTTACTAATTCAACTGGTAGTTTACTGGAGACTTTGTACGCTTAGTTTCTGTTAATTATCGGTTAATAGTTGTCCGCTGGCATTAAGAAACGTGGGGTGCACGTGCGCTTTTAATAACTACACGTTAGGAACTTCACGAGGTCGGCTAAAGTCACTTATTTTACACCTTTACTTTTTTTCAGAAAAATGAAGACAAAGAAGATGAAGGCGAAAAACAAAGGCATGTCCACCGGGCTAGGGAAGCCAGCGAAACGTTGCATCGACATGAAAGGCAAATGGAAAACCATAGACCTCGATCCCAGCGTCTTCTCCGAGGAGGGCTTGGAGGGTCTGGTGTGTTTCGAAGAGCTCACGGATTACCGTTTAATAAACAGTGAGGAGGCTGCGGCCAAAGCAGCAAAAGAGCTGAAAAGGGAGAAGAAGAAGAAAGCACAGAAAAGAAAAGCTGGTGACGGCGAGGAGGCTGGAGCGAAAGGAGACTCTGAGAACAAAGAGGGGGAGAGCACAAGTGAGCCAGCGAAGAAAAAAGCCAAGAAAAAGAGGAAAAACAAGAAAGGGATTGCAACGGAGTCGGAAAATATTTCTGCACAAGACGTAAAGCAGAAGGATAATGCTGCCACTGAGGGAGGAGAGGATGAGGTAGCAGGTGAGGCCGATGAAAATGATTCTGCAGCCATCACTGCTGATCCCAAAGATGCAAAGAGAAGCAGGAAGAAGAAGAAAAAGGGGAAAGGGCAGCAGACAGTGCAGGATACAGTCCCAGAAGAACAGCCGAACCCAGAGTCTTCATCAGATCTGGAAAAAGAAAAATCCAGTCAAGATAAAGTGACAAAGGCCCCACACAAGAAGGCAAAAAATTGGACAAACGCTGCACTTTCTGGTTCTGAAGGCAAAAATGTTGACATGAGTGCATGGAAGGACCTGTTTGTCCCCCCACCTGTCCTGAGGGCACTGAGCAGTCTTGGATTTGGTTCACCGACACCGATCCAAGCCCTGTGTTTGCCTCCAGCTATCAGGGATCGTATGGATATACTGGGAGCAGCTGAAACTGGTAAGATAAAAGTGATAGGTTTATAGTGTCATGTTCTGTTCACAGATTTTTAAAAGTGGAGCTAATATGGATGTTGTACTTGCAGGAAGTGGTAAGACACTGGCTTTCGGCATTCCCATAATCCATACCATCCTGGAGTGGAAGAATAGCCCAGAAAAACCTAATGATGACGCTGAACCAGTCACAAAGGTGGAGAGTTTGTACTTACCACCTGTAGATGAGTGTACAAAATCAGCTGAAGAGGACCAAGAGGAGGGAGTGGAGGCTTCTAAAGAAAACGATGAAGGTGCTGAAGATCAGAATCAAGGAGACTCAGATGAAGATGAACACAGCGACGTAGAAGATGAACAGCTTGGATGTGTTCGGGTAATCAAGAATGCAGACTTTGATTTTGATGAAAAACCTGCTGGTGCTCAGAGTCAGCCCCTCTTAGGACTGGTTCTCACTCCCACCAGGGAGCTGGCTGTTCAGGTCAAACATCATATTGATGCTGTCGCAAAATTCACAGGTAAGTCATAGCTCATCAGAGTGTTACGATAGAAGTTTTCTCGTAAGAGATGTATAAATGTCAGCATAGCTAATGTTTTCCTGCTGTGCAGATATAAAAACAGCCTTAGTGGTGGGTGGAATGGCACAGCAGAAACAAAGACGAGTGCTGAAACGCAGGCCAGAGATCATCATAGCAACTCCGGGGCGTTTGTGGGATTTGATCAAGGAGAGGCACCCACATCTGGTCAACCTCAGGCAGCTCAGGTGAGTCTTAATTTAAGACTGTCTGACTTATTTGCTAGAGGTGGTAATCGATACAATATTATCACAGTACTTCACTTATGATATGATATTATCATGATTTTTATTATTTTGTGATATGCTGAGTATTCCAATAAAATATATCACCTTTTTTAAACTGCAAGTTATTTCCTAAAGTATTATTTTTTTATTATTTTACTTTAGTTTACTATTAACATTTAACTTGCGCTCATTGACCTTCCTATTTTTATGGGAATATAACTAAAATAGAACCAGCTGGCAGCCAGTTGATGAACTGTACACATTGAGAGACTCATTCAGACTCATGGAAACATGTTGGCTATCTGTCTGGTTTCATATATTAGATAACAATTATTTGCAGAGTGATTGCAGTCAGTCCAAATCAGACTACACCTGTTAGTAGGAAGGGTGCCTCCTATCAGGTGAATCGAGCCCTCTTTTCAAAGTTTTCCCAGAGTATTTTAATGTATTTAATAAAATATTAATATTTGGTGTTCCTGTATCAATACAATATCGCCACACAAAATATCACAATAAGTTTTTGTTTTTTTTCCTTCACCGATTACCGACACTGCTTTTAACCCTCAAATCATATCATGTGTGAAAGAGCCTGATTCTGTGTTCTGTGGTAAAGGTCTTTCAGGCAGGCCTATTTGTTAGATTTTTGTTATCCTTTCTTAATTCCTCTTCTTCCTATGACACAGGTGTCTGGTCATTGATGAAGCTGATCGCATGGTAGAAAGAGGGCATTTTGCCGAGCTGGAGAATTTGCTGGAAATGCTAAATACGACACACTTCAATCCCACTAGGCAAACTTTTGTGTTCTCTGCCACTTTGACGATGGTTCACAGCCTTCCCACTCGCCTCCTTCAAAAGAAGAAGAAGAATCTGGACCAGAGGAACAAGCTGGAAATTCTTATGGAGAAAGTGGGGATTAAGTCCAAGCCCAAAGTCATTGACCTCACCAGGAAGGAGGCAACTGTGGAGACACTGATTGAGACTCAAATCCACTGTCAGAAGGATGAGAAGGACTTCTACCTCTATTACTTCCTGCTCCAGTATCCTGGGCGCACCATGGTGTTTGCCAACAGTATTGACTGTATAAAGAGGCTGAATTCTCTGCTGGTTATACTAGACTGTACTCCGCTGCCTCTACATGCCAACATGCACCAGAAACAACGGCTGAAAAACCTGGAGAGGTTCGCTGAGAGGGAGAAGTGAGTTGTGCTCACATTTGCAGTAGCAACATCAAGTTGTCTTCAGCATTTATCCAGTAACTGTGTGCCACTGGTGACATCTAAACTTTAACTGTGGGAGTAAGGAATTCGTCTAGTATGCACAAAAATGCCTGAAATAGTTTTGTCTTTGTCTACTTTAAAACCATTTTTTAAATTTGTGAAAGTATTCACATTTTAAACATTTGACACATTCAAGTCCTGATGGTTTTTGTAGTTCCTGTAATCAGCAGCAGTCTTGAGCTGTATTTACTGTAAAACATTAGTGATTTCTTATTTTTTTAAAGGCACCTAGCTTTGACATTGCCATTTCTTTTGTTTCTCTTCACAGTTGTGTTCTCCTGACTACTGATGTGGCAGCAAGAGGCCTGGATATCCCCAATGTCCAGCATGTTATTCACTACCAGGTAACCCCTTAAACAGTTGCCCAAGGATTCTCCAGCATGAATAAGAGGTTATCAATTAGCCACAAAACAGTCCCTGCAGGTTTCCCGTGATGCACTCAGTGTTTATACACGACTGTGCATTTATCATTTGTTATTAAACTCTAGCTCTCTTCATCAATGTGTCTTTTGTCTCCCCTCACCCCCAACCAGTTTCAGCAGATGGTTGCACATCAGTCTTTTTCTGCTGGAGGTTTCTTCCTGTTAAAAGGGAGTTTTGTCGCCAAATGCTTGCTCATAGGAGGGTCTTTACCTTACAACAAAAACCAGCTTAAAAGATGAATGTTGGGCAACGGCTTATAACTACAGCAATGTAATGAGCACTGTTCCTCAAGAAGTGATTTGTTCATACCAGGTTCCTAGAACATCTGAGACGTACGTGCATCGGAGTGGGAGAACAGCAAGAGCGACTAAAGAGGGCCTCTGTATGCTGCTAGTAAGCCCAGATGACATGATGAACTTCAAAAAGATATGCAAGAGTCTTGGAAAGGACGAAGAGCTTCCCACATTTCCCATAGAGACCAGATGCATGGATGCAATCATGGTGAGATCCATCAGCATAAGGTCCTGTCCATTTTTGATGTTAAAGGGTTTAACTGATATAACTTGGGTTCTTCCACAGGAGCGAGTAAACTTAGCCAGGAGAATTGAAAAGGTAGAGTACTACAACAGCAAGGAGAAACACCACAACTCCTGGCTCAAGCAAGCAGCAGAAGCCCTGGAGGTGGATCTGGATGATGACTTATTACTTGGTAAAACCAGCACTTTTTAAAACAAGTTTGCATTTCAAAATAAAGTTTCAATGCAGAAAATTAAGTCCACACATTTCCACAGGCAATGCAAATGATGAGGATGCAGACAGAGAGCAGCAGAGGATGGTGAAGGGGATGAAAAAGGAGTTGAAGCGTTTGATTTCACTGCCCATTTTCAAGAATGTAATGAAGACCAAGTATCCTACTCAAATGGGAAAGCTCCCCCTGCCCCAAATGCCCCTTGCTGGGATGGAGAGTGCCCTAACCAGGGTTTCAACACAGAAGAAACCAGAGACGAGTATCCATCCACGGCAGAAAAAACAGAAGCAGAAGGCAAAATGACTTGTTTATTGAGAGGTTTATTAAAAAACTTCAAATGACACAATTTATAAAAAGGGTAAAAAAAAGTAAACAGCATTTTAAAGTCTCTAAATGTTTAGTGCACATTGTGCAACAGATGCTCATCCCCAGATGATGGATTCCTGTAAACTGCAAGATTTTATAAAAATCTAATTTTGTAAGTGTCTTCAAGCACAGTTGGAATTTATTCAACCGGAGTCAATATTCCTGATTCGAGCAGTTTCGTTGGTCATAGTTGTGCCCGAGGGTAGAGAATATCGTAATGAGATGTGTGGTAGAGGAGATGCAGGGATGGGTCCCCATTTTCTGGAATGATGTGGTGAGTCAGCTGTTGTCCGTCGCCTTCCATAGAGACGATGTGGATGGAGATGTCCAGAGCCTGAGATAGAGCCGAGATGTCCACATGATCACACTCCATCGCCATAGCCTCCACTTCCTTAACGAAGAGAAGAGATTTTAATCAAAATCCTTTGAATTATCCACTTTAAATAATTCAGAGGTTCTTTATGCAGTATATGGCAGCAACGCCGATACCAACTTCATGACAGTAGACATGTAGATCAGGTGCTTCCACAAAGTTGCGGAAGAAGTCTGCATTGTTTTGCAGGTGTGCTGAAGTGAGCAGCCTGAGATACTGCACAACACTGTCGGAGGTAGTATGCTCATTGAAGAGCCTGAATAGTGAAATTACATCTGCTTGGCTTTGCTCAACAACCTGAAGAACCTTCAACAGAAAGAGGAACAATTAGACTTTGCTTTTTTTACAGAAAATATGGTGCCTGTAAGATTTCATTCAAGAGTCATTTTCTGCACCTTTTTAAAATAACTACACAGGTCTAGCAGGATGCCAAACTGGTGAAGCGCAGGAGTAATACTGTGTTTTTAAAATCAGAACAAACTGGTGTGTAATACAGAGAGATATACATCCAGATGGCCAGATTCTGAATTAGGTTGATATACATACTCAGACTTCCTAAGCCTGCTGCCACCATTTTGGTTCCAGCAGAATAAAATAGTGGCAACAGGTCTTATAGTGTGATTAATTAAACAATGTTTTATAGCCATCTAAACCATGGAAGGTCTACCTGGGGGCTTTGGATGTCCTCCGAAAAGCCTGAGGAACTATCCATGAAGACTTAAGAAATGGCAAGAGAGCTGCCTGAGTGTTCAGGCTGTGTTAAATAAAATGTAGTCATACCAAATATTGACTTTTAAAGCTCACTGCACAAACTTTTTTTTTTTTTTTTTTTTTTTTTTTAACCTTAGTCTACATTACAATTACTTTGCACATTTCAGTAAAATGCTGCATCCGTTTTCCCAGGAAAATGTAAGGAAATAAGGGGTGATTCAAAATCTTTGTACAGTGTTGCAGTTGAAATTGTAGACGCAAAGCAAATGGTCCAATCAGTACAAAAGTAGTTGAGAAGCAGACTAATGCAGGGGTCCCCAATCCCAGTCCCCGAGGGCCGGTGTCCTGCAGGTTTTAGATCTCACCCTGGGTCAACACACCTGAATCACATGATTAGTTCATTACCAGGCCTCTGGAGAACTTCAGGACATGTTGAGAAGGTAATTTATCCATTTAAATCAGCTGTGATGGATCAAGGACGCATCTAAAACCTGCAGGCCCTCGTGGACTGGGATTGGGGACCCCTGGTCTAATGACTAGGATATTTTTACACACACACACACACACACAGTTATCATTTGTTCGATGCATGTACTACATACACATCAAACGGCAAGTCAAAGCTCACAGGCTACAAAGTGCCATTTCCCCCCTCATTATTTTACTAATGAGGTCTGAGGAGATGCTAATAACTTGTTGGAAGAAAAACAAAAATATGAGTGCATTTACCGTGTCCAGGTGGTGCCTGAAGAAATCCTCCTCAAATCCTGCAGAGACCAAAATTGCGCTGCCCTGGATTATCTTGTCCTTGAACCTAACATTGAGAGGGGCGAGACAAGCACCACCCTTATCAAATCAACGCTGTTCAATCAGGTGATATTAGTGACAGCAGTAATTAAATCTGACCTCTGCAAATCCCTGGCACTGTGTAGGACTGACTCCAAGTATGCGAAGCAGAAAGCTCTGTAGAAGCAGTTGCCGTCGCCGCAAACTTTTCTTACGGCGGAAAACTGGCTGCTCAGATCCTGAGAAAGGACAACAGGTCCGGTTATTCTACAGTCGTTATGAGGGGTGACCGTGACCACCTGCACTACATCAACCTCAGCCCCTTTTCGAAATAGCCTACTTGCTGTTTGGCACTCAGCATTTGCGCAGGGAACAGCGAAGAAATGTCCTCTCTACATGAAACCAAGCTGCCATCCTCCATCTGTGGACGAACAAGCAGTTTTACTACCTGGAAAAAAAACCCGCAGTTTCAAGAGTTACCTGACTGTGTGACGTACCTTCATATTTCAACAACCTGGAAACAATATAAAAAACCCGTAACGACAGTTAAGAAATACGCGTGTCAAAACATTGTTGCCTTTTCGTTCCTACTTTCTAAAAACCGGATGTTTGCGGAAACCACGTGCTTGTGTTAAAGGGCCAGATCGGGGTTTTTATAGCGTGCGAGCCATGTCTTCAGTTTCTCATGAAAGTACTGAATCAGGCTTTTATCTGCTAAATAGGATCATATTTGTATTAAAAATGTACTTAAAATTGTTTTTTATTGTTCATATACTATTTTTCATGCATCGTGCTGGTGGGGTGCTTACAATAAAGCTTTCGGGGCACCCAGTCATAGGTTTGGGTAAGCAATCCGAATCACCAAAGTAACAAGAAACTATAGCTTTTTACATTATTGTCGTGGCATCACAGGTTTTAACTCTGAAACGTGGGAAATGTGAGGCAATAGGGTCAAAGGAGATTTTATTGGCTGCTTGTTTTTGGTGTTTTGCATGATGCAAAGGTGGTGGATTGCTGTTGATTGAGTGAGCATTTACATAATTTGATTATGACCACTTTATTTATTTTTTTTAAATAAAAGCAACATTCACAATACAATGTGCCCAAATCCAAATTTACAACTTCGGATGACCTGTTAAACATGAGGATCTCATTTCAAACAGCTACGTTTTCATTTCCTTGTCTATGACGTCTTAAGTGCAAAGGTTGGTGCACACATTTTTTAAACACTGAACAAATGTTATAAAGGCAAATAATGAAAAAAAACCATTATGTTCTCCTACAAGCTTTTTTTTTCTCAAGGTTTTGGTAACACTTCATTTGCTACGAAGTGGTAGCAAATGCTTCTTCCCACCTCAAGAACGAACCTCCACTCTCAACAAACCATAAGAGACAACACTGTGATGAATACTCAAACTACAACATCAACCAAATGTCTCACTACTCCTGCTGACTTTACTTGAACTTTTGATTTGTGTTTTACTTCCAAAGCTTCTCATTGACCCCCTCTCTCTTTTGTTTGCCGCAGCGGTTGTGCTCGTCATCAAACTCCCCAACTCCATCATCCTCCTCGCTCTCCTCTCCGTGTCTACCTTGTCCAGAATGTACTCCTGAAAGAAATGGTCAGTCAAGATTTGGGTAAACTAAAAATGGACCCTAACAATCATCTCATCCTGCACGTAAATACCTTCACCATGTCCATCATTGTCAGCGCGTTCATCTTTTCCAGCGGTCCGTATTCTGGTAGGTAACACTGTTCTGCAAGGTTGCTGATGGCCATAAGCAGTCTTCCCACTTCTGTAACCTGAAACATGAAGGGCACACATGACATTATTTGATCCAAAGTTCCCAAGATTAATGAGCAGGGTCACATCCAGCTAATCTGGAAGGCATACCTTCTCTCTGGATAAGTCTTGCTCCATCTGCAAGTTAACCTCTGCCTGCTTGTTCTTCTCTTTGAGGGTCTCTAACTCACTCTGCAGTTCAGACAGCTCTTTATTGGCCATCTGCAATACATACAAAAACACATCAATCGCTATAAACTACAGTACTGCTATGAAGACATGATACATCTAACATCCGTATTTGTATATCTGACCAGTTTCTTTACGCTGTGTTCCTCCTTCATATTCTGCAGCTGCCGCTGGCCTTCCTCCACCTCCGCCTCCATACGTTGCAAACGTTGCAGCAGCTCCTGGTGTGTGATGGATAAGGTCTCATGACGCCGAATGATGGGCATGACTAGAGATTCAGACCCGTCATCGAGGTAATCTGAAACGGACTGTGTGCTTTACTCAACAGGCTAAACAAAGCAAGTTCATTTGAAGGCTCAATAATGAGCATTTGAACTTACTGCTGGGGAGATAATCTCGTGTTTTTATCAAATAATCCTCATAGATTTTGTATTTTGCCACTCTCTCCTTTAAAACTTGCCTCCTGCAAATTAAACCATGGCAAAGCCGGGCTTAAAAAACAACTTCATGAAAGAAATCTTTAAATGAAAAACAACATTTCAAGGTCTCACCTGTCTCTGAATCCTTTAAGCTGTTCTGTCAAATCTTTTATCTGCTGCTTTTTAAAAATGTTTTGCACCCGTGAAGCTTCACAGCTCTTTAACGCTCTGCGTTGCTTTGCTTCATTCTCAGCTACGAACTTCTCAAATTTCCCTACTTTTTCTTTAGTCTGCATGAAAAGAAAAGATAAAAGCCAGCCACATTAGGACAGTCTCTTTCAGATGATGGATAACTACTACTGCTTCTCATTTAAGGTGGTCTCAGCTCACCTCTTGTAGTTTTATTTCAAGTTCAGACCTTCGCTGAGCAAGGGCCTCCATGCAGGCTTTAAAATCCAGCCGTTTAAGTGCAAGTCGCTTCTCCACCTCATCCAGCTCTGCCTGTTTCTTCAGAACCAGGGTCTTTTGCAAAGTAGTCACTCCTGCCTCCAAGACTCTGCTCGAAGGCTACACACACACACACACACACACACACACACACACACACAACCAGAACGACTCAGATGCTTTAATACTGAAACCTTTGCAGGGTGCATTTATGAAAAATGCCTCAAAAGAAAAGTTACCAAGTGGTTTAAAAGGAGAAGTAAAATCAAATAGAATTAAAGGTATAAAGCAGGAAATAGAAGAAATAGAACCTGTGGAAGTGAGACTATTTTCTGTGAAGGCACAAATCTTACCACTTTTAAAACTGGTATGTGATTGGCATCATCTTCCCTTCTGTGTGTGAAGAGAAAACTGTCAGTAACAGTCTAAGACAGTAAAGGCATGTATGAATGGGGACATCAGACTAACTTGCTGCTCCTCAAAACCACGGGCCTACCTGCTGTCCTGCGACTGTGTCACAAAAATGTTGTTTACTCCATTTCCCACCTGGAGTTTTTGACCAGGACTGTTCTCTAAAAAAGGAAGAGAATGCGTCGTCATGTCTTTTAGTGGATTTGTCGCTCAGGAATTCTGATGCGTAAAGAAGCGTCTTCTGGTGTTCTTCGTTTAAACGAACAGAAGAACAATCGGGGATCTTTTCCGGATGTTTTTTCTTGGATTCGCGTTGCTGTTACCTAGTGACCAGGGGCCAAACAACAGGGAATGTACCGGGATCGTTTCTTTGTTGTCATGGCAAAAGCAGGGAAGCCTCGGCTTGGTTACCGACCGAGTGAGAGCGAGAGAACGCGAAGAGTGCTCACTCCGTCCCGGTTCCCGCAAAGCCTGAAACATGTTGTGAAAACCTGAGTTGTCCTTGTAGCTTTCGGTGTGTTCATTTTAAAGATCATTTTACTTATAATTAGTTGCTTTTAAAAAAAGAATAATTACAGAACAATACTTTAACACATGCACATACTTGCAATTACTTGTTGTGTTCTCAGAAATGATAAAAAGTAAAGACAAAGAGGCTTCTGGGAAATGTAAAATTCTTTAATTACAAAAAACCCGTAAAAGTTATTGTTGTCTTTTTACATTCCTTTTTTATTCTTACTTCAATTAGCTTAAAGAGAATTAAAAACTTAGTGTAATTATGTTTTACGGACATTTAAATATTGCTATGAATTAATAAACAAACACCTGGAAGGATTGTAGATACCTCCACAAAGAGCTCGCATTAAAAATTTGCTGCTATTCGGATTTTAACAGCTTGACATGACTTCCATTGAGCTATATGAATTCATTAAAACCTAAATTAAAAAGAAAGGGAAACGGCAAATCCTCCTGCTTCCCAACCTTTAAGCATGTGTTAAATGTTAAAATATACTAAGTTTTCAACTTTAAATAATTACTTTCATTTTTGTAACTGAAGAAGTTCAAATTTCCACCTTAAACAAAAAGGGAAAAAGTAAATTTGGTCAAATTTAATGTCACATTTAAAATGCACATGAGGAAACTCTTCCTCCTCAGTAGATGGTGCTAAAGTATGCACTACCATCATTCTGCAAAGGAAGGTCAAAAGAGCATTCAAGGAAAGTCACAATGATAGTCACAAAATTCATTTGATTAGAAAATTTGCAAAAAGAAAATGATATACAATGCCATGAAAAATGAAGTAAATTGATCCAGAAGAGTCTCGCTGCATGGCAGTGAAATATGTGAAGGTGGTGCAGAATAAATATGAGAATAGAGGGGCAGTGTGACGTGTGCTGTAGAAGTGACAGATGGGTTCAAGGTGGAGGTGGGATTACATCAGGGATCAGCCCTGAGCTCCGTCTTGTGTGCAATAGTGTCGGACAGGTTGATAGATGAGCTCAGGCAGGAGTCTCGTGGACGATGATGCTTGTAGATGGCGTTGTGACCTGTATTGATTTGATGCCAAGCCAAAACATTTGAGATGCAGTTGTGACATTTTACTTGTTCTTATCAAAGGCTCCTCTCGGGAGACCATAGTGACAATTTAATATACTCTCAAAACACATACAGGTAACAAATAAGAGGACATCAGGACTGTCCTTGCGTCTCACAAGAGTGGGAAAACTCTGGAATAGCTGCTGGTATGTTGTTTGGACTACTGCACTTTATACGTCACAATGCTGAGTTTGAGGATACCTTTGACTGACTGCAGCTGCTGTCTAGCTTGTCTTGGCGTTAGAAGGCAGCAAGCTTTCAAAGAAAACAAGTATGAGTGAGCCGAGTCTTGCTCGACTACATTCCTGTAAAACATTTTACTAATTTTACTTCCTGATGCCACCACGCATTATCTTCATAATTGTTTTTAAAACCACAAAATTCACATTAATTGTTTTCTACATACATTAAGGACTTGCGTTGCTGTGTTACTGGTCCAGCAGTATGTTTGTGAGTCCTGTGCGTTTGTGTGTCACATGCTTATTGTGTTAACTGAAAGTCCAGTTTTGTAACTGTGTGTTTACTGAGAAAACAGACACTTGGTTAAAGACGTTCACTAAAAAAAAGATTCTTCACCTTTTATAATATGAAACAATAATTTTGAGTAAAATATAATTGAAATATACAAAATCAAAGGTTTATTTATTCAAATAATGAATCATTAAAGAAAAATGTGCTTGAATTTATACCAATGAAGTTCATTTATTGGAACAAATTTCATAAAATGTAACATCTATATTGCACTTATGTAACAAAATTACAGGTAAAGTTTACATGTAATTAAATTTCATTTCAGCCGTAACATTTCTGAGTGTGTGTTGTTATTAACCTACTGCTTTTAAAAAATATTTAAAATTGATAAGAATTCAAAGTTGTAGTTTGTTGTAACAAGGGAAAAGGAGAAGCAAGAGGAAGAATCTTTTCCATAAGATGGAGAGCAGCTAAAAAATAAAAGGGCAGTCAGATATCTATTCATATTAATGTACAGAATTCACCTGCTTGCTGCTACTACTGCACATTCACCCAGTGTATATACTATATGTGTGTATATATATATATATATATATAATGTTCTTCCTCTACCCCCCCCCCCCCCCCCCCCCCCCCCAATTTTTGCACATGTCGAGGAGCGTGTCAGGCTACATTTCACTGTGTGTTATACTTGTATAACTATGCATTTGACAAATAATAAAGAACCTTGAACCTGAACCTTGAACCTTGAACTAGTCAAGGAGTCCAAAACTCAAGAGTAGAACGTAACATTTATTTATAATAAAACAAGCCCAGGGCATATAAAAAATAAGCTAAAACCAAGCTAGAAGTCTGACTTTTACATTGTATTTACAGGTCCAACAGTCTTGAACAGCTGCTCTAACCCTTACAGAAATCACTGTTTTCACCAGTTATGTCTTGCTTGCTTGGAAAGGCCTTCTTACTGGGCCCAACTCCTCCACTATATCCGACACCAGTTCCACAGATGAGTCCAGGGCGAATCTCCTTGGCATCCATCCTGTTGCACCGCTTAACCTCTGTTGTTCTCAACTTTGTGCCACTTCTGTGACTCCTGTCATGCTCTAGAACAAAGGCACTTTTAAATATACAAAAAACACTCCGGGATTCCCTGTTACAACATGATAGTTACAACATAAGAGTAACTGTAATGTTCAGCTTCGTGGAAACTGTCAGAGGTACAGATTCCCTGGTACTGAACACATCTGTGTTGTTCCTGTCCTGACTTGTTTTTACAGGACGTTGGTTGTTTCTTGTTCTTTGCAGGCATTTGAAGCTTAGATATCTATCTACACATAGTCTTTGAATGCAGTGATACACAACATCACTGATATCAGTCTATGTTTTTCCAATGACACGTGGCTGATTAATGTGAGATGTACCATAAATAGACTTTTCTTTTGTTAACAAACGAACAGCGTGGTCATCAGTTGAAAAGACGTTTCACGAAAACTCCCTGTTCAGATCCCTGTTTGCTTCTGAGGGGCTCAGCCTATATCTTGGAAATGTTACTTAACTAACATTGGTCCACCTGGTCCAGCCCTAACTAAAGCATATAGTTAGGGCTGGACCAGGTGATCCTGAATCCTCCCTTAGTTATGCTGCAATAGACATAGGCTGCCGGGGGATTCCCATGATGCATTGAGTTTTTCCTTTCCAGTCACCTTTCTCACTCACTATGTATTAATAGACCTCTCTGCATTGAATCATATCTGTTATTAACCTCTGTCTCTCTTCCACAGCATGTCTTTATCCTGTCTTCCTTCTCTCACCCCAACCGGTCGCAGCAGATGGCCCCGCCCCTCCCTGAGCCTGGTTCTGCCGGAGGTTTCTTCCTGTTAAAAGGGAGTTTTTCCTTCCCACTGTTGCCAAAGTGCTTGCTCATAGGGGGTCATATGATTGTTGGGGTTGTCTCTGTATCTATGAAGCACCTTGAGGCGACTTTTGTTGTGATTTGGCGCTATATAAATAAAATTGAATTGAATTGAATTACTTCTCACACACTCACAAGAGGACCTACACACTTCTTGTTAGACCTTCATCTTCTACAGGTTACACACAAGGGCACCAACTGAATGGTAATAGTGGTTTGACACGAAAATGAGTTCACTCCAATAAAAATCTGGAACTGGAGCAGAGCCACTAATAATTATAAACAAACCACCCCCATCACTGTTATAATTGTAGTTACAGCTGAAAAGTCCCTGACAACTCTGCAAGGAAGCTCCATAATAGCTACATCCAACAACTAGCAATGTAAACCTAGAATACCATTGACTGCCATATAATTTGGGGGGGTGGGGGGGCTGTTTTTGCCTGGCAGCCATGCTCTGGTCTGGCCTCCTCCGATAAGGTTTGGGAGAAACTCCGGGATGACAGACTACAGCCCAAGAAAAATACTCAACATTACAATCTAGGGAAGTCACAATAGGCTCTACATACACCCTACATACTTCTATGTGCTGTTTTTTTGTCTCTTTTCCATCTTTCTCCCACTTTCTCTCTCCCTCCTAAGAATCCCGCCATCAGAACTGCTCTATCTGTTTTGTAAAATTGAAATCAAAATGCCCATCAGTACTTAAGTGCATCTACATATGTCACTATGTACATGTATAGCTGTGCATGCATGTATGTTTTTTTCCTGTTTTTGTTTTTCTTCCTCCCTTGAATATGTGTATGTATCTGTATATGTGTGTGTGTAGGTATGTGTGCAGACATGTCTCTTTATTCAGGTGGACTTGTGTGCATTTGTGTGTACACACATATAAATCAGGTTGATTTTGGGTTTACTTTTTATTGCTATCCCTCTTTTATCCTGTCTGTTTCAACTTGTCTTGTTTTACTTGTTCTATGTCCATGTCCTATATGGATGTTGGTTAAAAATAATAATTAATTAATAATTAATTTTTTTAAAAGAGCAAATGCACTGGTATATCACAGGGAAAGAAAACCTCATGAATGTTATCATAAAAGCTTGAAGAAACTGTCAGAGTCACTGATTTACTGGTACTGAATATGCCTGTTTGTTTCCTGTCCTGACATGTTAGTATGTCGTGACAGGACGGTGCTTTTTTTTGCAGGTGTTTGAGACATACATGTGTTTTCATATGTTTTGGTTTGACTTTGTTGGGGAAAGATCGCAGATTACCCAGGAATTTGCAATAGAGCCCGTTTGCGTGGTTGAAAATAAATATGTCGAAGGACTCGTTCGTCGTCATAAAACTATGAGGCCACTTCCAGTTTCAATAGAGGAAGCACTTTTTAAAAACATTTCAGAAGAAGTAATTGTGAAACAATCTGTTGTCATTCTGCTTGTTCTTCAGACTCATTTTTGCACTTCACACAGTCGCAGCAAGAGGTGACGCATGTTATGACAGAATCCTTCAGACCGTCTGATTAGGATTAGCATATTTGTTCTACAAAGTAACTCATATTTTGTGCATAAGGAGAAAGAACAATGTCATGTGGTGAGTCTATCAAGCTGTTTTTTGGGGGGATTTTTTCTATCCAATTTAATTCTAATTGTCTCTGTCATTGTTTTGTAAAATTAATCATGCCCTGTAATCTCAGCTTCATGTTTTTTTGTTATCCTCCTGTTGCATAACTCACTAACAACACTACACACACCAGCACCTTCTCTGGAACAGCAGTACCAAGTGGAACATAACACTGCTGAACATGTCCTTAAAAGGCATCCCTCCTCACTGCCTGAGTCGCTGCTCTCTGATTTCTGCCTTTGCAGATTTCAGCTCTTTTATATGAGTTAGGTCACTAATTCACGTGGGATGTGTGTATTATACTGTGCCTGTGATTTTATTGCTGCTGTTGATGTTCTAACTTCTATTTTCCAACTTCTATTGTGAATAGTGTTTACTCATCTATGAAAAAGACAACAGCACTTTTTGAGGTGTTCTGCACTTAAGACTGGACAACAAATCTCCTCCTGTGATGATTGCAGTCCAAAAAGCTGGGTCTCTTTACCAGAGACTAAACAGCGACATCAAAGACAGGCTGGCTGGATGCTCCCTGACTTTCCACACTTCACAAAACACCACAACAAACCTGCTCAGGTAAGAAAAGATGCCATCACTTCTTAACGCTTAACAATTTAACATTATCTTGTCACCAAATACCGCAAATGCTATTCCTAATTGTTTTTCAGTGAAACATTAGAGATAGTTATTCATGACATTTTTGAGCATGGCACGGCGTGAAATGCCCCAGTGACGTATCAGTATATCTAAATAGCCGTCAAGATGAAAACAAGAGACATGAAAAGAAAAGCGCCGGTCTGTGCTGACTGCCTTAGTGTTGCTTGTTAAAAAAGCAGAGTTACTACAAGTTTTCTGATGGTGAAGAGCCTCAATGGGCTATTTTGTGGAGGCTCAATGAAAACAACATTAATTAAAAGGATGTATTTGAGTAGTAGGTGGAGGTGAAATCATCACGTTTTATAGTTATTTTACCATACATGTGATGCAAATGTTAAGATGTCTAAACCTTAAAGACACAAATAAAACAGCACCAATAGCATTAATGTGTAGTGCTCACAGGTGGCGTTAAGGAAGTCTTTCTGTCCCTACAAGACTGTTTTTACTGTATGGGGAAGCAACTTGTTAAAACACAAATATTCAGTACACCGAGATTTACTTCCTTGAGAGTCTCTGAAGTTCAGTGGCAAAACCTTTCGCTCTTGTGGAGAAACTGAAACCTGTTAAATGAGATTTAGTGGTTAGATGACACTCACAAACCACATGCTCAAACATGTGAGTCAAAATAAGCAAATGAGTTCTGAGCTGCACTGAGGCCATAAACAAAGGCACTAATCAATATGTGGTGCCTGTAGAATCATAGATGAAAGCTTTATTACACATTGTTTCATATGGTTGGCTGACAAAGTATGAGGCTGAAAAACAAATCAGATGAATAATAACGTGGATTTTATTCATGGACTGGTCACTTTTGAGATTTTTGCTTCAATAGCATATTTTTCTTCAAGCAGGGGAGGAAAGAAAATGTCCAAAATATACATTTGCATCTTTATTTTACTGCATTTTATTGACTGGACATGCAGATCAGTAAGAGTTAAGTAAATATGTAGTCTCTGTGGTTGATTTGGATATTTAATTATTAAATGGTTTCCTTTTTGGTTTGGGTGTTTTTTTTTCCTGGCTCTTTGCAATATATTTTCTCATTTTTGAAGTGATACAAAAAAGATTTTAAAAATCCAGTGATAAAAAAAAAACGGCAATAAAAACGGAATTACAAACACAGTTTTATATCCAACATTCAGCATTCTGTTATGGAAATGTATGCAAACTGATTTAGATTTACATAGATTCATAGCTTCATTTTCATAGTTAAGCATAACATTGCCGTGTGTGTGTGTGTGTGTGTGTGTGTGTGTGTGTGTGTGTGTGTCAACATCTGACACCCATACACCGCCACTGTGTTTAGCATTTGTTCTCCTCTGTGATGGATCGCCATTCTGACTAAAGATGTTCCCTCAAAGACTTTATCTAAAATCTCCCATAAGTGTATATTTAGGCTGAGAGCTCGTGATACCCAGAGGGCACCCTCATAAGCGGATAAAGATGTTTACTCAGAACTCATTTTGAATTCATTTGCAGTCACCCTTCCCTCCAAGAGGACATGTGAACCCAAACAGCGCCCACAAAATGCCTCCATCCCACAACATAACAGGGCCACTGGACCCCCTCATTATACGGTCAAGAGTTCTATTTTTTCCTCTAATCTGTCACCCATCTTCACATGGTTGAGCAAAAACACCACTTAAAGACACTTGGCTCATCGGTGCCCCCAACAGGACTTAAGTTGTAAAAATCTCGAAGACATAAGAAGGAAAATATGATCTTTGGCATCATTTAATACGCTGGTGTCTTCTGATAAACAAGCTACCTGAGCTACAACAGTGTCTTCGTCGCTGGAGTGAAGCTATTACGCAGGCCACGCCTCTAGCTGCCACGAAGGACGCAGAGGTCACATCCTCGGTATTTTTCTGGGAATTTAGGGTGGTGGAGGGTTACATTCAACAGATATATGTGTTGACGTTTGGAGTCTGTTTATCAAAAAAAGTATTTTTATTTTTATTTTTTTATTTATGTATTGCTTCCCTTTTTTTAGTGACATTAGGCCACCGCCTATCGCTTATAATACAGTCAATGTGCACAGGCTTTTCAAAATGGAGCAGTGATTAATGGTTCGTTGTGGGGGTCTCTGTTTATCTTCTGCAGTTGTCACATATCAGTCTCGTTATCTAACTTGGAAACCAGCCAGTAAAGACGAAAAGAGCTGGCCTTACACTGCATTATCTCCAGGGCTGTTTCTCTTATCTTTAAACGTCCGAGTCTTCTGACATATATGGATAAGTCCGTCATCCTGCCGCCTGACAATACAGTCCCAAAATAATCTGAGAGACCACAGCTGAGCCCCGCTCGGCTCTGCGCGCTGCTCCGCCGACGCCGACGACCTGGGAAGGAAAAAAGCGAAATCTACCTTCAGTAATGACGAAATTCAGTTACTCTGACTATTTGTCTCAGTTCCGTTATGCCGGTAATAAAGCTGTGTCGCGACTGCGAGGGGATAGGAGAGGAGACAATGAGAGCGACGGCGCGTCAGAGCCGGAGTGAGTCTTTTATTGTTGTGTGGACTATTTGAGGCTGCCTGTGTTCGTGTGTGTGTGTGTGTGTGTGTGTGTGTGTGTGTGTGTGTGTGTGTGTGTGTGTGTGTGTGTGTGTGTGTGTGTGTGTGTGTGTGTGTGTGTGTTTCAGAGTGAGGGTGCTGGTGGCTCTTGTGTGCAACTTCTGCATAAATAGCAAAAATAAAAATCACACATCCTGGATTACTGAGAGCAAAATCAGCTTATTATGATGATAATCACCGAATGTACAGATTTTAGGGTCAGTGCTGCCTTTCCCATAAGGATCTGGTGTCTTTCTAAAAATACACTTGATTGTATTCAGACTACTTAATGTTTTAGGGGGTTTTCTCTCCTTTCAAGGGATGTTGATCCTGTGGTCTGTGCCATCAAAAGAGGAGATGTGGAAACTGTCAAAAATCTGACAGCCTCTTCTCACTGGGTGCTGAAGGAGAACAATGATGGATGGATACCTTTGCATGATGCTGCCTACTGTGGACAGGATGAGTGCTTGAAGACCCTTTTAAGGGGTAGGTGATTGAAAGTCTCAAAGAATTATCCCAGAAATGTAATTTGTCACCCTTGAATGAATCACATGTTAAGAAAAGAAACGTAAATCTATTGCGGGAGGACTTTTAAAATGTCATGTGTGCTTGTTTTGTTTAACGTGTATTTTCTGTTCTAGCCCTTCCAGGCTCAGTAGACAAGCGCACATTGCAGGAGCAGACGGCCTTGCTGCTTGCGGTATCTTGTGAACACTTGGCCTGTGTGCAGTGTCTTTTGGAAGCAGGTGCTGACCCTGACATCAGCAGCAAGAGCAAAGAAACACCTTTGTACAAAGGTACAGCTGTGGGCTAAGAATTTCTTACAACAGCATATGAAGCCAGGCTGACTCGTGTCTTTTTGTGTCTGTCCAGCATGCGAGCTTGAGAACATAGACATGGTGAACCTTCTTCTCTCTTATGGGGCCACTGTGAACCAGCGGTGTGCCCAGGGCTGGACAGCCCTTCATGAGGCTGTATCGAGAAACAACACAGAGATCTGTGAGATACTGTTAAGAGCTGGGGCTATAATTAATCCATCTAATACCTACACCATCGCTCCACTGGTTGTAGCAGCTCAGCAAGGACAGATGAGGACACTGTGTTACCTTATTGAGAAAGGTACAAAAAAATTCCAGGTTTTCATGTTTATGATTTCAATGAAATTATGTTATAAAAGAATGATGATTGTTTTTTGTTTATTTTAGGTGCAGATGTCAACACGCAGACATGCGATGGGGTTACGGCGCTGCATGAAGCGAGTAAAAATGGCCACATGGAAATTGCGGCCCTTCTGTTGACTAAAAATGCAGATGCCAACAAACCGACAAGCTCAGGACTGCTGCCTTTGCACATCGCTGCCCAGTATGGACATGACAAGTAAGTTCAAATACTAACACTTGCAAAATGGATGAAATTATAATAATAATTAAAAAAAAATGATTAGTGTGTAAAATTTGTATTCATATCCTAAACTTATTGTTAAAATATGCAATGGAGCGGATGTTGTAAGTGGCGCTGTAAGCTCTAACTTCTCTGTATTTGTTGTGTTAACTTTACATTAACATTCTTTTGCTTTGTTTTCAGGATTGTGTCTCTGCTCGTCTCGGTGACAAGTCGAGCCATGCTCCGGCACAGTTGGATCAGCCCCCTCCACCTGGCAGCAGAGCACAACAGACACACTGTAGCAGCTGTGCTACTGAAGACAGGTGCAGATGTAAACGCCACACTGCCCCACAGCCACTCCATCAAGTATGCCGATCGACGCACTACGGCCCTCTACTTTGCTATTGCTAACGGCAGCACCGAAACAGCAGAGGTGTTGCTTAATGCCGGTGCTAGTCTAAGCCTGGATCCAGTCAGCCCTCTGCTGATGGCTGTGCGTCAGGGTTGTGTCAGCACTGTGTCTTTACTGCTAGAAAGAGGAGCTGATTTAAATGCAAGCATCCCAACATGTACTACCACATTCCCAGCTCTTGTTGCACTTTGTCAGAATAATCTGCCTCTACTCAAGTGCCTTCTGGACAATGGCTGTGATGCGCTCTCCTGTTTTACGTGTGCTTATGGCAGTGCCCCTCACCCAGCTGCAGGACAATCCGATATAATAACTGCTGGCAGTAATGGATATGCTTTGCAGAATGGCAGCATGCTTCCTCTAAATTGCAATGAGCCTTCAGAGAGGATAACACAGGTATGCAAAAAGAGCAAAAAGTTGGTCATAACAAAAATATGCATGTTCTTTTTCAGTAATGTAACTTTATATGATTTTCTTCTTTAGTTCTGCGAGTGGATCTCAACGCCAGTAATGAGTAAATGGGCAGGGCCAATTATAGACTTGCTGCTAGAGTATGTTGGCCATGTTCAGCTGTGCAGCAAGCTCACTGAACTGCTGGACAGCCGTGAAGAATGGCACGTTGTCAAGAGGAAGTTGTGTAAGTATCAGATGGAAACATGTCTCTTTCACTCTTTTCTTTCATGTCCTCACACATCCGTTGAATGCAAATGTGGTCCACAAGGAAGCAAGCGACAAGCCTCTTCATCTTTCCTTTTTGTCTTGTCTTTAGTGTCACCATGTCCACTGCTGCACCTCTGTAGATTAAAGATTCGGACCCAGATGGGGGGACACAGACTGAGATCCATCACAAGCGTACCTCTGCCAAACAGACTGATTAGATACCTGAGCCACGTTGACTGACTTTAAAATGAACCTCACGCAATATAGTCCTCAGAGATAAGACTATATTTATCTTCTTGTGGTTCTTTTTTTAGTCGTGTCTGATATCTTGAATGTGTAAATGTTCCTCTCAAAGAAATTTTATGTGTATAAATATCTATTTATAATATATGTGAAGTGACAATAAGCCTCTTTAATCTGTCCTTCAAAATGTGTGTGTGTTTGTGTGTGTGTTTTCCCTTTGGAGAAAGCTTTAGCAAAAGGTAAAAATGATCTTGTGCCCAAAGGAGTTTTTAAGGGAAGTTGAATCATTTATTTAAAAATAAAAGTCATTGTTTCAAATGTGCCTATCAAACATTACTTTGACAAAGAAAGGCGATTCTCATACTTAAAAGAGGAAACTAAAACAGGATGTTTGGATTCATTCTATGACTTTTTTTGACTTAAAAAAGAACAATCATCCTCTGTAGACACCTAAAAGTAGAAACCTTTTTACCTTACTGTCAATTTTCAGGCATAAGACTGGCATGAAAGTGAAGATGATGAAATTATTCAGTGCAATTTAGTCCTTTAGATTTAAAAGACAAAAATAGATGAAGCATTTCAATAAGTGCTGGAGGAAGTATCTCGATTTAAAATGCTGAAAGAGAAACGCTGAAAGTCATTAGTCCTATTTACACGCGTTTTGTGTGATGGGTTCATTTAGTGAGTTAATTAAATGAATCCAAACACACTGAAGATTGGTGACTGAGCGGTGGGCTTGGTCGGTATGGGTTTGACAACAACGTGCGTGTGAATTTTCTGTCCATAAGGATGCTCGGATCTCTCCGTCTCAGTCCCTGCTGCTTTGCTCCACAATCCCAGGGGCGGATGAGGGACAAAAATGTGATTGTGAAGGATCTGGTGTCCGTGGTACTGGAAAGGGCAACAGCCGCACACACTCACGCAGTGGTGAGAGGTCACGTCCAGTTTCAGCGTCTCTTTATCCGCCGAGCTGCGCCGGCTGCACGCAGATATTGCGGTCTTTGCATCATCATCACAACTTCGTTTCCTCTTTTCATTCTCAGTCCCCTCCGATGTGCCTGCATGGCTCCTTTTCATTCCTAAATATGAGTGCTCCCTCTTGGTTGGGGTCAACTTAGGTTCCTCCCAAAATGAGGCCGGTAGCTGGCGTTTCCTCATAGGCACCTGCTCCACAGAGCTCCCCAGTTGATCCACATCCTGCGCACCAGAGCTGGCCTTTTCTGCCACACTCTGATGGACAGACCCCATCGGTTTGGCGCACCTATACTCCGCAGACCTGTGTGTGTGGCATCTTGGGACTCTGGAGTATTTTTGAGAGAAGCGCTTCAGTTGTTTCTGGAGATATTTCCGGTGATCCACGGAGCGCCTGCACGGAGCGGACTTATCTAGGGCCGCCTTGATGTCGCTGGATGCCAAATTTACAAAATTTAGTAAAGTTTTGACCTCACTGTCTGCATTTGCCATATTGTATCGAGGGTTTGTTCAGTCCATGTTAAAATATGCAATCCACCGTCAGGATCTAAAGAGAAATGAGAAACACACGAGTCACGCAATCAAGCCTCAAATGAGCGGGATGCTGGATATTAGAGATTAGTAACCTTTTACTCACCACTGCTGGATCAGTCCGGATTCTCTCAGTCTAACCTCAGACTTCTCCCAGGCTGCAGTATAGGAGCACTTCAACAAGTTGAATGAATATAAACTCCTTGTAGTTATGGTGCTTCCCTTGAACCAATCAGCGACCCCAGGCCTCTTACAATGCACCCCAATCAGCCTCCAAGCGCCCTGGTATCAAATTCTTCACCATCGCAAATTGTTGTCATGGAGATCTGGAGGGGGGAAAGCCGCTGAGGGGATGCAATATTTCTCCTACAAGATGATTTCTACTCCGAAAATGGTAAATGTGCGTTTAAAAAACTAGTGCGAATTCTTGTCGAGCATGCGTGCATTATAACCTGACATCAGAGCGGTTAAAGTTGAGTTTCTAACACATAAGCCCGTTATTCCCTCCCCAAGAGTGATGTCAGCTGTAGGATTTGGTGAGGGGTGGTGGGATCTGAAGAGTGCATAACCATGGAAAGGGTCTTGAAGGCTCAAGAATCTTGTCTTTCTGTTTGCCCCCTCAATCGAGCGACACAAAGGCTGAATTACTCATTCAAACCTCGCGGGACAAAGGGAAAGGAGCTGGATAGCACTCCTGCATTTGTAGTCAAACATTTAGAGACTTAAATCGAGTCGTCATGAAGGAGAAAGAGTCGGACAAAGCCCATAGAATTGCCATCAGCAAACATTTTCCTGTGTCATATTATGGGGTCTCCATGGCTCCCTCTGGCCCGCGGACAATAGCACAAGTTTGCACACTCGAATACTGTCACCCTGCCAACGGCAACAAGGGCCCAAAACAGGACAATCCCCAGAGAAAGCATGGGCTCGGCGGGGAAGGTTGCAATAGAGGAGGGAAATGGGACTTGTGAAATGCTAATTGAGCTTCATCCCCTTATTGAAGTGGAAAAAGAGTACCTATCGTTCCACTGAACCGCGGCAGCAGTGGAATGAGATGTGAGGGAACTGTTTGTCTGGTAACACCTCATGCCTCAAATCCTGACACAGCCCTATGCTATGGAGCCAGGAGAGAATTTTTTTAACTATCCGCAGTCTATATCGAGGCTACAGACCGTTTACTCGGTTAGCTGCGGGCCACATGATTAATTGCCTCATTCGCTTAGTTTGGGGTTGTGTGAGGAGAGCCCTGCTGCAGGTCTGTGTGCATCGGCCGGTCTATCTTTTTAACGGCGCATCCCTCTTGTTCTGAAGAGGCAGTGGGACTCTATTGTCCTCATCTCTTCTTCCTCCCTTCACCTCTCTGTTCAGCTGAAAAGGCCAATTAACAATGCGGTCCCCCCTCCCCATGGCCTGTCACCCCACTCCTGTGCTTTTGAAGTGAGGAAGAATGAGAAAGATATTTACAGAAGTTCTGAGTGGGAGGAAAACGAACCTCTTGGCACATTTATGTTCACTTTATACAGTTTATATGGGTGCAAAAGGTGTGGCATCAGTGTGTCTGCTGTCCATCATAGAAAAACAGAAACAAAGAGGTCGTTTTAACTCCTGCCAAAGATATACACCTAATTTGTATGTATTTGCTGCGCATGCAAACAAACCCAGAAAAAAACCTGCAGCCAAGACGTGTTATGTGCCTCTGTAACAAACTACAGAGCCATCATCATCTTTGCCATTTTTGCCTAAACCCAATAAGAAGAAGCCCAGAGCTCTAATACGTCTGTAATCTTGCTACCTCCATTGTGGAAGCTGCCCATCCCACATCCATTAGTGAAACTTATGGTAAGTATCTTACCTCTTGCCTTTGCTCAAAAATAACTACAATAAGATGACACTGTTTGATCTGCAAGGGAGAAAAAAGTGTAAAAGCAGCACAAAGCAAAGATCAGGCACAGAGACGGGGAAATTAAAAATAAAACTGTACCCATAGAACACAGCAGAATTTGCAAAATCATAAAGATTATATTTTTCTTTAACAGGGAATAGGAGCTACAGCTAAATGTAGAAGTACCAGTAGATACGGTCATTCATGTCCATGTGTGTGTCTAGAAAACTAGAAGCTTTTTCTTTTTTAAGATGTATCTATTTTCCCTTACTAAAGAGTTAGGAAAAAGCCACGCGCAGATGTAAAATAAGTAGTACACTGAAAAATACTGTCCAATAAGTCATCAACTGTATTCTGATATTCCTCAGAATTTATTTATCTTAAACATCATTCCAGTGGTATTGGAGTTGTTTTTATCACAGTACAGGCTAATTTAAATAACAAACCTAAGCTTAATATCTCCACCAGCTCCAATAATAATGTGTCAATAAGCAACATAACCTCTGTTTAAAGTCATGTGTTGCCAGGTTTTTCCACTAGATGGCAATCTACCTTTACTATGATGCAGCCCAGCATGAATACAGCACACATCTAACGTTATACCTGCACACTGATATAACACAAGGACAAGTAATACAAGAAAACTACGAATAATACAAATAAAACCCGTTTAAGCTTATTTGATATAAACGTTTTCCTTCAATGACAGAGGGCTTGTGATTTTTGTCTTCTTATTTTTTCTTGTTCTGATAAAAACATTATGTTGGGGGTGCTCTTTGTTTAATACAGAGAGGCAGATTAAGTATCTTGGCAGGATGATAAGACTGAAAGACCACAGTAATTACATAGAGGTTTTCTTATCTGAGTTTTAAAGGCCTATGATGTATGTTGTGGCAAATTGCTGCTTGTTGGAATGAGGTGAGGTAGCAGGAAGGAAACAGGAGGATGTAGTGCTTTTCTCTTGTCAGATAATCAATATTGGGACAGACTGTAGGGGAGATGGATGGACTGAACTGCTAGGCAGACCATATGCCAAATACAGGCTGGTTTTATCCTCCAAAAACTCTGAAAAATCTCTGCACTGCACTGCATTTTCAAATACAGCCTGACAGCAGCTATGGATTTTCCACTCTAAAAGTAATTCACGGCCCTTTGCATGAGCTCACTTCTTTATTGCCCGTGAAGAGCTTTTTTCGTAGGCACGACATGTGATAAATGCAACAACAAGGCTTTAAGGCTAGATGCTGAATCCACTGATCTTAATCCAAAGTTGTTTAAATACTCGGCTTAGATGTTATTTGGTATGAACAGGCTTTGACACAATTGGCTGTCACTTCTGTTATTTTAAACTGCAGGCAGTTCTCCCAAGCAAAAGACAAGTCACATGGGCGCCACGGTAGATTGGAGATTTATGAAACATGAATTAGCTATGAAAATCACACACAGGCTGGGAGGCAGGTTTGTGCACTGCACGAGCAAAGAAAGGTGATTTTTAAAGAGTTGCAAAGATCTCTTGAGATTGCAAGAAGATGTGTGGGGATTATTCAAGTACTACAAAATGGTTTGTCACATAATGAGGTCTTTAAAATGTGAGACAGACCTCCTTTAAACAGCTGAAAATCCTGAGGGGTGAGAGGTTTGACCAGGCTACAGTCATTACATCATCTTCCAGCTCTGAAACTCTGATCAAGTAGGTAATGCATCAGCACTAGAGAACCAGCTGATCAATAAATCATTTAATGTGGTTAAAAAATGTATTAGCTCTGGCTCCCTAGTGACACCAAGAACACTCTGGATTTTATTCCTTACCTGTCAATCAGCTGTTACAACAAGTGAATGTCACGTTGGCTTTCTAGTACCGACTGAGGGCTCTGAGGTAATTTCATAACTGTCCCTAGTGAAGACCACCAACAATATTATGCAACTGAGCTCTTAAAAACTACCCACTGCATAGTCTGATTCTCTGCACTCTGCCCCGCAGCATCACTTCTTATAAACGACATCAGTGTGGGTCAAAGGTGTTGTGATGACAGCAATAATAACAAGAAGAAACTAATGTTTTACAATAAGCCCATTCGTATTTTTGAAACTGTTATAATTGACCGGGTTGTCGAGCATTAGCAGTAAATGCCAGGTTACATCAGTATTGTTTATCTCAGCCTACTTTGGGACACTGGACCAGAGAGTGTTCTCGCAGGCACACAGCACATCAAACACGGGCATGGCAGTGTTTTCAGTCGGTAGGCGTCTTGCACTCTCTCTCCCTAGCTTTCCACTTGACTTTAATTTGCTCTAGTACGCGTCATCTTTACAGACTCGCCTCCACGCATTGTGGGCTATACTTTCTGCCTGGGCCATTATTATTATTATTAAAAAAAAAAAAAAGGAAAAAAATCAAACACATACATAAACAAGCAAACAAAGCAAAACAAACAAAGCCCAGCTGACATTACCGACGCCTTCACAACCACATGCCCTTCCCTCTTTGATTTTTGGGGGGACTTTTTAAGAAGCGGAAGGCGAATTTGTTTGAGCACACGTTGTCAGGATGAGCTGATGTGAGCGCTGCATCAAGTGCGCGGTGGTGATGCTCCCGTATAAAACAGCCCGCCGTATTTTGGCACAGAGGAGGATGCATCACTTTAACCCTCGGCTCTGCCCTCCGGACTCGCCCATACAGTGCTCAGCTTAGATAAGTTGAGAGGGGATGTGTGATGCCATTGCAAGGAATCCTACTACTCGATATTCCCGAGGATCTCTCTCGGTTCGTTTTTTCCTTCAACTTCGATGGCTTGAGTGGTCCATTTGCGCTCATGCTTGCAGCCGAGGAGGGATGTAAGGTACGGGCATCTACCGCCCTCACATTGCACGGAGTAGCGGCGTGATTCAGGTCGCTATCTGAGTGCCAGAAAGCAAAAAACTACTTTCGAGATGTGAATTATCGAGATTTGCCACTCATTCCACCGGCTCGCCTGTCCTATGCTATCGACAACGGGATTTCAAGAGGAAAATGATTGTGGCATAAACTATTTCTGGAGACGCCTGTCACAGATATCGCCGCTGAACTGGATAGGGTGGATGGTTATTTCCCAAACAGTTCAAGCCTATGTATACTGCATTCATTTGTTGGAAACGCTGCCTAGTATCTTCGAGAACAGCGCAAGAGGAATGCTGTGCCAAGATCTAATGCCATTTACTTTAAGTTTTTGGCCTTTTTTCTTCGGTCATTGCCTTCTCTCACTGTTGTTACTCTCGTGCCAGGTAAGGATCACGTTCAGGCGCGCCACTTGACAATTTACGCATGAGAAGAGGTTACACTGATGTAACTTGAGTTTCATTTACTGATGGACTATGGATAAGAGCTGTGGAGCTAATAACCTTTTCCAAGTAACTTGTGTGCTCTTTAAGATGCATTGCCATATAATACCAGCTTACACTTGGTGGGATCACCGCTCCAGAGCACACCTGTGTTGAGGGAATGCTGGCAGGCAGGTGTGTGTAGTGAGTTTGCAGGAGGTCATAAGAAATGCAGCTATGCCCAGGTACACACAGAGGCACTCTGCTTTTTTGTTGTGGGAACACGGAGTAACCAACTGTGTTTATATGATAACAACATTCAGTTATCCCACCAGGATCCCTGCAGCAGGCATATGTTAGTGATGAGTATTCTAACCTCTGCCCCATGCTGCTGCCTACAGATAGTGGTGAGCAGTTGTTCACGCGCACGCAGTGTTGCCAGGGTTCATGTGTAATGTGATCTGCTTGAGTTTCCAAGTCCACCCACGCACACTCCTCGGGGCAGCCTGCTGCCCACTCTGTTGGTGGGTGGTTTCTTACAGGGAGCGGGCTGCAGCCATATATGTGATACTATTTTACATGTACTACATACACAGTAGCCCCAGTGACAACAACACTGGAGCTGCGATATGAAAGGAATGCTGAGAGGATATCCACAGTGCTGCAAACTAAGAGGCTGCTGAGTATTCAAGCATCTCCATTTGTGCTGCACAGTGTTGTGCTGATGGTACTTCTGAGTAATGCACTAAGGGACACAGCCTCAGTCCTTTCAATCTCTCTTTCTCTCCCTCTGTCTCTTTTTTTCTCTCACCATAAGGGAGAGCTCCAGAGGTCATGCTCACGGACTGTGGCGGAGAAAGTTAGTGAACAGTGCCAGCTGGCATGCCACTGTAGAAGATACCCTCCACTTCCACCGCCGCCGCCTCCACCGCCGCCTCCGCGGCTACTGGGCACCACAGGTAAGGCTTCCAGCTCACCCTCCAACCTTTCACAGCTGTCTCCCTTCAAGTCCGTCTCAGTCTGTTTGCTCTCAGCCCACAGTTGGATCTTGTTCCTAGCCAGGCGCAGGTGTCGGGCAAGTGGCTAGTCTGAAGAAACTGTTTTGACGTGAAGTGTTTCCATTTATGTACACGGGGAAAATGCACCATCAACCAGTTGAGATTAACGTGTGAGTGCTCGTGCACGGGTGTAATTTTGCACTCTTGTGTTTGTGCGTGTGATAGAGCCAGCAGGATGTTGACAGCTGAACACAAGACTAATATATACTGGGTCTGACCCTGGGGAGTACCCGGCTGCCTGTGAAATCTATGCCTGCTGGGCTGCCAAGCTCAGTGGTTCAGTGGTAGGGTTTCCCCCTGGAGAACCCCTGATTAAAAGACAGATGAGTTAATTAAATTAGCTATAATTTGTTAGAGATAAGGGGCTAATGATCCAGCCCAGTAGTTCCAACTTTGTTTTGAAGTCGAGCTGGCGGCAATAAGTGTGCGTGCGTGTTAGTGCTCATACACAACAAGCTTGGATATCTGTGTCGCTCCAGCGCCTGTTGTGGCAGCGCTCCCCTTCACCTTCCTCTTTCGTCTCACTCTGAGGTGCTAAATCTATTGAGCAAAAGGCAAACATATTTAACAGGCCTGCTTGCTGAAAGTTGATATGATTTGTATTTCATCTCAGGCACCATAATGAACAGTGCTGAAATATGGGACAGGTGTTTTGCTGATGATGCAGCTATTACTGTGATTCTTTAGAATCACTCATCCTGAGCCCTTCGTATTACAAGGAGGGGGGATACTTAATCACGAAGCAGTGGAAGGACTTTAATCAATCAGCTTCAATGTGTTCTTTTCCTGTCTGGTCAATGCAAATGGACCTCCTTTTCCCCCTGACTCACCATGTGAGTTACCTACAAATCGAGAGTTATAGACTCTTCTGTGATTGTTGTCAAGGTCACTGCATGAATCCTGCCACAACCATCTGACTGCAAGTGAAGGTGGGCCTTCGGCCAATACAAGCTCAGACCTCTGAGTGCTGCCTCCACAAGATCTGATCCCTCCAACAACAACCAAATAAAAAAACAGCAAAATGTCATGTTAATAAGATAAGCGGATCAATCTTCATTTCTTTTTATCTTTGCACACATATGTTTGCAGTGGGTGGAGACACTATTAATATTTGATTCAAAGGGAGTTTTTTTTTGTCATCACATTTTTCATGCATAATTATCTAAATATTCATTCAGCAGCCCAATTTGCAGAGCACTTTGAGCTGAAAATGTGCTTTAAACTGTCGTCTTTAAAATCCAATGAATATGCACAGCTAACATGAAAACTGGGACAATGGCCGGGACCACATCTATCAGATAAAAGTCTAATAAAACTGAGGAAAAATTGGCACAGTTAAAGAAGTGTCTGCGTGCTAAAAATGGTATCTGAGGTCCCTTGATAGGACTGTGCTCTATCACAATAAAGTAGATCCTTACCACTGACTGAATTAAATCCTACAGCCGTTGACAAAACGAAGGATTAAAATGGAAGTTTGGCTGAGAGGGGCTTTTAAATTCACAGTGACTTATGATGTGGTGTGCTGTACCAGGGAGAGCCATACCTTTTTATTTGCTCTGTAGAAATGGGCTGTGTTGGAAAAATAGTCTTCAGCATTACTCAGGAGTATTTGTTGCTATGGTGTAAGCCCATTCGTCTCATTCATAACTAAAATCCTCTACATGCAGGAGGAGCTTGTTATTTTATGTAGCAAACAGGGTATTTTCTCCTTGAATGATAGGTAGATATGCTCATGACAAACCTGATTTAAAGACGGTGGGAGAGCACAGGATGCTGCAAAACGAGGCGAGAGAAGTTCTGCAATACAGATACGAAGATGCTGATGCACACAATGTTATACAACATTCCTGGTGAGTGATCTTACTCCACGACTCTAATGTGGAAAGAGCAGGAGGTTCCTGCAACAGTAATTGGTGTGGACAAGAGTGCTGGTGTAGGGAAGGCTGACAGGACCTTAAATGATTCATGGTGTCGGGTTGGATATCTTTGAACGTTGCACCTAAGACCTAAAGAACGGGTGAGGACACGAATGCATCCCAGCACAAAAAGAGCAGAGGAGAGAAATCGTCTTGTTTCTCTTTCACTATTGTGTTGTTTAAAAGTTAAGCCACTTACTAAGGATCAAAATGCAAAACACAAGTCAGCATTGTGGCTTAAGTGTAAATATAATTAATGCATTTTTCATAATGCGCTTACCTTTTTTAATGTATTGTGTTTATTGTCTTCTTCTGTATCTACACCTCTCTCTCCTTGCTGCCCCTTTCACTCTGTTTCTAAGTGGAAAAGCCCAAGGTGCAATTGTGGAGGCCGTGGTGGATGGAGATGGACATCGTAGTTCTCGGAACAGTGGGCTGTGCCTCACTTATCTTCCTCCTCTCAGCTATCATCATCTGCTACAAAGCTATCAAGAGGTAAGAAGCCACCCTAACATGTTTAATTCTGTTTGTTTAACATTGTAATTAAAACCTCGCATATTTCCAAATTATTTTAAAATGAGGACTAACTTAAGTAGAAGTCAGTCACAGATTGAGACAGGCGGGTAAATAGACATGTGGGGTACTCTAATAAGTGTCCTGCCTTTTTGTTAGAGTTATGCCATTGCCCCCCTAGGTCATACTGAGGTCAGAGGTTAGGTGGGTTGTAAATATCCACTACATTGAGTCAAGCAGAAATATCCTATATGCTGAATTAATTTGCTGAAGTGCAAAATGACATAACAATGCTCTATTGATTTTGAGTCCCATAAAAGTCTGAAGCATCCTAGAATGGCAGCTGGATTCATAAATGTGAAAGCAAGAGCCAAGCAAAGGAATCCCAACACACTGCTGTTGCAGCATTTTCCACATTTGGCTTATTTGAAAAAAAAAGTCTGTGTGAGGTTTTACTCTGCGGCACAACCAGACCCAATTCTCTTGATGCCGTTCAGGCAGCACGGTATCACACGTGCACTCCGACGTTCCCTTAATGTTCACAGATATTTCAAAAATAGTCACATCTGAATCGTGCCAGGTTTGTAAAGGATACTTGCATGCACCCATCCACAAACACACAATATCTTTACACGCACTCATTCATCATCTTGGCGTGTTTCACAGTCCACAACTAACCACGTGAGAATGCCATGTGTGCAGAATTAGGCATTAAATCAAGAAGCTACTTCTATGTTTTATGCATATGTATTTAAAAAGATCTAGTATCCTACCTTCTTATATTTATGGGACTATATTAAGCCTGCATGCCAGATATGGCTTTCTTCAGCAGAACTCTATTTCGCCTTTCTTTAAACAACAAATAGGCAAAGTCAGGCAGCGGAATTAATGGGCGGTTGGCTCAGGAATTCATTATGGCAATTCTCCAGCCCCCTGTGTAGCCAAGGGGCACCTTTTTTAATGCAGCAGTGGTAGGAAAGTGTTGTTGCAATATGGGCTCTAGCCCCAAACATAAGTCATTATTTATGAATTAATTTGCGCAGTCATTCAGTCGCAGGCCACATCTTTTATACATGCAAGCAGGTCATGTCCTGAAGCTCTGTGGGCTCTAGACTGCAGACTTTGTGCCACGCCAAGCTGCCCTCTACTCAGAATGAGAAGGGAATATACACAGGTCCAGACTAGGCTCATTAGACATTCATTAGTCAAAGCCAGTAGCAGAGCGGTCCAGGGAAAGATGTGACTGCTTTAGCATTTGTCTTGGATTCTCTAATCATCCATCATTCCAGAGGGGAAAGGAGAGGAAACAACACAGCCAAAAAGGACAGATAAAGTGTTGTCTACCAAAGCGAGCGAAGGCAGTAATTCAGCATCTCAGTCAATAACAGTGTGAAAAAGGGTTTGTCAGTGAGAAAAACACAGCCCGGTTATATATAGCCCTCCCAGCTCAGTGCTCCGGGCTTTCCCAATGAAAATCAGCTGGACGAGGGCCAAGGCCCAAGCATTACAGACAGTGGAAGAGCGAGCACTGCAGGTCCCAGCCCTCCTGGCCTTTTGTTATTTTTTGTAATCTTTGCTTGCCAGTCATCTGTCAGAAGCAAGCGGGACTGAAAAGGAGAAAAAAAAGAACACTTCCACACAATCCTATTCAGAGTCCACAGCACCAGAGAGGCTGGTGTGCAAGCACAGAGAGGAGGATTCAGGCACACGCTGCTTTTCAGTGTTGCTGTACCATCCAAAGCAAAAGAGATGATACTGCAGTCCAGGCTGTCAGCCATCCAAGGCGCCAAAACAAATAAAACTCAGACCAACTGACTAATGAAGCTAGATGCTTTTCCCAATCACTTACCGCTCAGGGAGGCTTGTTCAAAGACAGATAATGCATCCCAGCTGGTCCTTTTCAAGGGTAACACAGAACATCCAAAATACTCAAAAAACCGAAACGGAAAATGCTACAATATTTGCTCACACATCATTAATCTCCCTTTGTTTTATTTTCGAAATCGCTAAACCGGCACCATCAAAACCGGTGACAGACTTTTACAGTCTGTTTTGTAATGCGTTTGCTTTGAACCATACCATGTTACTCTAATTTCCAGATGGCTGGAGTAATTGTAAACAGCCCAACGCATGTCCTAATTTCACCATCATGCATTCCCCAAACTTCAAACAGCAATGTGCGCTGTGATTGCACAGCTTTGATATGAAATATTCATCTAACCTGTGAAGTGTTGTGTTGCCACCTGCCACGTGTCAACAGCATGGCATCTATTATTGAAGGCCCGGGCAGAGGTCGGCTTGAGGCCCCAGTGCTCTGCCCTGTGTGGTGGCCCAAAGCGACATGGTCAGTCAGTGCGGAGATTACATCCTGAGAAAAATAAACAGGGCCGAAGCGGCTTCCAGGAATCTGTAGCTCACCGGTGTCGAACAGCACAGAGATCCTGTCTTGTTCTCTTACTTGCTAAATCTCATGTGGAATCATCGAGACATGCCAGACTTCTGTTAATTGCTTTTTCATCTGTTTTCAACACAATTCAGTTGTGACTTAGAATAAAACTCCTTTTTATCTTAAATTTAACTGGCTGCACCAAATATAATGAGGGACATTAAAAAAGCTCTGTGATTCCACCCATAAAAAGCAAAACACGTCACTGATTAAAATCATAGCAGCAGTCCGCTTTAGAGCCATCTCTGCTCTGGACTACTTCCAGTGCTAATTTTAAATGGCTCCTGTTCCGTCCACTTGCACATATGCATCTGCAATGCGTTCTGGATCTCCTCCACTGTGTGGAGCCTTTCAACTTCAATTGCATTTTGGGGAAGAGGACGAAGCAAGGCAGGTGGTGAGAGAACATTGTGTTGATGTAGCTAAAAGCTACAATGTGAGTGTAGAAGGTTCAGATTTTCCCTGTAGTTTCTCAGAACATCACAGTCCAGTCTCCACCTCTGGAGTCCGATCCTGGTGGATGAATTCATAGTGAAACTTTAAAACATGAGCATGCTACTCACGCGATGGCCCTCCTCCAAGGAGGGCACTGCTGGAGACTCAGTTCCCGTTACTACTGTCGATATTTAACGTGAAGGAGGAGTTGCTTTCACATAAAGGTTTGAGGTCTAAGCTGAAACAGGCTCGTATATTAAACAGGTAAGAACAGAGCTTCCAGGAAGAGCACAAACGCACAAGCACACAAACTCACGTAAATGAAATGAATGAAAACTGTTCATCATAAATTTGTGTTCAGTGTTTTTCTAAATGATACTGTGGACATCCCAGCCACAGTCACTGACTTATTAAAAAAAAGTATGATATAAAACTATCAGTCTGCTACAGAAGTAAGAATAGGAATACCATCAGATATTCCTACATAAAAATGTGGCAACGTCCGTGGATAAGTGTGGACATTGTTTTATTGCACCGTCGTCAAAGCTGGTTTATCTTTTTGTTTTGTCATGTCTTACAGCAACATCCATATCACCCTTTGTTTATGTAGTTTCATCTGTTGCTGTAGGAACCAAAGGGAAAAATCTTACTTTGTCCCAACACCCACAGGTCTGTTTAACTCTTATCATAGTTTTCTGTAACTGGACTCCAGAAATGTTTGAGGCTAATGTTGTTATAGAGTCTATGTTGGCTGGACTTTGGGAGATTCCTCCTCCATCCTCCCTGTGGGACAGATATAATTGTGTCTAGCATATTGTTTTGTGTGAGTAACTGTTGCTGTTTTTGTACATTCTCCCTCAGGCGGCAGCAGTGATTAATAGATTAATACAGACCTGTAAAACTGGTATATCCCAAATCCCTTCCCTGCAGCAGTGGGGACCACCGCCCCCTCCCCACATCAGAGTGTTTCCACCCCGGGGCTGGACAGTTTCTTTTCTCAGGCTTTCCCCTGGTCTCACAGGGACACAGCAAGCAGCATCTGCTCTACATGGCCAGCATGTGTCCCAGTTGTGTTCACCCAAATGACCCCTCCCAGGTGACACTGGAGTCCCACAGGAAGTCTTAGTCATACTGTTGTGTTTTGTTTAAAAGTTTTTTTTCTGGAAAGTATAATGTTCGCACATAATGTTGATCAGCTTCTGCATGGCCCTCCAAAGTATCTACACAGAAATTCCCAATCACTTTTCAGGTATAAAAGCTCCGTTAAAAGTCAGTAAAATCTCCCTCCCTTCTTCTTATTAACACACACACCCTCATAATAATGAACCTAAGTTAGTCTGACTCAATGATGGCACTATATTAAAAGTTCTCTATAAAATACATGTTGTGAACTCACAAATTTTAAACTAGTGGAAGAGACACAGTATGATAAAGCCACCCTGTTAGAGTAGTTAAAAATGTGAGGTGGGGGATTCTCAAAGACTTTCATATTTACACCCTATTGTAGTTTTTGTTTCTTTGAATGGAAACCCTTTAAAATGTTTAAAGATCCTGATACTGACTTTGCAGATCAGAGTAACTTGTGTAAAAACTGGACGGAGTCAAGCCGAGCAGGATTTTATGGCTAATGCCGGCGAGCACGGGAGGCAGATGGGTCGAGGTTAAGCTCTGCGCTGAAGTGACAGCTGAAAAACAGCCGAGACGGGAGCATTTTTCAAAATCTGACAGCGGCAAGACGGTTGTTTAACAGGTGTGGCAAAAATGTGATCGGTCAAAGTGCGTGGGAGCATCCCAAAGAGACAGCTGACAGACTGAGATGACAGCACAAGAATTATAAATATTGAGTGGTGCAAAAAAAAAAAAACCCTGGCAGATCATTTTTCATACTGACACCTCACCAAGAAAGAATCGTATAAATATTGCTAGTATTACAGAAAAATATCCTTAAGGCATATTGAAAGACTTGGTGTGATAATGATTCAGCAAAATCCTGTGCACGGAGGGAAAGAAATGCTATCAGGTGTATTAGACCTCCAAGTAATGTTAACTTTTTAATGAGATCTTGTCAGAGGTCTGGATTCATTACTGGTTGCGTTTTAAGTCTCTGGATATGATAACACCATTAAAACCATATCTCCGTAATTTCCAATACACAATGCCATCAGTCTTAAGCAACGGTGTGTTTTATTATTCATGAGTTCAACTTTCACACATTGTTGTTTTTAAAATGTTCCATAGTCCTTTTAAAAGTACCCTCTTCAGTTCTCAACAAGAAGCTAATCCTCACAAGTCACACTGAGTGCTTTCTTCTTGCAGAGCTTTTGTATTGGATTGCATTATGTCATGTATGAGCTCATTTCACCCTGCAAGGACTCCCTGTCTGCACGATTCCTTCCCGGCACGATGCCCGAGAAAGGAAAAAGATTTGTGCTGGACCGGACTGAATGTTTGTTGAAGTTGTGCCGGCCAGCCCGGGCTTTCAGGGGCCAGGAGAGGAGAGGAGGGGAGATATTGAGCTTAGATGTAGCTCAAGGGTTCTCAGTGCTAGTGAAGGCACTGTACAGTGTTGAGTGGGACAATGACTGTACTAACTGTATTCAGATCTGTCTCTGAGTTACATAAACCCGGGCAGGGGAGGGCAGCTGAGGGGGAAGCCACAGTACACTGGACAAATATAATAACCACAAAGGCATCAAGGAGCGCATGAAAAGAGCTATATTGAATGATCCTGCTCTTCACAGACCAGTAGCAGCAAGGGGATCATGTGCTGCTGTTTTCTTTTGCACTAGAGCAAAGATCGAGCATTACAGCGCAACCGGTTTTTAAGAAGGAATTTCCCAGGAGGTTGTGTATCGATGTCATTCCCAAGTTGTTTTGACAGCTACACATACTCATTACTTAGAAGAGAAGATTGCATCTCCCAGTCATAGTAGGTAATTGCCTTATGCCATGTGCTGCAATGTATCTTTTCCTTCTGTCTCCTTGCAAAATTGACCTTTAAACACTGAGCTTATTAGAAGGGATTGCTGAGAGCAGCATATCCACCCAGAGCAGCTTCAGAAATCAAATCAGTCTGTAGGTCAGCAGTCCACAAACTCTGTTTAATGGCATGGCCTTTAGCTATGGATGAATGTAGTGCCATTTTGCTTTGTTTTTTTGATCAAGGAATTCATCCTCACTTTGTAAAAATGTCTATTCACAGGAAACCACTCCGAAAAGAAGAGAACGGGACAAGTCGTGGGGAGTATGCCATGAGCATCCGTAACAAGAAGGCCATGGGTACAAACAACACTGTGGTATAGACTGTCCTGGTAAACATGAAGTGACATCACCATTGTCGCTCACCTTATCCTGACTACAACAGTTCCCTCTCACCTTGAATGAATGCGAGTGGGTTTCACCCCAGGTTTTCAGATTGGTAAAACTCCCCTCTTTGCCTGGCACGTTGCCCGGACTGAAGACACCATTCACCTCGAGAAAAGCTAAAAAGATCGACGGGGGGAAAAAAATCAAGACAGAAAGGACACAGAGAAAGATCCACAACCCCCCACGGTGTCGAAAGTGGCACAGCAAGCTGAACATTATGCTCTTAGTAACAGCAAGTGTTGCTGACAGGCTGGTTGGCTGCCGGCTGGAGAGGGACTGTCTGCCAGTCTGCTGCAGATCCAGACCTCACGCACTGTTGACATCTGCAATGGAACAACAGACAATACAGCAGCCCTGCAGTCCCACGGGCAGCCAGACAAGACAGCCCATCACACACAACAAATAACATGCATGCAGTTTTTACAGAGAATGCAACATTTTTTTATATTCCAACCCTCGCACTGTCCATTTTTTTCCCCTCCATTTTTGAGACAGATGCTTTGTGAGAAACACGATGTTGCTGCCGGTCCTGGCTCTGAGATGTGGATTCCTCTGACTATGCAATTTAAAGAAATCCATATAAACAAAGGAGGAGCAGAAACATCAACATGGGACATTCTGGTTATTTCGCCATGCCAAAACAGGCTACAGAAGGCTCAATGTAATATATATATATTTCAGTCATCCGTGTATTTATTTCCTCTATTTATTTACTTGTCTATCTTTGAATTTATTTTTCTACTTAAAAGGGAAAAACAACGGTCTTGTAAGTTACTCACATCTTTTCAAATCTTGAACATCTTGACGAATTCATCTTATTTCTTGAGAGCTCTGTTTTCTAAGTGAATAATTTATAGATCATATAATTCATTTGTGATGCACCAATGCTTTAAGCCGGCTGTCGGTTTGTTGAGACACTGATGCAGAAAACGCGCTTGCTCTGCAAAGAGTTTTGGTATCAGTTGTTTTGTCTCTGGGTGTTTGATATCCTCTTCTGTTTCCCTGAGACTTCAGCTAAAAAAGTCAGGGGCCTCCATTATGTCCTATGTGATCTTTGTGAATGTGTGTTACCCGAACAATACTCCTGTCCTGCATCACACGCCAGTCCCGACTTTCCGATTTGTTCGCTCAGTGCAAGCACCTCTACAAGTTAAACCTGCTCTCCCTGTCGTCCAGTTAAATCTTGTTGTCCAATGTCCCGTGGTCAGCTGGATGGCTTCCGGCGTGTTTTGTCTGGACGTGACAATCTTCATTTTTCTATCTGTCAAGAAGGGCTTAGCCCATCACTATAGAAACAGGGGACATGAGCCCAGAGCTGACCTTGTGACTGGCGAGAGACAGGAGACTTAGCCAATAGCTAGAGATCAGGTTGCACAGAGGATGGCCTCATCAAGGATGTGTGTGACTCAGTGCTGTCACAGGCATCCTTCTCATCCCCGCTGGAAAAACACAACTGAGCTGAACTGGAGCATCACTCAACGCTGCTCTGCTTTCTTTTCTTTTTTTTTCTTTAATACACTAAATCTGCGTGTGTCTGTGCGGGCATGCATGTGCGTGTGTATGAGTGTGTGTGTCTGTCTGTCTGTGAGCGTGCATGCAGATGAGTGTACTCAGTGAGAGTGGGCTGTACTCTGTGGCTGTCAGTTAAGTATAGATATTGGCTAAACTGTGGAAAATAGAGGGGGATTTTAAAAAAAAAACACATACTTGCATTTAAAAATGCACAGGTATTAGCTAACAGTAAACCCCACCATGTACCTATATGAGAGAAATGATGGATGCATGAATGTAAATATTGATATTTAAATATCTGCCTTCTGGACTGTTAATTCATGTACAGTGTAACAGAACATATGTTTATACATAGTAAAAGTTTAAAAAATGTGCTACCACTTAGAATTATGTCAGTGTTGTCATGTTGATGGAGCAAGCCATTAATGTATATATGGCAATCAATAGAGCATACACAATTTATGCATTATACCAAACAGATAACGAAATGTGCATAAGTTGATTTCATTGCTGAGTTTTTCAGTTGTAAATAAAACTGTACATAACAACTGACCCACAGTATGTTGTGTTTAAAGAAATGCATGTGCAGTTATAAAACCACTGTTATATGTGGGCAGACGAGCTGGCCCGTACGTGGTGAAGGTGATAAAAGTGAGACTGTTATATTTAGCCTGTGCCCATCTTGTCTGCTCTATGCTGTGCTGTGCCGTTCGCGTCTTTGGGCAGAGGCGTGCTGGCCTTGTCTCCTGGGCCCCCCACAGCGGAGGACATGTTCTCAGTCTGTCTCACACAGTGCATCTTTAATGAACTGCGATTACCAAGCGCACTCCTCTCCGTGGGGCTTAATGGCACCAGCCAGAAAACTTTTAGGTCACATATTGTGCAAGCTCTGGGCTCGATCAATAACAGTGTCACTAAAAAATCACGTCTGTGTGTGTGCGTGTGGGTGTGTGTGTAAAAGATTTCTGCAGCTAGAGCAAGAACATGAGTTGATATAACAAAATGAGGTTTTTAGAGTAAGATAAAAGAGGGTAATGGATTCAAAACACCTCTTACAGAGCCTGCATTCTTACACTAGGTCGCGCAGACATGTTCCTATTTCTGTTTTAATTTGCACACCAGACCGTGATGTGAAACAAACAAGGGAGCCTAAACCTGTGCTGTACAGGCTGATGTACAAGAGCACTCAAGAGGAATGTTGATGAATTATAATGTGAATGAGGGTCCATCGAGTTCTCTGCCTTCCCTGCTTTGGATGTGCCACTTGACGGTAATGCAAATGGACACGCAGAGCAATTTAAACATTCATGCATTGTCCAGCCAGGGCGCTGTGGATTTCACTGTAATAAAACCAAAGTGACAGCACTAGGCAGGGGTACTGGGAATTGTCACCGTCTCAACAAATTTTTCGAGGCTTTCCTTACAGCAATAAGGTGCTGGAACACTGATTTTATTTTTTTCAAACATTTGTTTTTACCAGTGTGCTGCTGAGTTTTATCTGCTGCTTCTATACCTCTGCTCTTTAATCACGAGATGTCACCAGCGCACACACCTGGTGATGCATTGTGCTGGTGCATTGGTTGTGTGAGAGAGCTTGCACAGTCCTTTTTTTAAAGCTGACCTTCACAGTCTTTGAGGACCCACTCACACCCTCTCTGCCCGCCAGTCCTTTGGTCAGTGTTAATTACCCTCAGCACCTCCAGCTGCCTACTCATCAGGTCAGCGCTCCCATATGGTCCTGCAGGAGGCAGGCAGGCAGGCGGCAAGCAGGGGTGGGGAAAGTGCTGGATACCTGTGGGACACTGATTACATAAGCTGCTGCTAATGAGAAAGGTTCTTTCAGAAAGGGCTGCGAGTTCAAACGATCACAACGGTGGCAGTGGCTGACAGATGCAACCCCAGAGCAAGGGGGACTTGATTAAACGCACGCACACACGCAGGGACACATGCGCACATACACACCTGTAGCTAACATCACTTTAATGCACACTCTCACACGTAGAGGCGCAGCAGGAAAGGACCTCTTTGATGAGCCATGGCTAGAGGTTGATGAGAAGGGGCACTGCAGCCTGATTCAGCTGGCTTGAGGTCACCGGGGAGTGTGCGCGCGTGTGTGTAAGTGCGTGTTCATTAGTCACATTGTGTGATATCATTATACTAGTGACTCATTTGGCAGACACCTCTCAACATGGGTCTTTCAATACCAGCTGCGACTAAAAAGTAATATTTTAAAGAATTTATGCGCAGATCAAATGTGACTTATTTTGGTCCGATAAGCTAATTTTTCCTCGCAGAATACATCTATATCAGCAGATCTAATTCATGCTAAATCCTGATAATGAAATCCTTGCAGCAGAAAAGATCAAAACAAAGATTAATGTGCTGTTCGGTTTTCAGGGCCTGCTGTCATGTCATCTGTTATTCTCAGACAAGAGCTTCATGGTAATACAGTTAGACCTCACAAAAATCCTTAATCACAACAAACCACATTAGGCCAAAGGTAATTGTGTTTGCTTGGTATATGCATGGGCCTATCTGTTTCGCTGCTGCCAATGAAGGGAGGGCTGGAGTAGGAGGAGGCGGGGTGTCTTTCCACTTTGGGGGTGAGGGGGGAGCAAACCGAAATAGTCTTGTTTACCTCCAATGTCTGGCTCCACGTTATCGAGTTACAAAGCTGCTGCCGCAACTCGGATTGGCCTCTGATCGATCTGAGCTGTGATGGCAAAAGGCAGCATGACTGACAGCCTGACAAGGATCTTAGCTGGGAGCTGGGTAATGCATGTCATGTCGTTTTCCCGTAGACACCTGAGGTTTTTTTTCGCTCAGAGGAGTAACCAGCAGAGCTGATTTTATCTCTCCGCCGTCCACATTATGGTAAGCTGGGCATTTTCCCCATCAGTCAGGACATCAAAGGGCAGAAAATGTCATATTTGAATTTTTAAAGGCTCAGCAATTCATTTGAAATGTCAAAGCGTCTCGATGTTTAGAAAAACTTGTACTTTTATTATTCGGCTTGCAACCAAGCAACTTAAAAAGTGATAGGTTATGAATGTCAGAGTGAACATATCTATGATTAAACAAGCATTTGGTTTCAGGCCCTTGCTATTACTAACATGGGTCTGTGGAAATCCTCTACAGTCGTCTGACTCTTCAATTCTGTTAAATGCAACAGATTGGGCACCGAACACAGTTCTTCTATACAGTCCAACTCCAGTGTTAGTACTTTAAAATAGCATAGATTTACTGTACATATACTAAAGGTTCTGAAAAATGATTCATTTCAAACGAATCCCACACAGCATCACTTTATATAAGAGTCCTTTTTTTTTTTTTTTAAAGTCACTTTCAGCCAGAGCAGATGCATGCAGGCCTAGGGACCCAGGTGAGGCAGAGCTGACCACAGAACAGGTCACATGGGGTAAAACTGTGAAGCAGCCTCAGACGACTGGATCTCCACCTGAGCCATCTTGAACTGGGTGCACTGCAGCCATTTGCGCAGGGCGAACGGAGGGGCTCCGGACATCTGGCCCTGCAGACACTGGTGGTTCACCCTATTCTGGATGGCCTGAAGACGCAACTGCAGCCCTGCAGACAGATGCTTACGACGAAAAGAAGAGATGATAGTGTTTCAGTTTGAAATCATCAATAGTAATTATCATTAATCTGTATGATTAACACCTTTTAAAACCACTTACCTTAAGATTTGACTGAATCATGGGTAGCCACATAGGAATTAACTGAAAAAAGAAATGGAGATGAATAAATAAGCATTATTCTGCATGTTACAGAGAGAATATACAGCACTGTCTGCATGGAAGGACACTGGACTTATAGCAAACCTTGACAAAGATGGTTGAGTTGCATTCCTGCAGGGCCTCCATTAAACTAATGACATGAAGACACACCATCTCTACCATCTGAGAGACAAATATGAAATAGACTTAATTTTATGTAACATATTTACTGTTTACTCATAATATTAAAAGAAGAAAATCACCATTCTTCCACAGCGACAGTCCTGACTGTCTCAGACGGATGTTTGCAAAGGATACCGCGCAGCACTTACAACTTTATTGTGGGCCATAAGCTGCAGGATGCTGGGTGTAACCCGACTCCAGAACTCGAGGCCCGTGAGGATGGCGCTGGAAGAAAACTCTGTCTGGTTCTGGTTCTGCAGGGAGGGAGCGGCGGCTGCCTGCTCGCAGTAGATGGTCCACAGCTGGGCGAACATGAAGGCGTGGAACAGGGAGCACATGTGCAGCACCGACGTCTGAGGATAAGGACCGAGACCAAAACTGACAAGGCCATTGTGGTTGCCACAAATCGCATCTGGAAAAATCTGAGTGTGATCATTTGAAGAGATTTGTGTCTGCCAGACCTTCGACTGTTCTGGGAAGCCAATCAGGATGACGATAAGATGGTCTGCAATGTGGGAGCCAGCGTCGAGAGGGATGGGCATGCAGGAGGTGGAGCCCTGGTGCAGGGCACAGTGCGTCAGGGAGCCCAAAAGAAGCCAGGACAGCTGACGAATGTGGGACACGCACTCAATGAATTCTTTTGGCCTAGAGAGAAAGAAAAAAATGAAAATGAGTTCAACAAATCAATTAACAACACAGTGTGCATTTCTTCTTTCACCATTCATTTTTCTTATTAAGTCAGTCAGTCTTAGTCTCATCATTTTTACCCTTGTTGCATGGTGGATGGCGGATGATAAAGCCAGGGAAGATAACGCACAACAGCTTTGTTATCGCGGTGATTGCCTTTGCTGATCTCCATGGCTGCGACTTGTGCCAAGCCCACTTTCAGGTTGCCCCCAAAGGTGTCCTCGTGCAGTGGCTGACAACAAGCCTTCATATGGCTCTGAAGAGCAGATTTGGAGTGAAGAAAAGATAAGGATGAAAAACAAAACTCTCCACATGAGACATGTCCAAATTGTAAACTCACACACAGAAGACTTACTTTAAGTTTGGTTAGTGTGTGCATATCTGCAATAAAGTCCAAGAGCTCACTTATATATTGCCGCATGCATTCCATTGCTGCCGTCGTGCACTGTAGAGAGAAACAGCAGTTTATCCTTTAGGAGGAATCACAGTGGAGCCTGTCTATATTTCCTGCTGTTTTATGAGCCTGATTTTAATAAGACAGTGTAGCACACAACGATTTAAGTCTCACCCCCGGCAGCGTTGAGATCATGTGCTTTTGGATGATGGTGGATTCCGCTAGCCGTGTGCCGATATCTGCACAAACAAACTGGCAAAATCCACATGGAGTTATAGAATTGCAGTCAGATTGAATTGCTGTGATTTTCTGGCTCTCGTAAACCGAGATGGATAAGAGAGATTTTTGTTTTTTTACCTGAACCAGAAGTAACAAGTTTGTGTCAGGCAGAGGAGACTTGAACTTGAGAGCCTGCAGGAGCTCTAACACCACAATGCGGGACATGTAGAACTTATCTCTCTCCTGGATGCGAGAAGATAGAGAGTGTAGTAAATGTACTGATGCAGCAAGACTGCCTTTTTCTATTATCACTCTGCCTTACTCATGCTGCGAGGAGAGCATAAACTCTGTAGCTTGAATAGAGGGGGAAGGACAGGCAGCGAGAGGGGAGGGAGGAAAGCCGGGGAGACGGAGAATAGTGAAAGCCGAGGAGTAGATTTAGGCCAGTCCAGATCTCTCCTCCCAGAGTCCCAGGCAGCTCAGATGAGGCTGTCAGGCAGCCTTCTCCCTCCCGGAGGACAGGCTGCTCTCTTTGTTCATCCCTTCCACACAAAGCCCAGCTGCCTGTTTACAAACCACACTGTCATCTTCTGACTTCCAGTTTGTCTCTCGCTTTCTTTTTGTAGTCATGTTTGCTTATTAACAAACAGCCATTAACAAACACCAGAATAAACACCCCGAGGCTGCTTTTATTGTTGCTGGCGACTTCAACCACACCAACTTAAAGACAGTCCTCCCCAGATTCCACCAACATGTCTCCTGCCACACCAGAGGAGACAAGACTTTAGACCATGTGTATTCCAACCTGGCTGGAGCCTACAAAGCCACACCCCTCCCCCACATTGGACAATCGGACCATCTCTCCCTGTTCCTCACACCTAGGTATTCACCACTCATCCAACGTGTGAAACCTGCTGTGAGGACAATTAAAGTGTGGCCAGAGGGGACAGACGCAGTGCTCCAGGACAGATTTAAAAACACAGACTGGAATATGTTCACCCACACAGACCTGGACCAGTACGCCTTATCTGTACTGGATTACATCTCCAAAACCACAGACAGTGTCACCACCCAGAAACGGATCACCATGTACCCCAACCAGAAGCCTTGGATGAACCTGAAGGCCCGCAACACCGCCTTTAGGTCAGGAGATGCACACGCCTACAGTACAGCCAGGGCTAATCTAAAGAAGGGCATCAAAAAAGCCAAACACCATTACAAAAAGAAGGTAGAAGAACACTTCTCCAACTCCAACCCCCGACGCATGTGGCAAGGACTCCAGACCATCACAGACTACAGGACCACCAAACCCTCCCCCGCATCCTCTGATGTCTCCTTCCTCAACGAGCTCAACAACTTTTATGCTCGTTTTGAGCGAGGGAACCCCACAACCACAACCAAAGCAGACATGACGCCAGACCACCAACCTATGACTCTCTCCCCCACCGATGTAGGAGCGGTGCTGAGCAGGATCAATGTCCACAAGGCTGCAGGCCCTGATGGCATCCCCGGGCGTGTTCTCAGAGCGTGTTCTGGGGAGCTTGCAGGAGTGCTCACAGACATATTCAATCTGTCCTTGGCCCACGCTGTGGTACCGGCCTGCTTCAAATCCACCTCCATCGTCCCGATACCCAAAAACTCCAACCCATCTTGCCTCAATGACTACCGCCCAGTAGCACTCACCCCCATCATCACTAAGTGCTTAGAGCGACTGGTCCTAGCACACTTCAAATCCTGTCTCCCCCCCACCCTGGACCCCCACCAATTCGCATACCGCCGGAACAGGAGCACAGAGGATGCAGTCTCCATCGCACTGCACTCTGTCCTCTCACACCTGGACAACAACAACACCTACGCCAGAATGCTGTTTATAGACTTCAGTTCAGCATTCAATACAATCCACCCCTCACAACTCATCAGGAAACTGACAGACCTGGGTATCAGTTCCCTCATCTGCAAATGGTTACTGGACTTCCTGACCAACCGCCCCCAACATGTCCGGCTGGATAACCGCTGCTCATCTACCATCACAATGAACACCGGTGTACCACAAGGCTGTGTGATGAGCCCTTTCCTCTACTCCCTCTTCACCCACGACTGCAGACCTGCTGATGGTTCCAACACCATCATTAAGTTTGCAGATGACACCACGGTGATTGGCCTCATCAGTGACAACGATGAGGCCGCCTACAGGGAGGAGGTGGATCGTCTGGCTGAGTGGTGCGACAGAAACAACCTGCTGCTTAACACCGAGAAGACCAAGGAGCTCATCGTGGACTACAGGAGGAATGCTGACCCACATCCACCCATCCACATTAAGGGGACGGCTGTGGAGCGTGTGAGCAGCTTCAGGTTCCTGGGAGTCCACATCTCCGAGGATCTCACCTGGACGACCAACTGCTCCAAGCTGGTCAAGAAGGCTCACCAGCGCCTCTTCTTCTTGAGGACTCTGAGGAAGAACCACCTGTCCTCAGACATCCTGGTGAACTTCTATCGCTGCACCATCGAGAGCATCCTGACCAACTGTATAACAGTCTGGTACGGGAACTGCTCTGCCTCGGACCGGAAGGCGTTGCAGAGGGTCGTGAAAACTGCCCAGCGCATCGCCAGAGCACCACTTCCTGCCATAAAAGACATCTACAGGAAGCGGTGTCTGAAAAGGGCTGGGAAAATCATCAAAGACCCCAGTCACCCATCACATGGACTCTTCACCCTCCTGCCCTCTGGGAGGCGCCACAGGAGCCTCCGGACTAAGACCACCAGGTACCGGAACAGCTTCTTCCCCACAGCTGTCAGACTCCTGAACTCTGCCTCCTGACATCTGACCCACGTTAACACATGGACTGAACATACACACACCCACAATGGACAACTGTACCCTCAAACACAATAATAACATGGACTGAACCACCACTCACAACCACTAGCACTTTATATAGCCTCTGTAGAAACTATCTACACCCTCACTTATCTTAACTGCACTACTGTATAGCTCTGTGTAAATAATCATTCTGTACATTCGATAATCTTTAATCCTACAACTGTTTACAACTTGCATAGTTCCCATTTCTGTATAGCTGTATATCTCAGATTCTGTAAAGTTATTTATTTCATATTCTGTATAGTTTTTCATATTTATATCCTGTTCATATCCTGTACATAGCTTGTACTCACTACAGCCTGTACATACTTAGTTATAGAATATTCACAACATACTTCATACCGTGTACATTATAACATACCATAATAGACCCATTTCTGTAATATACTCACATATCTATATTATTGCTAATATATATTGTAATATATCTATATCACTAAAGCACTTCTGGATGGATGCAAACTGCATTTCGTTGCCCTGTACCTGTGCATGTGCAATGACAATAAAGTTGAATTCTATTCTATTCTATTCTATTCTTATGTTAGGAGCAAGCACATGATCTTCTGCTCATGCACAATGCAAAGCTGACAGTTCTCACTGCGTGGCTTGCTAATGCACGTACCTGGATGCAGCACTCTGGTGATTAAAACTTAATGGAGCATGTAAGTTTGGAAAATAGCAAATTAAAAGGCCGTTCTTAAGCCACAAGGCTCCTCATCATACAGGGCGATGCAGAGGTGACAAGTGATGCATGATGTGACCAACTTTAGTAGGTCCAGAGAGCTCTAATGTGTGTCCTTAACACCTGACCTCCAAAACTGAACTGAGTTGAAACAAATTATTGAAAATCGGCTCTTCCCTGACACCTCACCTTACCATTAAAAAAAAAAACGGCAGAGGGTAAAGATCCAAAAGCAATCATTCACAGCAACTCTGAGTTTTGAAATGAGGATATTATAAGGTCAGGAATTAAAGCGGCTATAAAAAAAATCAATACCACAAGAGGCATAAACCACGCTGTGCTGACAGTGGTGGAGGACTGAGGATTCATCTGTCCGAACAGTGCAGACAGCCCTGGCTCCATCGCCGTCTGAGGCAGCCACGGAGAAACACACCATACATCCTCGGTCCTAGCACACCAACTAATCATGTTAATCAATACTGGCTGATTGCCTACTTAATCATCTGTGACACACGGCCACATTTCAGGCTGACTGGAGTGTCGGGGAAGTAGGTGTAGCACCAAAAAAAGTGATGAGTGAGAGAGCAGCAAACTGCAGATTAGTTTGAAGGGTTTAACTCTTTCAAGACTTCTTACAAGCTGCAGACACACAAAAGTACCTTATTGAAGGCTTTGTAACAAAGTCCACAGAGCTCCACAAGGTAGGAGAGACCGAATGTTCCATACTGGATGACGAAGCTCAGCAGCTTGGAAAAGGGCTCCAGGAGACTCTGTGTGATGGAAGAAACGTAGAAATAGGTTAGTTATTAAAGGGCAGAAAGAGGAGACACTGACGTTCTGCTTTGAACTTACCCGAGTTGCATTTGTTGTTGGGATTTTCAGCAGGCAAATGATAATCCTTAAACTGGAATCCATAGGACACTAATGAGACACACATTGAAAAATATGTTGACCTCTCCCCTGTGCTTGTGAGGGTTGCAAATGATTGCACACTAATTTGACCTCCAAGGTAAAAGTGTCAGAGTCAAATCAATTACAGTTTTAAGACTCTGTCCTTTTGAACCATACGAGTGCACCGCTGGATGCGTTTTCCTCCGACAGTAATCACATAAGACCATGACTAAGTACTCGGACGAGTTGATATCTACCTTCAGAGGAAGCACAGAGGGCAGTTTTGTGAGGAAGGTCTGGAACTGGTTGCAGATGGTTGTCCACAGGTTGCTGGGAGAGTCCATGGGGAGTGCCTCCATGAAGGTGGCAATGTTGTCCAGGCAGTGCAGCATTGTGCCCCCTGCTGGAAGATTCTTTTTGTTGTTCAAGCCCTGGGAGGCAGGGAGGCATAAACCATAAAAAGGGGTTATATAATGACATTCTATAAGTGAAGATATTTCCATCATTTCACTCCTGATCAGTCACAATGCTCATGATGAGAGCAGTGGATTTAGGACACTGAAGTACAGATGACTGCACGGATGAGCGCGTGCATCAGTAGGTTCTTATCTTGCCCATTTTTATTTAGATATCAGTACAATAAACTAGCAGAGGAGTGCAGATCAAAGCAGGTTTCCTGAAATGCCCAGATGATGTGATGTTTAAGATGGGCCTACGCTGCACATGAAGCTGGCGACATCAAATCTTTTGCTTTGACAAGAGCTCCTCCTGCTGGTTGAATGACTCAACACATCAACATGAAGAAAAAATCCCACCTCGAGGAGCATGTTGAGAGCAGCAACAGAACTGAGCTCATTGAAATCTATCAGCGAGGATGCAAGTGTTCTCAGAAAACTTCCATCTGTTAAAAGAAAAAGAAGGGAGCAGTTTATACAATGGGAACTTATGATGTTAGATTGAATGTTTAAAAGTAGCTACATTACAATAAAGTGTGAAGCTAAGTTTCTTTTCTATGACAAATTCAAGCTGAATTTTCAGGTTTTTAAACAGACCTTTTATGTTGCTCTGGAAGAGCTGGGGCAAGATGCCGTTAGGAGCCAGCTGGTGAAACATACAGCGCAGGAACTGCTTGGCTACACCTGCTACATTCCCTGGGATCAACATACTGCAGGACATCGCAGGGAGAATGGCTGTGTTAGAAGGGCAGTCACACTTGACATATACTATTAAAGTCATCTATAAGCACAGTGAACATCTGCACACATTGGTGTTATGGCTTTTATGTCTCATACCTCTCAGCTTGTCCAGAAAAATTGCCACTGGATGCCAACCTGAGAGAAGTCAAAGCAGCGGATTAGGACTCAGAGATGAATTATGCATGAGCTCTAAGAGTGAGTTATGAAACTTCATTTAACGGTGAAGTGCTGTGTGGATGGAGATTGCAGGGATGGTTACTGGAGCTGTTGTACCTGCCCACAGACTGCATGATGTCAAGAAGCATAGGGGCAGCCAAATCCGGGCTGAGGTGAATGAACATGGAAAGAACCACCACAGCGAGGCTGAGAGTCTCCTCATCATATTCTTCCAGAACAGCTGCACAGTCCCGACACCTGAGACATCACACGGAAATACACCAGGCTAGATTTAGCATAAAAACAGATCTATTTTGCTCATTTTAAGATTCAGGTTTTTTTGCGACTCCACTAGAAAAGCTTTGCACTATCTAAAGTTTAGTACTCGGTCTGTTGCAGCCCCTTCAATCATCCACAGTCTGCAACAAGCAGTTTTAACTCGCCTCTCTTTAAGCTCATTTTTCTGATTGGCTGCCCTTCACAAACTGCTTGATCAGTGCTCACAGCCAGAGCTGTGTGCATTGGATGACCATATTAGGAATATCTCTTCTCTCTGAAATCAGGATAGAAAAAAAACTGGGTGAAATTGAGTGCTTTGAGCAGTCTGAGCCCTAAGCTTTTGGCTATTTTGTACCTAGTCATTATATAAAACTTTGACCATGTTTAATGTGAGCACGCAGCACTGTAACAGCAGCCCTCAACACCTCCAATCCTGTATAATCATCTGAAGCCTGTTAGAATATTTATTCTTTAAGTGTCACATTTATTAACTTTAACTAATCGAGTTGTGGCCGATGACTGCCCCTCCCTGAGCCCGGTTCTGCCAGAGGTTTCTTACTGTTAAAAGGGAGTTTTCCCTTCCCACTGTCCCCAAAGTGCTAGCTCACAGGGGGTCATTGTAGGGTCTAACTTACAATATAATGCGCCTTGAGGCGACTGTTGTTGTAAATTGACACCATATAAATTGAATTGAAAGTTCAGTCCTTAAAAATGTAACCACAGTGTTTACAATAATACAATAATAATTTACTTTTTTAAATTAAACTTAAAAAGAAATTAAAAGAATAAATTCCTACTTCCACTTAGTGCTGTTTGGCCAGCTGAGCCATTCAACTTCAATATGAAATAATGTCAAAATGTTTGAAGAGAGAATTATCAAAACTTAGGGAAAAACCTTTTTCCCTAAGAAAATGGCTTAGACGCACTTTTCTGCTTTCCTGCAAAGTCATCTTCAAAACATTGTTACTCTTTTACCAACATCTTTAAATATCCAGACAGGGAAGGAGCCACCCTGTTAAATTTACTGAGATCAACAGCAGAAGGTTTAAGAACCGATAAATATGTGAGAATGACTCAGTTCTGTAATGTGTTTTACAGCCTGGTGGACTGCAGGTTCTTAATGTGAATGATGTGATGAGGTTAAAGCCAGTGCTTCCACACAGGGGTGCGGCTGTTTCTTTCTATCGGCTGATTGCAGCTGCTGCTTCATCACTTGCAAAGCCAACAAGCAATGTGTAGAACACTTCTTTCCAGACACCCTTTTTAACTTTTGCTTTTTAACTCCAGGGCGTGACGGAGACCAGCTCTGATGCATAATTCCAATTCAACAAGTTAAAATAAAAAGCTGCAAAAATTAGCTCTGTAGGGAATTTTGATGGGAATATTTTAGGAATTTTTCCAAAGCTCCTACAAAATCTGACATTCTGAATCCTTTTCAGTTCTCTTTTAGTTCATTACTGTTAATTAGTGGCAGCATTTACCCTGAAATAGCAGTTATACCACATGGACATAATGTAAAGACAATGTGATCTCTGCTGTCACAGGATCTCGAGCACTTGGGCTAAAAGTTAGTTTCTGGTTTTATTGTTGTTGGCACCAGTACAAATAGATTTGCAATTCTCCAATAAATCAATAATAGTTTGACTTTAATACAGCTTGATAGATATAGCTACTAAGTGATTGATTCACCGGTCAGACATCGTGGTAGGCTGCTCGTCAATGAACTCCTCGGGTGCAGGGACGAACATGCTGACTGTGCTCGGTGCTGAGAGGAGACTGGTCTTCGTAGGACCTACAATGGAAAAATATCAGTCATAAAAAACATTTCCTTTTCACCTTGTAGCACACAAGAAATTTGATTGAAGTTTAGATTCAGTGTATTTATTTAAATGAAAATATATTAGGATTAGCTCAAACAGAGATTTTCAAATGAGGGTACTAATACTGCCTGTAATAGGGCATGTACATAAGAGGGCTTTTATTGTAATTTAAAAGCCCTCTTGCATCATCATTCCTCTTACATCATTCCTAAAATAATATAACTAGTTAGTTTATTAGTTAAATAAAAAAGATGTAAATTTGATGAATCACATTTTATAGTCAGTTTTCAGTGTAATGGCTATAAAAACATATAAAAACATCACCATCTATTAGGAGGTGTTTTACTATCCTCTTCTTTTAATTTCAGTTAACTCTGGTGGGTGTCTGGTGTTCTTGCATGTGTTATTATGTCACTGTCTCCTCAAAAGGTTATAACTGAAAAATGTCCACAGTGACTGACCCGTCTCCCAGGTGCAGATGTTGTGTGGTGCGCTGGACTGATGCTCCAGCTGTCTCTTCATAAGCTGGCTCATGGTTAAAGCTCCCAGAGAGCCTCGTTTCACCTGCCGGTACTGAGCTAGAGGTCAGAGAAAGACAAGAAAACAGTACCTGGTTTTAACTGTCAGTATAACTCATTTCAGTCTAACCAATAAGGGTTAGACTTTAGGTCATTTAGCCCTAGTCCTGATTAACTAAACCATTATTATAACAGATTCAAGTTGCACTAGTTATAAATTAAAGCTTAAAACATTACATATTGGTATTTTTTCCTGTGTTGTTAAAAAATGTATATTATGTCATGTTAATTTAATATTTCAAGCTCCATTACAAAATTGTAAAAAGTGAATCAGAGACAAACATATAAATAATAGGTTATGGTATATTAGACATCGCACTAGTAATACACAAAAAACAATTTAACTGAAGTCGGTGAGGAGATGATGTAGTGAGTTTTTGGCTCCTACTTGACACTGAAGAGCGATGACTTGTTTCAGGTATAGCAGCTTCGAGTGTTGGTGCTGAGGCAGATTCTCGTGGCTTTTCCAGGGTAGACATAACTTTGTGATCTGCAAGGCATCAGAATATATACCAGAAGTCTTCCAACAATAATCAGTAATACAATACATAGATGTCTAACATTTTTAAGTGATAATTTAAGAGAAAAATTTTTTATATGAAGTTTAGCATGTTGTTACATAATCTCAATAGAGGCATGATTTGGTGCCATGTGGGCAATTAAAGTGCAATAAAAATCTGATTCAGTCTTTTACTTTTACATTAAAACCTCATTGTATAATTGGAAAAGTACACACACACACACACACACACACACACACACACACACACACACACACACACACACACATACACACACACAAAAACATGAAAAGGGGCAATGCATGGCAAGAGTGGTTAGTATTTCTGGTAATGAGTGATGATCATTTCGCTCTGATGACAAAATAAGCATTTATTAATAAAGGAAATGCAAGAAAATTGATTTTTTTAAAACAACAATAAGGAACTAAAGAGATAAAATAATAAATGAATAATATTCAGAGTTAAAAGTTGTAAGTAGAGCAATGTACAAAGCTAATTTATAAATGGCTGGTTTAGGCAGCATCTCTGTAGGCTTACGTCACTAAGAAACAGCTGATGTGAGTCAGCCGAATATAAATAAACTGTGACAACACCTCAGGATTGTCTTTTTCTGGCTTAAAGTAGAACTTATGTGTAGTAAATCAGCTACAGTGCTTTAAGTTTAGCTGGAATTATTCTACAATAGTTTGATCTCTTAAAATATTCACTTTTGACCAGACTTGTACAAAAAGTAATAAATAAGATTTTACAAGATTTTCTTAAAAGACATTTTTGAAATCAACAACAGCACGCTCTGGTTTTTGTTCACGTGTCCTTTCTCTTTACCTGTTTCTGCGGTCTGCTCAGCACCCAGCTTGTCGAACGTGTTGAACGAGATGTCCAGGTATTCCCTCTGGATGGCGCTCACAGCTATCTTCCTCTGTTTACGCTGTCGGGGAACAATCTGGATTTTAAACTCAGCTTCATCGTTCTCATCTGCGTTGTCAGGTTTGGGGTCGCTGTCTGCTTCGTCGCCCATATCGTCCTCCTCTTCATCGTCTCCATCCCCTTCTTCTTCGTCATTGCTGTTGCTCTTGCTCTTCTCTGGTGAGGAAGGCGGCTCCGCTTTGTCTTCGGGGATGTCAAGGAAGATAGTCCTGCCAGAGGGACTGGTGCTGGGTCCTATAAGAGTCCTGATTTCTTCCGGGGTCGCACATGTGTCATCTAGCGAGGTGACAGGGACATGTGGGGACTTTCTCAGCAGGTCTCTCTTCTGCTTTAAGGTCATGGGGCTTTCATGGGAGATGTTCTCTGATCGGTCAGGGAGCTCCAGAGAGGTGCTGCGAGGCACACGGATAGGCTCCTTTCCTTCAAATTTCTGCTGTGAGCACCTCTCTCCCACCACAAGCTCTGGGGTCTTTTTGTCAGTGGAGCAGTCCTCCACACTCACCTGAACAACAGGGGACAGTCGCAAAGTGTTGCTGCTTGCAGGAGAAGCTGAGACTTTTGGACTCCCACTAAACTTGGAGCCTATGATGGTGTTAAGATCAAACTCCTCATCACTTTCCACAATCCTCAGAGGTGGTAGCGGTTCAAAGACCAAGGAGTCGCTGTCAGACATGGAGAGCAGCGAATGCTTTTCTGGAATTGAGGTGCAGTCAGAGGAGAGGTCAATCAGGTCTTGATCGTCCTTTCCCTGAGCTGATCCCTCTAAAGAGCTCTGATCTGTTTTGTCATCAAAAGTCTCCATGCAGCTGAGCCGGACCTCTGGTATGACGGGCTTGGAGATGTCAGACTGGCCACCTCGAGAGCCCCGTCGGTCCACGGGATCAACCCGAACTGAAGAGCCATCAGAGGATCCTATCCCATGATACCTGTTGTGGGGAGTAGTAGAGGATGGGGGCAGGACTACAGGGGGCACCTGCATGTCGCAACGATCAATGCAGGACTTGCGCCGATGTTCGTCCAAACTGAATAGAATGGAATCCGTGTTGGAAATATCCAAAGACTTCTGCTTGTGGATTGCCTGTAGCCTCTTTCTCCTGGTGCTCTCCTCCCGCACACAGTGCAGGATGCTATCCTGAAGGGCGCTAGCTTCACGGTACTCTGACAGCTCAATTTCACCTGATGCAAGGAAAGAAAATGAGACCGAATCACAAAAAAATATTATTGTATGATAAAGACTGAATCAATTTGCTTAATATAGAGCGCACTTGACATTGAAAGCCTCTGCCTCTTACTTCTCTTGGCATTCAGCTCTACCGGCTGGTATTTCACAGACTTGCTGCCACCAATTCTCTTCAGGCGAGCAAAGAAGGTCTGTGACTCCTTGTTAGCAGCACCAGTCGGCGTGTCATGGACGTCTGACTCATCAAATACACTGTCCTCTTCTAATGTGGAGAACAAATATGTGAAATGTACTTGAGCGCTGCATTAATGTAGCATTAAAAAGTCATAATCTGCCTGACTGAACAATGTCTTTTCCCTCCTATTCTAGCATAACGATCTATGACATATATCATATTATCATATTCTAATCATCATCATCATCTACTGCTGATACAGACAACGCATTTGCTACTTTTCCCACCTTTTTCTTTCTCGCTATAGCGGCTTATGTTGGAGTTGTCACTGTAGAGTGGTCCTGCTGTAGCATGGGGGCGACAGCTGTGATACTGTGCATTCAGTGTGTTGATGGTGATGTGGATCAAATGGAGGACTACTTTACTGCCATCCATATCTCTGTAAGGGTACTATGGTGCATAAAAACAATGTAAGCTCATTTTGTACAAAAGATTGAAGAAAATATGTCACGAAAACATAAAAAGAAATATCTTAGAGGTTAGGTGGCATTATGTAGCAGACTCAATGTACAGTTATTCATGCAATAAAAAATATTAAGTACCTTGTAAAGGATAACAAGAAGTGCTTTGAGCCACATCTGCCGAATGTGTGGTTTAAGGGCCCACAGGGAGCAACGAGGAGGCTGCTGAAAATAGTGCCTCAGCTGGGGACATGTGCAGTACTTCAACACCTGGACCACAAGAGGGAGCAGCTGCTTTCCCAAACCGATATTGTAGTCCAGTACCTGTGAGCAAATAAGTTAAATTCACTGGCAGTTGCGACGTTCAGGTACTCTTTCGCAATAAGCCTAATATGCAGGTGCAAATATTTGATTATATTTCAGTTACTTGTGCAATGCCAGCGATGAAGGCGTTGAAGCAGGTGGAGGTGCGCATCTTCTGAGGTGCAATCATGAAACAGCCTTCCTGTTGATCATACCCCAGCAGCACATACAGATGACGCTTCACTGTGTTGAAAGCCTTGGCACTACCAATATCTGCCTCAGCACTGCTTTGGTCTTTGGCCATAAATTTCATGAGGACCATGATCAGCTGGTGAACCGTCTGGTGATCGACGCCAGCGTTCTCAGGGAGCAGGTCTCTGATAATGGTGTCGTCCTCGGGAGAAGGGGTCTGGCCTGCAAGAGGGGCTGAAGCGTCAGGGTTAAAGTGCGGGAGAAAACGTGCTGCAGACAGGGAGATAAGATGGGGAGAGGGTAGGGGTGCGGTAGCAGGGAGGATAACAACACAGAGGTGGAGGGGTGTCAGCTCATCCTGTCCATTTCTCTGCCAAGAGAGTTGGAGCCATTATCATGCTGTATACATACATCACTACAATGTGTTCATGGAATATGTAAATGGGGTAAACGCACAACAGACTGTCTAGTTTTTCGTTCCGTGTCAGGATTGCTTTAGCCCAGAAAGTAGGATGAAAGAACAATGACTGCCACTATAGACCAAACATTATTTTTTATGTACAATAAAGTGCAAAACTCTTCAGCCACCGCTCATTTCTTTATATTTTGCAAAGAAAATAGGCACAGTGACTTATTGAAATATGTGAAGTCATATACACGGAAATAAAGTTTGTCAAACTCTAACAAGCTTGAAATTCAATATTTGGTATGACCACCTTTATTCTCCACCACAGTCTAAACTCTCTTATGGAAGTTTTAAGTAGTCTTCACAAATAGTTCTCCGGGCTTCTTGAAGGACATTCAAAGCTCTTCTTTGGATGTTGGCTGCCTTTTGTTTCATTCTCTGTCAAGATGATGCCACACCGTTTCAATAATGTTGAAGACCAGGATGTGTTCCACTGTGTGTGTTTTTTCTATGCAGGTATGCTTTTACGGCACTGCAAATATCTTTGGGATCACCGCCATGCAGAAAATAAAGCTGCCAATCAGATGCTTTCCAGAGCATCCAAATCTGACAACACTTTTCTGTGTTCATAATTCCATCAATTTTGACAAGATCCCTAACGCCACTGGCTGAAATAGAACCCCAAGCCATGACAGGGCACCATGTTTTACAGATGGCTCTTGTACCTCTCTCCCGCCTCCTCCACAGATGTTCACCATGTTAAGGATTCATCACTCCATAAGTCGTTGCTACTGATTCTAAATCCACTTCTTGTGTAATTTGGCATAGTTACTCATAGTTAAACAAGTCTTTTCTGCATGTTTAAACTAAAGAAATAGGAACAAATTGTTGGTTATGTGTAGACACAACACTAGTTCATCATGTCTTTTTTATGCTTGAATGATTCATAGACCATTGTTACGTGGCTTAACATACTGTATATAAAAAACTAAACATTCATCTAAAAATGGCCGTGTACAAGGGTAATGAGTAAAAGATCTTTCAAAGCAAACGTTTGAAAGACCTTCAGAAAGCCCGGAGAACTATTGCTCAAGAGCACTTTAAAAAATTATTGACCGTCCAGGTCCTTGGAAGCAAAATACAAGGAAATGAGGGTTGTGTTGAGAATTTTCAATAATACTGTATAATACTAAATATTTAATATTTGAACATAGTTTTCATGAAAGTCTTACTGTACTTTTTCTCCAATATGATGAAGACTTGGAATGTTATTTACCTGGCAGGACTTTCTCTATCATATCTCCCAGTGTCGGGGCAGAGAGCTCTTGCCTCGTAAGCCTTAGAGCTAAAAACCACATATGAAGAGCAAGATTTAGGAGAGCGTACATGGGAGGTAGCACAGGACACATGTCTGAGCTTCATCATCTTCCAACACATATGCGCACACAAAGAGACGCGTATACTTTTGATTTAAAGGGCGTGAAATCCAAATGTTATAAAGATTGAGGGCATTTGGATCAACCAGATAAACCTGTGTTTGAAGGCAGCACGAGTATCTCAGAAACTCAGACAGCCTTCTGTGGAGAGCCACAGATAAAACATTTAAGTGAAATGAGCGTCGGGAACATATAAGTGAGGAGAGAAACATTAGGAAAATGGAACAGGACCTTGGTCAAACAGTATTTGCAAATAGAAAAGGATTCTTTTTTTTTTTAAAAGGCAATGATCATCACTTTGTGACAGAATCTATAATGGCAGGTCATTTTCCAAATAGAAAGTTGTTTTTTTATAGACTTCTATGTCATAGCATGTGAGCCAAAGCACTTAAAAAAGTCTCAAATGCTATTTGCAAACACTTTTTAACAACAGACTTTTTGAGACAGGTTAGAAATAAGACTGACAGCCTGACAGCTGATGTCTTCTACTCACGTAGTCGGTTGCTCAGTGACTCAGGGAGTGAAAAGGCTCTTTTAGACTGGGCGTCCGTGCCTCCTTTTACACTGTCACGGAGGGAGCGCACACTCTTCTGCTGATTCCTCGCGAAACGGGCCCGTCGTATCTTCCACATTGCTGTATCACTGAGGTTAGCTACATTGGTTCGTACAGCTGTAATAGCTGTCAAAGAAACAAGGATTGCAAAGCTTACTTGAAGCACTGTTAAGTTGTAAATCTTCTCTTACAGGTGTAAAACATCTGGATGGGGACATGGCAGATACATACTAGTAGGGAAGGGAAACTCTTTGTTGCAGTCCAGGTGCAGCTGAGCCTCCAGAGATAATGTTTCAAAACGGTTGACGAAAAACTCCCAACTAAGCGCGGGGATATCTTTCTTCAGAAAGTGCAGGAGTAGGAGTTTACTGAGAATAATGGGACGATCTCTCACCACAGTGTCAAATTGGAAATCCAGACACAGGCATAAGCCCTAAAAATGCACAACAAGTACAATCCCTTTACATAGAAAAGCCATAAATAAAATTTACAGCTTTCAACACATAAATACCAAAACTATAATTAAATGCACACCAACACACCCTGTCTTAGTGAGAATGCTTAATTTATTTATCCTTCACGCGAAAAATAAACAGAAATTTTGTTGCTAAAAACAAGAGCAAAGTACCTGAAGGGATGGCCTCTTGATTGTGTCCAGTAGCAGCCTGGCCCTGGTGGCCACAGCAGGGTTGACATCCTCCACAGAGGCCAGGAAGCAACAGAAAGCGTGAGCCAAGGCATACTTCAGTAAGTGGTTTTTTGTCACTGCACCAATGTCCAGGAAACGACACAGCACTGCTACCTTCTCGACTGAGAGGATTTCGTGAGAATAGAGAAAGAAATGAATTACTGCTGCAGACAAAGACGGAGCAAGTGAGCTGCCAGATGTCTTCATATAATTCCATGATTCAATAAACAGAATCAGCCCAGAGGTCACAGAGGAAGATGACTGAGATGAGTTAATGTTTTACTAAATATTTGTCTTCGCACAATGTGGTGGTAAAACCAAATGCTTCTTTTTTTTAGCAAAGGCGATGCTTTCAATAAATAAAGTGATTTACTTATCATTCCTCAGATTAAAATCTAAAAATAGACGCTGCACTCTTATACCCATGAGCTCTTAGCCAATGTGGTGTTGAGTGCTAGGTGTCGGTGTGGGCGAGTGTGGGACCGTGCAGTGAGTCAGAACACTAGTTGACTTCATTTAGGAATATATTACATGCATGTGTAGATTTATACCAATATTTCTACCCTACTAAATGGATATAATAACATTAGAAGTGCTCATTGGTCATGACACAGATCAACAGCATCGCAAGCTGACATTGTGATGCATCAGTTCACTACTTGGACAGAGCAAATAGCTCCTCTCTGCTAATCACAATGTGAAAAAACCCCTCATTAATCCCACAATTCCTCTTTGCTGCCTGTACCAAGGTAACCATGGCAACACATAGGGGAGATGTGGGCAGGCAGTGGTTTGGGAAGCCTATTATATAAGCAGATCCTCCTCTCCTCTTCCTGGCGATCCTCATCATTTACAATCGCAACCACAAAGACAAACCATTAAGCCAAAGATATCCATTTTTGATGATCATATCTGCACATGAAGCCGCAAACTGTCTGCGACCATCCTAGGAAGACACGGAGTCTGAAATTTAACGCTGTTACTTTATGACTCACCGGCTTCAAATCGTATTTTCCAGTCTTTGCTGTTGAAGTTTGTGTTGATGAGATTCCAAAAGATGTCTGCCCCGTGTGACAAAGACAGGGCGTGGAGAAGCTGCGGCACGGCCAACGAAGCCAGCTGGCAAAACTCTGATTTCAGCATCGACCACAGACTGAAAACAGAAGAGACAGAAGCACAAATGTCACTTAAGGAGTTAGCACAATTAAAAGCTGTAAACAAAAGCATGCATGAGTTCAGTGTTTTTTCTGCATGAGGAGGAGTGTTCTCTGGACACACCAAGGGATGAGCATCTTCTCCTGGATGTAAGCCAGAAACTGCGGGTGATCCTTACAGGCGAGGTATAAACACTCTCCGTGAAGACACAGGATCTTCAGGCAGTTCAGCATGTTGAACAAAATATCAGGCTCCTCAAACTTTGACATTTCCTGAAAATGCAGAAGACGTGTGTGACTCGCAGTGTAACACATATGCACTCAAATAAATCGAAAGAAACATTTTTGAATGCCTCTAGTCTTTGATTTGATATGCAGTTATTCAGACCAAGCACCTGCAGAATGGTGTATATGAGCTTCAAAGACACAGGGAGCTGCTGGTAGGAGAACTTCTTATCAGAGTTATTCTTCATTGCTGGAAAGAAAGAGAAAAAACAATTGAACTTTTAATTTTGCCTGTACTGTGGCAAAAAACAAGGAAATAGCTCATCCTGTTCTGTCCATCAAAAACAATATCTACCAAGCCTTCCTGCATACTCACAATATCTCACTGGGTTTCTGAAATTTTCTATGGCTTCATGTATATCACTGTTTCTCAGATTTGGTATCAAACTGTTAAACTGCTAAACTGTATTAGTAGAAGTCAAAAGTCACAAGCGTCAACTAGCTTAGATATACATCAAGTCCAAAATCCAGTTAAGTTAAAGTCCAGTTAACCCTTAAAGGATGATTGGTATTCATCTGGCAGGTATTATTAATTTAAACATCAAGTTTTAAGCAGAACTGATCGATACACACCTGCGTGATCAGGAGATTGGCTGCTGGGGTTGTCGGTGTGCGTGCCACTCGGGTTGTCTCCTTCCTTGCTTTCATTCTCCACCCCGATGGAGAAATCTGGTGGAGGGGTAAGCAAGGTTTCCTCCAAACAATCTGTGGGCTCCTGTGGAGGAATGAGACTTGTTGGAGCTGAGTGAAAGGCATGCTTTATGTTGTGTGTTTACTCCAAAACAAAGGTAGCACAATTTGACACAGTGTTGTTTTTGGCGCTGTGGTTTGGGACACGTGGAGCTACATGCACTCATTCCAAAGCCCTGCCTGCCAAATGCACAAGGTTAATTCAAAGTTGATGCATAAAAATGCATGCTGTGTGTCTCACCACCAGGCGTATCTCTTCCCGGGGGGTCAGCCTCTCCAGGAGCTCACAGCCCAGCTGGTAACACAGGATGCTGGATTGGCACAGGCTGCACTCTAGGGCCTTCTCATCCTTCTGGCAGGTGTGTGAGCCACCCCACGGGGCCTGGAAGACATTGTTGATGATGCCCACGATATCCTTCCCCAGGCTGCTGTCTAGACCCAGCATCACACCGTCATCCTGGAGCTCCATCTGGGACAGCGGGGGGAGACGACCATAAAAATAGAGGAACAAAAATTAGAGCACGACACACAAATCTCAAGATCCCACCGGTGGGTATTATTATCATTGTATAGTGTGTATGTGTCATTTTTCTCTACATGAATGACTGAGAAGAGTGACTCGCTTAAACTAGACTGTATAATGTGAGAATGGCTGTACAATAAGAAGGTTTATAACATGAGGACACACAAAAGAGAAGCATCAGAGACAGAACTTTAATCACAATTATAGGTTTTCATCAGGAAGGTGGTCACCTGCTTTAAGATGAGGTCAAACATCAGAATGAAACAGCCAAGGTTCATGTCATCGTCATCACAGTCCAGGTCCAGGGCGCAGTGACCAGCGGCATGACCCAGGTTTTTAAAAGGGCTGCAGCGAAGAGGGCTGCGGAAGGGGCTCCGGAAGGGGCTGGGAAAAGGGCTGAGAGTGTTGTGCTGGCCTCGACGTCCTGGATCTGACACCACACTCACCTGTGAGAAAGGAGAATAGTCATTAAACTGAAATATGTGTTTCTCTTCAGCTGTTAGGGTCACGTTAAAATGAGACAGAAAGCGTTGCGAGGCTGTAAATGTCAGTTAGACTTGTATATATCAATATGCATCACATACCTTTTTCATTATGTTATGTTACATTTTATTATGTGGTCCACAAACAAAAGTGTAAATAAAAGATCTATTCTAAGTAATAAAAAGGCAATGCTTGCAAATATTTGAAAAAAAGCTGTCAAAATATTCTAAACTGAGCATTTGCGGCTTTTATACAACAATTACGCCGTGCTCGAAGCTACGCCTTCTCCTCATTCCTGATGTCTCTGTGTTTATGTCCATCTTCGTCACTTCTAATGTTGTCAGCTCCCTCTCTGTGTGTGTTTATGTGTTTCTGCCAGAGTGTGGTGCTCCAACTCTCTTACTTTAATGCCTCATCTGCACAACTGGGAGCCATTCACTAATCGAGCTCACGCAAGTATATAAAATCTGCCAGACTGTTCACTCAATCTCATACACAATGGCATCATGAAACCTTGTAAACTGACTCCTAGTGTATTCTCTTTAACAGTACAAATGATATATCTTCTCGTAACTCAGGCACACCAGCTCATGCTCCATGCACAAGCTGCCCTCAGCAGCCTGACCTGCCCTCTGTTTAACAAGTGCTACAGCAAGCTGTGTTCGCTGTGTACAGCAAACACCATCCTGACAAAAAGCAAGGTATGACAGCAAATCTCACAAAGCATGTTTACATCTCCTAAAGTTAAACGTGAAGTAATACAGCAGGATCAGCCATCTGTGCGGATGTGTGGGTGTCTCTGAACATAAATTTATATTACAGCCAAATTCAATTAATCCCTTGAAGAGAGCTATATTTAGATATTGATGGTTGCCATGGTAACATACAGTCTATTCCAAAATGAACAGTGGGAAATAGAACCAAGAAGAATAGAAACGTGTACACCCCTAATCCAAAAAACACATCGACAGACAAAGCCCTAATAATAGTTATTCAGCTGATGATCTGAGCACAGTGAGGTGATGTGTTCTGATCTGTGTTGTTGTCAACAGCCACTGAAATGAATGGCAACAAAAGGCTGAAAATGGGGATTGATGTCTTTTGTCTTATTCTTAGGAGTATTTTTAGCATTGCGGTCCTCCTCACCCTACGAGCTCCAGTGTTGCCAGTCAGATCTGACGCGCGTGCCTTCCTCTGATTGGCCAGTTCCTTCAAAGAGTTCACTCCATCGGAGAACATCCCAATCAGCAGCTGAAGAGGCACCACGATGTCCAGCTCCGACAGCACCTGAGCTCCAACGAGACACACAAAAATGTGGATCATTTATTTATACTTGCTACTTGTGTGGTCTAAATCATAAACCAATCAGTCGGTGATAACCATAACCTGAACCCTATGGTATCAATTCTATAAATAGTTCTGGAGACAAACAGCCATTCAACTAACACACAGGATTTTTTCCTTTTCTCCAAAACATAGGGTTAGTGTTAGAAGGCATCACAAGGTTAATATACTTCTCACAAAGTAAATAGATTTAGTGTTATTACTTTTTGTCATCCTTAAAACCATACACTTGTACATGTCTGCATTACAGTTATTTTGAATGCATGCAGGTTTATAACTCTAGTCTATTTTTTGGGAATACTGGGCGGCGTCAGTTAATACCTTAAAAACTTTGGCTAGTAATATAAAAGCTCCGTATTTGGCAGAAAATTAGACTGCTGCCTGTGTGACTTTATCACACCACATGCCGAGAAAACATTAAACTGAAGCTCAACTTCTGTATTTGCTGTGAACGTGACCTATTTACTCCAGCTAAATTAATACAATCTCTTGATCACAGTTGTGAGAGAAAACTTGAAATTGATCCATGTATACAGGGCGGCAAGCTGTGAGTGCATATGGGATGAAAGGCTAAATCCCTCCTATCTCCATCCGTCTCATTCTGTGACCCAGATCCATATTCAGCAGGGCCCCTGCCCAGACTCTCGCACTCTACGACAACCTGTGCAATTCACACTCACTGTGGATAGAACGGCGGGATGAGAACTTGACACAGGACGGCGTGTTTCTGTGTGCTTTCGTGTGTTTGTGTGTGCATGCTTACATGAAGCCACAGCAGAGCCTGCTCTTGCACAGACGCGGGGTAGCCAGAGAATCTGCAGCTGATGAAGCCAAACATTTCCTCCATAGAGAAGGGAAGTGGGCACAGCTCAATATCAAACATCTTGCTGTGAATAGAATAACAGCAGTACCATATAAATTCATCCACATAGCGATCCTTTGATACTGTTACACAATGAGTGATGCTAACTTGTAATATTTTAAGTTTTTTTTTTAATTATTATTATTGTGCTGCAATTTTACTGCAAGCATCTCTGCCCACTGTATGCAATATATGCCATGAACAGTTAAGGGAGATGGATATACCTGAGCACTTCCCGGAACTCTTTGAGCTGGTTGTCGGGCACCTCAGTACGGATGGCCTCCAGCCACTCAGGCATAAAGCACTCCCACAGTGGCTGACTAATGACGTTGTAAGGTATTAGACACAGGATGCGGTTCAGACCCTCTTTCAGCTGTGTCACTGTGCTACATGACTTATCCCAGTAACCGCCCACCTGAGAAAAATGTGCATAGACCAGTTTAGACCAGTGAAAACTCTCCTTCATGTAAGGTATTAAAATCCTATGATCTTATGATGACGCTGTAATATCTTACCCTTGCAAACTCTACAGGTTTGGGCAGCAGGCACATGACCATGACATCAAAGCGCACTTCACACACTGTCTTTAGCCACTTTGTGACAAACTGGGGCTTCAACTTCTCCACTAGGCTTCCGACTTCGTCGTCCATCATGTAGGCGGTGGAGTGAAACCACTGGAAGACCATGCTGACCAGCCGAGCCAGACTCTCTGTGGGCGTGTTCTCATTGGGTGTGCACAGACTTACCTGCAGATGTGAACAAAGAAACTCGGAAATTGAAAAGAGAAGTGATGAGAGGCAATGTGCCATACACATCGTTTTTGCCTGCTCCCTGTTACTGACAGATACAGCGACACCCTGTGATTACGCACCAGGAACCAGATGCCAAACTGACTTAGAAGGCGCTGGTCATGCTGGTCATCCTCTTTGTTATCAAACTCAATGTTGTCCAGAGAGTGGTGGGAAGCAGACAGGCCCATCTGACGACGCCGATTCAACTCAAACTCACGCTGCTCTGCATGAATTTCTGCCTCTTTTAGGAGGCTGGAGGTATACACAGGATAAGAGAGGGATTTGAGAGGGCACAGAGAGAAGGTCATATGTGAGATAGAGCAAAGGAGAAAGAGCAGAGGAGAAAATCTCACTTTTTTTCGTTTGTTTTTGTTATTTGTTTAATCTGAACTGAGGCAGCATTGTTGTCTTTATATTTGTCTTGAAGTGTGCTTCACAGAGTCACAACTATATGCTCTGTAACACCGTGCATGTACCTGATAACGGCTTCCACGGTGCACACTAGCTCCTCTGCTCCGCACTCACGGGTGTTGATGGGAGGGGGCGAGGTCTGGTACAGATGGGTCTCCGCCGCAGCCCCCACCTCGCTGCTGTGGTGGTTGACATGGCAACGCTTGCAGTAGCGGACAGGCCGGTTGCCATGGCGCCCGCAGCAGCCGGCTGAAAAGCAGGTGACCACAGCCCTTCTAACATGAGAGCTACAGTTCTGCAGTTTGAAGCCAAGAAACAAGGGGGGGAGCAGAGGGAAGAGAAATCAGTTTGTTTCTATTCTTGTATAATAGAAAAATAAAAAAAACACTTCCAATAACGCCTGATGACAATCGTCTAAAAATAAACATCTCTCAGGGCTCAAAGGCAACTCTGATAATGAATATCACTCTCTCCGAAGATACAAGGATCTGTCCACATCTAAAGCAATAGAACAAGTCTTTATGTGTCCCCGCGGTGTCTCAGGTTTCTAAAAATAAAAAGCATGGCACTAGAGAGCCACCCTAATCTGATCAGTCTCTAATCTTGTGCCATTAGAGGCATGAATTGCTCCCTATCAAATTAACATATCTGGCCTCAGATGGTGAGTGCTCTTATTCATCCATGTTGCTTTGAACAACAAAAAAATGCTACTCTGATAATACTCATACTGTTGTTCTCGCATCACGGCTCTTAGATATCATTATGTACTCAAAAGTAGCTATTTTAAAATGACAAGTAATGCCTCATTTATGAGTAATATGTCTCAGCTAACACTGAAAGAGCTAGCACAAATCTCAGTTGGAGAATGATTGGAACAAAAGCTGCTCCAAAAGGGAGGTGGTGAATTATAAACGGCTGGGCAAACCATGGTGGAGGCCAGCTGTTTCAGAGGACAAAGAGAGGCAGCTGCTGACCTGACGGGAATACCTGAGATCATCATCACGCACTCAGTTTTCCCAGTGTCTCCCAGGAAACAAGCAGGAAGCACTCAGCAACAGCAAACAAAGATCAGGCCCCAACAGGTTATTTTGAAAGGTCTTTACTGAGCTGCTTCAGTGAATGGACTCCTCAGGGGAGATTCAGATTCACAAATAAATGAGCTAACTATGGATCACAAATAAAGTGTATCTAAGTTCATGTTTTCACAGGTCAGGGAAGTCCTCTATGTTTTACCAGTGTATTGTTTGCTGTGGAGACTTTTATTATTGTGAGGAAGTCAGGTTAATAAGTAATGGCAATGACTGAGAGTACACAGCACCGTTAATGTCATTATGCTGCAGTGTAAATGTCTTACCTTCTTTTGACAAATGGCAGATATCTCTGCTGCAAGAAAAATAAACATAACTGAAATACAACTGTTTGCAAAAAACATACGTATGTCTTGAAAATTGGTTATATTTTCATGGAAATTAGAACCTCAATATAAAATATATGGCAGCTTGGAACACAACGCATAGCAGCTAATAAAGGTTTTATTGTAGAGTGCATACGTATCTTATCTTTACTCAGCACCTTTTTGACTGTAAATGCTCACCTTGGGGCAGGAGTACATCAACAAGCCATTCAGCGTGATCTCTGGAAAGGTCGAAGAAATTATTTAACAATGCATGACTTATGTGTATGATATAAATACAGTCATTCCAACTGGTGTATACACATCGGTATCAGCTTCCTTACAGAGCTGGAACACAAAAATATCTTCTCAATAACAAAAAAAAACCCTGAAAAGCCAATTTTATTATAATAGTCTCTGCGCTAAAAAAAAAAAGAGAGACAAGTGGATGTGCTTTTTTGTAATGATGATCTCATTATTGGCACAAGGGAATTATGTAACCATGCCAATGTGTTTCCCCTGGGTTACAAAGAGGAATAATGAGGGAGGCGGTAGGTGATGTTTGTTTGCAATAGCATCCCACTCAAGGAGGGGGAGGATTGAGGGATGGAGGAAAGAGGTGAAACAGATGCGTACCCTGCTATCCTCTGGCTGCACTCTTCACATATATAAAGAGGAGGGGGCTTGTCTCCCAAGGCCACAGAAAGAGTAGGATCTATACACATCTGCAAAAGTAATAAAGTTAGTCTGAGATAATGGAGGTGATATTTGAAAAATTAACACATTATATTCAATGTTTTATTTGCAACCAAGATGAAATACAGTAAAAGTAATGAGGTTTTCTTAGGTTCCAAATAGCTAAATAATAGGACACTTACACTTTACACACATTGACCACTTTGTTAGGTATACCTTGGCATTCAAACGATGCTCAGTTGTTACTAAGCGGGCCCAAAGCGTGCCACCACCTGCAGCCTGAGCTGTTGAAATAAGTCTTCTAACCTAAGTATTCTAACCGTAGCATCTGAATGTAGCAGCAAAATGAAGGCTCCTCAACCAGGTATCTTCTGTTATCCAATTTTGGTGAATTGTGGTCTCAGTTTCCTGTTCTTAGCTGACAGGAAGAACATCCAGTGTGGTCTTCTGCTACTGTATCCCATCTTCACTGACTGTAGTTGCACTTCTCTGACCTCTAACATCAACAAAGCATTTTCACACATTTTCTCTTTTTTCAGGCCACTCTCTGTAAACCTGAGAGACGCATGTGTAGGCAAACGCAAGAAGACAAGCAATTTCTGAGATACGCAGACCAACCTGTCTGACACCAACAACCACATTAAAGTCAAATCGCTTTTTTTTCCCCATTCTGATGCTCAGTTTGAACTTCAGTAGGTGTCTAGATAAATGTTGATGCTGCCATGTGATTGGCTGTTAACAGGTACACCTAATGAACTGGCCAGTGCATTTTGTCAATTATAAGCACAGCGATTTTATAACATATGATGTAAATTTAAGAAGTTCACATTTTCCACGTGTCCCTGTCACATATCTAGGCTACTCTCTCACCCAACAAATCATGTGACGCCTTTACCTGTGTCCCCACGCCTCTGTGTGGATGGCTGCGTGCATATGCTGCTCCACTGTCTTGCAACCTGTGCCTGGCCCTGTGCTAAACACCAGTGCTCGTGGCCTCAATGTTCAGATGGTGCACTGTAATTCACTGTGCTTACTCGATGCCACCCTATCCTCAAGGGCTGCATGGGGTCACCGCTTTCAATTAAAGCCCCCCTTCCCCCACCATACCCCCTTCTTTGCTTCTGGTAATTGAAATCCACCGCCTTTCTACCCGCCTGTTCCTACTCTGTCCGTTTGTGCACAGCTGAGTAAAGGCTGACAAAGCAGAGCAGCACCAATCGCTGATATAAAGTAGCTTAGAATCGGACATGGCAATCTAAGCAAGGCCATATAAGACCTTCCCCTATGCTTACCCCATTCATTTCTCAAGGGAAGACTATCTATTTATGCATCCCAGAAGCATAAAATATTTAAGCTTTAATGATTTTTGAGATTGCAGTCACCTTAACAGCAGGTTTATTGATGGCATTGTGGCATTCGATATGTTGACAGTGGATGGGATTCCAGGCTGAACCAGGAAATGGAAGAGAGAGAGAAATAAGAAAAACAATTGACAGGTGACCACTTTGATAAGTCTAAAGTCTGGTAAAGAAGTAGATGTGGCATAAAGAGAATCTGACCTGTGTACTGCAGTCCTCTGTATTCACTGATGGCTCCTGGTGGCTTCAGGTTCGGCCAGTAATGAAAAAGCATCTGCACAGCTGGAGGTTTAACTTGGGATGGGCCATAGGATATGACATAAAGCAGATCCTGCATACAAGATAAACATCATATGTACATGAAAGTGCTGGTATATTTAGGTACATTTGAATATGAATGCAGACAAAGTAAAATAGTAAAGACTAAATCTAAATTTAAAGTAAAATGTAAAAAACAGTAACCAGTAGGCAACGTATTCAGGAGCAAGCAGGGGTGTGTAATGCTGCAAATTATGATATCAATGAGATACCAAGTAAATAAAGGCCAGTATTGCTGATACCACTACCAGCAGAGATACTTTTAACCTATAAAGGCAGCTTATGTAGAGGAGCCCAGCCTTCATCTTTTAGCTTTTCATTTATTTTAAGCTGCAGGGGTTTGTGTTATATTAATGCAACAGCAATACCAGCTGTGTGTTAAATATGAAGCTACGTGCTATTAGCTTAGCAAAGAGAAAAGACTAGAAGCAATTTAAAAAGCTGGCCTGGAATGTAAAAAAAACAGGATGTGGTTCAAGGATAAATCTGTGCTAGCTTTTCTCATGATAAGCAAATCGTAATTGTATTCTTTCAGTACTATTCAGTACTAGTGGGTACTGTTTTCTCCAGCCTCTAGTCTTTTTGCTAATGTAGCTGAACGGTCTGCTTGTTAGCTTCATATTTAGTGCCACTTTTTTGTTAGGCACAGTACATTTCATATTTCTGCAGATAAAAATAAAAGACTCTTAAATCTACATTATGTATCTAAAAGGAGAAATACCTTCCACACTTCCTGTTTGTACTTCATTAGACATTCCAGCAGCTGACAGTGATAAACTAGAAAGAAGCAGAGATCAGATTAACTAAAAGGCAGTTATTACAGTTGCCTTTGGATATCTTAATACTTTGAATATGATTGTTTACCTGGATTTGACGTGTACTGCATTGCAATCATGAGCATAGATGAGGCAGACAAATTGACATAGGCTGGGACTCCCCCCTCCTTCCTACTGGACCCCACTATACACAGGCAAAGAAGGGAAAGAACAATAATGTGAAGGATCACTTCTTTTGTTTGTTGCAGTACAATAGTTGAGAGACAAGTGAATGTGCAAGCCTTAAACCTTTACTTGTCTTTCTAGACATATCATTTAGCAGTTTCATTATGACTGTCTTGTGATAAGTCATACTCACATATAGCCATGGGAAGGAAAGAGGTGCTCAGGTATTCAATGATGTCTTTGTGGAGGAAAGGGGGAAATGTGGCTAAAGTGGAAATCATAGTATAGGGCAAAGTGCTGAGAATATCATCGCTCAGAAAAGGCAGGAGGCAAGTTGTCGTATAAAAAATGGATTGTCCCAGGTCTGAGAAGAAAGGGAAAATGCAAAAAAAGACAAAGAGAGATACACAGACACTCCTTCAATCAGCTGTACATACAGTATTAGCATACTGTATGCAGCCACAGATGTCAAAATTTCATGAAATTTCAGTTATTTATTAGTAGAACTGAAAAAAAAATACTTGGAAATGTGAGCTTCTTTAAAAGCCACTGAAGTAAACTTTACCCTCAGGAAAAGTAGAGAAATCTAGTCAAGCAAATGATTTTTTATGCATTTGAGGGTTTGTCTGTTTTTTAACAATGGTCAAATATTCATGAAAAGTAAGAGCACTGACTGTGATGCAGCCTTGGCTGTGAAAAACTGTGTGGATGTAACTCATTCTCTAATGTGTTTGTGATGTGTTAAAACAGCATTACACTTGCCTATGTGTGTTTCCCCTTATATATTTGCACATGACAACATAAGTAAAAACATTTCTCCCACTTTGCATAACAAACATGCAGTCAAGTATGATACACAGAAGAGAAGGCCTATGTCTGGTGTATCCAATGGCTTATGAACGATTAAGTTGACAGGATCCAGCGTGCTCCCAATCACCCCATGCATCCCTCAAGATCCTCAGCAGGACTTCTCTCCTCCCGTTACAAAAGAGGCCAAAAAAGCAGCAGTGGCTTCATGCAGGCCAGACGGTTCGGGGATGATGATGACAAACAGTGGTGCACTGGGCCTTGACTCACCATGCTGACCGTGCTGCAGCAGGGGCACGAGGTCAAGCAGGGTCACGAGGGTCACATAGAGGCCCTGATAGTCCAGAGAGGGGTACTCTGAGAGCTGAGCGTCCCGACTCTGCTGCCCCTGCCCCCCGCGGTCTGACGGGGCATCGCGCAGAACGCTGTAAAGGAGGGAGCGAGTAACTGTAGGGTTGATGGAACTGACTTGTGGTCTTAGAGATGGGGTGAGTGGGAATGGCACAGGAAAAAGACACATGGTCATGGGCACGGCCAAATTGGAAGCTTCCTGGTTCTCCTTCCTGCCTGTGCGGGACAGAATGCTGCTCCGGGGCGGGAGGGGAGGGGAGGGAAGGTAGGAGAGGGGAACAAGGGAAAAAAAGAGACAACAAAGACACAAAAAAACAGCACATTACATTGAAATGGCACTACAGAGACAGCGTAAATAGAAAAAAACAAACCCAGATAAACCCCACATAGGATGCAGTGTCTCACTATTTAACTGTATAACTGCAGGCACGGGCAATTTTTCCCTGCGCTGTCTGTTCCGTGTGACTTTAATTGAATTTATCTCGTTTTGTCTATCTTTGCACTTGGAAAACAAACAAAAAAAACATGAGCACAAACTGCAATGATCACTGCATCTCATGCGTATCTGGTGACAAGGAGCAAAAATATAAAAAATGGCATGTTTTCAGTGGCAACCCCATACTTCTCCAAAAAGGGACAGCTCAAACGGCTGTCCCTCGATGGCTGCCATCTTCCAATCGGCAAGGTCAGTGGCTACCATGCAAAAAAAAAAGGCCAATGAGCCATAACAGTATATTTTCCAAATGAAATTTCCTTGTCTTTAGTGGGGCTGTCAAGGATGGGAGTGACACCAAATTGGTTCGGGAAAATACAGAGGTGACACTTTTGAAACATGCTTCAGCCAGTAATAAACATGTGTGTGAGGTTAGATCAAGTGCTCTTAGGTCACAGCACATGTTTATTGCACCAGAGAAATAATGTCTGTATGCATACATTATGATACTGTACCAGTATCATCAGGAGAAATAATGAGATCCAACAGGCATATGGATTCAGGTTTCTAAAATAAATGTAACAACTAATCTACAGTAGAGGAGAAACTATAATGACAAAGGAATAGGTTGTATCGGGGGAGATGACTGGTAGCATTATGTTTGTGAGCTAATGCAGGATGGACAATTGTGTTTGCTGTCCCCTGGGGAAAGGTGGTGGACATATTCAATTTTAAAAGAGGAGAAAAACAAAAAAACAAAAGCAAAAACTAGTCGGGTTGAGTGTGGAGCGTCTAGGGTGGAGGAGGGAGGAGGGGGAGGGCCAGAGAGCATTGCTCTTTTTTTTTCTTTTTTTTTCTTTCTTTTTTTTACTGCACATTATTAAAGAGCTAAGCTGTTCTATCAGGCAAATGATTGGGATTTACCATGAGAGCCCAGATTATAAATGTTGATGTATTGCTTTTTTTTTTGGCTTCTTTTTTTTTAAAAGGTCACTCAAAAAGTAGAGTTGCAGCATTTGGAGTTACATGGCAAGTGAGAAAGGGGATTTCTTTTTTTTTTTCTCAGATTTTTAACATGGCATAAGAACAGTATAAGGTACCATCATGTGACTGATCCCCTCAAAGTTATACTCTGTAGGATTTAAGTCAGCGTAGATTCATTAAACTATGTAATCAAAGCTGTGTTATTATACAGCATAAACTCAAACAGGACTTATAGACAACGACAAGACTGTATCTCAGAGTATGACTTTTTCACTGCCCATATTTCATATAGAAAACATCATTAATTTGAACAATGAACATAGACATAAACATCAGACGCGCTCACACACACACGCGCGCACACTGAACATATACACGCAAAGACACACGCATATGTGCACACATACACACAAAACGACACGAGAAAATTACAAACGACACATGTAGAAATGCACTGATACGGACACATGACATACATTTACTGTCAAACCCTGCGCTGTCGTTGCAAAATCATGGACTACATGTGTGTATCAGTTACTCAAAGCACATGTTTCCTGCATTAACATGTTGACAGGTGTGTGAAGTGAAACAACTGTGCTGTGTCTGAAATAATGGCTAAACAGTCTGTTGCAACGTCAGTGCTCACTGATACAGAGAGCTCAGTCTGACGAAGCCGTGCCTCATCTTTAAGAACGCGTATAAAACTTGCTGGTAAAGAGATAACATAACCCTCTAGCTGACCTGAAATTTGTGCATGAATCAACAACCTCCTCCTTTGGCTATTTCTTTTCTGCGAAGATGACACACGCCTGCTCCACTTCTCAAGGCTCGCTACTCCCACTTTCCCACTCTCTTTCCCTTTTGATTTTTTCTTCTATTTCTTCACCCCAGGCTTCAGAAGGCACAGGTGTATGGATAATCCTGGAGTCCCCGCTGAGGAATCCAGACTCCTCTAATGGTGGGCAGAGTGATTTTGTTCTGCATATCTGAGGCTAAGAGACTGTGCTTCGGGAAAATATCAAAGAACCGTTAACAGTGGCATCATATTGAGTGACTCTTTTCTCGCTCGCTTGATACTGCCCCGCAGAGGCACAATCGTCACTCGAGTTAATGCCCATTCCCAGAGTTGCCACCCCTGTCACGCTCAATCTGTGCCCTGAGAGGCTACATTTGAAACACCCCAGTGACTGGTTCAGGACAGCCCTTCAGCAAAGTATGGAGTATCCAGGATACTCTGTGAGCACCACGGCAGAGGAATAATCCTTATGGATGGCTGAGGAGTTGTGTAGAATTGAGGCCAGCAGCCAATCTCAAATAGATTGCACCCTAAGCTGATAATAATGATAGAAGTGAGGCCCACCATTTTTTTTTTATATAAATTAGCTAATAAGAAAAGACAGTGCCTCTGTTCTCACTGAAGCTGGCGGGTAGTAATACTGGAACCACAAGAAATATCCTATCTCTGCAGAGCATGTCTGGAAAAATGAAGCTCCAACTGGACAGAGAGGGAAAAAAAAAGAGGAAATAGTGCTCTATTAAATTAGACGTGTTCAAAATGGCTGCCTACTTGACCTATGCTGGAAGAGGAAATAACAGGCTGTTCCCTTCACAGCACCCAAGAGAGCAGGCTGACCCTGCAACTGCATAGCCGGAGGAGCTGAACTCCAGGCCCTCTGGGAAGGACACAGCAAACCGCCTCAGGAAAGCGTTCATCTAGCAACCGACCACTGAATCAATAAATATCACTGAGCCATCTATCTCCGCAGCTGCCTTAAAAAGACGACACCATAATTACACAGGAAATCTGCTACAGTCTGTATCTTTCAGAGCAGAAGAGGCGAGGCAACATCTGCCATGATGGCCACTTCCCTAACTTCTTGCTGACATTATGAATTGATACGAGACATTGAATTGTGTCACTGTCATGCCTTTGAGAAAGTGTGTCAGAGCGACCTGCTGTAATTAATCTCATCTGATTGTGAAGGAAGCTAATATCAAACATTCTACAATCTTTACTTCACCTGGTGGCTCCAGAGCAGGGTACTTACCTGAGCAGGGTTTGGGAAAAGTATTTCAGTGTGTTTGCAATGTCTGTTCCGGAGGGCACTGGGTAAATATTGTGTTGCACACGGTTGTGATACTCTTGCAAGTATCGTATCTTAGAGGCAACTGGACAAAATAAAGAGCAGAGCAACAAGCAAATCAACACTAGTGAGATATGATGCACGACAGCAAAGCCATATATCATGTAACTGAACAAGCTGTTAGGTAGCATTTAACATGAATCCTTCAGCTATGAAGTTAAACAAAAAGTCTGTTTTCCCATGGTTCTCTGGCCTTCACCGGGTGACCTTTTTTGTCATAGCAGCAGGTCACAGGAAGCCCTAGAGGAGGCAGTAACCTACTGCTTACAGAAACAAGCTCACACACAAAAGGTTGCCAGTTCAAGTCCCAAGACAAGCTGGGAAAATGTGGTTATAGCGAACACGAAAGGGGGCTTAAGAAGCAACACAGAGGAACATTTCTGTAATGAGCCCAGCTGGCTGCACTATATTGAAGTAATCTCTGTAGGTTCAGATATGACTGTGCTGTTTGTTGTTAGGAGTTCAAATATGTTGAAGTGGGTGATCGCTGACCCATTTTCTGTGACTTTAGGCAGGAATGTTTAGCTTCCTTCCTGACCTGTAAATGACAAACCCCAAAATAAAAATAACAGCTGCAGGCTTGGAGGATTGTCTGGTCAAAGCATGTGCTGCGATAAATACTGAAGCACAGCATCTTTCCGGTTCATCATAAAATTAAACCTCCTCGGAAAGATAGGACTTTTTTTAAAAAATATTTTTCAACCTTTTAATAATATTGTTATATATATATAATATGTTAGTCACAACAGCAGATTCAGCGTTTTCTGTTCATTCCCTCACTTACTGTCTACCAAACAACAGGAGCAACACCCAACTTTTAACCAGCTGATGGGGCTGGGAACCCCTAACACTGAGTTTGACCCCGTCTTTTATCTATTGTTTACGGTAAAAAATAAAAAATATAAAAAAACAGAAGACAGCGGCTGGTGTCCACCTGTTCACAACCAGCGAAGTGGAATGAACAACAGACGTCAATATAGTGTGATCAGACCCCACGATTGATCAATATGAAGCCACCATATTGTTCAGTAGCCTGTCAGGTCGACCTTGAGACCAACATTACACTTCGCTTTTCCCACGCGCCTCAGCCAGCCACGTCAATCAAAATCAAATAAAATAGAAATAAATAAATCGGACCACAGAGCGATTCGGACATGGAATTGTTCCATCAACATGCAGAGAAACAGAGGGTGATTCAGTGGCTCTCTGTGTGCACTGAGACCTCCAGCCATCCTCTGCAGTGAGAGGACGTGTTGCAACCTGCCTTGGCAACCGCGGTTTCATCACCAAGGACAGCTCCCCTTGTTCGCTTTCTTGGTTAAACCAAAAAAAAAAAAAAAAAATCAGTTTCCAGCCCCCTCACAAGACAAAACAGAAACACGCACGCACGGATACACACAGCCGTACTTACACTGCTCTGCCTTCGTAGACATTTCGCAGACACTTGGGGAAACATAAAACCCAGACTGTCAGTTGTTTTGATAGGTTTTTCCCTTCCCGGCGTTGTGTTTCCCTCAGTCGTGAAAAAGTGACTATGCCCCCTTGCAGCCCAGGCTCGTCTTGATTGTACCACTTTGCACGACGGATTTATACGCTGTGGTGTTTTAGCTGTGCTTCGGTCGCTTTTGCGATCTTTGAACGGAAATAAAGGGAGGGCTTGTTTTGTAAATCGTTTTTATATATATATTTTGAGGTGGTGGTGGGGATTTTGCTCTCTCGTTGCAGAGATGGGTGGTGACATATATGTGACACACCACACCTTTCCAAATGGACTGATCCGGCTTTGACAAATTGTCATTCAAGAATTCCGACAACCCTGTTTGAGCTGATTATAGGAGGGAAATACTAAGCACCTCCGCTTATTTGCCTCAGTGATGCTTTACATGTGTGTATTTGTAATGCATGAAATGCTAAACATGCAACAGATGGTTGTCACACCTTCTTAAACATGTCCTTGAGAAAACATCGTGGGTTTTCTTTCCCCTATTTTATATAAATACAGCATATTGGCCACCGTGGATTGGCAGCGTGTCCTAATATTTTTATACTGATATTTAGTAATATTAATATTAATCTCCACTATCAGCTGGGCGCTTTAAAGAGTACATTGTTATCCAATAACACTTTCGAGCTATAAATGTGCATGTGTATGAATACTTAAGCCTGTGTCTAAATGCAGCATTTCTCATTTAAGCGGCACTTCCGCTAGTAGATGCAGGAGTGAACGATAAACAGACCCTACGGTCTGAGGTCCTGACAGACCCTTCCCATCATGGTTTCTGCCAAGAATTTTGTCTATACTCCTAACTGATGAAAATGATATCCTCAAAGTGTGTTAAAGCAAAAATGTTGTCTTTTTTTTATATATCACCCTCAAAACAGTCAATAATCTCAGAAATAAAATACACAATAGTTATCATATGTAACTGTTTATATAGGAAAATAGCTCAGTCAGACTTCAGATTTAACAAAGGTTTTACTTTTTTTCACGAGATTTTACACAGTGGAGAGAGGTTCACACAGTGACATTGCTTGGGTGTCTGTCTGCAGAGTTCCTGTAGAAATCAATCATGTTGAGGTATTCTGGCCTTGTCTTCGATATTCTGGGATATGATGCATGATCCAACCAGCCGGGGCCAGGAGAGTCACAGCAAACACGCATAAGGCAAAGGTAGACTGCTGTAAGAAAGTCCAATAAAATATAACCATGAGTGTTTTATTCACAGACACTGCAAATGTAATCTACATGAAAGGTTATAATACACATTCAATGCAGTGTTAGTGTTTGAGCTCTCAAATATCTTCTTTCATATGTTAAGTTGAACAGAAAGGACTAAGCCAATGAACACGACAGAGGGTCCCAGTCTTAGTGACTCACTGCGTGATATAACTTCACCGCCACCACCCACTTATATTTTCCTGCCATAATATTCTCTCTGTACCTCTCCACCATGGTATTCCTAACCTGGGATGAGCTTTGTAAAAGCCCCTATGGATGTCCCTTAGGACAGATCAACAGATTTATAGTGGCATAAACACTTCCTGCTATGCTGCAGTTCCATCATAGGATCCCTTTACAGAGGCCAGAGCAGACTTATAAATAACAAATGAATAAAACATCTCTTCCACTCTGCAGACTGGGGAATGCAGTTCGCTTGAATTCTTCGCATTAAGGGCATTTGAACCATCACAGACATTGACTTCCAATGACTGACTATTTTATATTGTTTGCATTTTTATGCCACCATAGTCCCTAAAATGGCATTACTTGTGGTTTAGCATCCATTCAGTACAGGAAAAATATTACTGCAGTTCTTGCTTTTGTTGCAGGACATTATACAGTGTAGATATTCAAGGATGTCTGCCTGTTCAATTACAAGTACAATAAAAGTTAGTCAGTCCTACCACTGGCCCAATCTTTTCCTTGGGTGGCTTGCTGCAGATGGTTGACCTCTGATTTTGCTTAATGTTCTTCAGCAGCAGCAACCTGGTTAGTGTGGGTCTCCTAAAAAGCAAGGACATCTTTCTTGAGACAGCTCACAGTAAATCTCGTTCACAGAAGAAAAATGTGTCTCTGGAAACTTCTCCTCACATCCTGTGAGATACTGACAGATAGCCTGTACTTTTATCTAATTCCCATCACTCTTCCAGGGAGGAGTTACTTCCATGGACCAAAGACACTTGTATAAACATACAGAATGAGTTCTCATCACAGCAAATTCGGTCTTGGTTGTGTGCCTGAAGATTAAAGTGGACTGAAAGGGGGAAATATTGGTTACAAAACACTGATTTCGAGCCTGAATGAGCACACAAGGTGTCTTTTTTAATGCTGAACAGTCGTTAGTTAAGCACACAAAGTCCTAAATTAAGAACACAGCGATCAATTGTTGGCAATTGTTTACAACATTTTTCTCTCTAGAAAGTACACAGGACACAGAGTGCTGAAGAAGTAATATGCATTTGCTGGATTTTTGATAATCCATGTAACAAATATTGATTAATATTGATAATACAACAACAGCATTCAATTTAATTCAAGTTTATATATATATAGTACCAGCTCACCACAATAATCACCTGAAAGTGTTCTATACTGTAAGATAAAGTTCCTACAGTATTGGAGAAAACCTCAAGCCACCCCCAATGAGCGCATACTTTGCAACCATGGGAAGGGGAAACCTCCCTGTAAACAGGAAGAAATCACTAGCAGAGCCAGACTCATGGAGGGGAAGCCATCTGCAGAAGCCAACTGAGGGTGAGGGGAAAGAGAAAACATAAAGTCCAGTAATAACCTGAGCCTATAGCAGGATAACTAAGCGAAAGTTTAGGGTTTGTTGATCCAGCCCCAACTATACCTTTTATCAAAAAGCAAAGTGTTGAGTCTAGTCTTAAAAGTAGAGACAGCGTCTGTCTCGTGAATCCAAACTGGGAGCTGGTTCCACAGGAGAGGGGCAGCATAGTTGAAGGCTCTGCCTCCCATTCTCGTTTTTAAAAACTCAAAGAACCACAAGTAAACCTGCAGTCTGAGAGTGACATGCTCTGTTGGGATAATATGATACTATGAGGTCTTAAAGATATGATGTGGCCTGATCACTGTGAGGAAAATAATTTTAGAGTCAATTCTTGATTTAACAGTGGATTAACCAGAGGCTTTTTAGAGAACATTTAGCTATCAATAACTGTATTACTATCACTACACAACTTGTATATTAATTCCATATATAGATAGAAATTTTTGTCATTTCAAAAAAAATATTATGGTATCTGAACCAGAACCACTTAACAAAAATCTTCAAAAGATAGTCTTCACAAGTCAACACAAAGACAGGGCTATCCAGATGTCTGAGTAAATCTCTTGTATTTCTGTTCTGTTCCATTCTATTCTGTCCTTCTATTTAATAGACTGGAGGACAGACTGCCTGAATAAAACCAAAGGCATGTATTGCTTAACTTTGTCATTTAAGGCTTTTCCTTTTTAATTCCTTACTCGGGGTGATTGCAGGGTAATTGTAGATTTATATCAACATGGCAAGTCGATGCAAATAATAAAACAGTGTCCATTGTTTATGATTATTTGAAACCTATAGTGTACATACAAAAAGGTTTTGGCACTCACATTACATGTATTCTGTCGCCCTCAACAGGATGCAGTAAGAACTAGATCTAGCTGGGAAAAAACAGAACCAACTTTATCCCTGAAGTCTTTACTACTAGCATATACCTGTTCACACAATAGTCAACACTGAATAAGAAAAATATTCCAAATCAAACAGTGTTAAGGGATCAATACGTGTATGTATTGCAAAGATGCATTGCTGCCGTTAGCTTTAACATAATAATCAAGGCGAAAATTGGTGGTGCAGCCTGCATCACAGTAACGTCATCTCATAGGTCTGCCTCTAAATGAAAGAGGGAAAGGTTAATAGACAAACCATGCGCTGGGTTGCATTGTCTGGAACATTTTCTATAATATTATACTTAAAATTGCATACCGCTGTTCGTCACAGCTCCCGATTCTCCTGCAGAATTACTGACAATGTCATCAGTTATATAAAACATAAAGGGAAGCTGAGAAGTACTATCTTGACCATATGATTGTGACACGTACGTAGCCCATTTCTGACTACTGCCACCAATTAAACGCTAGAGGGCGCTCGCAAACGGTATATTGCACAATCTGCTGTGAGTACTGACGGGCCTCTTGAACAGTCGGCATACAGCAATGAGAGTGTTAAGTTGACCTAAACGCAAAGAAAGATAGACTTTACTTCCAAAATTAAGACGTTTCAGAGCACGAGCAAAGCGTGCCTTTTAAATTTATTCGACACCTGCAGAATTTGTGCAAAATTTGAATATCAAACGCGGGATGTGAAATGCTTTTTCATTGGGTCGCAAGTTACTGCACAACGAAAATGCAGTAAACTCTCGCGTTTGAAGGTTTTATTTTGAAAAACATGACCGGAAGTTTCCTTCTTATTTTGGCTAACTTGAAACGGGTAGCGTTGGGATAGGCCATAACAACCACCCAACAAGGCGTTGTGCTACTAAGGGGAAATACCGAACCGAACCGAGATTTAAAACGGTCTGGGTTTAGTTTTTAGTCGAGGTAGATGCTGAAAAATCACCGGAAAGTCGATGCAAGTGGAAACTATTGCACATTAGAGACCAAAGGTTGACGTCGAGCCGTGCGTAATGAGCAGAGTTGGGAAAAGAAGGTGTTGAGCTGCATTTTTTTTCTCTCTCCCTCTCCCTGCCTGAGACAAGTTGGATCGGAGTGCTGCCTAAACTACGAGGGGAAACGAAGAAAAAATAATGCCTGCGAAGCTCCTCACTTTCTGGTAAATATCTTTTAACGACCGCTTTTCAACAGTTGCATCTCATCTTGCTCAAAGTAAATTTCCGAGGGCTGAAGTCAAAGCGACACCGCAGAGATAGCTTACCCTAGCCTCTTAGGATATGCTACTAATTACAGGGCTGTGGTGAATATGACTCCTCTTGCTGGGCTGTCGCCATACAATTTGGACATTACTTCCCTTTTTTATTTATCAGCCGCGAAAAACAATCCGCTTTAATTTTATTTTTTTTCTCTGCTCTTAAAGGCACTTTTAACCAAAGCTTCCGCTGAGCAGCGGTAGCCCAGAGAGCAACAATAGCTCCGTGATAACGGCAGGCTAACAAAGCCTTTGCAAATAATTAGATTTATTTTCATACGGGCTGGAGAAGACTGCTCTTATTTGTTTTCGTTTTGCGTGTGGCTGGATTGGTAGAAAAGTTCAGGATAAGTGTGATTTTTGTGTCACTTTGGAGAAAAACCTACATGTTGCTGATTATTGCATCTGTGTGACACAGTAGTTGACAGACTGAGCTTTGGGGACAGCTTAAACCGCAATTGTAGCCGCTGTGTAAAGATGAAGACTTATTGCGTGGCTAGGTCTTGTAATAATTTCCACAAGTCATACAATTATTACCATAATAGATTTAGATACCAATGACTTCTTTGAATTGTGTAGGTATCTGACATTAACCCATCCAATAGAAAATTAGTGTTGCTGTGGCGAGATTTTTTCCTAACAACGTATGTGATGTTTGTTGGCATTAGCATCCATGTAAGTGATGAGGAGCCATATGCAGTCTGCGATAATCCCATGGTAATCTCACTGAAATTGCGGGTAGACTCAGCAGTCAGTCCGTTAACTCCATCTTTTTCTAAAATGCAGCCTGTCTGTCTTTGCAGCTCCTCACTTGAATAAAGGTGCCTTCCCCGTGCGTTTTAGTGCTCATGTTTACCATTTCGCTGGGTTAAGTATTTGTGTCAGTGCTTCAGAGCTGTATAATGACATGTAATTATCAGTGTTACAGTGCTCAGAAATCCATGACTGGCATGAAAAGGCAGCGAGCTTGCAAATACTTGCCACTCAGTCAGCCGCACTTTACCCTGAATGCTGTTTACCCTGGCCAGTTGGATGGAGAACCCAACAATGAGCATTGACATCTCACTCAAAATAAGCACCCATTGTGTCCTGAGTTGCCATTCATTCTCTGAAGATCGACAACTGGGTTATGTTTGCGCAGTCATTAAGTGTATGCCTACTTCACATGATGGTTCTGTTCGGTTTTCCATTGCAAGCACACCTACAGGATGACATTCATCTGTCCAGTGTTTGTTGGATAAGTTGCCATCATGTATTCAAATCAAAGGTCTGAAAGAAAACAAATTAACTTTGAGGTAGCTGTGTTTGATATTTGCCATTTTGTTTCATGGCCTCTAGAGCAAAACGTAATCAGCTGACAGCGTACTCAGTGAAATGTCAAATATGCACCATTACGGTTCATATTGTTAGTTGACACAGGCTAATCCTGAGGCTGCTCACCATGAGTCATCATCGTGGGGACTTTTGTTTCCTCTCTCCGTTTCTGTCATTTCACTGTGTTGTCTGTTTTCTAGCTTGTTCTGATTTTTCCTTAGGTTCCCATGGCTCTCCTGCCAGAATCTGTAATCAGCTGAATGGCCTGACACAACATTATGCTGATTTACCTGATTGGCAAAAAACATTGTCGGCATAAGCGGTCTGCTCTGCCTCTGAATTTGCGTTCTCCGGTTATCGTTTCAGACAAAATATGACTATTATTTTAAAAGGGCGGACTTTATTTTGTTTTCCACCAACCTTCGGTGGCTGTTCCAGTCGGGTATCTTGCTGCGAGATGTGTGCAGACACATCAGTGCCATGGAGGTCACTCTGTGTTAGAGAGTTCTGGTTTCTGCTCACTGCTGCATTGCTTTTTTATGACCTTCCAGAGCACCCTTGATTGTATCAAATATCAAAAGAGTCAGACAATCTGTAACTGAAAGCTGTATTTCTGTACAGCTCTGTAAGCAAAAGACGTAATGGGCAACTTACCCCAGAGGTCATTTAACAGGTTTTGTGACAGTAAAACTTCTTTTCATCCCCCAAAGCCGGCATCTTTTGTTTTTCTTGTTGTATGTGAATCAGAAACATAAACTTTGTTTCTTCTGTGATTCCTATTGTGAAATGGATACACACATATGTCAGCATTGGACTAATAAAAATACCTTTTGGAAACATTAAATTGAAGAGCTCTGTGTGTGAGAGCTTTAATGCATGACACTGCTGTGTAATTGCAGACAGGAAAGTGTTTGGGGAGAGTATTTCAGTGTTTCATTCAGGCCTGACTGTGGCACTGGCTCCTTTCCAGAGGATTAGGGCATTTAGCCACTGAACCAAACAAAGACGTCCATCAAAAAGCGGACATAGTTTTATTCACAAGATTCACAGTGGGACTAGTAGAGTACACAGCGCGCAGGTTTCTTCAAGCTGTTTGAGCACAGACGTGTGCGCCTTTTTAGATTAGTAAGCTGTTATAAAATTACCGAAGAGGAATGAAATGGGAAATTCTCAATCATCTTTGATGCTAGCCAAGTAATTCTCCACATCACCTTTAATTTGGCGAAATCTTGTCAAGCCCATTCTAGCTTAATTACCGCTGCCACTTTGACTTCAAACGCCGGTTGCGTGTGTGTTCCAGCAGATGAGTTCAGGTTTATGGAAACGACTTGTGAAAAGGCTGCACTGAAATAATAGAAATGTGCTGCTAAAATTTGGGCTTGCGTACAGGACCGAAGACCTGTGTACCCACCTCTTCCGTTTTCTCTAGCCATGATGAGGATATCCACATAAATGATTAATAAAGAGCCCTGACAGTCATTTGAATAATACATCGCTCCTGTTCGCGTGCCAAGTAATTTTTGTATGTTCAGTGAACGGCTGTTCTTTTGTCTTTTAAGCCCCTTTAACTGGCTGATTGTTAAAATAACATAAAAGTGATCCATGACTGAGGCAAGGTGAGCGGTTTGATAGGGTGCATATGTGTCCATGACAGCGTGTGCGTAGAGGTAGGTGGGGGCAGGGAGTGTCTCTTGTCACCTCTCATTAGGGACGCATAGTCCAGCTCGGCTGGTGTCTGCCTTCCCCCGTCTGTGGCACTGCCCTCCTCTGCTCCCAGCCTGAGCAACAACAGAGCGCCTCAGTGTTTCAATCTAAACTGCAGGAAAGTGTCTTAATGTTTGACATCAGAGAGATTATGGCCAAAATGCTTCTTGCACATTATGAGTCAGGTCTCTGCCCTAAATTATGGTTTTAGAATTCAGCACTGCAGCTAAAGTTAAATTTGGTTCGCTAATTTGAATGAATTAAAGCCGCCTCGCTGGGAAGTTGGTGTGGTGTTCAATGGATGCGTTAGTTGCTTTGTTTTATTCTGCCTCTGCTCTGCTCCTTAGAGAACCCCAACCACCACCACCACCGCTGCCTTTTTGTAAACAAGACAGTATATATCTCAAGGGCTGCTTCCTCTCTCCTACATATTCAAATTCAATTTCTAATTTTGTCCAAATTAATTCCCTGTGAAGATGGGGCTTATTTAAAGCAGTCTAATGAAATAAAGATCAACCAATGTTTTTATTGGAGTGCTCTAGTGTGACTGCCTGGTGACTATTTGTGTGTGGAGTAAGAGGCTGTGGTTTTCCATTGAACCCTTGGGAGGTTGTGGAGTGGTTCTCTACAGGGGCAGACACTATGATTTATTAGTATGGTAGGCAGGAAAACCAGCAGTCTGAGATAAAGCAGATCTCCCATCACACTCCAGTTCTAAGTTTGGTCTAATATACAAAAGAGACTAAATGAGAATATATACGTGACTCTTTTTGTGTTGAGTTATTTAAAGGACCACAATGAGGATTACATTTTCAAATTTCTTAGTAATGTTTATAAAGGGACGCATTCATGCCAAGATGTAAGTGCAGAGGGAAATTGGGAATCTTCTCCTCTTCTTTGGTTGCAAGAAGTAGTTTGCAAAAATCTTTGGATTTGCCTGCATTTCTGAATTGACTACTCATAAACTGCAGTCGAAACTTCATCTAACTTACTGTTATAGATAAACCCAATCTGATTCAACTAATGAAACGCAAAGAGAAAAAAAAGAAAACTATAAGTCACTGCTCCCCCGAGAGCAGTGACTTATAGTTTTCTTCTGTTTTGATTAGTGGTCTTTCTTTTAGTGGACACTATATGACAGAGTTTCCTTTGTTTCTTTTTAATGACCTTTTATGATCCCACCTTGTTTTTTGGTAAAGTCTTTGCTGGATTTCAACCTCCTTGGGAAAACCCCAATAGTCCTAAAGTCTTTCCAACTTTTTGCACCTCTGTAATGTTTTTTATAACATCCTGATAAAAGTTATTGCAATTAAAGCTTTGCTCACACCAGCCAAGGGCAGACTTCAACCGCTGTTATACTTCCCATATCCGGCATACACGTCTCCAGACATCTGCACGCTCTCTGGTTTGCTCTTTGGGCTTGTGTGACTTTCTGAAGCTTGGGCAACATTTTAAGAGTAACGAGTGCAAAATCTTAAGAAAAGCTTGACCCCCTCAATCCAGCTCTATAACTGCAGTCTACATGCTTGTCGAAATGAAGCCAGATAGACTCAGTTTGCAATTGTTAGCTTGAGTAGTCGTCAGTACACTCAGTTAATGAGGTGCCCTGTTTTCTTTTAGATCATAGCTGGTGACAGCACGAAAAGAGAAGAGGGAAAACTGCTTGGCCATTGCCATGGCTCACAGCAATAAGTTATGGTAATGACTGTAAAGAGCAACTTAAAGCTGCTCAACTCTGCATCTGCAGCACAGCTTCTGTCTTTGAATTATTAGCTGGTCCCCCAAACATATGAATTAACAACCAACTGAGTGCTCAGATGTCTGTTTGGTAGAGTTTTTGTCACATTGGAGAACTGATTTGCATAAAGTCAGCTGTTAAGGTTTGTGTAATCTAAAACATAAATGTTCCCTTCATTGATAAAATAGAAGTTAAATACCCATTATCCAATCATATATTATCTTTCTTTTATCATGATAGAAAATTAATGTAGAAAATAATTTAAATGATATGAAAAGCTATTATTTTATAATGTTCTGCTGATCACTTGCTGCGTCCACCAGAATTTGCAGGGGGAATTACTTTTCCTGATCAAATTCTTAAAGACCAAACATATCCACCTGAGTATAACCTCATTAAGACCACACTGATTTGTAGCCATGCGAGCATAATGGCTCTGGGTGCCAAATACACACCAGGACCGGCTGTGTGTGGATGTATATGTGTGTTAATATCTCAGGCCTTAAAACGGGTGTTAATCTCATCTCTGGAGCTGATTTGGCTAAATGTTGGCTACCCATTGGATCAGTTTGGCTACTGGAAAAGTACCCAGGTCATGTATTAGACTTCCTATACTTTAAAGTAATGCAAGGTACAAAGTTCTGGTTTGGTTTGTATTCATTTTCTTGTCGTTTATTTATCAAGAAACCACAGTTTCATGATAAATAAATTCATCAGCTTCCTGGAGAGGAAGGATTGAAAATGAAGCACCCCCCTGTATAAACTGTATTGTAGAATCACTGTCAAGAGACATATTTATGCTATGTTTATGCTATGTTCTATATTTGTATATTTGTTGCCCACCCCATAACATAATATGTTACAATACTGGATTAAGTCTACAGTCAAACATATCTACACTAAAGAGTTTTCACTGGCTACAGACTGAACTGGAAAAGTACCCAAATCATTTATTAGACTACTTCTAGTTTAAGGTGATAACAGGCAAAAGCAGAGTAACTTGTTCTGGGTTGTACCTCCCTCTGAAAGTCCCCCACCACATCTGGATTACATTGTAGTTGACTGCTTGTCATTTCTTGAGGGGAGGATAGGGAAGTCTCTGTTAACTGGAGTCACTGTTGAAGATTATAGATAGGAGAATGACCATGCAATTTTCACTTTTCACAAAAACTCAATTTTTAGCACTTCAAACCTGTAAAATGGCAAGACAGCTATGATTCATCGGTGCCGTGAAATCAATATGGCTGAAACAGCGCGATAGATAATATTAAGTGCTCCTCTGTTCACCTTCCTTAACACTGACATTCATTATCTTTCCAAAAAGTCCAATCTCACAATGTTGCAGTCAACAACATTTAAAATGCAGTCACTCTTAAGCTTAAATATCTCTCCTTCTGTTCTTCCTCCAGCCATGGCAGCTTGGGCCTGGAGCTCTGAGGATGCTTCAGAGGACCCGTGCCTGACCCGCAACTGACGACTGAGAGGAATACGTTGTCTGAGCAGAATGACTCAGCACGAGGGGGGACCCCCAAATAGCAAGTGAAGAGAACCGAGGATGGGTGCCAATGGATCCAGCTACCCGCACTCGTGCTCCCCACGGATAGGGGGAGGTTCACAGGCACAACAGACTTTTATAGGTATTAAGTGCATCACCGGTCAGTTCATGTATATGATTATTATTATTATTATTTTTACAATATGGCAAAATGTCTTTTGTTAGATGAATTACTGGTGAAAAACCCAATTTCTCTTCATGTCCAAAGTAGAGTCAAGAATCAGATTTGATTAAAAAATATCTCTACAAACATAATGGGATGGTCTGCTATACACATTACATTATATTAACCTGCTTCCATGGCAACTAATGGTGCAATAGGTGAACATTTTTATGCATGAGAGCTCTTAAACAGAGCGTTTGAGTACAACTGAATTCATTAAAAAGCAGTGGATCTACTTTACTGTGCCATATGGACTTAAATTATTGTTTAAGGCTGACGAATAATTGCATTAAGTATTTATTTGTCAGAACTGAAATCTAACTTGTAGACAGGAAGCGAGCCCTGTGACTGACTATAGCCTACTTTCTGGCCTGAATGGGCTGACAGCTGCACTTTGAGTTTTTAATGTGAAGAGGTTTTTTGGGGGGTTTTCTCTCTCTCGCTTTTGGTCTTGTTCCAATTTCACTACTGTCATTGTTGAAGAGCATAGCATATGGCCTTCAGTTAGTACCTGTATCCTCAGAAAACCTGTCTGACATGGAGTGTAGTGGTTTGCTTGTATGTACATATTGTCGACATTTAAGCACTCTTTTTGATTGCTGTTGAAGAAAGTGGCAGAGTCTAGTGTATGGCTCTTAAAGCTTTCCCTGCAGTCCTGAGTGCCAGAGCGTTTGGAGAGCTGCTCCAGAGATTAATTTAAATAAGTCTTTTCTTAAGTTAAAAAAAGTGTTTATTTCAGTTTTAGAATGACTTAAGTCTGGGGTTTATGTGGGTTTCCACTTCAAAGTGAAAGCACTGCAAAGAGCCAAATTATCTCAGTAGCCCCTGAGACCTCTCCCGTTTGCTCTGAGCTCTGTAGCTGCTTGGTTGAGCTGGCCGGGGCCATAGATGATTCACAGTGTTAGAATGATTACTATTTGGGTCACACTGATGGATCCTGAGAGAAAGGCAGGCAGAGAGGATCTCCTTGGCAGAGGTTCCTCTGACGTACAAGTCCTGCCTCTCAAGCAAAAGATAACTGCTATTCAGTGTAATTGATTGGGCATAAATACATGAATGGACCTACGTTGATGGAGGAGTCTAAAGTAGGACGGGATTATAATTGGGTCTGTGATGATCAAGGTTTGGTCTGAAAAAAAAATAAAGACTTTTTTCCTTCCTTTTTTTTCCAGTTGTTGAACTAGATCCAGATGTTTTGGTAGCTGGGTCAGGCATGAGTGTCCTTAGCTTGATAGAGCAGGGCACAGATATACAACAGTAAACTGGTGCAGGCTGCTTTTGAAACAAGGAAAAAAAAAGAAACAAATACAGCTCTTGCAGCAAAGGAGCTCTAAAATGAACCTCTTTTCAAATTCATTTTATTTCTTGATCCTAAAAAATTGAAAATAAACACCTGAGAAATAACTGTGGCTTGCTTGTGCAAAAGTTGTGGAAGCCCTCCACTTGTAGAATTTGATTGGGGTTTTTAGAAGAATTACCATTAGGACTTTCTCTTTGATTAAATTCTCTGACTCTTCAAACATATCCAGGATTCAGTAACCGTGGGTTCCTCTTAACAAAGACTGAGGATGAGAAAATGAAACCAAGTGTCGCCTACAAGGCAGGGGAAAGCTTTAAAAAGATATCAAAGTGCTTCCAGCTTACAATTTCCAGTGCCCAGAATGGCATTAAAAAATAGCATTTAAAGGGAACTGTGAAAATCAACAAAATATTATTGAGCAAGAAAACTTTCAGGAAAAAAACATGTCTGGTGGGCAAAAAAAGGGAGGGGGGCATATGATGGTAAAAGAAGCTGCAGGAAGGTTGGGCTGACAGAAATGGAAGTGATCCATATACATGGTCTACGCCATGGACGCCTTATCGAGCTCTCACAATCCCATTACATGAACATCACTGAAAATCTGGGTATATTTAACATGCAATTTGTGTAAGACAGTCTTTAAAAAAAAAAAAAGAACTGGAAGTGATCTGCAAGAGTGTCTGAAAATTGCTTAACCAAGAATAGAAAGTCTTTCAGCTGGCAGAAAAAGGTGTTTATCTGCCTAAATTGTGGCTGAATTGCATTGAAACTTCTGTACATACCACCTTTTACTGTTTCGTTTTTACAAACTGTGGACCCATAGTTGCTGTTTGGGGGGGGCATGAACACATTTGTCACAGGACTGTCAGGTAAACCTAAAACATGTTATGAATGTACACTAAATGTCACAATTCCCAATATGAAAACTAAAAAATGTAAAAAGGGCCGTGTGTGTGTAAGGGAAAGCTTGACCACCCACCATTAATTATTTTTTTGTAATGTAAAACTGTTAATTTCTTTCTATTATAATTAGATGTATTTAAAGCACAATAATTTTTAGGCTAACCTTCAGCTGTTTTTATTCCAGGGACCTCATCCTACTCTCAGCAGGGATATGGTTGGGAGTCAAAGCTATACAGCCTGGAGCACGGCCATGAGCGGCCGGCAGACAGGAAGAAGAAGAGTCTTGGTCTGGCGACTCTCAAGCGGAGGTTCATCAAAAGGAGGAAGTCTAGCCGCTCAGCGGATCATGCGCGGCAGATGCGTGAGCTTTTGTCAGGGTGGGACGTCCGTGACACAAACGCCCTGGTGGAGGAGTATGAGGGAACGGCAGCCCTCAAGGAGCTGAGCTTCCAGGCCAGCCTCGCACGTCCAGAGGCTCCTAGCTTGCAGCGGGATCTAGCCGCTCTCTACCAGCACAAGTACTGCACAGATGTGGACCTCATCTTTCGGGGTACTTGTTTTCCAGCTCATCGGGCCATCCTGGCTCCCCGTTGCCCCTTTTTTAAGACCTTGCTGTCTTCATCTCCCGGGTACGGAGCAGAGGTTCTAATGGACATTGACACGGCTGGCATTGATGTTCCCATGTTCTCCGCCCTACTTCACTACTTGTACACTGGGGAGTTTGGGGTGGGTGGAGCAGAGGATACGAGGCTTCAGAATGTGGATGTGCTAGTGCAGCTAAGCGAGGAGTTTGGTACACCTAACTCCTTGGAGGCAGACATGAAGGGCTTGTTTGACTACATGTGCTACTATGACGCTCTGCTCAGCTTCTCTTCAGACTCTGAAATGATAGAGAGCTGTAATGAGAGAGGAGCTGTGGCTGCAGCAACATCAGTGAGTCAAGGAGGCAATGGGGCCCCAGGAGCTGCAGGGACCCCAGACGAGGACCTTAGGGCTCACAAAGCTATCCTGTCAGCACGCTCTCCTTTCTTTCGGAACCTTTTGCAGCGACGTATTCGCACAGGCGAGGAAATGACAGAGCGCACACTCCAGACACCCACCCGCATAGTGCTGGATGAGTCCATAATACCACGAAAATATGTGCAGGTTATTCTCCACTGCATGTACACGGATGTCGTCGAGCTCGGGCTGGTGCTGCGTGGCAGCCCCTCAGCAGGCAGCCTCGGTGAGGTGCAAGCCCTAGTGTCAGGGAGCCGTGGGGCCAGCACACGCACTGAAGAGGCCATGGAGCTGTACCATATTGCTCTGTTTTTGGAGTTTAGCATGCTGGCTCAAGGTAAGTCATAGTCACAATATCAACAACATAGGGTGTGATAGCAACCACATTTTTCTGTTTTGACTTATTTTGCTTATTTTCTGTCTTACTGATACTATTAGGATAGTCAATGCTCATAATAAACATGGCCAATGTGGGTTGGTTTATATGTGAATAATCCCTGTGAGCCAACAGCTCCGGCTTCTTATTGCTCTAAATGCTTTGTTTCATACAGTTTTTTTTGTTTTTGTTTTTTTTTAACTCGTGGCTCTGTGTGACATCAGTGACATATTCCTAATATGGTCATGTTGGGCACACAGCTCTGGCTGTGAGGACAGAAGCCCTTCCCATCTGCCATAAATCTTCCTTCTAAAGGGCAGCCAGCCAGAGGAACGTTGGCTTAAATGGAGAGGGGCTTGTTTCAGATAGTAGCAGAGAGTCTGAACAGCAGCCCAGTATAACATACGGATATATAAATAATCATTATGTCGAACTGTGAATCAATTCTAGCAGAGTACAAGATTAAAATTATGGAGCTGGAAATGAGCAAAAAAAAGTCCCAGATAAACAATCTGCCTCAAAATTTTTTTGTTTAGTTTCATTCCTAAGTAATTTCTTCCTTCCTGTCTGCAGAATACATGAGTCAAAGTGCTGGCAAGGTCTCTACGACAAATTGCTTAAAACCTTAACAGCAACCAACTGTAGTTCAATAGCCTGATCATAAGGTTTAGAGTCAATTTGCCTGTCCAGCCTGTCATAATTGTGTCATTTTCTATTAACTTAATAATATGAGCTAGACTTTTATCATAATAGGATAGAATTTTGTACGTGAGTTGATGCCTTGCAAAACTCAACCCTGCTATAACGTCTCTTTTCATGCATTCATGTCATTTTTTTACCAGACTCAGTGTCTTAATATTCTGCACTTAATATGGCTGCAGATTACTCTAGCTGTGACGGGTGTTAGAAACAGGCTGATATAGGTTATCTCTCCCTCTGGAGGCATACAGCCCCACTCTCTGTTACATGAGGTGCTTCTGTCAACACTTCATTTCTGCTCTATCTTTACTCAGATTACACTCTTTTTTTGACCCTGGTAGCAAAGGTTAAAGCCATACTTTTTACATGAGCCAGTCGCTTCCTCCACTGCACTTCCTCCAAAGTGGCACCTGAGCGTTTTGCAGTTTCCAACACAAATAAACAAAAATCCACTTTAATCGGAATAACCTTTTCAAGTATGCAGTATTTAAAGCAGTCTTTTTCAAATACATGCAAAACTACCGAATTTGGCCCGTGTGAATCCAAAAGTGACAAAACACAATTTCTTACTTTATCGTGTCTTCTCGGCCAATAATGATCTTCATAGTCACAGTATAGGAAATTAGTTTGCCTAATACTGAAATGAAGCTATAAAGACCAGAGAGTTTGACTGCTTTGTGCTTTCTAATGAAATCAAACCAGTATTATTTTAAGACACTCGTTTACAGTTACATCCAGAATATTTAAAATATACTTTGCGATTTGACAGCTTCACCACTGTCGTTTCACAATAAAAGCCTGTGAGTGTTTTCTTTCAATTCTTCACTCCTCTGTAGCTCAAAGGTTATTTTTTTATGGTGAGGCAGCTGCAGATATATAACATAGTCTATATGCTCTGTTGGCACACTATAGAGTAGCCAGAATTTTTTTTTTTTCTCTCCAAACTTATGCTGCAGCATTAATACAAATATAGTCCATGTCATAATCTTAATGTGCTAAAGTAGGTGTGGGTCTTTAAGCTGATAAGAGGAAACCACACATTCTGTTTACAGAGGAAGTAATAAAAAATATACATGTACATCTTTTTTTTTTTTTTTTTTAACACACAGCACTTTATTGCAATAAACATGCTGGTATTAAAATCTTTTAAAAGCAGAGGATCAATACTGTGTAGCTGCTGTATTGACTGAAGGCTTGAGAGTCGATTACCTTTTTTAAGACCTGTGTGGTGATTTTAATAGCACTGGACACACAACTGGTTAGACACCAGCTCCCACCCTCAAGCTTTGGGTGTCACTCTCAGGGTCATTCTGGCAGCTTAAGCCAGCAACAAGGAGGCATATGGTGTCATCCCCACACACCATCACCTCGTCTTCCCCCTCCACCCCCCCACCTTCTCAACAAGCCCCTAATCGAGGGGTATTTTTATCCCTCTTTGCTCCCTTTCCGTCTGTTCTGCACAGCTCAAATCATTTCCCGTCAAACCTCAAAGTGGAATGTGGTGAAATAGTTTAGGTTAACCTGATGCTATTTTATCCAAGTCTCTCTTTCTACTCTTTAACTTCCTGTTGTTACACTTTTTGAGATCACTTCATTCCTAGAGATATTTTTGTGCATTTTGGAAAAGTGTGTTTATCTGCCTAATTTGGGTTAATTATGAGACTTGAAATTTGTAAGAAGCCATCCAACTGTTTTGCTGCGACGTCTCTTTAGGAGACAGCAGAGAGGTTTATGTCAGGGGTTTCATATAGAAAGAGCCCCCTCTCATCTGTCACACTGTCATCCCCCTTTACGTGCTCCTTGGCTGCTTCCCTCCGGCTACAAGGAGGTTTGGCCCTTGGAGGTTTTTGTAGAGCTCTCTGTCATTCTTCCTTATTAATTCTCAAGATGGGCTTCCCTTTACGACTACATCTCACTCAAATAGTAACCAGTATTAAAAGCCTTATTAATTTTTCAAGCGCGCTGAAGAGATGATAGCCCTTCAGTGCAGTTTCATTGCTGCCTTCCCTTCTTGCTCTCTGACCGACCAGCGATTTCAGTGCCCTATCTTGTGTTTTGACTGCTTTGACTGAAGCTCCATTTCCTGACTGATTGGCTGAGATGATTTACATCCACATGATTGTTTACATGCCTTTGAGTGCAGTTGATGTTTTAAGTGGCTTTGGAGACTGTGTGGTCTATAAACACAGAGCTCCAAATCATGACAGCATGACAAAATTCATACGTATTCCAAAGTTGGTGTAGTGTAGAGCTGACTGTCGCTGTTCCTGCTGTTCTGTTGATATTCTTGTCAGTCGACTAAGCTCCAGTGAATGTGGTGCACCACCCGTGGAGAGGGGGAGGCGGGTTAGTACTAGATATAATGCTGATTCTAATCTCCACCTCATAATTAAAAAGTGCTGCGTTTTAAAAGACTGGCTGTCACTGAGAATTCGAATGGGCTAACAGAGAGCAGAGCTGTTTGCTTTCCTGTGCCACTGGTCCCAAGTGGGGAATTGCCTGCTTTTGTGGACGTATGCCTGTGTGTCTGCTTTAAGGGGAGGGTGAAAAATAAATAAATAAATAAAATCAAATTGAACTAGACTGGAGGACTTTCTAGAAGATGAATAGCAAAACGACCAGCAGTGGGCAATGAGGCAGATGCTGGAAATCTTCTCCCGTTTTTCAGTCTGTTTAAAGCAGATAAAAAGGAGAAAAAAAATATGCAGGCCCACATTTCAGCTACATCTGTCTTAATGATGCAGCCTCAGCTGAAAAGACTGCGGGCGTCTGCTTTGTGTTTCTCGAACTTGCATTTACAAGCAAAAACACCCAAAGGGTTCATAGCTGTGCATGTACATTATGGTTGCTTTTCCATTCGAATCAAAAATTTGTACACACAGCTTGCATGGATATGAAGCTGAAGTATCAGTGGGGTCATCGCTCTGAAGTCTGGTGTCCAATTTCCCGGCGTTTATGTTCAAAGTGGTGGTTTGAGGGCGGAAGAGCAGCTTAGATTTTCTAGTTTAAGATTTTCCCAGAGGAGTGCTGCTGCTGCCGCCGCTGCTCCTCCAACGATGAACTGATGGACAGGACCGCCTGGAATGAGGAAGCTGGGAAGCTTTTATTTCCCTTCAGAACAGCTCTGACTGGACATCAGTCAGTCGGCTTTATCTTCATGAATGTCCACTTTGTGTTAATGATCGGAGAAGAACTTTCAATGTGAGCCACTAAGACTCTCTCGTTTGGAACTGTGATAGATGGCTTGACCAAACCGATCATATGTTAATCCAAGTGGACATGGAGGCTTTATTTCTGCATAAATGGATCCGTGTTAGATTAAGTGTTAAGAGTTTGAGTGCCATTGTTGGCTGAATTTGCAAAACTTGGTTCTTTTTTTAAATGACTAGAGCACCAGGCACATAATTCCCTAAGCCTTCTGTGGCTTTTAATGCATTTTTGATTTATGCACACAAGTGGTCTGTGTGTACACCTTTGCAAAGTGTGTGCTTGTGCACCGGCAGCACGTTTCCGCAAGCTGCTGTGTTTACTTATCACGGTTAAGAGAAGGCAGCTTGAGACTGAAACACATCAAGGTATCAAAGGCATTTCTGTGGGTTGGTGTGTTAGAGTAAAGCCGCTGCCTGCTGTTCTGGTATGTGCTCTGATTTAGGAAACGCAGCATGGAGGATGTGGGGGCTACTAGAGGGAGACTCCCTGGGTCGGTGAATATGAGTCAAAACTACTGATGGTTTGGCAGAGGCTGCAGCGTTACTTGCCGTACTGTAATAATTGTTTAGTTAAATCATTAAAATACATTTTCAAACAGGCTTTTTTGTTGTTGTAGTGTTTCTTTTTTAAGGTTAAGTGACATCTTTCTGACTTCAATATATGCACTTCTTTTCAGAATATGATACATTTCTGCTTGTCTGTCTCGTTGCCTCTCCCAGGCTGTGAAGACATTATTGTGGAGAGTTTGTCTCTGGACTCTCTTGTCCCCATTCTCAAGTGGAGCTCCCAACCATACGGCTCCAAGTGGGTCCATAGGCAGGCCATGCACTTCCTCTGTGAGGAGTTCAGTCAAGTTGTCACTTCGGATGTTCTCTACGAACTTGGCAAAGAACACCTTCTCAGTGCAATTCAGTCTGACTACCTACAGGTAAGGAAACGTCTCTCAACTTATAGCACCTCACAGTGTTTGGGAATCTGTGATAGTTGCATGAAAATATTGTATACAAACACACAGTCCCTGCCCCAGTCACACACTGTCCACATGTGCTGACGCTGTTCACGTGCACACGCTGAGTCTCCAGAATTTCCAGAGTTGAAAAACAGTTCCCTAGAGAGAAATTCTTTCAAACCCAGAACCTAATCAAAGCTGAGCTGTCATCTGCACTGCCAAGCAACTTGGGCTTTACACCAGATGGTTGAGGTGAAGTGTTGTAATCCAACTACCCAAACAAACCAGACCCAAGCTTTGATGGGACATTGCCTGAACATATTGCATTTTCACTTTATCCTCGTGTCATACCTTCCCTGTTCTGTTCCCAACAATATCTAACCTTGTCCTAATAATATTTTTGTCTTTTGCTTTCTCTCTGTCCTATATCTCTCTTTCTCTGTCAGGCGAGTGAACAGGACATTCTTAAGTATGTTGTTAAGTGGGGCGAGCAGCAGCTTATTAAGAGGATGGCAGACAGGGGTAAGATAATACACTCTATAATTACCCTCTGAGCAGCCCCCCTAATTGCTCTGAGGAAATTACCACCTACTAGAGCCTTGTGAATATACTTAAAAGCAAAAAAGAGCCAAACTTTACCCCATAAATTCAACAGGAAGTGGTTCAATCTGATTTGTCATGTCATTGTTGCTATTGTGATAATTAATGCTCTTCTGAGGGGTACATGATCAAGGTTATTGGTATTCATATTATAAGGGAGAGCAGCCTGATTCCTCAAGATCCCTATAATTTGTCAAAACGATCTTGTGCGAAAGGTTTGAAATGCAGCCAGAAGGTTGATGTAAAAGCACTAAAAGTGTTATCATACTTAAAGTGGTGGTCAGATATTTACATCCACTCATCAGAAGAGTTCTTTAAACTGTTCTTTTTCCAGGGTGGAATGATTGCATAGCATACATCTTTAATGACTTAAAAAACAAGAATTTAGGGTAAAAATATGAATTTATTTTGGATTGGAAATATACCTACTAATCTTTTACTAAACGGTGCTTAAAGTTCTACAGTAGCCTTAACGTTGACAAGGCCAAGCCCTATTAACCTCTCATTATGATTATGATAATGAGAAGTTGATAATTGACTACAGCTGGTAGTTTCTCTTTGCACCATAAAAAGGATTTTTGTTGAGCACTTATTGGAATCACCAGTAGTTGGAACAATGAACAATGGGAAAGTTCAAGGAATTCAGTGAAGATCTAAAAAGGAGAGTCACAGAGTTACACAAGTTGGGAAGGTCTCTTGGAGCCATTTTTTAAACGACTGCAGATTCCAGGATAACCAGTTCAAACAATTGTACTCAAGTAAAAATTATTTAGATGTGTCAGCACTTTCCTAATGTCTGGAAGAAGAAAAAGAGATGAGACGAAACTCGTTACTACCAAGGCTCGAGCCTGCCGTGAACTGGACACTGCTGCAACACCAGCGTCACTGTCGACAAGGTAGCGTTTTGCATCTTAGAGGGTGCCAACCAAAAAAGAAGCTTCAAAACTCGACTGTAATTTGTAGCTGCCCACAAGCCAAATGAATTTCTGGAGGAAAGCTTTATGGTCACATAAGACAAAGCTGTTTAGAAAAGTAAAACTGGTCGATTTCCAGACAGAATGAAAATAGCAAAAGTTATACCTCTATACAAATCTGGAAACAAACACCATTTCACAAACTACAGGCCTGTCTCTTTACTACCCCAATTCTCAAAAGTTCTTGAAAAACTGTTTAAAAACAGACTGGAAAAATTTATAGATAAACATAAACTACTCACTGAGAGTCAGTACGGATTCAGATCAAGCAGATCAACATCATTGGCACTATTAGATTCAATAGAATACATCACAAATTCCATAGACAAAAAGCAATATGTGGCTGGGTTATTCATAGACTTGACAAAGGCATTTGACACTATAGATCATGATATATTAATAAGAAAACTGGAACGTTATGGTGTCAGAGGGGTAGTTTTAGATTGGGTCCGGAGTTATTTAAGTGACAGAAAGCAGTTTGTGAAAATAAATGGTGGTTGCTCCTTATGTATGGACATTGCTTGTGGTGTACCCCAAGGGTCAGTTTTGGGTCCAAAATTCTTCAACTTGTACATTAACGACATCTGTAAAGTGTCCAAAGTATTAAAAATGGTTCTCTTTGCTGACGATACAAACATTTTTTGCTCTGGTGATGATCTGCAGAATTTATTGGAGGATATGACTAATGAAATAAGTAAAGTGAAGTTCTGGCTTGATAAAAACAAATTATCATTAAATTTGAATAAATCTAAACTGATGTTATTTGGAAATAGTAGTTTAAATACTAATGCAAAGATTCAAATAAATGGTGTTGATATTGAAAGAGTCAGTGAAAATAAATTTCTGGGGGTAATAATAGATGAAAAACTTAACTGGAGAGCTCACGTAAGATATATTCATTCCAAAGTATCACGAAGCATTGCAGTACTAAACAAGGCAAAACAGGTATTCGACAGAACATCACTTCATATTCTCTACTGTCAGGGGTAGACATTTGTTCAAACACAAGTAAGAGAAATGAGACAACTGCAGACCGACTCAGAGTGTAATTAGAAAACGTGCGCACGGGTGAATGTCTCTGAGAAGACACCCACACGGGTGAATGTCTCTGAGAAGACAAAACACCGAGCACAGGCTTGCTTGCTTTATTTATAAGGCAAAAATGGGTTACATAGTACTTCCTCTTTTAACTGTCAGGGAAGAGGTTAAACATTAAATCAGCTTATCTGATCTTTCACACACTGGGATAAGAATACAGAAGTATATCATGCTTTATCTGACATCACAGACACTGAAGTGAAGAATGCATCATTATATCATGCTGTCAAACATCTCAGACACTGAGGTAAGGAATGCATCAGTTTTCCTTTAACAATAGACTTGGTTAGGTGATTCTTCAACAATAGGCTTGGTTATGTGAAAATATATGAACACACAAAATATAAGGCATACTTGGTTAGAATATAAGGCTTACTTGGTTAGAATATAAGGCTTACTTGATTATATTGTATTATAGAGATTTGGTTATAATGTATAATGTAGAAAATCTCTAACATCTACTGTTCACTGGTTTCACCATACTTAAGCTATTGTGCAGAGGTCTGGGGCAATAACTATAAAACCACATTACATTCACTTTTTACTCTTCAAAAGAAAGCAATTCGAATCATCCACAATGCAGGTTACAGGAACATACAAACTCACTATTTTTGCAGTCTGAAATATTGAAAATTGACGATATAGTGAAATTCCAAACAGCACAAATTCTATTCAAAGCAAAAAATAAAGAACTGCCAGGTAATATTCAGAGTATGTTTTTTTTGAAAGAAGGAAGTTATAATTTAAGGGGTTTTTGTAACTTCAAAACAATGAAGGTACGTACTACAAGAAAAGGCTTTTGTGTTTCTGTTCAAGGAGTGAAACTATGGAACAAACTGAATATGGAATTAAAGCAATGTCCAAACATAAAACTGTTCAAAAAGAGTTATAAAAATATGATCTTCTCGATCTATAAAGAAAAGGAAAATATTTAAATTAAGTGAATGTCTCTATTTAAAAACAAACAAACAAAAAATTCATGATGTGATATTATAGTATATAGTATATCAGAAATCTGTTCACTATTTTTATTACAAATTATATCAGTAAGGAAGCTGAATAAATATTCACTGATAATTTATGGGACAGGGGTGGGATTAAATAAGTGTATACTTCTTCCCACTCCCTTTCAACATGTAAATTAATCAGAATGTTTTTTTGTATGTAATTTGTATAGTATTTTTTTTCTCTCTTATTTCTTTCTAAATGTACTTGTATATTGTTCACATGTTGAAATAAATTACCAATCAATCAATCAATCAATCAATCAATCAATCAATCAATCAATCAAATGTGATGCTTTCAAGTCTAAAAGCACCACACCAGCTTTCAAGTATGTTGTCAGTAGCATCATTCTGTTAGGCTGTCTTGCTGCCAGTGCTACTGATACATTGAAAAATTTGGAGGACTACCTCCACATTCTTCAACTTCATCTCAAAGACTGTTGAAATTTGGAGACATTTGTGTTCCAACAGGACTGTGATCCCAAACACACATCAAAACATTTTTTGGATAAAGCAGGATAACGCTAAGCTTTTGGAATTGCCTACTAAAGTCCCAACCTCAACCCTATTTAAAATTTGTGCATTTTGCTTAAAAGCTAGGTCCATGTCAGGAAACCAAACAATTTAAACGGATTCAATCAATTCTGCCAATAAGAGGGGTAAAATATCCAGACAGGATTATACCATAAACTTGTTGATGGCTACAAAAAGCATCTGCTCGAGGTGCAACGTGCAAATTAATATTTAACTAAATATTAATGGGGTTGTATGTATTTATTTAAGCCTTTGCTATTTGTCTCTGTAGATTAGAGAGAACCCAAGATAAATTCAAATTTGTGCACCTAAGGCTTGTTTTTTAAAGTCTTTAAAGAGGTTTACTGTAGAGTCATTCCCTGGAAGAAGACAGTTTAAAGAAATCATATAAAACCCAAAATTACCACGATGTGTGTATGTAAACTCTGACAATAAATGTTGACGCACAAAAAGCATTACAATCATTATAATATCTGACCGTGGTCGTTCCTGTTTACCCAGAACCCAACCTATTGAGTGGCACAGCCCACAGCGTAAACAAGAGGGGAGTGAAAAGGAGAGACTTGGATGTGGAGGAGCTGAAGGAGATCCTGTCTCCGCTCCTGCCCTTCATCCGAACAGAGCACATCTTACCTCCCAACAGTGACGTCCTCGCAGACGCAGTCAGTGTTACTTATCTATCTTTTCTCAGCTGCTGTGCTTTTATGACTGGTGTTTCTGAGTTATTGTGACCTTCATAGATTGAGCATTGATCCACATTCTTCACTATTCACAGCTCAAAAGGGGTTTGATAAGCACCCCTCCTTCAGACATGCTACCCACAGCTGAGGGGGGTAAAGCCAATGCCTGGTTGCGTCAGAAAAATGCAGGCATCTATGTGCGTCCACGCCTTTTCTCTCCTTACGTGGAGGAGGCTAAGGTAAGGTTCATTTATTTATGATTAATGGGGGTTATAGACAGGGCAGAAACCGGGGGAATATTTGTGTCCCATATAGCTATCGCCAAAGTGAGCAGAGTTTCTGTAAAGGGTGCGGGCTAATGTAAAATTTGTCGACCTGTTTATAGCTCAGACGTGCTAAAACTACCCATGCCAAGTTGTTGTTATGCATACAAATCATTTAGTATTCAGTGGTGGCCTCTATCAGTCTGACCGAAATTTGCTTTATGTCCGTTTGCAAACTTTCCTAATAACTTATAGGCCTTCCCGAGGCCATGAATATTTATGACATATCCATAGACCAGTGTGTCATTATTAGATGAAGTGTCAGTCAAGTGGAACTAATTTGCAAAATGTTCCCCATGTCCTTGAGTTGCACATAGGACTTATGTTTTTTTTTATGTGTCCTCAGTCTGTTCTTGATGAAATGATGGTCGAGCAGACAGACCTAGTGCGTTTGCGACTAGTGCGCATGTCCAACGTCCCGGACACACTCTACATGGTCAACAACGCTGTGCCTCAGTGTTGTCACATGATTAACCACCAGCAAATGGCAAGCAACTCAACCACAGCTCCATCAGTCGTGGCAAATGAAATTCCAGGTAGGAGCAGTGTCGCAGATGCTACACAGTTATGGTTGACTTAAGTCAGGGGTGTCCAAACCTTTCTTCTTCTTCTTCTTCTTTTTTTTTTTATTTATTTTTTTTATAAGAGTGCCATATTTATTCATGGTATATCATTGAGGGGCCAACAAGCTTTCTCATCTTGTTTTTAAAGCATAGACATTATGAATTTTTAACACTTTATTTTCAATAACACAAGAATTATGGTGATCAAGTGTTTGAACCTTAACAAAATAAATCTGCTTTCATTCACATATCGAGAATAAAATAACATAAGGATCTGCTGAAGCTGCTGAATATCAGCATCTCAGGTTCATTTTAAACATGACTTACTGGTGCTGCTACCATGAGGTGAAAAGAGAAATGACACTTTATTAATTCTGTTTGTGGTGGCGGGCCATGAATAATACATTTTATAGGGTAGGAGCAAGGGACCATATAAAATCTGACCTAGGGCCGTGATTGGCCCCCGGGCTGGATTATGCACATGCTTGACTTAAGTGTTATGAGAAACTGCTGACTAACAGAGAAACTGCTCAAGTATCTGTAAACATAATGCCGTTCAGTGGATTCTCTGAGCACCCTGATTAAATTACAACGTTAAGACTCAAACTATGAAGACTTTAACTGACTCACGTCATTTTACTCTGATGTCTGACTTTGTATTCTTTTTCACTTTTCAGTGCCTCAGTTATCTGTGGTAAAGGAGATGATTCGGAGGCTGCATGAGCTAAGACACACAGAGCAGGTTCAGAGAGCGTATGCCCTCAACTGTGGCGAGGGAGCCACCGTCAGCTATGAGCTGCAGCTGCGGGTGCTGAGGGAGTTTGGTCTGGCAGACGGAGCCACTGAGCTACTGCAGGTAGGCAGAAAGCAGAGCGTGTTCCCAGGGTTAGGGAGGAGGAGATCTCTGGAGGATGAGATTTATGATTTTTATTTTTTACCTGCAGAATCCATACAAGTTCTTCCCAGATGAAAGGTTTGGAGATGAGAGTCCAATACTGGCCCTGCGCCAGGTGGGTCGTTGTCGGGTAAACAGCAGTCCAGCCATGGATAGCATGTTCACAGAGCTGGAAGGAGTAGCAGGCTTCCACCCTCCCTTACCTCCTCCACCTCCCCCATACCACCCCCCTGCCACACCTAGTCACGCACAGCTCAAGGGTGCGTGGCGACCTCGCGTGCCCTTGCCAACCCCCACCCGTTCCTTCTCCTACCCCTGCAACCGCACCCTGATCCAGCGCCATGCAGCCACCAAGCATGGCAGCTCAGACTACTCCTCTGTGCCCAGGCCTCAGCCCCCTGACTGCACCAACCCACAGGCTATGGGCCGAGCTTTGCTTTCAGACCAGCAAGTGGTGAGTGTGTATATGTGCGTGCATGTCCTTGTGCCACATGCTTTTTATTTGTATTTATTTATTTATTTTTGTTGAGTCAAATGTTCCTAGCGGCTTATGCTTTGGGATATGAATATCTTGATTGTCAGGTTCTGTCATAAATGTTTATCTGTTTTCCAATGCAGATGAGCATGGAGCCGGTTATGAGGGAGTTCATGCCTGACATTGCGCTAGGTGTTTCGGTCATGACTCTGAGGGAGCAGCACATGGCAGAAATGGAGAGGGAAGGCCCTCAGAGCCACCACCTGCCTCATGGGCCCTGCCCTTCTTCCCGCCTCAGCCATGGCTATGGACCTGGACATGGCCACTCCTGCAAGAGACACGCTCCTGAGCCCAAACTGGAAGCTCAAGCTGAGTTCCCTGACCTGTATGACTTTTCCTGCCGACCTGCAACCCCAACCTCCACACACCCACTGCCCTCCTTTGCTGGACCAGACCTCTACAGCCACAGCTGCACCGCCTCCAGCTCCTATCCTCCTCCTTATGTTTCTGACTCTCAGTCCCAGGGCCATACACAGGGTCGGACTGCCTCAGACCCACTACGACTGGATGTCCTCAGTATAACCTCTCAGAGGCATGATGGTCTCCTTGCTAGCCCCTCTGGAGCCCAACCTAGGATGGGACATATTTCAAAGGGGCGATCAAATGAGACAGACCTGACTCATGGCTTAGGCCATTTACGGTCCCCCAGTGGGAATATGGACAACTATGAGGAGAGACACCCAGGACCCAGAGAGACCCCAGAAGAGATGGGTCTAGCTGGAGAATCATCAGGCCCAGGGCCACTCCAGCAGCCTCACAGAAACAGTGTCAGTGAAGAGATTGTCAGAGACCGCAGGTCACCTAGCAAACCTGACTACCCCTATAAGAAATCTGCACTTTAACCCCAGTTTAAAGACCAGGGGTTGGGTTAAGAAAAGGGAAAAAGAGATGAGTGGCTGTCCATCATAATGAATAGCAAAGCACTAAGTGTGTGTGTGTGTGTGTGTGTGTGTGTGTGTGTGTGTGTGTGTGTGTGTCTGTGAGAGAGAGAGAGAGTTTGAGAGAAGCAGGGAAAAGGGGTGGTCGATGGTTGCTATTTATAGAATCTGTCCTTTTGTCCTACCTCTATCACACTGTGCTATCCATCACGCAGTCAGCATGGTAAGAGCTGTAGGTTAGCTGTCAATGCAAGTCTGCCTAGTCCCGCAGGTTTAGAGGATTTCTTAGGCTCTCCGTGGACAGATTGGTCTCTTGCATTTCTTAAGAAAGAGGTTAGCTCTATGCTGCATGAATTCTGCGTGAGGAAGTCGCAACACTAGATGAAGCTCAGTTATAAAATGATGGTTGAAAACAGATTACATTGGTTGGCTCTTTTGTCTCTTGCACAGAATGGGAAGATCACAGGATAAAGATCTCAGTTTACATAAATGAACAATGGCACACAGTCTGGGAATAGAGTATTGTGATAAAATCATATGTAAATATGTCTGTCAGTGTTCTTTCCCCTCCCAGAACTGGTATTTCCATTTCTTCTTTTAGCATGGCTATAACTCACCTGACTATTCTTCTCCTCCTGCTCTGGTTCTGCACTAATGTTGAGTTTAACAAAAAAAAAAAAAAAGGCCAAGGTTTGGTCACACAAAGCAGGAATTGGATCCGACTGGAAGTAGGCCATCAGAGCTTGTCAGTCTCAAGTAACCGCGTCTGATTGTGTCAGACGTAACCTATCACAGCCTCACTGTCTGGCTTAAAGGCAGAAGTCTGGTGTTTTCACACGGGGCCGGAGGATCATGGGCAGGTTCATTACTGAGATATAGTGGAAAATATCAGGTTGCCATGACATAAGCCGTGTTCGCACATGCAGCGCTGAATTTATCTAGACATCACGCAACAGAGGTGCAAGTCAACGCAAAAGCCTGACTCAGTCTTATTGGGTATTAGACAGTCTGTATGATGTCAGATCCAGGCAGCTTCACTGCCTAAACCACAAAGTATTTCAGAAGCAGACTGCTTCCTGCTGTGTGCTACATGTGAGAGAGGACATTTGTGGATGACCTTATTCTACTGAAAATGTCTGTACAGCGATCAGATCAAGCGCTGGGGATTTGTTGGATCTGCAGCTAGGCCAGGTGTGTGTTTGTGTGTGTGAGAGAGCGTGTCTTTGTGCAAGGATAACTTTGATACACCTAGGTGTTAACACAATCTCAGTACTGTACACTCCCATGTTTGGTCGGGTCTTTTTGTACATATCAAGGTCTGAAATGATTAAGCAGTGTTTGGCAGAGAGTGGTCGTCAGCGTGTTAGTTTCCTCCCATTTCAAAGTAAGTAATCAAATCTAAAGCCTTAACTAGCGCTTGGAATATTCACTTTTAGCTATCTTTATTCAATCAAGTATGATGTCTCTATAATGCCACCCCCGTTAACTGCTTATTTGACTGTTGTCCACATTAAAGATACACAGACACTGCAGCTTTTCTGGATGGCGGAGGTGGGCTCAACCATGCCCAAATGTTTAAACCATGTCTCCATCTCGCCAGCTCGTCGGAGATTGTGGATGTGCAGAGCCAGTGTTGATGCTTTTAAATATACTGTTAATGGGCCGCAGCAGCTGTAGCTCCACAACCCTGCAAGTACACAAATTAAAAACCTGTAACAGCCGACAGCTGGCATTCGACCTCACGAGTATCATTGCACTGTAGGAGCCGTCTGTTTATTAGCTGAAGGGAAAAAGGAACAAATGAATCTCGAACAAAAGGAATCTTATATTGAAGAAAAGTTGGCGATTGCTGGCTCATATCTCCAATGAAAATTGTATATAATGAATTGAGTTCCACATGATGAATTTTTAATGGTTTCTATCACATTTTAGTGGTCGTTGAAGGTCTGTGTTTTTACTGTAGTGGACAACACTGTGTACTTTGTCTCTGTCATGAAAACTCACTAAGAATGTGTGGTATAAACAGAAAGATTGTCTCAGAAACTATTTTTGTTCTTAAATGTTATGCATCTAGGGCAGTTTGTTTGATATAGTAGGTGCTGTGGATTGCCATGTTTGTAGAACACTTTTCACCCCTTTTTCCTTTTACTTTAAAAGTAACAGGAATATGTTGAGGATCTGAAGATATTAGCTCTATGCTTAGCAGTGATAGAGTTGCCAAGCAGAAAAATCATTTTTCCATCTTGGTTGCTTCATGGGGAAAAAATGCAAAACTCCAGATTCCTCCCCGTGTTCGTGTTGGGTGGTTGTTTTATTTTCCAGGACAATGTTCCATTGAGTAAAAGTCCTTGTTTTGCTCTTTTGCTGTAGAGAAGTCAGTGCCTTCCCCTGCCTGCGGCTGGGCTTTTATTGGAGAAGTGACTTTGATGTCTATGCAAGCTCTTTTCTACCAGCTTACCAGCCTGCATCAAATAATTCTTTGAAATCTCATGTAGCTTGTTTTGTGTACATAGTGTTATTTAGCACCTTTTGAAATTGAACCATCTGAAATGTGTGATTGCTTGTGTTGATTTGTAACAGGTACACTGTGCCTGTATGGTATCATAGAAACCATGTTTGTAGACTGATATTAAGTTGCATTTAGTTTCACGGAATCTATTTTTCTACTGTCGCCTCAAAACGGTGCATAACAGTGGTCAACTTGGGCATCCTCAAAATAAACTGGTTTGATATTATGGAATTAATGTGATCTCACATGGGTTGTTTGTTCACTTGAAATGTCAAGTACATTTTGCTTGTATATGATCATATATTCAGATTCAAAGGGCTTCACATACATACAGTAAAGAAAATTATCCATACATATCTGGAGCTTATCTCAGCTGTCATGGGCTGAGAGGCAGGGTACACCTTTGACAGGTTGTTCATCCACTGTAGGGCTAACAGTTTATAACCAACAGGTAACCTAAGAAGCTTTTTGGACTGTAGAGAAAGCCAGACGAATGACACAGAACCCACACACGGCAGGGAGAACACAAAAAGGCGCCAGCTGACCCAGAACCTTCTCACTGTGTGACAACAGTGCAAACCACTGACATGGTCAAAACAGACAAGCAAACATATTTAAGTTAAAAAATAGAAGTCTGACATAATATGAAAAGGTGCATCTGCTCTATAACCTACCAAAGTTTAAAAAACAGCATGCTTACAGTGCTTCTGTGTCCATTATCTACTTAAATTGCTCTCAGCTTTTCTTTTTTTTTAAATAAAAACATTAAAAGTTTCTTGAAAGGGGGGGGGGGGTTTATCCCTGAAACTCTTTCCATAATTTGCAGGAAATAACCATCAGAAAGTAGATCTGGTTTTATAATATAAAATAAAAAGCTCCAATGCATGCTCTTGTTCAAGTTTTAGTTTACCTTACAGCAGATTTCTAGTACTTTTATTTTGAGCGTTAGTCAGTATTTTCATCACAGTGAGTCTTTCACATGACATTTACAGACCGGTTTGTCTTAGCAGTGCAAGGATTATGGCATCAAATCCAGCCAAACTTACATACTTTCACACAATAATCATGTTCATTCAACAAACTCTGTATGTTCACAAATGTAATAGTGTGCAATATTTATGTGAGGTAAACTTTAATCACAATCTTTAAAGTTGAGGCATCATCATAACCCAGTTATGACACGAACCTCAAACCTTCAAATAATAAAGTAAAAACTTGAAACTAAAACTTTTTTTTTTACCCCCAACTTCAAACATCACATTGATTGCAGCAAAACGGTTTATTCAAGAGGAGGGTGACACATTCAGTCCAGACAGCCCGTGAACATGGCGTACGGTGGCAGCAGAGTGGACACCTTGTTACTGATTTCCGTCGCTGGTTCTGCGTCTTTTTCTGGCCTGCAGCTCCTCAAAGAGTTGATGTACAGCTTCGACTGTGACTGTCTGATGTAGACACAGAAGTGTTAGGTCTGAGATTTGAGCAGAAGAAAGAAGATGTGACTCACATAGACATCCACTTCTCACCTTTCCTTCAGAGGCACACTGCTCTAAAAATTCACTGATTGAGGTCGTCAGCTCGTTGAAACCTGAGGGAAGAACACAAGATTAATTAGTCCGCCGCATCAATGCGCCAGTGCTTTGAATTTCACTTTACGCAGGACAACTGACCCCGTGGCTTCCCTCCCTATCCTCACCGTAAATGACCTCCAGCTGCTGTACACGGTCCATCGAGTTCATTAGCGCCATCAGTGGGTGCTGCCCGAAGGGCTCATGCAAGCCTCTCTTCTCATAGGCCAGAATAGTGTCAGACTGATCCAAGAGAAACTGCACCTCAGCAGCAACATAGGCCCTCTGAGGAAATGCAGCACACAGGGGACAGGCATTCAGAAACAGGGATAACTTGCAGCATTCTGGCTTTTGTGAGTCTACATTACAATCTTGGAGCTAGAAATTCTGTCTCACCTTGCAGCTCGTGCAGGTGCAAAGCTCAGCGCGCCAGCTGTAAGGCCAGAACACCGCTCCCCGTCTCAGCCTCTCTAGCCCGCGGGCCTGCAGCTCCTTCAGCTTGCACTCCACAATTTTCGTTGTAGCCATCGCAGGGCTGCCTGTCATTTCCTCGTGAGTTCGTTTGCCAGGGGAACTCCTGTTTACAGCTTCCTACGACACAAATGAGATGGGGTGAGTGACTGTATTATACAAGAGGCACAGGCACACCTGGGCTTGGTGAAACATCTCCACTCATGCAGGAATGCAGACGCATCCTGGGGAAGTCTCACTGCGAGTGACGCGGTAAGACGGTTGGGCGATGAAAATCGCCAGTTTACAGTAAGCTAGCCTGTGAAGCCCGGCCAAAGTCATCTACAGAGCAGAGGAAGCTGTGCCTCATGGGTCATTTCTCCTCTAATTACCCCAGAGGAGAGGAAAGCACGATAACAGGAGCTGGTGCCTGCTGTCTGGCTCATAGTCTGCTCATTACTCTCCAGCCCCACCTAGTGGCGCACTGGCATTCAGAAAAGTTGGACAGTGTTGCTCCAAATGAGGTCACAAAATAGACAAAGGTAAAATATACTCCAGAACATAAATAGGAGAGTAACAAAGCAAAGCAAGTGGTAAACACAGCAAGATATATTATGGATTCCTTTCAACTTAAATTATTTTTTGTTTTGTTTTTTATAATGTAATTTATGCATTATGAGAACACAACTAAAAGAATAAACATGTAAACATAGATCTGAATTCAAATGCCATTGTTTGATTATAAATAAGTCAAAAGTAAAGTAATGTTCTGCCCTCATTTTAACTTGCACAAAGCCATTTTTAGTTCTCCACTATCCCAGAATCCATGCAAACAGCAGAACCGTTTCTCACCTCTGGTTCTGTGCGCTCATCACTAGAGGACGGTTCCTCATCCTTTCTTTGACCAGCCTCACGGTCTTCCCCCTCAATGTCGACCTCTACTTCCTCTTCGGCATCACCCACTTGGATCACAGGCGGAACTAAATGGAAAAGATGAATTAATGATTATCTGAATTTTGCTGCTAAATGTCTGCCTAGTTAGTTACAGTCAAAAAAAATTGTTACCTGCGATGTGGGCAGCATACGTCCACAAGAAAGGAGCCTTGTTCATGCAGGCCTCACATACCATCTCTTGAAGCTCCTCGGGTTCAACCACAGGGCAGCCTAAGTGCTATTTAAGGCCAAAAATAAATAAATAAAAGAGCAGAGGACTCACAGAAATGATAACATGCAGATCAAAAATCCTCTCAAGCTTACCCTGCTGTGTAACCAATCCTCACAGATGACGCACTGAATCATCTCGTCTTCATCCTGTTAAACAGATTTATTTATATATAGCCACAGATGACAGAGAAACAAGCAGCAGGGTTTAGGGTGAACAACAACAACAACAAAAAAGACGGACCTGGTCATCGGTGTCTGGGTACGGCCGGTGACACGTGCAGTAGAACCCACTGAAGTTGTGATTGTAGCGATTTCTAATATTTTCCTCTTCTTTAACCTAAAAAGAAAGAGGGGGAATGAACAATTGAAACAACTGGAACGTATCGCACACGTGGCAAACACATCTGGGAGACAAGAGATTCAAAGCGTCTCACAGGATTTAGCTGGCAATGGAAGCCCCCAAACTTTCTGTTTCCACAATCACAGCGAAAATTTCTGCAAGAAAAATAGAAATATTAGAAAACTGTGGGCCAAAAGCTGAATGCTCAGTCTACTCAGTCAACATAGAAGGATTTCTACCTTTTGGTATACAGTTCAAAGATGTCGTGTCCATCATGGCATTTATTGGCGCAGGCCAGACAAACCCCAGCAGGCTCTGCATCATTTGGAGTGCAAGTGTTGCAGGCAAACACCGCCTGTCTCTTCACATAACCCTGCAGAGCAACAACACACGTGGCATCAACACACAGCATCAATTCACAAAATATTACTGATTTGACATCCGGAACAAAGAGAAAATGTGCTTTAACATAACAATACTTCCACCGTGCTTCTCATAAACATCGGTGACGAGAACCACACAGAAACTCAGCGGTGCAGATTGCAACATTTAACACAAAGAAAAACAAAACGCTTACAATGCACAGACCACACTACAATGCAGCATTTGGAAAAGGCTACTAGGCGTACAATGGGCGACACACAGGCTGCAGGGCTGCTGTGCAGGAAGCTTCTCCTACCTTGGAGTAAGAGCAGTTGTCTGGGTCGCTCCCAGCCAGCACACACAAAGCCTTCTCGAGCTCTTCTTCGCTGGTAAGAATATCATCAATATCCGAGTCGCCCTTGTTCGCTGCCATCCTGGGAAGTGAGGGTAAAGATGACTCCAACGTAAACAATGAAACACCGAAGACTGAGCAGCAGCTGCGGTACCGCCACACTGTTGACAAACGACTGTTCCTGGCGGGAGTTTAGGCCGAGACCACGTGGAGGAAGTGACGCAAGATACCTATTCACGACCTGCTATTGTTTAAAAATAAATAAATAAATAAAATTTTAAAAAACGAATTTAAAAAAAATTAAACTCTACTGCACTTTCATTTTCAGTGGTTCCCTTAAAAATCTAGTAGTGTTTTATTTATTATTATATATATATTTTAAAGTACTTTTAAATAAAAATAAACACATTACAACGCAATAAGCAAAAATAATAGTAACATATATAGAACAAAAACACCATCCAAAGATATTTTACTCATCTTACAAGCGGTAATCTATCTTTAATAATAAAACAGAGCTGATTTAGGAAACATTAGTTCATCCTTTATCAAAAAAATTAAACGTTAGCTATTATAAGTGGCACCTAATAATAAAATAGATTCCGTTTCGGGTCTATTTCCGTTTTGGGGTTTACGAATTAATGGCTGTTGCACAAACAAGTACGACTGATTTTTATCTGTTTATTTTCTTTTTTACATATATATATATTTTTGTTTGGATCTAGCATCACAAAGGCTTTAAAAGGGCATATCAGGAGAAGATGTTTAAGTGTTAATTCGCCCAATATGTAAATAGACGAATTGCCTTAAGTTTTGTCTGTAGACATAGGCAATGGTCATATTTCTATAACAGCTGGCGTATATTTCTCAAAATAGAAACAAGTTGTAAATTGGTGAGTGGTGTGAATTATCATAAAAGGAAAACAAAAAAAACTCTCCACTCCAGTGGAAACAATGCAAATGAACAGTGCTGGTCCCAAAGAAGGAGAGGCGAGGGAGCAAGAAAATAATAGAGCTCTCTGTAAGTTTAAAGAATATAATATACCCTACCCTTTTTTATGGTTTAGTCTGTGGTCTGTCCTCCTTCCAGCCACTTGAGCAGCGTCCGTTGTGTATTTTTGAAATAGTTTAGTTTTTGAAAACCTCGTAGAATTAAGAATTGTATTCAATTAGATTCTGGACAGGTTGGATGCGTGGATTTAAATGGATTTAATGGATGGATTTAAAACAAAATAAAATCCAAACCCCTGCATGTGTGGCTATTCAAGCGATAGGCTGAACAGTATCTAATTTGGGATGGCAAACAAATCCAGAGCATCGATGAAATAACAGAAAAATTGGGACTGGGGGAAATTGTTTGCAGGCGAAATATAGAGTTGAATATAGAGTTGAATCCATAATGAATAACATTTTAAAATTGTGAATAACATAATGAACAACACCTGGTATATAGCAAGTGCAATTAAGCCAAAACATGAGTGTTAATGTGCTACCTTTTTACTAACTGAAAGCCTATAGCTGGAGTTTTAACCTTTGGATCACCACGTGCAGGACTTCACAGTACTCCAAAAAAGACTTGATGAAAGCATAAGCAGCAAAAAAAATCCCTTTAGGCACAAAGGCCAAATGTTTCTGTCCTCAGTGCTAGATATTGTACCCAGTAGTCATCACAATAAAACTTCAGTAAAATCATAAAAGTGTGTGATATTAAAAATAAATTGAAACAGCAGCAACTGTTTGTTGTGGTTAACACCTGCAGAGGTGTTTGCGCACAAACACACGTGCCGTTGTTTCCTTCCTGTCTCTCTCTTGCACTCCCTCTAATGATCTTCATATTACTTTTCTCATTTTATAACACTGGCTGTGGCATTCCACAAATTCTGATTAATAACCTTTTGTTGTTGGTTGTTTTTGTGCCACTTGGGTGGAAACCCCCAATCGCTGACTTTTAATTAGATGCCTTTTCAGTTTAAATGGTAAATGGCCTGTATTTATAGCGCTTTACTAGTCCCTAAGGACCCCAAAGCGCTTTACACAACCAGTCATCCACCCATTCACACACACATTGGTGATGGCAGCTACATTGTAGCCACAGCCACCTTGGGGCGCACTGACAGAGGCGAGGCTGGACACTGGCGCCACCGGGCCCTCTGACCACCACCAGTAGGCAACGGGTGAAGTGTCTTGCCCAAGGACACAACGACCGAGACTGTCCGAGCCGGGGCTCGAACCGGCAACCTTCCGATTACAAGGCGAACTCCCAACTCTTGAGCCACGATCGCCCCGCCAGCATGGGGTTTAAGCATGGGGAAAACATGTTGGACGTTTCGATAGTTTTCCAACGGATGGCGCTAGTGTGACATGCTTCTCTTGTCTGTTACGGGTCAAAAACTGGAAGAGATGATGAATGTGGAGGGACGAAATAAGTATTAACGCATCTCGTCATTTATTATTAGAAAGGCAAATCAACAGAACTTGTTCTAATTATTCAAATCATGAATTAACATTTGAGGGGTTTGAAATGGGAAAATATGACGATAATATATATATATATATATAGTTAAGGGACGTCTTTTCGTTAATTATCTTGTTACATTTTATAGATAAACAATGACTCGATTATTCTATATCATAACAGGAAAGATAATCATTAGTGGAAGCAGGAAGGCGCGTGAAAGCAAGACGCGCTGTGATTCGACAGTCAGTCAGGCAGGGGTGGTGTTTTCCGAGGGGGTCGTGAAGGCGGCATCAGTCTCCTGGATCCTGGGTGTGTGCGGGCAGTCCAGTTCAGAGACTGAGAGAGAAAACACCAGCAACATCTCAACGTGAGCCCAGCGGTGCCTGTCATCGTGCTTGTTACTCCTTCTCCAGCGAACGGGCTGAGAATGGCAAACTACGCGAGCTAGTTTCTGAAGAGGACGCAAATTCAAGGGGAACTGTGCTAAAACTGCCAGGTTAGTTAGCTCTCTATAGCCTCCCGATGTCAGCTTTATCTAGTTGAGGGAGTTGCCTTATTTTTAGGTAACCAGGAGCTGTTTCCGCTAACAATTCACTCATTTCTTATGGGCACGTATTACGACTGTGTTCAGCCTGTAAAGCTAGGAAGCTAGCTTGCGTTTCCTAATTGCACGCCATCGGTTAGCTCTGGAGATTGTCACTACATAGCTAGCCAGCTAACGTTAGCAGTTGGGGTTAGCAAAAGAGGGTCAGTGTGTGGGATTCGCTGATGCTCAGCCAGATGCACTGTAATATTACGTTTGGAAACTATATCATGCTAACCACAAGACCGTGAATATCCAAGAGACAGACTGGTAGAAGACGTCACTTATTGCTTTGGAGCAACGTATCAGTAACCGAGCAGTGAACTTAATTATTCCCCAGATTGCTCCCTGGTTGGCTGTTGTGACACTAACGTGTGTGTGTGTGTGTGGGGGGGGTCTGTTCTCGTCTGTCCAGGTTGAGTCATTAGTTGCACCATTTACCTGCAAAAAAAAAGGACCAGGGGCACAGTGGAAATGCAGACTTTCCTGAAAGGCCGGAGAGTCGGCTACTGGCTCAGCGAGAAGAAGATGAAGAAACTGAATTTCCAGGCCTTTGCTGATCTGTGCAGGTTCGTTAACTAACTCCAGTTTATTGTGTGCAGTTGAAATGATTGAAGAACAGCCGTCAAACTACATGCATTCACATAGTTGGCCCCTATGGTTAACAAGTTATGTGACAATTCATCGAAACTTCCCCTTAAGGCTCTGTGACAAGGAGGACTCTTCTCACAGATTTAAGCCCTTAGGCACTTTTCACACAAACGTGCTCACCAAATGTCAGTGAGTGACATCCCTACTCATGCATGCTAAGCATTTAAGGTTGCTGATGTGGCCTGAAGCCGTACTGCTAATCTCCTTTTCTGTTGTATTGTGAAGAAATGGGTTCCCCAAAGGATCAGGCACAAGCCTGTTTTGTGTATGTCCTGGCACAGTGCTTGTTGGTGCATGGTAAATGTGTAACAGGATAAGCTGACAAAACCAGTTTTATTATTAGGTCAGTTGGCTCAGAGCGTTAAACTTTAAAGCAGCTAAATGTGGTCTAAAAGAAAAAGTCTCTTCCTTATTAACGTATCTAAAAAGTAGCATTTGATGTTCAACTCTGACCACCATATCATTTTTTATCATATGTAGATGGAACAGTGCTAGCTCAGTCTGAGGCTTTTGTCTCTGTTTATCAACAGAAAATAAACCTGTTCTTACCAAATGCATCGTCCTAACATGAATTTAGTCAAGGCTGGTGTAAGAATTTGCACAGATTCCCCCAGCCTTGACAGACGCATCTATGTGAGTGCTGTGTGCACACTATTTTGTTGTGTCTCTTATCCAGCTGAGTCAAGTGTTACACAAGCTGAAGGGCCTATATTTTCTTAGCAGATGTGAGCTCGTCCTTGCTGTTTTACGATAGGTGCTGTACAGTATATCAGATTGTCAAAGGGCATTAGGGCGAGACAGCCGCTTTATAGTCTCATTGCAACAGCTGCCTAGCTGCTGGTGATGCAGCAGTCTGACGTTTTCAGTACAGATACTGAAGTACAGTATCGGTTTTGGGTACCATTCGGATACAAGTGCTAATGGACTTGAGATTTTTCCACTAATATGAGCCCTGACTTAGACGTTGTTTCCTAACTTTGTAAACAAAAAAATTTAGTAATAAATGAGCAAATACATTTAAAGTGAGGTCAAAAAAAAAGGGGGAAAAAGACAAAACTCTGTGCTTTTATTAGTTTCTGTCTTCTACTCTCACTTTCACTTTCCTGTAGGTGTCTTTTTCAGTGTGTGCAACTCCCCAGACACTTCAGACAAGAGATGGGTGTCGTTAATCAAGCAGACACAATTTGTTACCTTTGAATATTTGCAATAAAAAAAAATCCGAGCAACTGTTGAATCTCGCATAGCAATATGAAAGGGTGAGAGAGAGAAGCTCTAGCTGGTTCACTGTGCCGTTTTTTGTTTTAGTAGGTATCATACTAGTTTCCAGTATAAGTATTTGGCTCGATGTGACCTTACCTACTTGCACTGTATGAGGGCTAGTTATCACATAGTAACATGTCTTGAAAATCTGAGAGAGGCTGGACAAAACAATGTAATCTCCGGTCCTGTGATTTTGCACACATGTGCCTCAGTACATCAGATATGTTGATATGTTCCAGAAGGATTTTCACCTTTTCCAACAGTGTGTTGCCTCATAAAACAACCTGATTGAGTCAGCACAGATTACCACACTGTAATCCACGAAACATTTTTAATCTCTACATAAAGCTCCGAGCATACCTCCCCTCCTCCCTGCATCCTGCTCACCACCTTCTTCCCTATGAGCTGGATATAGGTTTGTTCGATATGTTTGACACGAAGAGCTCTGGCTCAGCATTAAGAATTGGTCTTTGTGACGCATAGCCTTTGAAAACTGCAACAAATGGCACAACAGATAACTGCAAATGAGCCACAAAGTGAATGTGGCTTGTATATGTTCACTATATGTTCACACATGACTACTTCTCCCTGTTAGTCAGGGAAACTTTTCTTCAAGTTCTCCTTTTCCTACTCCAGTCATGTAGCATAGAAAACAAATGTTATGAGGAAAGGAAGGATGGCACTAAGAACACCCTACCACCTTGCATGTATGTTTTCTAAAAAGCCGCGACTTTTGAAAAGAGGTACAGGATGTGGCAATTTTAAACTTTATCTGGACCTGGTGTTGTGCGTCTGAGGAAGTCTGTTCCAAATTAAAGAGACTTTATGTAGTATTAAATTCATTTAGTGACCCTTTGTGCTTAATTTCATGAAGTGCAATTTTTACTTGATGGTTTAAATTTATCTGTTTCCCTGCATCATTTATTATTATGAAAGATAAACCATGTGTCAGTGTTACTTTTAAACAGTGACTGGACAGAATTTCCCCTGTCATCATGTGGTAAGCAGCTGACATTGTGTGTGCATAATTGAAGAGTCTGTCCTGTCTCTTGCATCTGGACTTTGGGGTTTCCTGCTGGTCAGAGCTAGTTGAGTTTATGTCCGCATGTCAGCTTGCACAGCAGTTGAGAGGCATCTTTTCAGTTGGCACACATGCCTGATGCTTTAAAAAGCAGCAACCCTGATTTTCATTAGATTATCTGAAAATATTATTTTCTCATTCTTCAGTTTCACCACAACTCTCATCTACATTATACTACAATATACTAATAATAACAAATGCAAGGAGTTTACTGAAATTGTTGGAAGACTTGTATATAAACCTGGAATGAGCAGAAAAAGATAAATAAACAAATAATTAATAACATGTATATTTAAAAGGTAAAAGGTCTCCAATTCAAGAGCAAGAGGAGAAGAGAGGAAGGGCCTCTAGTCTAAAAGTCTGCCAAATCAAATTTGTGAATCCATCTGCTGTGGTGATCCCATGTGAGTAAGGGAGTAGTCGAAAGAAGCTTTGTATTTTTTGACTAGCAAAAATCAGCTGCCTCTCCAGAATGTTCTTCATGCCGTTTAGCTCACAGAGTCGTTGGAGCAGAACATCAATTTCTGAATTTTCAAAATCGAGAGTAATTCATTTAATCTAGGTTTTAAACAGATAAGGGTTAAAATAAATAAATACCTTAAAGTATAGCTGGCTGATCCACCTAAGTAAAGCCCCACGGAGTAAAATATTAACAGACAAATCTTGAATATCCTCATGGCCTACGTTTTCCCTTGGATAATAATTGGTACTTTTTAAAAATTATTTTTTTTAAATGCTCAAAATACTTTTCTGTATGGTTAATTAGCTATGCATAAAATGTTATTTACTTTATGGTCACCATCTCATTTACACCCTTTGTCAACTTGGTAACTGTTAATGCCACACGATGTGCCTTAAATGCTAAACTTCCAGGTTTATAGATGTACAGTGTGCCTGTATCAAAGTGGTTGTGTATGTGTGTGTGAGAGAGAAAGGTTTCCCTTTCACTGTGTTGACCGTGTAACAATATAGCAGAGCAGAGGATCTCCATATCTCACGAAACTAAAGACCTCATTCACGTCGCATGAAACGCACCAGCTGCAGTATTAAATATCCACATTGTTGTGAAGCGGTGAATGGTTGCACTGCTGTTACCATGGGACTGCAACCTCAAAAACTGCTTGCTTGGAAAGGATGAATTGGATGTAGTGTTAGGCTGGTGGTGTTCTCTTTGTGAATTCCCCCAACTAGGAGTCGCTGCATTAAGCATTGGAGTTTTTCCTGTTATGCTTTGCTGTGTAGAAACTCTTTGGCTAACTTTCTGTATTGACCTAGTAGGGTTTCGCCGAGCCAGCTGAACCAGGATTGTACAAATGCCCTCTCTTCTGCTTTCTGTTTGGGCTGAGGTTTTCCTCTCAGTGCAGGTGTTAGGACCGGCATACACCCAGCAGGTTTAAATGTGTGGTGCCAGTTTAGTAATGCTCCTCTCTCAAAAGAGATAAGCCATCTCACATTTAAATTTATGCATATATATTTAAATACTGCTGTGTCCTATTGTTTTTTGTTTTTTTATTTCTACCCAAAGTCTAGTATTTCTGTGCTGTTCCCAAAAGGTAGAAACTGCACAGAAACTGCAGTTTCTCCAGGTCTGTGGGTGGGATTTAGTATTTCCATCATAATAATCTTACTTGCAGATAAATTTTGTGGCTAAATTAAGATAATGTTTCATTTATTTCCTATCTTCAGATGCAGAAGGCTTATGTGTCCCTGGTTCAGGCATCTTACTGTTCATGAAGTTAAACTATTGGAGAGATATGAGTTTCTGTTTAATTCCTCTTATGGAGGGGAACTCCTTTGATGTGAATTTACATAAAGATTTGTGTTAGATTAAAAGGTAGTGGTTCTCAAAAACCTATTCAAAATTCACACCACGTGTTCTACCAATTTTAATCTTTTTATTTGTATAATTACCAATAAAAAAAAGTGGATTTAGTTGAATTTTAGTTAAGTAAAGTTTGGTGTGATGACGTCAGCACACTCTTGTTTGTTTAGTTTCCCTTAGAACTTAGTATTCGGTCAGCACCCCACAGTTGGAGGAACCACTGTTATGAAAGCAAGACAAGTGCGGACAAATGATTGAGAATCATGTCTTACATGGTGTAACACAAATGGAAAAATAAATATTTAAAATCAGACCAATCTTACATCATTTAGCTGTGTATGTGTGCACGTGAGCGAGCGTACGTGTGTTTTTATTTATTTATTTTTAATTCTGCTTTTCACTTCCTATCAGTCTTCTGCTCTGAATGTTTGAGCCTACGTCTGTACGACTCAAAGACAACAAAGGCATCTTCACCTACACTACATGATATACTTTTATATAACACGCCTTTAGCGTTTAGGTCCTTAAATAAACAGCAATGTCTGTTTCTGAGCATTTTCATCTTATATCTTCTACAAAATAAAAAGTCTTATTTTGTCCTTTTTTTCAGGAAAAGAGGAATAGAAGTTGTTCAGGTAAGAAGAGCACACAGTTTGATTTTGTGTGTTTTTTACTTCTTTGGTCATGTGTTTGTTTGTTTGTGCTGTGATACTTTTGAATCTCTGCTATTCATATTTGATGCCTGAAAGTCAATCCACCTACAACACTTTACATTTGATATATTTCTTTGGCCAATTACTAAGTGCATAACCTCCTACAGACAGGATGTAGTTTTTTCACAGTCTTGCTTTTTTTGTATGTAGCGTCATTGGTCACAGTATATCACAACAGCCCATGTTCCTTGTTAAGCTGTGATGAAAGTCATCCCAACTTGATATTTCAACACCTGACCTCAATTCAACTTGTTTGTCACAAGAGTCTATTTGGGCGAGCAGCTTCTCATGTTGTGAGTGTGTGTGGAGGGTTGAAGTATTCAGATCCTCAGTTAAAAGTCATATCAGCAGAAATACTTTTATGATATAAAATTGCATAAATAGAAGAAGATACAGCTCTTTTCAGTGGGAGCTGTTGGTGTACCAAAATAAATACTAGTCTGCCTATAGTAATAATTTACCTCTGAGTGCTGAGCTATGTCCCAGTAAATACGGACCTCAGGGAAGGAAAAGCTGCTGTCATTAACGGCTCTTGCCCAGCATACTATAGAGTGTAAGTAAGCACAGGCCATTCAGCAGCATAGTAACAATTGTCACGAAGTACTGGGAGCTCTGTGCACAACAGTATCTGTCACTTAGAGTGCTCTCTGAAATTAAAGAGGAAATTATCCTGCCTTTCTCTCAGCCTTTTACTTTGTTTCTTTTTATCTTGTGGGATTGGGTTTTGGGTTTTTTTTCTCCTTCACTTTGAGGTTATTTTTTTCCTCTCGCTGTGCTGACAATATCAGCACACCCAGAAAGAGTCTTGTCCTGGGAATAGTCCCAAAGTAAGCAGGGCTTTGTTTCCCACTATGCATTCAGCCCCTCCTGGGAGACCGCAGATCCTCACAGGCCCAAAGTTAGGATGTACCCAGGGCTTGGAACGGTGCTGCTATCTTCTCTGTTACTAGTTCATCTACAACTACCTGCTTTTCACTGTTGTGGGGTTTGTTTGTTTTTTGTTTGTTTTTGTTTTTTTTTCTCCTGACTTCTATAAATCAGCATAAACTTGTTAGTTTTAGCTGGGCTGTCACTGCCAGTCGAGACAGTTCAGTTTACTAACAGAGCCAGAAGTGTTTTTGAATGCACACCAATGATTTGGGTGGCCGCGCTGTGTCCGTTCCTGTCAGTGCCTGCAGTGTCGTGGCCACATCAGAAACAAAGATAACAGTATCCGTTGTCCTACTTTGGCCTTGTTGTACAAAGATTTAGTTTCCTATTGCACTAGTGAATTTGGAGCCTGGGGACTCTTATTTTCTAATCTATGATATGTTTTCTGATGTTTAGACCACTGGGATAGTGTATATATGGGGAAAGTCAAAACATAGGTCCGCGTTAAACCTAGTCTTTCTGGAGAGGACACAGGGAGACGGAAAGCCGGTAAACAAATTAGTCTTGAAGTTTTAATTGGTTTAGAGACTTAGAAAATTACAGTAGTGGGAAGATTATTATTATTATTATTATTATTATTATTATTATTATTATTATTGTTTGGTCACTGTTTTAAGCTTTTAAGAAAGCATACAACTTTTGCTATTTTTGTGGATGTCAAGTCAATTTAACCTTCTCTTGCTGCTTGGTGCAGATTTTTATTTATTTTTTTTGTCAGCCAGTGTAATCGGCTAACCTTGTTCCATGTGGTCTGACAGACAGGCTGGCCCTTGTGCTATCAAGTCAACCCTGAAAATCCAAGGCTAAATGAATCCTTTTGGCATAAAAACCTGTTGATTCATTGTCGGTTTACAGCCTTAATGCACAATAAATTGCTTGTTTTCTATGTGCTGTATGTACGACTTTGATCAATCAGAAGTGTTTTAATGAAACCACCCAACAGCTTCTCAAGTAGAAACTTTTTTTTCTTCGTCTTTTGTTATATCAGACTTGTGTATGTATGGCTTTTGGATAGTTTGTTGGACAAAAGAAGCGAAAAATCTTTAAGTTCAGGTCCCCACCAATAGTAAATGGGTAAATCACAGCCCCACTGTGATTTGTTTTACAGACCAGTTGTTTTTTGTCTTGTTTTGTTGTTGTGTAGAAAAAAGCTCCAAAGTTGAAGTGACAGAGTTAATGAGGTGCACTTCCCGAGAGGTTGTATTCCCCAAGAGGTTGAAAGTGGTTATGACGTCACCTCGTGTGAACAGATCTTTGCTAAATCTGGCCGCCCAAGGGACTTAATTTTATATTTCTGTTTTCAGTGTGGGAAACCCTTCTGTATGTATATGCGTCAGGACTGACGAAAGTGAAAAAGATTCCATTGTCAGACTTTAATGATTTCTCCTCTAGGCTCTACCAAGGCTTACCTTTGCTGTACCCCTCATCCCTCTCATCTTTCCATTACCTCCCCTGTGCACATTTTTGAAGCTCATCAATACTGACCCTTTAGCACTGAGTCTACAAGAGCCAGTTTCCCCATGATCCCTACATTAGGTTGTGTATATCATGGGTATGATGAGATTAACTCACCAGGGTTGTTCTCCTGAAAGCCAGTATTCTCTCTCAGGAAAAGGAATCTCAAATGATGAGCCAATTTTTGAGTTGGCTGCCCAGAGAAACTTATCAAGTCGCTGTTTTTATTATCCTTAGTGCTTCAAAAATTTAAAGGTAATTTCCGGCATGCTACTTTATCTCTTCCCCCAGTTTTTATGTGACATGTGTGCAGTGTAGTGGGAGTTCAGGGGTGGTTGACAAATGATTTAGTCAATGGTCTGAATACAATGGACTGTGCAGTACCTCCTTTATCTTATCAGCTCTTGTCAGTGGGCTTGGTACAATTATGCTGATGCTTTATTTCTTCATCTCACCTGAAAACATCTTGGCAGTTTGTTCATTTTCATCCTGCATGACTTGGTCTGCCTTTTAAGGAAGTTACTTAAAGTTTTTGTAAGCTACCTACAAAAGCAGTAAAATCAGACCTGTCTAATGCTGGGTAACCTTTACTTACCAAAGCATTTATGTTGATCGTGTGATGAAAGGCAGTTCCTCAAAAGCTTAGATTGCACAATCAATTCAGCAGGGATAAGTCTTCTCTCTGTAAACTGCTGAGGAGAGAGCCATTAGCCTAATTAGCTCCCAGTTTGACCTTCCATACAGTTTTTATGTGGAGAATTTGGAGACTCTCCTTTTGTGTTAATCTTTTGCTGATGTGAGATATGTCTGGCAGCCACAGTTTGTCTTAGACTTGTGCATGCATGTTTTTTTGTTTTTTTTCTTTGTTGCACACTCACCCTAGCGTGCCATCATTGCAACATGGCATACAGAATAAATTATTTATCACATGTCTGTCTGTTCTCTGCACATACTCTTTGGGTTTGCCTGACAACAAAGCAAAAGTCAGGTGTGATGCAGCTGAACTAGAATGAGACTAAGCAGAGGCATCGCCAAATAATGACTGTGGTCCTTATAATTTGTGTGCAGTGTACTTACTGATGAGCAAAGCACTCCACAAGCTTTGTCTTTGCTGTTTGCTTAAGATCATGAATGTTAGTTTCCCATAGGGGAGAGACTGGCCCCACAGCAGAGCTACATCAAAGCTGAAAATATGTTAGCCCTGACCTACCCTCTCCCTCCAGGACCCAGCCTTTTTTCTCCGCTGTCCGTCACCACTACGGCCCACTGCTACCTCTCAGTCCCAGAGGGACTTTGAAAACCATCAGCTGACATTTCTGCTTTTAGCATTTAGAAGGACATCAGTGACTTTACTGCTGGGTTCTGGGATAAGCTCTAAAGCAGGGTCATTCTGTCAGTGCACAGGGAGGAGAGAGAGCTTCATCCTGTGTGATGTGTCTTTGCCAATGGGTGATGACCCCACAATCTAGAGTCCTGTTTTTGTGGCAGGGCCAGGCTGTGGATGGGCCCTCTGTGTGTCATATAAGCAGAAGATTAAAAGCAGTGCCTCAGTAGAGACAAATCCCCATCAGGCAGGCCCTGTCACACTGCTAGGTAGAGAAAAAAGAAAAAAAAGGTGGCTCTTGCCACTGGCGTAGCCCTGTCATCACTGCTGCTCACAGCAGCTAGTGTTAAAGACTCAGTAGTTGTTTGACCACAGGTGACAACACATTTTATGAGTATGACTTGCTAACACAGCATTGGTCAGGTCATGGCAGCATGTTTATGTGTTTTATACATCTGCCATATGCTTGCACCACAGTGTCTATGTGTCCTATGACCACACGATTCCTGATAAACCTGCTGGATAGGCGCAACAATAATTCAATAAAGCAGTGTTTGTTTTTGAAACCTTTTTTATTACAAATGCTGTAGAAGTTGTTACATAATATGATCGATTGCCTTCCTGTTTCCATTGCATTTCACTTCATGAAACTGGTTGAGTGACTTTTGAATCCACTAGACACTTGTATGTAAAAACTGTACCAGCAATATTTATCAGAAAGCTTTTGCTCTCAGAGGTTTCCAGAGATCTCTTGACTTGGGGTGGGTGATATGATGATTGTAAGATTATGTACTCCTGTGTTAATAATATGTTTAACATCTCGAGCTTAAAACAAAACTGAAAGTTTACCAAAATCAGAGGTTCTGCTCTCCTTAATTTAATATGGTAACAGTAAAGTTACATATGCGATCATGTTCTGTACAGTTTCAACTATGTTGGTACATATTAAGCCTTCAGTTCATGTAGTTACAAACAACACAGATGCAGATTCACTTTTCAAGAATCAGTTCATGTTAACATGTTGCTGAAGGGTGTGAACTGAAGGGCGTGTTTCTACAGGCAGGAATGTTCAGTGCATTACAATGAAATCCAACAGTATTAAGATGGCCAGAGGAAGAAATGCCATGTTGATATAGGATAATGAGCTCTTAAAGAAATTCAGCTCAACTTGAAAAGCAGCATGTCGTGACATTTCTTTGCATGGTGGAATATTTTCTGCAGCCTGCATGGTGTCTAGTATTCATTGTTCATGCTACAAATATGAAAGTATTTCACACCACACTGAAATTCAAATATTTGCCATACTAACAAACTCCCACTCTATGCTAAGGAATATACAAACATGCATTCATGCGTAGTATGATGTTATATTGTAATACATTAGTCTAGTCTGACATCCCATTTGTTGCTAAATTGACCTATAAAATGTATACTATTGTGGGATTTTAATTAAATATTTGCCTAGGGCATTGAGTTTCAACATCTATATGGCCTATACAATGTTTATCCAAAGTTTCATCAAGCTTGGTCTCCTCGGTTACATACATGCATACTTACAGTATGCTATGATTGTTATAGTATGATTGCATTTTCCTCTGTGCAAAATGCTCTTTGTAAAGAACACTATCTAAACCAATATACCACTCCTGTACAACTGATTTACCAGAGTTCGACCAAAAGTACTCAAGTTAGTAACTAACCATCACATCTCTAACAATCATTAACCAGAAGATGTTGGCTCTGGAAGTGGCCTATCCTAAACCAACTGAAACTCTGTACAGTTATACAGTTCTTGTATTGATCCACACCTGTGTGACTAAGGTGTATTCACTCTGTTTGCATAATGTATGGATTGCACAAGGATATTGGGGATCTGCCCACCTCTAGCTTGTTTGGAAAGGTGTGGCTGCATTGTCTTTTGTCTGAGTTTGTCCGATTAGCCCATTAGCTGATTAGCTAATGAGCTAATCGTGCTTGTTAGCACTGTACCTTATACGATTTTTTTCCCCCCCCCCAGTACCATATTTTGCACATTCAAGAACTGATAATGTGCAAAGTTAAATGTGTAAGGGGTTACCTCAGATCAGACCTTCCCAAAGTGTGGGGCTCGCCCCCTAGGGGTGGCGCAGAGCCATTGCGGGGGGGGGTTCGGTATGAAAAGGGGGGAAAAAAAATAATGCTTGGACACTGCTAGCACGGGGCGCCTCCACAGACGCAAAGCAGGAGATGAAGCATCGCTGAATATGTTTCCAAACAAATTTCCTTCCAAGCCCCAAAGACTAGAAAATATGATGAAGCAAATCTTTTCTTTGGCTTCACCTGCACAAGTGCGGAGGTAGGTCTCCCCTGCAGAATTGGTTTTCCCTTCATTGGGAGCAGCGCTGGGCTCTTCAAATCACGGACAAACAGTATCCCACATTCTTGATTTTTAGTTCACAAACACTTGTTGTAATGACCAACTACTAACTACTCCTGACATGTTGGAGATGTTAGCTCTTTATACAGTAAAGTTACAGTGGGATACAAATAATATCAGGCTGATCCTGCCACGATTTGTCCCCCCGGTTCAAATCACGGACAAACGGTCTCCCACAGCTGTTTATGTTTTTGAACCCATTTTGCACAGAGAGGCATTTTTTTTGAAAAATGTATTGATATGTTGAATATTATTACACAGGAAAAAAACAACTACATGTAAAATAATGACACCGTGACGCCTCTGCCTTTGTAAATGGAGGGACAGTAACTGCGTGTGTGTATGTAAGCCTGTAAAACCCGAAGATAGTCAGATTAACAGTATTTTGTCTCTATCTGCCATTCTGCAATTCCTCTCATGTAAACAATAACGTGGCGCACAGCTGACGTGAAAAAAGACACATACCTTTGACGTTGCGTGACGAACTCTGTATTCCTCGTCCACACGTAAACGCAGAAAAGGAGTTTTAAAAAAATCTCAGTTTTCGGTGATTTGAAACGCCGTTTACGTGTGGACGAAACGGCTGCGTTTTCAAAAATACCCGTGTAGGTGCGGACGTAGCGTAAAAGAGTTAGTAGTTTACTTTCTTACTACTGTAATTTATTACAGATTACTTGTATTTATTTAATTGTTTACTAAATGTTTGAGGTGTGAAATAAACCGCAATGGAGCAAAATATGGGTGTGTGTGGTTGGAGGATGTATTGGGGCGTGCGTGGGAGCGGGGGGGGGAACATTTTTTTGTAAAACAAAGAGGGGCCCAGCAAAAAAAGTTTGGGAACTACTGCCTCAGATATTTAAGACTGCCAGATTTTTATTACATGTGTTAGAAAACACATTGCTGGTGTCTAACCAGAGTTTTCTAATGATTAATGTGTATCAAAGCATGTCTTCACTGATCTAGACCCCTTTTCTGGAGTTATTTTTCCTGCCCTGTCTTCACGTCACACATCAAAAGGACCTCTTTAAAAACTAACTGAAAACTGCAATCATGACACCAAACTAACTGTCATAACTTTAAAAGTTGTTATCTCACATAGACCAAACTCTGTCATAACAGTCTAAACACAGCGACAGCCCCGTTGTGGTAATAATTTCATCATGTTCATGTTCACTCGACACTGGTTGCTAAATTCTAGCATCTCTCCTCTGTCGCTTGTGATGTTGCTACATGCATGTGCTAACCTGCATATGCTTTATCAAACTTGGTGCCTTGTTTTGTCTACTTGTTAGCTACTTGGTCTCAGCAGACAGCCCTTTTCAACACCGTTAAACTTCAAACAAATGCTAATTTGGCTTTTTCTCAGAGGCTGTCGAATATGCTCAATGAGACTCGAGGTCTAGCCAGAGGGAGGCTGGAGTTTTCAAAGATGATGCCAGAAATAAATCCGGGTGTAATTCAAAGCAAAAAAAACCAAACTCTTGCTAATCCACATTTAAAGCTGTAAATAAAGAGGTAGAACACTATGTAAAATCAGTCATTATGATGTTTTTATAACCAAAAAGTCAGAAAATAAAATGTTTCCTAGACCAGAACTTACAGATTTAAGAGAGATTTCTGTCTTCTATTAGGAGATTAGGAGTGTAAATAAGCCTTAAAGTGACAGATTAATGACTTTCCAAATGTAGCCACTGTTTTCTTAAAAATAATTCATCATCCTTGTAAGAGGGAAGCAGTTAAGCATAAAAGAATGTGTTTTTCAGGATGAAACAAAATCTACCCACTGTTTACTTTGTATACTCTTCTTTCCCCCCCCCCCCCCCTATTGTTCTATATGGTAGGAGTGATTTTGAATAACAGGCTAGTTCACTACAGCCATTATTCTGATTCATGAGTACATTAATTGCAACTATGTGTCTTTACCAGTACCACTTCATACCTGAAGCGATGCATCTACAAGTACATGAATAGGTAGATTTTCTGTTTAGCGTGTATGCAAGAAGTAACTGATGTGAATAAATGGTGGGTTAAACAAAAGGAACCCAAAAGGTCAGGCAGAAATCCTATGACTTATTTACTAGCAGTAGGTCTTTGCAGATTTTGCAGGAAATGCGGGACGCCGTGACTTAAGAACTCAACAAATTGCAGGATTGACTTGATGTTGACCTGGCATACTGCAGGTGTGAAAGTGCTTATTTGTAACTGCTGTAGTGTTGGTTTTACACTTCCTTTCTCCGCAGCCAGAGACACAAAAATAACCCCCACACCCATAGCACTTAAAACCCTGACTAAAATCTAATGGGCCAAGAATCTATAATATTGCGTTAGTAAGTCACAGATTTTTCAAAGCAGTTGTGACTTTTTAATATTAACACCTGAGTTTTATAAAGATAAAATGTTTTTTTTTGTGTGTGTGTGTGTGTGTGTGTGTGGTTGCTGATGGATATCCATTTCAAAAATGGCTAATACATCCCAGACTGCACAATAATCTTTGACCTGTTTTACACTTCTGTCTTCAGCTGGACCTCAGCCAGCCTCTAGAGGACCATGGACCCCTGGATGTCATCATCCACAAACTGACTGACCTTATCCTTGAGGCTGACCAGAATGATTCACAGGCTGTACTGTTGGTACAAAGAGTACAGGTATGCATCGGTCTGTCTTCCTGCTTATCCCTCCCTCCTCCCCATGTATTCACAAATAGAAAAACCAAAATTTAGGAGAGGACAAGGCCTAGAGAATGCTATTCACACTTTTGGCCTGTTCATTTGGACACACAACAATCTAAAGAAAATAGATACATACACACACACACACACACACACACACACACACACACACACACACACATATTAAGAAAAATGAATACAGTGTATGTGTGGGAAACCGTCTAAGTTCATCCTTAACCTTGGGAATGGTAATAGTGTAGGTGCCATAATGAATAATCTCTACTAATAGATGGATAACAAATACTCCAACTTCTTATTCATCCATCAATTTTATGTTTTATTAAATATCAAACAGGTCCAATCTAAGTTGTAAAATTGTTTAATACTTATTCTTTGTCTTGATTTCATAGATCCATATCTAGATGAAGCTATTATTGAAGCAATTGCATGGCTAATATTAATATTTATTGTTCTATTTTGGCTGTTAAATAACCAAAAAATAATTTGTTACTCAAAATATTTGACACAGAATTTCACAGGTTATGCAGCCTACATTCAATATTGAGATTAACTGGTCTTTAAAAAGCTTTTTTTTTTTTTTTTTTTTTTTTTTAATGTCGCAAATGCAGAAAAGTCTTGCGACACTGATTGGCTTTGACTGATTGGTTTTGACTGCAGCCCTAGTACCGGCAATAAACATTTATGGGTGACCGAGTTTTACATTTACGATTGTAAATGACCCAGTTCAAGGAATCAGGTAATGTGTTCAAAGAATCAGCCAGGCAGATCACAGGAACATACATGCATTAGCAGCTATATTTGAGCACGTGGTCACTCATAAATCCTTAATGTTATCTCTGAAACTTTTTTTTGTTCTTCCTGAACTAAGAAAAATCTCATGTTCAACGCATCAAATTTGGAGCTGAAAACCTACTTTAGAAACATGCTGTTCTTCTCTGTGTATGCATTCATTAATCTGGCAGTGGTACAGATGGTGTGAAAATGAATTTTATTAAACTATCTTGCACTATGCCTCCGTCTCTCTCTTAGTGACTCAGGAGCTGTAATCGTGATCAGAGTCACGCAATTCTGTCACCATGTCCCTGACTGCTCAATTAAGAAGGGCAAACAGGATGTGAGAGTGGAGCAATCGCTGACATCCTGCAGAACCTGGTCGATATTAGCACAGGCCTGCATTTGATGCTTGACAGTGTACATATAGACTTGTTATTTAGTGAGTTACGTATGATAAAAAGCGCTCTAGATTCCTGTGGATGTGCAAACCAGTGCAATTTTTGACTTACATTTTCACATCTTGTCAATTTCCAGAAGCAAGGCATGGATTTGCTCCTTTGTCTTTAAAAGTTCAATCAAAGCAAAAACTTCTTAGCTGCCTAATACCATGTACTGAGCAAAATGTGGCTGGTTTTCATCAAGCTGAAACCCTCAAGGGCTCAGAAAGAAAACTAAAACTGTAGCTCATACAGTGGCCACTTGAGACTGACTCCAAATGTAAGCCATTCTGCAGAGCTAAAAAGCATATCTGCAGGTTTATACAAAAATTCGACACTCACTTTATAATATTATTGCAATTTTCAAGTTTTTGCAGAATAATGAATGTTGCTTCAAGTTGTGCTCATTGACAGCATTAATATGTTGACAGCAACATATTAATAGGACAACATCATGTTGTCCTATTAAGATAATAGATTAGCCATTAGCTTGCTCCGAATTAGGAGTCACGCTAAGTATGTCCAGTGTTGGATGGTTTTAAAATTATTATTAGGTTTTCCCCCAAACATAACAAAAATATTGTGGCTCCCTGTGGATAATTGGTGACCCTTTCATAAGTTCTCTGAAGGCTTTTTATTTATTTAAATATATAATTCATCCTTTTGCTAAAGCTTAGAGATTTTGTCACTTTGATTTACCACTACTGTTAGCTGTAGCCATCTGGCAGCCCTCTTAATCATCATTCATCTTAATGCATACCCTATGCTTAGTAGTGTTCATATCATTATTTACTAAATAAAATTGAACTGTGCACATTCGAATGAGTCGTTTAGATTGAGACGGGAATTTTTCTGTATTTTTTGCGTTGCCTTAATGTTTATTCAGTCAGCCAGTTGATCTTCAAGCTAAAGGTCTCCTCTCAGTTGGCTGTACGAATTACAAAGAAATGTCATCCTGTAAGCATCGATAACATCTTTGTAGGGTTTTTTTCAGTTCAGAGGAAGTGTGTGTGTTTTGTGTTTTATTACAGTATTTTCTTCCTTTTAGTCAGTACTCAAACTTTACCACTGTAGTTAGTGGTTGACTTTAATATCAGCGGGTAAATCAGCAGCCAAGTCTTGTGGCTGAGTCTTCTCCTCTTTTGTTCTGCGTGTTTACCTGAACACAACTGTCATCTGTGATTACATTTCCACTGGAAATATATGTGTTGGCGTAATTCTAATGTTACACAGCTGTGATCATAAATAACCCGGTTGTGTCGTGGAGAGAATAAACCGTCATCTCTAAAATAGCTTTTTATGAAAACAAAATGTCGTCCTGAGATGCACTCTGGTGATTCAGTGGCCCTAGGTGCGAGCCGTGTTCGCAGTAAACCTTGGACAAATATCATTTGCGTTCTCCAACTAAACTGCGAAGATAAAATGGCATTTGTAGCTAATTACCAGGCGCTTTTATCTGTTGTAGATTTTCTTTTTTTCGTTTACCTCGCTGACAAATGGGTGTAGATCGCTACAGTCGTAATTTAGGTCTTCCGGGCTTCTCTGTACTTGACATCTTATGTAAGCTGAACTGATGTGGTAAATCGCACCCATCTGGTTGTAGTTGTGGCTAATACAAATGCTAAAAATAATGTATCGCTTCAGGTTTGACAACTGTGGCATCACAGACATGGCTTACAATCAGCAGGACAGATTAGATGCTCTTCTGACCATATTCCCAAAGACAAACCCATTTATTCTTCTCTGGAAACGGATCTGCTCTGAAATGCGAACAGCCCTCTCTTACACCCACGCTGACATACGTCTGGCTCTTTTCCTCTCCAGCACCTGCTAAAAAGCGTTGATCTCTTTCTCAACTCCCCCTCTTGTCTCTGTTTAACTGCATTTCTTCTTCTGAGATGCAGAATTCAGCAAGTGACTGTCCCTATCACAGAGTATTCCTCTGAACTCCTGGAAGATTAGTTTGGATTTATTTATTTATTATTTATTTTTTCCGTGGCAGCATATTTTACTTACATAACAGGTCGACTGGCTTTGATTAGCGTTGCCTGTTAGATCCCGGCAAATCCTGCAGATGGGTCCTCCATGTCAAGGCAAAGGCGTCGGTTTACATTTTTTGTGCTATAGCGTGTGTGTGTGTGTGCGTGCGCTGAGACTCTGTTCAAAAATAGACATTTATTTCCACTGTACATGTGCTTGATGTTTAATATTGCACGATGTGTTTAATTTCATGTTAAATGTGTGTGACAGCGGAGTTGCGATGTGAGCAGGCGGGCTGTTTGTGTAATGTGTAGGCCAGCCAGCTCCACCTGACAGCGTTTGTGACTCAGTTTGAAATCGCTCGGAATGAACTCTTGGCAAAGGGATCCATGTAGCCGAAAATCAAGTGTGGAGATGATGGAGAGCGGCCGAGAACAGAGAGGTGGTGTGAGGACTGAGTCGGAGGAAAGCCGGGAAGGCGAGAGAAGAGAAGGGGACTGCAGTTATGTAAAATGGCCAGCCTCATGCTGATCTAACAGCAGGTCATGCAGAGATGCAGTGATGTAACCTATAAAGACCCGCTGGCATACATCTCATGCTCTCTCTAGCTTACACACAAAAACAGATTGAGGCATGTTGACCCTTCAACTCAGTGTTTGGATTTGTCTACGTGATTATGTTTGTTTAACATTTCGTGTGTGTGTGTCTGTGTGTGTGTGTCGTGGCAGATGGTTGCCCTTTTAGCACATTAGTTACGTTTAAAAAAATAAATAAATAAATAAAAGCCACAAACATTTCCATTAGTAAGTCATCAGTTATTTTTCCAAAAAGTCGGTTTATTTACACAGAATAAGAAGTTTTGGGAAATCATAGCCAGGATATCTGGATTCAGATATCCAATAATGGCAATTTCCTTTTTAAGTCATGGCCTTTGACCATAGTTATGTTACTGTAAGCAATACAAAACCTGTTTAGTCATGATGCAGAGAACTGCATCTGTGTGGACATACATGAAAAATAACATTTATAATAATGGTAAATGCTCTCTGAATGTAAAAATTAAGAGGTTTGTAAATCTGTGTTTCAAGGACTACATTGATGCCCATCCTGAAACTATCATCCTGGATCCACTTCCAGCTATCCGAACTCTGCTGGATCGCTGCAAATCCTACCAGCTCATCCACAGATTAGAAAGCTGTATGCGAGGTAAGGTCTTGTCGGTAACTTCGTGAGACTAACTGGTGTGAGGCTCAGTTGCATTGGAGAAATTTTGGAACAAATCAGCGTATTTCAGTGAAGGAGAGGATTTGCTCACTAATTAAAACCTGTACTCACACTTTAGACACTGTCACTAACACCTGGTAGTTGTTGGGGTTTTTTGGGAGTTTTTTTTGTACCCGATATAATATATACAATAAAACATACTTGTCATAAAAATATATTCAAGTACAACAGTACATGACAAATTGAGGTACTTTTCTCGTATGTCTCCTATACAACATCTCATAAAGTGAAAGAAGTATCACTGGGGAGAGCTCATAAAAACGCACTAACATTAGTGATAAATTAGGAAATGGATGATGGGTAAAAAAATCAAATCAAATGAATAACAAAGCTGGGAACCATTCCTGTAACATGTGAGCCTTGTCCAGTGAAGACACGGTCTCCCTGCATCACTGACGACTGTGGGAGAAATAAACAAAAAGACACAACCACTAAGTGAGATTTATGAAAATCACCCAACATTAGTGTTTTAGGGTTAACTTTTCACAGAAGACAGATAGTTGGGCGATGTGTTCTGTTCTTTGAGTGAACTGAATGTCCTGCTTTGTATAAACCGTTCGCCATTAAAGATTCAGCTTTGTTCTCGGGCGACTGTGAGATAAGTGGATGGCTAGCACCATTAGTGTCTCTGTTCCTAGCTCGCTATGTGAAAACAGAAGCTGTCTAAAAATAGGCTTTGATTTTGATTTAAAAGCCACGGCCTTCTGTTTAATGTTATTGAGAGGGAAGTTGAGGTTACCTTTAGGACCTCTGACTGTGCTCTTCACATCCCAGGGAAGGGGGAGCAGAGAGGCGCTGTAGCTTCTCACTTGAACTGTGTTACTTTAAGTGTTCGCATTTATATTTACATAAACATGAGCTGAGCACTTTGCTGATATCATAGTTCCTCCTTTCTATTTCTCTCTGCTTTATCGTAGCATGATCAGAACTTGCCTTCAGGTCACTCGAGCAACACCTTCCCCTGTCACTGATCAAGTAAACTTACCAGCAGACGATGGCTTTTAGCTACAGAGGGACATTCCCTACTGACACACACTGTAAGCACACCTGTGACTCATCCACATTTCCTTTAAACCCATACATGGCAGGAGAAAATAAACCTTTATAATTATGATCTCACCAAGTTTGTGTGTGATGAGCTGCAGTCTGATGTCAGAGCAAAGACTCAGAGCTGTATCAGCATGTCGGTGCTTTCCTAAAATAGAAATACGAGAAGACGATGTCTTTTTTATCCAAACAGACACGATTGCTGTTACGCAACAGCGAGTTTAAGATGCATCACTCCGCCTCACTGTGTGTGATCGGTTTGAAGAGGAAGATGCTTCACTAGCTGCATTTTACAAAGCTCTTTTTTTTCCTTTCACCATTCTACTTCCATTAATGTAAGTGGTGCTGTCTGCTCACAGTTAGGCCTGCATGCCAAGGCATCCATGACAATTTAGTCATTTTAGAAGCAATGATACAGTAAACCTGTTGTAATACTAGACTGTAGACTATCAGCATACGCCCCAAGTTAAAGAAGAGGATAGTGTAAGAGATTTTAGGGTTTGGGGTTTTTCTTTTCTTTTCTTTTTTTCTTCTTCGTCTTCCTTTTTTTTTTTTTCTTCTTCTTCTTCTTCTTCTTGAGCCTTGCTTTCCTAGGCACAGCCTCTTCCTCCTCCTTATCAGCAGAGACCATGGAGTCCTGAAGCAGCTGCCAAGGCAACCAAGTACTTAAAGACCATAGAGAGCCGGCCATGTTTCAGTCTGTATGACTCAGAATAGTACTCAATAGGAGGAAACACTTGAGGTGCGCTTGTGGAAAAGCAAACCTTATTTTGTCACTCGAGTGGCCTCTCAGTATTAAATGGCCTCAGTCACAGTGCATTTAGCTGTTCTTCTCCAAACTGTTTAAATGAAAATAAAATTAAGTGCAAGATTTAGCTCGTCCTAATGCTGTGTTTAATGTAAAGCAGCCAGAAAAGAGCCACACGAGCACTAATGGATCAGCGTCACTGGAAATTTGGCTCCGATCTGTTGTCAGAGTTGCTTTGTGTTTCCTATGTGAGCCAGACCAAGGTAACTGTTTATGTTACTTAGTGGAATCTGCTGGTTCCTGTGTATACATGAGTTTTTGATATCTTAGTCTGTTTTTTATAGACAGAAACCGTTGTCACACCAACTCTTAGTCTTAAACATTTTCCTCTCCAGCTCAAGATAACAGAAATTAAACTGAAACTATTTATACAACAATCCAGTTGTGCTCCCTGTGCTGCAGTATTATTCTGTCTCTGTGAGGACCAGCAGAGCCAGTTTATGCAAGTGATCAATATTTAATTATAGATATTTCTGTGAATGACAATGAGAAACAGTTGTGAGCTCAAAGAGTGCCACCTTGAGTTTCTGCCTGTCAGGTTCACCTGCCCTACTGTGCTTTGATCATCATTACATAATACCTGGATTTGCATGTTGTGGGAAAACAATCACATTTTCCTTTTTTCTTTTTTTCTTTTTTTTCATAAATGACTCATAATTTTAATTGGAGCGTAAGCCTCTTAGAGCACGACATTGACACAAGCAATGCTCTCAGGGCATAGCCGTGTTTCCAGTTCAATTTAGAATATTAAAAAATCCTGCTGCTTTGCTTTGGAGGGACAAGAAGAGAGCAGCAAAGAGAGGATGCTCGGGTTTCTAGGAAAAAAGCTCTAAATAGCAACAAGAGAGTCTAGCCTTTCACTTAAACAGCACCACAGTTTAGCAAGTATAATGAAACTTGGCTCTCTGTAGTTCCCTACACCTAAATCCCCAAACAAGAGAATAGTGTCGTCTGAGTTTAAGTGTTAAAACAGGCCTTTTGATTATTTTCTTTCCTCTTGAGTGACCGGTTAAGGCCTATGCATTTGGAGTTTATTTGACTGTGTGTTTATGTTGTAATTTAGTGGACGAATGACTTAATATAAGGGATGTCCTGATCCTGAAGACTTCGTAACTGTATAATCCCACTTTAAAAAGTACCTCATTGTCCATTGTAGAGGCCCATAAAGACTGTCCTCGGCTCCGTTGGGTCTGCTGCAAGCATGTAATGTTTAGACAGAGCCAGAGATTGATCCTCCCCTCCCTCCTTCCCCCCTAAAGTGTCAGCCAGAGCCAAGCACGCACACTGTTACAAACTTAGCTACTCACGCGTGTCCACCAGTCTCTGCTCTTTTTATTATAAAACCTGAACTTGGAGCTTGAATTTCTTTTCTCATTTGACAAGGCTCGGGGCTTTTGATGGTTTTTGTTTAGCCAAATGTAACACTATCAATCTTTGGGAACTCAGTGACGTAATGGGCATGTTTTTACCATCAGGCTTTTCTTTTTATTATGATGCTGTTCTTGACCTGATAAAATAACATCACTAAAAGGGAACACAGTTGTAGGCAGTGCACAGATGACTCATGGGTAACCCTCCAGGCTTGCTCCCAGCACTGGCGGGTATGAAGCCAGCCCTGGAATGGTCCCAGCTTCACAGGCAAAGGTCGTAGTGCACAGAACAAGAGAACAAGAGTATTGAAGCAACCAAAAATAAACCCTTTGTGGTTAAGTCTTTCTAAATAACCAGATTTATTTTCTTTGGACATAAAAATCAAACGCATTCCTGAAAATTAGTTTTCTAAATGGTGTGGAAACACATGTTTGCCAGCAGCAGAGCAGGGGAAGGTTTAATGTCTTTTTCTCTGACCCATCACGAGATGGAGGTACCTAAAGGATTTTCCTGGGTTATTAAGACATTATTTTCACAGCTGTAGCTAACATTTCACCAGAATCACCGCTGCATGTGATAAAACTGTCATAGGATCAGACTGGTAGAGCCTGGCTATGTAAATCACTTTATTTCAAGGTAGAGTTATTGCACTTGAAATGTCAGCACTATAAAGAAAAAACATTTAAAGAAAAACTGCTTGCAAAAATTCAGCAGTTTAAAGTTGCAGCAACATAATCTCAGTCTTAACTGAAATGTGTGTTTACAATATTAGTTTTGTACAGTAAGATTAAGGTTATTTCATCATTTTCTTTGGCTAAAGAAGCTACTGTATATAGTAACATAAATGCCTGTATGCATGAAATGAAAAATTATACAGTTATCGTGTTTATAGACTATACTGAATCTCTTACAATCTCTTATTTTAGCTACAATTGTATGATTTTAATTGTTGCCTGTTAATTTTCTGTGAAATAACAGTATAAGAGGATCCTTAACACCAAGCATCTTTATATGCTTCGTTATCACCTCGCACAGCACCAGCACCATTATGTTTTAGGTTTATCCCCATATCAGTTTCTTTTCATCTCAATCAACTGGGTCGGGGCTCTTGAATGTCAATGTCGGTGGTTTAAAGGTCAGCGTGACCTCTCAATAGCATTACTGCTATGCTCCTAATAATGAAATATCCCAAAAATGGATAACGGAATAAAATGATAAATTGTCGTTTATTTCCAAAAGGTCAAAGGTCAAATCTGGACAGACATACACTAGGAATTTGGAAAATATACAGACCTGATTCTCCTGAAATTATTCATGAGTAGCTCAGAGCTGGGGATGCTCTCCTTCAGTTTGCACATCTGGGAACTTCTGTAGCTTTAAGTTGAGTAGATGCTCGTAGTGAGTGTACCAGAATATTAGCCCAACGTCACATGAGCTCTGTACTGGGGGGAGCCAAACCAGCTGTGGACATTTTTGTTCGCACATGCACCTCTGTTGGTTTGTTTTTGTCTTTTTATTGAAAGAACTGTTGATGGTAGGTGAAAGCATAGAACATCAATATGATAATTCTGCTTCCAACAACTTCATTTAAGTTGTTTCTGTGGTTCCTTTTGGCCACTTGTACATGGTTTCTGTAAAACTCTGACTGCACCCAGAGTTCAGCACTCTGCACTGGACTTAATTTAAGCAAATGAGATTCTCCTGACCTCAGCACTAGCATCAGCTGAGAGCCCTGCCACTGCTGAGGCCCACGGCACACAAAGACTGGCATGTTTCTATTGTGTTTTGGTCATTAACATTTTGCCAGCTGTTGTTTTGGCCCAGCCAATGATTTCCTGTGGCGTTATCTCCAACCCGTCCGCCTTATCGCCCCCATATACCTACTGCGGAGGGGAAATTACAGAATACAAAACATTAATATAGATGCATCCCCAGTCCTGATATGGTGCCGCTTGTCAAAGCTGCAGGATGTTTTTAAAATTTTTTAGTCTTATCAGAACTGACCAACTTGCTGCTGCAGGATGTGATGAAAAAAAATACTTGTAAACAGATAAAAAATATAGAGATGGGTGAAAAAGAAGCAGAATTTCTGTGGTTAATACTGGAGAATTTTAAAGACATTGTAACTGCAAGTGTGTTTGTTGTGAAATGTCAGGCCTGTGAGTCCATCAGGTGACGTGCCCGATGACTCTGCGTGTCCTCAGCTGGTTTATCCTTAGTTCCTCATTAAATTGGATGCTTTCCTATATTTCATCATTGTATTTGTGTGGGTTTTTGTGGTGACCTGAACTTAGATATTTTATGGACATAAAAGAAGTATTTTGGACATGAGAAGGGATGGTGGATTTATTGAACAAAGGATGTTGAAGATGGATGTCACAGAGAGGATTCATGGATGTAGTGAAGGACAGAAGTGACATGACAGAAGACTGTACTAGGAATAGGAAGTAATGAGTCACTGCTGTGATCCCTAAATGGATCAACAACAAAAACGTGGTGGTTAAGGTTAAGCAAGTAGTCGCTATGATTAATTTAACGTATGTGTTTGTAAGGAGCAGAAGGACAGTACCAGATGGCCTCTGCTGTGTTTCTTGTGTAAACACATCACAGGGATGAGTTATAAAAATAACTTTTTGACCTAGTACTACAGGTCATAGCATATGACTGTTAGGCATGTGAGTTGCTGAAACGTTATGTTGAAACTGTATGTTAAAGCTAAAACTGCAGAAGAAAATGAGTTTGATGTCTTAAATCTTCCAAATTTGAACTGTGGATTAAACAAAGCAATAACTTTTATAAGTTTCTGTAGTGAAAATAACCAAGAGTACACATCTCCTGAGCATTAATATAGTCTTTCACCTTTTTCTCTTATTAATTAATTAATTTTTTAAATATATAGATGAGAGGATTTGCTCTCCTCCATTCATGGTCCTCAACACTGAGTGCAGCCCAGACGTGCTGGAGCAAATCAAGAGGCAAGGACTCTCATTCCCCTTCAGTGAGTAGCTCCGCTGTTGTCATCTTAATTCCTTCTACTCACCACACTTTTTTTTTTTTTAAAAACCTGTTGCCATGTTTCTTTGTTCATCATCATCTCAAATATCACAAACATTTAAGGGTTTGTGCTCTGCTGTAAACTCTGCGCTTTTCTTTGTCTTCATTTCTTCCACAGTTTGCAAAACACGGGTGGCTCATGGCACCAACTCCCATGAGGTAAGAGGCCCGCAGGATTCAGAGGTCACTCACACCCTCAAAAGTTTGCTTTAGCTAATACCTGTTCTGTTAGAGGATTGTCATTTAACTCTAGTCCAAACAGCAAAATCTGATAGTGTTATACCTCATGTAGGTATAACACTGTGGAGGCATTAAGTCTATTTGGCTAGCTTGCCAGGAGTGTCAATTTCAGCGGCACAAGCAGCACTGAATGAAGTTAGATTTTAACCTGCCTCTAACTGCTGATTGACCTCAATGTTTCCTGTCAAGTTCTTTGTCATTTATTGTGTGGCCTCCTGCCCACAGATGGCCATTATCTTCAGTGAAGAGGACCTGAAGGATGTGAAGCCTCCTTGTGTGATTCAGAGTTTCATCAACCATAACGCAGTGCTTTACAAAGTGTTCGTGGTGGGAGACTCCTACACTGTAGTGGAGAGACCTTCCCTTAAGAACTTCCCTGCTGGACCTGCAGGTAAGGTTAAGAACGGACACACAGTGAGAGGGAGAGTGACAGGTGGGGAAGTCCGAGCGCTGCTTACAGGCACACTGGTCAGTCTGTGCAATCTGCACAGCTTCTCCAAATTACCCAATAAAAGAGCTCATAAAATGGCTTTATGGTCCCTGTGATTGGACCTGTTCGCCCTTTTAAGGGGTGCAGCAGAGTGCAATTGAGTTATACCCTGTTGGTACATGTTGTCAAAACTAGACAAGAGCAGCAGTGTTTTTCTCCATAAACATGTCAAAAGCTTTACCCATGACGTGTCTTTGAATAAAGGGTTATCCCCAAACACAAACGACTCCAGTATTTGCATGTGATACAGCAGAGGCCCACATGCAAATCATTTTTGCCGACAGCGTAGTCGTCCGCTTTGTGTAACCATGCAGACAGGATGGCTGGTTTCAGCCTGGAATGCTGGTACAACAGAAAAGCTCACCACAGCACAGCAATACACCTGCACAGCGCTTAGGTCATTGTCCCCCACAGCCTGAAGCTATGCATTATGTTTTGTACCTAGAAAGTGATGGAAAGGGTGCTTTGAAAGGTTGAAGTATGGGTTAGTGTTTGGAAAGTGAGAGATGGGCTGTCCTAGTCAGCCTTCCTTCTTAAAGTGAAGCTTTGCCCATCAAGCCAGGGAATGAATGAGCCAATCCGCCGAACATTTCATTACCGCGACCTTCGCCGTGCCGAAGGGCAGATTTATTTGGACAGTGATGGAACACAGTTTCCCTCCACTCCTTTCTCTCGAACACTGATTCATGTTAATCATTACAAGTTAGAAATCAGAGAAAACGTAGGTAAAAATGTTGTGATACATTCCTGTCACATTTATCAAAGAAAATTCCTCACCCGAGCCCAATGAGTAACCTATTGATGTAAACATATGGACAGTGTTGGGAAGGTTACTTTTAAAATGTATTCCATTACAGAATACAGAATACATGCCCCAAAATGTATTCTGTAACGTATTCCGTTACGTTACTCAATGACAGTAACGTATTCTGAATACTTTGGATTACTTAATATATTATCATGCTTTTTACAACAACGTGAATGTACTATTGCTGTGTGATTTATTACTATTACTGAAGGTCCGCGACTCCAAACTGTAGTAAAGGGACCTCTGACTAATACGGCGGGGTCCCTGTCGGCTCGTAGCCGAAAAATAGCTTTACTTTGTTGTGTGGGTCAACTTTTCTTGCGAGAGACAGAGAGAGGCGTTGAAAGACTGCTCCAACCGAACTTATTGTTTTCGGAGGAAAACACGAACACGGTGTACAGTCGAGTCTTAATAGCTTACTTACAACTGGGCTCGTCAGGCTCTCTTCTTGGCTGCAGTGGTTATTATTATATTTACATGCTTCCAGCTCCCGTTTTTCCTCGATGACAACTCGTACCTTTCCACTCGCCTTTTTCTCCCTCCTCGCGCTCACAGACCCATAACGTGTATGGCAGTCCATTCTCCCTGCAACACGGACTACACTGCCCATGATGCTACATTCTTTAGAGCTATGCTTGTAGCATTCTGCCTGTTAGCTTAGCACAACAACAACAACAACGAAAAGGCGCTCTCTCACCCAGGAAACACACAGTCGCAGAGAGAGAGAGAGCGTCGCCCTGTAACCATGGCAACCGTAACCCTGCCGCCTGGAACAACAGAACGTAGCTGTCAAACAAAACCCAAACAGTCCTGACCCGCGACAAGATGAAACAGGAAAGTACCGCAGTGTAATCCATTTATTTCAACAAAGTAACTGTATTCTGAATACCACCTTTTTAAACGGTAACTGTAACGGAATACAGTTACTCATATTTTGTATTTTAAATGCGTAACGGCGGTACATGTATTCCGTTACTCCCCAACACTGCATATGGAACACTCAACACATTGTAGGTATGACTGAGAGACTTGTCTTGAGAGCTTAAAAAATGGCCAACTGCAGTTCTTTAGGGTTCACCTCTCATCCAAGAGGCTTCTTCAGTTCTAAAAACAAATCATGCACAGTCCTGGGCATTTTACTCCTAGTGGAGGTTGTCCCGTTTGAAAGTGGTCCATTCACAGTGCATGTAAACTGCCTCCTTTACTGCTCTTTCAAACCATCTTTGTTCAAAACAAAGTGAATACTGGGATCCTCGACAGTATTGTTGATCCTTTAGGTGCAGGTGTACAGCCGAGTCTTGTTCTGCTGAGGTGGCTGGGCTATGCATTTATCAAGTGGCTGTTTGGTTTATCCTTTGTGGAGGTCTGAGCACGCCAGGATATGATGTTGTCTTCAGCTCACAGACTCGACCTGGATGACTTGAAAACTTTTTAAGATGAAAAAGAATTACATCAGTGTGGTTTAGTTACATTCTTTTTTGGGGGTTTTGTTTGTTTTTTAAATACCAGGTATTCAAATTTAGAAAACATGAGTTTTACTTACTAAAGGCCATGGTTGAACTGTGGCGCCACCTAGTGCAGATGATGGAAAATCTAGACAGCTGCACCGTGACACCAGGACTGCAGTCAAATAGGAACTTTCCAATGAAAAAAGACTGAGTGAAGTCACCCAGAAGCATTTGCATGGCAGCCTTAATAAGATGTGTTTAAAGTATCTAAATACTAAGAAAAGGTCCTTCGGTCTGGTGTATCCTCTATTGAGAAAATTCAAAACAACATACTGTCAGAGGGTTCATGGAAATAAGCAAACAGTATAACTGGCAGGCAAGGTTGTTCATTTTTAAAATAATTAATAATTTGCTTCCACTTCATGCCCTAACCTGCTGATATTTTTTAAATTTGAATAACAGACTGGTAAACCCACAGCTGATGTCTGACATAAGGCTGCAGGAATAAAGCCGCCTTGTTCTGAAGTTGTTTTCTTGCATAAACAGTCTGTTTAGTTCAGGATCATGAGCTACATATTAAACTGATTGTTTGCATTGGTTACAGTTCCTCAGGCTAAGTACTGCTGTTTTGCAGCCTTTATGATTATCAATAATTAATCCTACCTTTAGTCACAGATATTGAAAGCCTTAAAAAATGTAGAAGTCACTGTGGGGACAGGAAGAGAACATGTATAATTGGACATGATGAGGAACTAATCTCAATGGGTCAGCATTTTTTGTCACATTTTTAGGCTTAAATAGGTTTCTCAATAATGAAGTTATATTTTTCACCAGTTCTTATGTTTTATTTGATCTACATGAAAGTGTATGGTAGGAACACATGGAGCGAACATTTTCCATTGATGTCGGAAAAGTGATTTGGGAACTAATTCTTTGGGAGTTTCTTATGTTTCGTGTAGTCAACACTCTTTAAAATTCCGCCTCACCCTTTCCCTTTGTTTCTGCTTCAGACAGGAGAGCCATTTTCTTCAACAGCCACAATGTTTCCAAACCAGAGTCGTCCTCAGACTTGACCTCGGTACGTCCAAAATGTCACTGAATGAAATGTCATCTCGTTTCTTTTCTAATGTCTTTGTTCTTTTCAGGGCCACAACCCTGACTTTTAAAGGCTGTGTAGCTAATGCACATTTTAATATTTGTTTCACCCAGAGAGAGAACGTGGAGGGAGTGTCTCAGCCACCCAGTGATGATGTCATCAGAGAATTGTCCAGGTCATTGCGAGAAGCACTGGGCGTGTCCCTGTTTGGCATCGATGTAATCATCAACAATCAAACAGGCCAGCACGCTGTCATTGACATCAATGCATTCCCAGGTAGGCACAGCCTCAATCTCACAGACACACACACACATAAATCATCTTCTTTAAAGTATCTGCTCATTAAGTGGAAAATAAACCTCCGATTTTACTGGGAGTTATAATGAATCCATCCTTAGAGCAGCCTTCACCTGTGTAATCCTAAACTGTTTAAGCTACAGGTTCTGCTAACTGCATTTCTGCTTTTTATTAACCACAAGAGAGCATGAAGCTTGTGCAGAAAACCTTAAACCTGCATTCTTTCTAATGGCCAGCAGGGGGCGACTTCTGTTTTTGCAAGGTGTATGGGAACACAGACCTAGGCTCTTTTGAGCTATGACCTCAGAAACCTCTTTAAGTATGAGTCTTATTTTAATGTAATATGAAGTTCAGGGTCCTTCTGGACACTAAAGGGAAAAAAATTCTTTTATGTTCCCTTTAGTGTCCAGGAGCAGCTTTATAAGAACAATTTAGGTAGAATATTGTTTATTTAGCACACAGCCAGAAGTCACTGCTTTTCTTCTTCTTAATATTGCCTTCTCTTTCCAGGTTACGAGGGCGTCCCCGAGTTTTTCAACGACCTCCTTAACCACATCAGCAGCGTGCTTCAGAGCCACAACCCTGACTTTCCTCCTGCCGGCGAACAGCCCAAAAGCCTCCCGGTGAGCACCACGGTACCCAACACTGCCCCGCCAGCCCCGGGCTGCTGCAGCATGCTGGGAAAAGAGCTGCAGAGACTGGGCTGCAACTCTATGTCACCCAACTTCCAGCAGCACTGTGTCTCCACGATAGCTACCAAGGCTTCCTCCCAGTGACTGACTTTCTTTTTTTTCTTTTATTTTCTTTCTCTCCCATCCCCTTACCTCCCTATTTGACCCCTGAACAAATAACGGATGACAGTGGTGATAATAATAATAATTAATAATCATAGTAAATATGATGTTAATGATAATATATCTAATCGAGACACAAACCTTTTTCCTATATAGTTATTGGAAATAATGGTGATTGGATGTAAGCTTTTCTTTTCCTCTGCCTTTTTTTCCCTCGTTTTGTCTAATGAGACTTTAACAGTACTGTAATGTGAGCTTTGGGAACTTTTGTCTAATAGCTGATTTTATTTTTCTCTCTCTTGCGTGAGGTCTCTGTGATGAAAGGGTCCAGAAGAGGTAACTAATTAGAATGGCCGAATCAGGACTGGAGAATGATGTGCCACTAGATGTGCAATGTATGATCCCTTGTATCTCTCTCACACTCACTTACACACAGGCACATTTACACTGTGGCCAACTGTGCCAGTGATGTGTGTTTGTATTCTGGTCAATACCACTGAGTGCTACGTGCAAGGGCGTAGAGAGAGGAGGCGTTTGGGCATTTGAACACTACTCCACAGATCCCAGGTTGCTATGTGACTGTGGCCAATCGACTGCAGAGAGTGATGAGATTGTTTTATTGGTTTAAACAAACAGGGGAGCAGTGTTTTGTTTTTTTTCTTTCCCGAGTGCCATTAAATATAATTTGAGTGTAGGAGGAGAAAAGAAAAAGAGCATTATTTTTCAAATCTTAAGAGGATAAAATCTCCATGACCATGTGACCAAGTTTCTTTTCGTAATGATTGTTATGGTGTGTGGGTGGGGGTGTTTTTCTGTGTGTTAGATAAACAAACTACATCCTTTTTGAGTCGCAGTTTGAGTCGCTCCAGTGCAGTAAGATGAGGATCACATTCCCATGTTATCTGTCTGTGGATGTTTTCCGAGAAATTCCATGATTTTTCAGAATTCCAGTGGGGGTTGTAGTCTCCTTAAACAGACTCCCCAAGTGTCTTCACTGCTTGTATCTGTCACGCGAGCAAACTGAGGCAAACTTGACCGACGGACAGACTTGGGGCTGCTGTATAGCTTGTAACTTGGGATTAATAAGAAAATCAGGTGTGTGTGTGTGTGTGTGTGTGTGTGTGTGTTTGTGTTTGAATACCCAACTAAAGTGAGTATTCATCTGAACAGTCTGAGATAATTGAGTTATTTGTTCAGCTTTATTAACTAAACCAACAGTCCAATCCACTCATGTGCTTCAAACCTTATTCTCTGACCTGTCTGCTGTTCCAGCTGCTGTATTTGTGTCACATTTTAAGTGAAGGGAGTAGGTGGAGGTCCAGCTGTCGTTCCCAGTGTTCACTGTGAGATTTTTTTTTTTTTTTTTTTTTTAACGAGTTTGTTAAAATCTTATAATGTCCTTACATCTACTAAGAGCAACTTTATTTTGAGATTTTATGGGGGAAATGTTTTATATAAATGAAAGCAGTGATGTTTTTGAAAAAGTGGGGATTTACGTAGAGGGACGGTAAAATTCTGGGTCTTGCTGTTCAGGTGACGTGAAAGGGACAGATCAGCTGAGCGGTTGTTGCATCCCTCTAGCATCTAGTGGGAAATGAGTGCCAACCTGCAGCAAATACAGATTACTGCATTCCTTCTCTTGTCCCAGAGAGCTCCCCTTGCTGTTTTCTTTCCTCCATCAGCATCCAAGGGAACCCACCGTCCTCTTGCTTGCCCTGTGAGCGGATATATTTGTGTCATTGCGGCCACCTCACCAGCATCTCTCTGGGACAAAAGAAGAGCGACGGCACAGTGGAAGTTGGCCTTCGCTACATGTGTAAACAACCCTTCTGAGTATCCTGGTTTTGATTTGCCTTCAGAATGTAGTGAAGCAACAATAAATTCAAAAGTACCACACCAGGTTAAAATGAGTCTAGGTGTTTCCTCACCTAGGAAGCTGTGGTCGAGTCCCTGTTTAAATTGGAAAAGGCTGAGTATCTGTGTACGCCACTATACTGTGTCCTATCTCGTGTTCTTTACTGTGCTTCTAAATGGGAAATATAAATGGTTAATCCCACTCTTGGTCATTTCTGCAACCCAGATGGTGTCATCATGCTCCCGGCTTCCACCTGAATGTGTACTTCTTGGGTGTCTTGTACAGTACGTGTATATGCGCCTATGCTTGCATCCGTACAGTATGTCGTTTTGTATCGGTTCTGTAATCGAGAAGAATCCTCAATTTTGTGACTTTTTTAATTAAATGGCCAATTCAACAGGGCAAAATAAACATGTGAAACTACTCTGGGTGTGTTTCACTGCTTTTTTTTTTTTTTTTCTTAAAGTTTTACAACAATCATACTCAAGTGATTCACCTGCTTATAAGAGAGTCGGAGATTTGAGTCCGCAAGGATATCTTTTTGATATAGCCATGTGCGTATGAGTGTATGGGATGGATAAAAAGCACTTCCAGTACATAAAATGTGTGAGTATAGCTTGTAGTGCGAAGTGTTTTTAGCCGTCACTAAGAGTGAAAAATGGCTCCACAAGTACAACTCCACTATTTACATCATGTAGACGACAGTTTAGTTTTATTTTTAAATAACTTATATTTAATGGTTTGCCTTCCTTCTATATAAATGAGTTGTTGACAAAAGAATAGTAATATGATCCTTGAAAGTTTACCCAAAATACACTATTTTATCTCAAAACAAAACATCCACTCTAATGACTTTCTATTACAGCAGTTTAGCTCTTAGCTCCCAAATCTATAAAGATGCTTCATTGAGCTAATCGGTGATGGGTTTGTATTATATGAAATGTCTTAACCAAATAAAACCAAAGCAGTTTCTGTGTGGTATTTTGGTCTGGAAAAATTTGAATGATGCAAGAATAACGAGTTAGTAAGAGGTCTTGGTGAATACCATTTATGTTTAACCGCTAGCAGGACTCCACGTACATCGACTGAAATAATTAGCACCACATTTCCAAAAGGAGCTCGTCTGGATGCAAATATTTGAGCACCAAAGAAATCGGTATTTACTTTTCTTCCTGTACCATGTGAATTATCAGGGCTCTAAAACTTCAGGTCCACTGATTTTAAGTGACAGACTTTACTTTGAGTAACTAACCTCATTTTTCTCCTTTAGATATAAAGAGAGGTAACTGCCAGCTAAGTTTCAGTTATATTACCATAACTATGCTTATGAATTCTCTATTACTGAAACCATAAACTGGCTATAAATACTTTAATTTCTTTTCTACACAGTTCTGTCATAATACGGAGTGCAAAGAGAAGACTGCAAAAGAAAGTGCAGCGATCCTCCACCCGGCCTCCAGATGTTTTATTGTTTCAGCGTGTATCGGTCGCACATTTCATAGTAGTAGGAAACAGTAAAAAAAACAAGACACACAAACACTAAGTTTTCCAACAGGGCTAATGTAGACACTATACAAAATAGCTGCTTATTAAAATAAAAATATATCTTTTCATAATCTCAGTCTTCTGTACATGTAAAAACAACACAAATAGAAGATATTTACAAGAAGAGAAATGACGGTTTCTAATGCTACTTCCAGCTTTTTGACAGGCCTCTATACACAAGGTGTTAATGGGACTGCAGGTGACGCGCTGCCGGGCTCGCCAACAGGCCGAGAATGGTCGAGAGACAGTGAAGCTTTTCCTTAACGTGCTCGGGCAACTTCTCGTTCTCCTTATACCTGCAGAGAACACACCACTTCTTACTTTTTGTGCCATACAAATACACTGCAGCTTCTTCTGTGTGGAAAGCTGGCCAAAGATCCAGCAAATAACAAGCTCTGTATTTTTATTCTCGGGCTACTTTGTCCTCCACTCTGCGTCTGTTACAGCACTCAGTTCATCAACTGTGTGAAACAAGCCCTTCAGCTCCATTTCCATTATCTTTAAGAAAACTTTCTTCTGATTGGCTGCCACATGCAAACAAAAGATGTGAACAGCAGGTGGATGGGGCTTCTGAAATGGCCATATTAAAAACTTCTACTCTCACAAAAGTTTTTAAAACAGCTCTTAAAGGGAACACAGAAGACATTTCTAATGTATTTCATACCTGGTGATCTTCCCTTCTGGACACGTGTAGGTGATGCAGGAAACTCCTGCCTGAACCACCAGCTGAGAACCATCGTTGAACTGCACCCAAACCTCTCCACTCGTCAGCTACAGATACAAACAAACAAGGATTTGGTTTTTGTCAAAGTGTCAATTCACATTCCCAGTCTTAAAATATTAATTAGTCATCTATTACCTGGGACGCCCATCCAACATTTGGCACAAATATCGACTTGACCACCTTTCCTGTGCTCTGGATGAGGTCCTGTCGCACTGGGGAGCTTTTCTTACTCAGGCTGGCTGTGGTGAAGTCAGACCCATCGTAGGAAATCATCTAGAAATAAATCAGTAAAAATCAAATGCAGATCTCATCACGGCCTGCACACCCACACATGACTCCAGGTGCTGTTTTTATGTTTTGATTTTTTCACTATTAGTCTTCTGGTTGTACTGTGGAAAGAATCCGTCTGCCTGAAACCAGTGAACACTGCATACACGACATGTTTTTGCCTGAGACGTCTCAGCGTCTGGCGTGGAAATCCACATTATTCTTCATTTTATCCTGTAATGTCAGAACTTACCGAAGGAGTGATTTGTGGAGGTTTAGGAGGTGATGCTGTATCTGGAGGAACCGGGTGCGAGGGCGCAGACGATGAGCCTGGAGCGTCTGAGCTGACGGGTCTCCTGGGAAGTAAAAGAAAACAAACATTTGTCACGCAAGACGAGAAATATAACAAAAAAAAAAAAAAAAAAGAAAGGAAAGCTGTCACGAGGTGGCCAGAATTTTCCTGTCACCTGCCAATCGTTATGGGGAAGAAAGGGACGTCCTTGGTGCTGCGCTGCTCCTCTACAGTGATGGCGGCCTCGAGAGATAAACACATAGCGTGGCCCTCGTCCGACAGCTCCACATACCTCCGGCACTCGGGGCTCAGGCCGCTCAGCCCCGCCTCGCCCTTCACAGTGTACGACTTCCCGCTCTTCTCCACCACTCGCACAAGTTCGGACGTCTTGTGGGTCTTTGCGCCTGCACGATGCAGTTATTACACGTTAATTTAGACTCATCAGCTCAGCCACCTCATTACTGACGTTCAGCAAACACCTCGGACTCACCATCATAAAAGCAAACTTCCAGGTCCGCGTTAGGAGAGTTCTCCATCAGCATGACCTTGGCATACTTGGTGTAAAGGGTCACTTTAGGAGTCTTGGATTTAACAAGCTGAACAAACTTGGAGGCATACTGGTACTTTTTCCAGTATTTCTCTGTGACAAAAAAAAGAAAGAAAAAAAAAAGCTCAATTACAATTTTATTTCACTTTTTTTTTTTTTTTTTTAATCTGATATTAATGGGTGGGATGCATCCGTCAGATTACCTGGAAGATCCTCGTAGCTACAAATGAGAATATCTTCTGGAGGAGCTGGCGGGCAGTCCAGCACAGGAAAACCTTTTCCACCATTAGGCTGGTATATCGTCACCTACAGCAGATGGTCATAATAAGCCACAACTTACAAGACTGAAGATTTTTTTCAAACATGGAAAGATTTATTAAGTAACTGCATGATAAATGCTGATTGCCCTACAGAAACTGTACCATTGAGCCATCACAGGAAATCCGGAGGACTTCTTTGACTCTTTCTTGACCACTCTGACATTTTAACAGCTCCATACAAACTTCACCCGTGTCCAAAATGCTCACCTGGATAGAAGACAAGAAAAAAGATGAGATATCTAAAAATATATCCACTGTTCACACATAGAAATTTAAAAAAAAAAGGAAAAAAAAAAAAGATTAAAATCTTACAACAGCATTTTTGGTCTTCTGTCTGATCGGCTTCAGTCGGGAGGCGCACAGAGGCGGGATTACGTCTCTCAGCGTTTTCTTCGGCTTATCTGTACTGGGTTTGGTTGAAGAGAGCTTTAACTCTCTGTCAGGAGGAGGTTGGAACTCTAATCCAGGGATGTTCTCCCTGTATGAGTCGGAGTTGGAAAGAAGCTGGTGGTGCAGGTTGGGGTGAAGGTTCGCGCCTCGGCTCATGGGCTTATCTGACCAGGAGTTGTGAACACCTAAAGGTCCTCTACTGCTGTGGGCGCTGCTATCTGCGGACCTCTGTCCAGAGGCTGAGAAAGAAAGCAAAACTTTTGGAAAACTTTGTAGTCATGATTAAAACAACCAAAAGAGCACAAAAGTGTTATTTTACCTTCAGTGTTGAGCCAATTAGAAACTCCCTCTAAGTCCTGAAATTGCAAATTTGGTGGAAGTGCGGTCTCTGTGGAAAAATACCCAGAACTGAAATAGAGAGTGTCATCTGTTAGTCTCAATAACCTGAGAGAAAAAAAGATTATCAACAGACTGACTGCTTACTTTGCTGGCTGCTTGACAGGTGGAGATGGGAGTCTTCCGTGCTCTGAAAACGGGTGTGGAGTGGAGGACACGGGGAAGACTGGGCGTCCTATACCAGCCAGAGTCTCCTCTGAGTGGCATCGCCCCAGCTCAGCATGAGTTGAACCTGTTGAAGTGGACATGGGACGGTCTGAAGAGTGAGCCCTCCTCAGGTAGCGAGAATGAGGCTCTCCGCTTTCTACACCATGAGCCGCCCTGCTCCTGCCCTCTCTGTTGAACCTTTCCAGCGGATGCTGCTGCTGCTGCTGCCACTGGTCTCCATCCTCAAAACAGGCACTGTTGGGCTGGCGTGGAAGGCTTGGGATGGGTGCCATGCGATTAGGCAGAGCAGAGCCTATCATGTGCTTGGTTCGCTTCTGGAGGCGACTGCCGCTGCTGGCAGAGGTGGAGGAGGTGTAGGCTGTGGAGATGGTGGCAATGCCACTGTCAATGGACCCGTCATCCCCAAGCCCCAGCTCTTTGGTCCTGACCAGCAGGCTCTGGGTCATGAATGGGTGGTCCAGTACTGCAGAGAGGCTGGGTCGCTGGGCGGGGTCTTTCTGCAGCAGCTGATAAATTAGGTCCTGAGCCTCCAGAGAAACATGGGTAGGCATCTCATAGTCCCCGAGAACCACTTTGGACAAAGTGTGCTTGACCGTGTCTGTGTCAAATGGAGGGCGACCCATCAGGAAAGCATAGAACATGCATCCCAGTGACCAAACATCTGATTCCAGCCCGTGGGCGCTGCGAGTGGCCACCTCTGGGGAGATGTAGTTTGGTGTGCCACACATGGTGAAGTGCTTTTCATTTGGGAGTTTGAGCTGAGTGGCCAGGCCAAAGTCTGCTATCTTAATGTTCATGTTGCTGGTCAGCAGAAGATTGGACAAAGTCAGGTCTCTGTGCAAGATCCCATGAGTATGTAAATAAAGCATCCCTTTCACTGTTTGGTCCATGAAATGTCTCGCTGTGGGGCGAAAATAAAGTTGTTGTTGGGGTTTGTTTTTGGGGGTTTTTACAGTAGTAGCAACTCACAAAGCTGACAACACAACTCATATTTAGGCTTCTAAACAAAAACACATGTGCCTGACCTTCATCTTCAGAGAAAGGCATCTTTCGCTCTTTGAGGTACCGACTCATCTCTCCATTGTGGCACATCTCCAACACTAAATACACATAGTTGCTGTCCTCAAAGTAGTTGTAAAGCTTTTACAAAAACAAAAGACATAACAATATGATTCATTTACCATCGTCTCAAAATATGGAAACATTGAGAAAGAACAAAATATAGAATATATCTGACTGGATTTTAAAATGATTGTACTACTGTGGTCCTGAAAGCTGTGTCAGTGGGACCACCACTGCCTGCTTTCCTGGTTAATCTTTAAAGCTGAAGATTAGCCAGACTACTGATTAAGTGAAGTGGAAACAAATCGGTGGCGCGCCTACACAAAGTACTATCAAGGACGCCCTGTATAACCATGACAACAATACAGAAAGCTGATATATGCATCATCAAACACAACAGTCCCACAAAGACACAGGAATCCCTACAGCTACAGCACTGGTGTTAACTTTAACTGTAAATCTCACACTAAGCAAGCATTCACACGTTTCAAATTATTAAAGTGCATCATTAAACTGTGTGTGATGCATAAAAAAACAGAAAATGTATATTGTATAGATACACTACAGGAGAAGGCAAATTTAAATAAACAGCAGGGTTGGTGTTGTGTATCAAGCACTTCATGGCAAGAAATCATCTGTGGCTTGTCAGCGTTACCTCCAGTATGGAAGGATGCTTCAGTCGGCAGTGAATCTCCACCTCGTTCCTCACACGTTGGACCATGCCGGCTTTGTGCATTGCTTTTTTGTCAATCTGCAGATGGGAACAACAGAGATAATTATACGCCTGCCACTCATCGGCTCAGCGTGGCATGTTGTACAGTTTGGTTTGATCCTAATAATCAGTTTCCCACCCACAATGGCAACGAAACACTGAGAGCTCATCTGTGGGGCGGGTCAAGAGACCACAAGAACCCCACAGGAGGCAACATATGTCATAACCCAGTAGTTCCAAGTTTACAATTTTACAGCATCACTGATAAAGATGTAGATTATCTCACCGTTTTGATGGCAACCTCCAGACCAGTCTTCACCGATTTGGCCCGGTAAACACACGCAAAGGAGCCCTTCCCGAGCAGAGTGAGGACCTTGAAGTCCTGCGTGCACAAAAAGAGAAGTTGTACAAACAACGCATCTGCAGGAAAATGTGAGCATGATTTCATTTTTAAGTTTAAATCCCACGGGAAGCGAGAGCTTTAAAAGCAAACACCTCGATCCTCGACTCCTGATCATAACAAAAACCTCCTTTCTCATCTCTGCTAGCATGGGAGTCAGCAGTCAGGTTGTTAAAGCCATGGCGAAGAACTTGGTCAAACATCCTTCCCGTAACCTGCGACCTGCTGGATTGTTCTCTACAACCACCAACGACTCCACACGGGAGAAATCCACCCACAACAAACGTTAACTGTCAAACAAGCCACTAACACCTGACGCCGTCATATGGCCAACCAAAACCTTTAATTATCCCGGGTCTCTTCCCGCTAATGAGGACCCACTTGTAGCCGTTTCCAAGCAGCATGACGGGTCCCAAACTGACGCGACACAACAATGTCTGTCCTGGGGGAGCATGGTTACACACCCGCAGAGACGATGTTGACATTTTCTACTACATTAACTACTACTAGTACTACTAAATAATAATAACAACAATAATAATAAGTAGAAGAAGAATACATTTAGGCAATCGTAAAGAGCGATATCTTTACGACACGTGAAACAAGCTAAAAACGAAAAACTGAACTATCGCCTTAGTAATTGATGTTAAGTAGTGTAATATTTAGCTATGACTAAATAAAAGTTTAACATATCCCCATTATATTAAGCAAACAGTGTTTTTTTTCCTTCTCAGTGCGATATTGTTTAGCTAACTTGTAACTCCAGCCTTTGACTTGACACGAGAACAAGCCATCAGTCCGAGTGGACGCTAGCTTGTGGGCGTTAGCCCAACAAAAGCACTCACCTCAATTTTATCTCCGATCGAAACACTCATCGTGGCGGCTTTTCGCCTCGCAGACGCGTGCAGGTTTGTAATAATGTTCCCCGATAGGCAGAGTGCATGGATAGCCGCTACAGGAGTCCTCACACGACAAATAAATGTTGTTCTCGCGTTCCCCTCCAAAACTTTGCCATATCTTCCATTTTGAAAATATCCGCCCGTTACTCCGTGGCTACGTCACACCCCGCGTCACTTGACAACATTAAGCTTTGTCACGCCTCCTCCAAGCGCCCCGTGTCTGCGATGGAGTTACATGAAGCTTCAATGATCTACATTTAATTTAATATCAGTGGTCGTCCAGACACAGGAACTGCATATATGGAATCAGCTACTACTTTTAAAATTATAAATTTAAATGATACGTGTATTATTAAAGAAAATGTTATCTAATCGTGAATTAATCCAGTAACTTTCTTTTAATTTTTTAAATCAGCTTTAATCACAGGACTCGACCTCTCATTTGTCTTGGTTTGCTGACAAAGAAAGTTTGTTTTAAAACAAAAATGGAGAACCATAATGTGCAGTAAAGGCAAAACATTCCTCACAGTAAGAGGATCCTGGGTTTAAAGTAACCTGAGGTACTTTCTCCCTGGACTCATGTTCACTCTGCGGGATCTGGTTTCTTAGGCCATCTATAAACATTACAGGTTAATGCATGTTTAAGAGTAAATGACTGCTACAAATGACTTTCAATATCTATATATTGAAACTTTCCATATCACATCTGAAAACATAAGTACAGCACAGATGGCCACTTTCTTCTGAAAATCAATCATTTCACACGTACAAATTAGTCTTGCAGACAAATGCGTTTATTTTTTCCCCCCACCTTCAATTAAATATGGAAAAATGCAAGAAAAAAAAAAAAGGAAATAGGCAACCAATCACTAAAGGAAACTTGGTATATGAGCATTTCCATTGTAACACTAGAATGTGTTCTCTATGTACATGTCTATGCTGGCTGCTTTTGTTTACTAAAATAATATTTACAGTTTGTAGACACGGACATATCTCTTCGAACTCGTTGAATACAAATATAATTTGTATTATTGTATACTAACTAAAAGGTTTGCACTAGCAGTGGCATGGACAGCACTGTCTATTTCTCTTATGGGTGATATTGGACACTTAAGAGACACGTGGAATGCAAAACACAAAGCGTACCTTCCTGTGAGATACGAAGGAATCGGTTTTACGACAGACTCATATTTTCATCTATTGTGGCATTCTTTAATTTTTTTAGTATGGCAAACCTTTGAGAGACTAAAGCACACCAGTGTCACACATAAGGATGAAAACAAAAAACCTCAAATGGTAAAATCCAATGGGAGAGGACACAAAAAAAACAGATCCACATAAGTGGTTGATGAGGACTGAGAAATGTTCCCAGGTGTTGATTTTTCTGCGCCTGTCTAGATGCCGTGTGACAGTAAACGCATTGATGGTTGCGGAGTCTGCGCGTCGGACACAGATCTCAGTCCACCTCCATCTCTTTTGTGCCCGGCTTCGTCTGCTGGCTCCCCTTTGCTTCCCTCTTTCCTTCCGCTCCTCCCTGCTTAGCCGTCGGGCCGTTGTGAGCTCCGCTGGTTTGGTCGTTCACCTCGGGGGCCTCCTCCACTGTGGGCTTTGGCCTGTTGATCACTGGATTACATATGTCCTCCAGCTCCTGGAGAAGAAGCAAGCAAAGGAGAATCAGAAGATGTCATTCTCACTAAAGGAAGAAGATTATTAGATCTTAAAAAGCGGATCACACACCTGGATTTTAGCGATCATGTCTGCTACTTTGACAACTGGGTCTTGAGTTAAAGCAAGTTTACTCTGCGCATTCATCTTGCTGTTCATCCAGCCCATGCTTTCAGTCACACACTTCTCCACAGTGCTCATTTCCTCTGCACTCAAATGAAGGAATCGCTCGTCCTGGGAAAGAGTTTTTGACGAAGAAAACCTTTAGCAGGTCTAAAATGTATCTCTTTTAAAACAAAGTCATCCTATTATATTTTTCCCATAACAAAATACACTTTAAACTATATAAGCTAAAATACGAAAATAATTTAAACACTTAGAATACAAGATCAAGGATATAAACATAGTAAGACACCATCAACATATTCTCTCAGTAAAATATAAAAATAAATGGTTATTTTGTCACATACCTCAAGTATCAGTTACAGACTGTATTTCTTATAAGTGTCAAGTCATCTATGTTTATATGTCTTATCACGCTTCCTGTTCGCATAACACAGTATTTGTAACGCACTGCACAAAACATGCAGTTCCAAACACAAATCCTACTTCTGTCTTTTTCCTGTAAAGGAGTAATGGAAGAACATCACAGTCAGAAGAGGGCTTACCTTCTGTTTGTAGGAATCTACAAACTTCATGTAGAGTTGCAGTTTCTTTCCCAGTTCCTCAAATGCTCTCGGCCTGTCCTCATGCTCCCTGTGCCGGTCCTGAATGGGCTGGCCCAACCTCTGGAGAATAAAAAAAATTTGCGTTAACATTGAAAGCTACTACCACTTTAAAATATTCTTACATCTTTACTCTTTATTCAACGTAACTTTTAGAAAGTTCCAAATCACAGCATAAATTACAATCTATAAGATTATATAATGAATGAATGAAACATGAACATAAAGCAACAATTCTGGGTAAAGTGCCACTGAGATTTATAAAATCAAAGGTTTATTTAAGCAAGTAATCATTAAGGAAAATATGCGTGCTAAGTAGTAGCTGTGGCTCAGGAGATATAGCAGGTCATCTACTAATCATAAGGCTGGTGGTTGTATGAATGGGTGAATGAGACATGTTGTATGAGCGAGTGCTCAAGCAGAGTAGCAAAGCGCTATATTAGAACCGGTTTATTTACTTATGTAACAAAATGGAAAATTTACATCGAATCAAATTACTAAAAGTTAGCATTTGGGGCATAAATATTTTTTTGTATGCAGTAGTCTGCAAAATCTTTCTTGTAATAAATGTAAACATACCATAAGTGCATCTAGCTTCTCCTCATAGACTTGTTTGGGTTGGTCTTCCCCATCCTCATAGAGCCACTTCTCTGTGTCCTCCAGCATCAGCGTCAGCCGGTTGCTGTCCTGTTATTAACAAACATGAAATGTTTATACAGATCAGTTCTTCATACATCGTCTCAGATATAATAGTCGTTTACTGCAACATGGGGGCTGCTATAATAGATGCAAAAAGTACTACTTACCCCCTCAGTGATGTACTTTTCATAAATCCCACAAAGTTTGTCCCGCAGATCATACACATACTCCTCCACAGCATTCTTTGCGTCGTTCAGCTCTTTCACCAGTTTGTCCTGGATAATCATCTGACGCTATGATGAAAAAATTAAAATGAATGAATAAAAATAAAAAAAGTTACGGATGATTCAACCAAGGCGTGCCATACGATATTACAGTATGACATTTCTGAATAAAACCTGTGCTTGTCCTGATTTCTGTCATAAATATATTACAACAGTAGATGTTCATACATAGATATAAAATTCCTTGTATCAGAGCATGACTCGGCTTTTTCTAAAGGCCACCTGCAACACTCACCTCATACTCCACAAAGTTAGAAAGGACGTCACTGTCAAGCTGTCGAATGTTGTTGATCACAATGGGAAGATCGATACTCTTCACCTTGACTTTGGGCTTGCTTCCTCCTGCTGCTGGGTCCTGCTTCTCACCAGCTGCTCCCTCCTAAATTTGGAAACCAGAGAACACAATGAGGCCTTTTTGGATTTCCAAACATGGGGCACCTTGCCAAAATAATCATCTATTTTTTTTTTTTAGACTAATTAATACTGCATGAGTCCATCTAATTGTAGCACAGATGCATCAATGAGCAGCGCTGACATGAATTCAGCAGCTCGCATACAGAATCTGTGACAATACATGAATTACTTAATACTTAATTTAATTGAAAGCATGTCTCAACAATATCAGTATCAGGGTTCTGCTTGTCTTATTATCAATACAGTCTGATATGAGCAAGAACAAACAAGAAAAACATGCAGTTTTAAAGCATCCTTAAATCGCAGCCTGACTAACCTTACTGCTGGAACTGGCATCCTCATTCTGCGGCTCCCCTTGGGTTTGGCCTTCCTGATCCACCTGCATTTTGATCTGAGACACATACATAATTATTTTAACGAAGATTTAAGTCAGGTGTCACAGCATTAGATATTTTTCATTGCATATAAAAGATCAATTAATGATAGTATCTTTCAAAAAACTACAAAAAAGCTGATTTTTAAGTGGCGGAAATCCACTGATAAACAATAAGGAACATAAATTTTATGAGAATAGTACCCATTCTATCCAATAGCTGTTGTGCTTTAACTCTGAACGGCTCAAAGAAACTGACCAGCTGACATCTGTGGCATCACAAGAGTGACTGTGGCAACAATAATCCTACCTGCTCCTCTGCTCTGCTCTCATTCTGCACCACTGGCTCTGTATCAGTTTGCATGTCCTCGCCCTCTCCTTTCTGCTTCTCAATCAGAGAAGCGCCGGACACGCTGAAGATGCCGTGGATGTTGACGCGCACTTTGACTTTCACTTTAGAGCTGTCACCATCTGGCTGGGGAACCACATTCTGTACTGAAAAAAAGCCTGGAAGCAGATGGAAAGAAAAGGAGCGGCTTCTTTAATAGGACCTCAACATGTTCTTGTGACAGGAAACTGGCAGTTGCATAGAAAAAAAAAAAAAGATATCCCACTTGAGAAAACACACCCACCCACCACATGGTGATACACATACAGTACAGATAATTATGATGTTCGGCTGAGTCACACGAGAACCTGCTTCCCTTACTCCTAATTGCCATCCAATTTGTTGGGCCAGCTACTTAGCGCACCTACATTAGCCGCCTCTTTCTGCATACTTGTGCAGCTGGTTAAAGGAACCTGATACATGCATACATGCAATGTCTATGTAAAACCAAGTAAGGACTGATCACTTTGATGCTAATAGAGCAGAATTAGCACCATTACCTATCCTGTGGTCGGAGTAGGGCAGTTCTTGAGGGTTGCTGTAAAAGGCTTCAAGGTCGAAGGGTTCCCTCTTGTGGAAGGTAATCACTTTGGAAAAAGGAGCAGCATGATTCTTACTGAACACCTCGCACTCTCTGTAGCACAAATTAGCCAAAAAAAAAGCAAAGTCAGGCAATGGAAAGTAATCACAGTCAGCAGATACTGTGTCCTAGAGCTGACTCGTCTATTTGGAGGAGCAAAAAGCAGTAAGTATACATACAGTAGCCTCCATAATGTTTGAGACAAAGACACAGTTTTTGTGTTTTGTACACCACCACAGTGGATTGTAAATCAGTCAATATGTAATTGAAGTGCAGACTTTTAGTCTTTAGTAATGAAAAAGGTCACTAGATTAATGCCCATATAATCAACTCTTATCTAGACCTCTTAGGTATTTATTATATTTTCGATTAAAGTACTGTGCAAAAGTCTTGAGCTACCCCTCATGTTTTTAAAAGTGGTCTTAAGCAATAGTTCTTCAGGCTTTCTGAAGGTCTTTCAAAGTTCTTCTTTGGACACTGGCTGCTTTTTCCCTCAATTTCAGTTCAGTCACTGACAATTTTCAGAATGTTTTTATTTACTGAACCAGTTACACTGACCTATGAATCACTCTAGCATGAAAACACCACCTAACTCAGGTGACGAATCGATGCTGTATCTACACATAACAGACAACTTAGCAAAGGACCAGTTTTAAATGGTATTTTTAGGCACTTTGTTACCATCAGAATGGTGTGCAGGGTGTCCTTAAAAAAAAAAAATCTGAGAATAAAGTGACAAGTGGAGCGCAGGAGAAAAAGGTGACAGGCCTAAAAACCATCTACAGAAGAGGAAAAGTCATGTCCTTTCCAAGTCCCCTCATCTTTACTGAAATGAACTAAACTGCTGAACCTATTTCCATTTTTTTCACCTTCACCTTGCATTTATATTTTTTTACAAAATATAAAGAATTGAAAGTTAAAGATTGAATTGAAAGCGGTTCAAGATTTTTGCACAGTACTGTAGGTTAGGACTACCCTATAAACAGGGTAGAAATACATATATTTATGTATACATAAACCAGTTTTTGTCCTCCAGACACATAATCACAAAAAAACACTGTCTCTTGTAGAGTGGTGCTATCTTTACCCCAATCCATCCTCTGTGGGTGATTTCCAGCGCATAGTAATCGGGAAAGGAACCACATCAGTGATAGAGAATTCCCGAACCTTAAATGCTGGTGACAAAATTGCGCACTACACAGACACATACGCACAAGCAAAACCACAAAGACGAACACATATTTACTCCATTTTATCACTACTATTTTTTTCATATTACATTGGAAAGAAATACTGGGTGTTAATATCTGAGGATCTTCCAACCTGCAGTGCACAGCCTCTTGCTACAGCTTCGTCTGCATTGAGTGTGGTGCTGATGTCTTTGCAGAAGAACTTGGCGATCCTCTCTTTGATAGCCGGGATCCTTGTGGCTCCTCCAACTATCTCCACTGCACAGATATCATCCCGACTCAACTCTGCCAGACAAAACATACACATTCCTGAGCAGATTCTTCCTTTGTTTAACATTAATATCAATTAATGAATTAATAACTCTAAGGGGCGTACTTGATTGTTCAAGGGCCGATTTCAATGGAATCTCAACTCTCATGAGATACTGAGCACACATCTCTTCAAAGTGTAACCTGGAGGATTTAAACATTGGAAAAAAACAATTTAGATATCCACATTAAGTGTGCTTATTGAGATGAAAAAAAACAACAACAAATAGGTTTTTACCTGTTCATCCTGCTGGAAACATCAATGTCATTCATGAAGCACTCTATGTTTAGAGGCAGGTCGGAGGAGTTGGCACTCATGAGCTTCTTCAGTTTCTCGCACTCCTGGTATAGCCGCAGCACAGCCCTCGGGTTGTCCCTCACGTTGAGCTTGTACTTGCCCTTAAACTCCTCGCAGAAGTAATCTACCAATGCCTCATCAAAATTACGCCCTCCAAGGTATGGATCGAATGCTGTGGCAAGAACCTGACGCACCAGATTGATACGGAGTTTAGAATTTAAGAACAAAAGAGCAGATGCAGCTGGAGGACGAGAAGGAAGGCAAAAGGCTAACCTTGAGTTTGCCTTTGTGGAAGGCAGTGATAGACACCTGGAATGACGAATGCCCCATGTCCACAAATACCACGTTTCTCGGCCTCTCTTCTGGTGTAGGAAGGTCTTGCTTGTAGATCCCATAAGCCAAAGCCACTGTTCATAGACAAGACATTTATTTTCAACCCTTACGTTCCATGTTTGACTATGGCCACTTCATAAAGTTACTAATGTATCCAAGAACACCGACCTGCAGTGGTGTCATTAATTAGCCGCAAGCAATTCAGCCCTGCAATCTGAGTTGCATCGAACACCGACCGCCTTTCAGCATCTGTGAAAAAACTTGGGACCTGTAAAGCAGAGTACAAATCTTAATGTTCTCCTCAAAACCGCGTTCTGAATTACACCGACAAGTCTTGTGCACCGTTTTCATCACTCACAGAGATGACACAATCCACCACCGGCTTCTTCAGGGCGCTCTCTGACGTCTCCTTCAGCTTGGTGAGCAGCATCCCCGTGATCTGCTCAACTGTGAACACTTTATCCTCGTCCAAGTAACGCACCTAGGAACACTCAAGCATTTAGGGAGACCCGAAGCAAATTAAAAACCAAAAGGGTGAAGGTGATCGGTTGCTTGGAAGTTGATGGAAAAAGCAAAGATGGGGGGAAAAAAATGGGAAGTGGTGAAAAAGATGTAAAGTACTTTACCTTAATTCCAGTGGTTCCATTGGCCAGCTTATGCAAGCTGTAAGGCAGTTTAGGTCTTTCTGCTTGGATAAATGGGTCATCGAATGCTCTGCCGTGGAACTTTTTGAAGCCATGGACTGTATTTTTGAAGTTTGTTATAATCTGAAAGAAAGGAAATACTTAGCAAAGATTAAAAAAAGACAACTGTTTGAAGATGTAATGTGTCTGCCAAAAATAAAATTTCATGGATGATCTTACTTGACTTTTGGCTGCATTTCCAATCATGCGATTTTTGGAGGCCAAAGACACACAGGCCCTTAATAGGAAACAAACAGAAGTAATCCTGTTAACAGATGTGGCGTACGAAGAAGAACTGCAATTTCGATGGCTGCCAACTGAAATGTTGAGCATTGCCATGAGGGATAGTTCACGGGGGAGAGTGTCTGAACAAGAACTACAAACTAGGGCAGTGAGACATAGCAGATCACCTTGAAAATTAAGCTTTTTCTATCCAAAATAAAGAGAGAAAAAACAGGAAAATCGTTGTGTTTAATGACAAAGACCAACGCTTCTCCTCACACAAGGATTCATTTCACATTGGCTAGCAGTGACAAGTCACTCCCTAGCTTCACCTTGCCACAGAAAAATATCCTCATGCACTTAAAGGTGCAATGCTCCTCTCAGTCTCCTTTCCACGGATGCTGCAGCAAATTCAGTTTACAGAAACGGAGACCCACTTGGAGATGATTTGTTTCAGTCCGCCAAGTTGATTCCTTACATTCACCCTGGGATTTAATCCTCTGTCACTTCTGATCAAGCACTTGCATGCGTTAAAGATGCAGTTTGTAGACGGGCCTTAACTGACGCATTATCGTTATACCATGTCAAAACCTATTCGTTATCCTTTGATGTCTGTACAGTATGCAAACACTTTAAAACGCATATTAAACAAAATAACATGTACAATACAAGTAGGTTAACTGAGTCAGCTTGTCGTGCACTGCGCAGCTCGGTGGTGATAGCCAGGAGACATCTCAACTACCTACAAAAATAAACTGTTATTTAAAAAAGACCTATAATAACCTGCTGTGACGGGAAATGAACTAAGGCCGCATCACTACCGCCGCCACCATCCCTGCTGCCTTCCTGTGCATCACACCGCTCAGTCAGTGCGCCTCCAGTTGCAAACATTGCGTAACAAACTCACAGGCAGACCACACTTACACGGCGATGATGTCTGTCAATATTTCGGCTATACTTACGGCGTGCATCTGTCACTGTATTCATTGGCAATGGTTTCAATGCCACCGCTCCTGGCCACAGCGATGTAACAATTTTGGAAACCCACATCAATGCCTACCACTGACATATTGAGCGCTCTTAAATTCACCCAAGTTATCCTCCGCAAATGACCGCACTCACACCTAGGAGGAAGGGGGAAAAATAACACACAATGGCGGTCTGTTCCTAATTTTAAATTTATTTAAGCGTGTCGTCCGCTCTGAAAATATACGACACGGCTAGCCGAGCGTGCACTAACTGAATTACTAGCTGTTATGTAAGTAAAGCTGTTTATAGCAAACTCATTCAGTGTAATCCCAGAGAGCAATGATGTCCAGAGCGGATTCTCCCACTCCCAGGCAGCCCTAACATCACCCAGCGGCTCCGACTGACTGTATCTCCTCGGACCCGCCCACGTACGCCTGTGATTGGCTGCGTCACACCCAATGTCCTTACGTGATTGGTGCGGCAACCAATCGATAACAGAAAAATCTAGAACCACCTGGAAAAGGGGACCATTGAGTACGTCATCGGTAATCGGCACGGGCCTGACGTAAATTTTACCCTAAATTTAACCTGCAGGTACAGTTTCTACCTTCACATCTCACGTGCCTCAAAATCAATACGCATACAACTATAATATCTATGACTTTAACATTACTGATAGCTAGATCATATCTGATGAGATAGTGGTACGTAAGCGGTACCTGAAAGCATTGTTTGCGAGAGGTAAAGCTTAGAGTGCCCTAAGACGATATATTGCTTATACATACAAGTTTATTAAGTCGGTACAGTAATATTTACTGTTATTGCAAACATTTGTTTATAGCGACATATGACGCTGCTGTTTACGTGTCTTATCTCCATGGAAATGACAACAGAGGGTTGCACTGCGCGTAATCACATTGAATTATATTCATTTCATTCATTGGTTTTATTTCAATGCGTTTTATCTGTTTATGTTTACTTCTTTGTTTAAACAAAATATGATATACATAACTTTTCTGGCTAAGTTGTTTAGGTACCTACCATAAGATAAAATGTTCCAGATAAAAGGCCTAAATGTATATATTAATTATATTATTGGATTAAGGAATCGTGTTTAAGTTAGGTAAGCGTGTCACACAAAAGGCAATTTCCAGTAAAGATAGAATCACACATAACAGCCTTATGCCAACCGGTGCATAGTAATAAAGACATGATTTTATATCAGTAGAAAGAAAACAAAAATTAGTTTTAGGGGGTGTTTTATATTATTATACTTTACCCAATATATTATATTATTTGAATATTTTTAAACTTTGACTACAGCCTATTCAGATTTCCGCAAGTTGTTAGCAAAGCAACACAATAACGGAAAATTGCTGTCATATTGTTCTATCTATCTATCTATCTATCTATCTATCTATCTATCTATCTATCTATCTATCTATCTATCTATCTATCTATCTATCTCCAAAATAAATGTTTAATTGTGAGTTTTGGGGGGGTTTCATAGTGTTTAAAGTCATGGTATTAAATGGCACAACAAAACAAAAATGCACACATTCTTTAAATTCTAAGGTTTTACATAATTAAATAACATAATTAAAATATTTATAATAATAATAATAAAATCAGGTCCTTAGCCAGTTTTACAAGTACATAAATGCAACCTGAGATGAACAGCAGCACATGACATCGAAGACCTTGTTATTATTTATTTAACACTATATTCATAAAAGATAAAATATAATAATATAGCAGACTCTTAAAATGATAAAGACTAAACTAAAATGAGAATAGAGAGATTTTTTTAAAAGAAACTGTAATACCTTTCTTTTTGATTCGATCCAAATGCCTTCAGTTTTTTTTTAGGGCAAACCCATAACACGTCACTGCTGAGTGTCTCGTTCGATTTCAGCTTTATTTGAACACTTGTTCTTATTTCCCTGTTTTCTTGTTGAGGACGTGAATGTTTACTCATATTCGGACTCAGCCCGCGGCGCCCCTTGCCAGAACAGGAAGTGATAGTTTAACAGGCTGTGCTAGCCAGCTAGTTCAAGTCAAATAGGTTAGCTTGCCTTTTAACACATTGTTTACGATGGGACTGTTCGGGAAATCACAGGAGAAGCCAGCAGCTGATTTGGTAAGTACTGACTGATGGTGACCAGAACCTGTCTTTAAGAGCTGTGTGGACAAAAAGCAAAGAAAGACAGTGGCTCTAGCTATCCTTGCTAACGTTAGCTGTCACACAGCTAGGGCTTGTCCGTCCTGTATGTTGATACTTCAGGCTGATAATTAAGTAGTCAACAGCACTCTAGTTGAAAAAACAACAACAACAAGTTTGACATTAGCTTACATAGTTTTTTTTTTTACACTATTCAAGATCACACGCTTGTATACGGTGTCCATTAGCCGATTTATGCTTTCTATAGTAGTGTGCCTGTTAGCATACATGCTAATATAAGTCTTCACTGTAAACAAACCATTGCTGTCCTCACTTTAGCCAACCTTATGAGCCATTACATATTAGCAGCTGTACATGGCGTCGTTGTATTGCGACACCCGTGTTAAAACGAATATTACATGTACATCCACCTGTAGCTGGCCGAGAAACAGAGACTGTGTCATGTTTTAATAAGATAATGTGCTCTTTCAGGTTAAGGAGTGGAATCATAAAATCAGGAAGGAAATGAGAGTGGTGGACAGACAAATTCGAGGTAAGACTACAGCCAGAGTTTGACACTTCCAGGACCGTTTACATTCAGTTTATATCACTTTCACCTAAATATCTGATAACCAAACTGAGGAGTTATAAATCTAGTGTAAGTACAATGTATTTGAATTGTCTGATAATTGCTGTCATTTAATTATTCATCTGGAAGGTGTAAAATAATCATTTGACTCAGTAAGTCATAAAGATACCAAATTAGCTTTTTGTATATGTAATAAATATAATCAAAGACCTGATAAATTGTGTGTTGTCTGTGTAATGAAATTGACATATTTTGGTTTCAGATATTCAAAGAGAAGAAGAAAAAGTTAAACGATCCATCAAAGACGCTGCCAAAAAGGGACAGAAAGATGTGTGCGTGGTGCTTGCGAAGGAGGTGATTCAGTCCAAACGAGCTGTCACAAAACTTCACGCTTCCAAAGCACAGATGAACTCTGTAGTTCTCAGCATGAAGAATCAGCTTGGTGAGTGTGGCAGCGCACAAGATGGGGAGGAGGGCGTACTTAGTTTGTCACTTAGAGCAGGTTTTCTAATGACATTGTGATCATCAATGCTCTTCTCTGTCACTGAGGAAATCTGTTTTGCGTGTTTTCAGCTGTGGCGCGTGTTGCTGGAGCAATGCAGAAGAGCACAGACGTCATGAAAGCCATGCACAATCTAGTCAAAATCCCAGAGATCCAGGCCACCATGAGGGAGCTGTCGAAGGAGATGACGAAGGTCACTGTTTACCATGATATTATTGTTACGTGATTGTTACACTGTGTCACTGATGTTGTCTAATATTTTAATTCTGTTTATTTTGCTTTGTTGAATTTGAGATATTATTTTAGTTACAGTTGTGTTAAATTTTTGATCAATTTAATTGTTGTGCCAAAGAAATTTCACAACTTTTCATAGTAAAGCTAAAACTTGGCATATTTACCTTTCAGGCTGGTATCATTGAGGAAATGATGGAAGATACTTTTGAGAGCATGGAAGACGGAGAGGAGATGGAGGAAGCAGCGGAGGAGGAAGTCGACAGGATCCTCTTTGATATCACAGCAGGTGACAAAAATAAAATCACAGCTCAAAGTCACATTTTTGTTTTTGTTTGTTTTGGGGTTTTTTTTAGGGAGTTTAAGTCTGAACCACAGATCAGCTATAAAGTCAAAACACTGAAAACGCTGGTTCTGCTTTCTCTTGTCAGGTGCCCTTGGCAAAGCACCGAACAAAGTCACAGATGCCCTGCCTGAAATGGAGCCCGCTGGAGCCACTGCGGCTTCAGATGAAGAGTCAGAGGAGGACATTGAAGAGATGCAGTCAAGATTGGCAGCCCTGAGGAGCTAAGGTGAACTGCCGCTGTGCTGCCTGTCGAAGTCAGGTGGCTCACTCCGTGAAGGACAGAGATCATTCTGGTGCAGAGGTTACAGTTTCGAGTATCCTCATCGCTTCTTGTTATAAATTCACATAATCATTTGGGGTTAACATTGTGCTACGACAGTCAATTTTTCGATAGTCATCTGGTTTACTCAGCCAGAAGAAAATACGTTTTTGCTTTTTGTGTATAATTATCAAGGGTAAACCCTGGGTAAGTCTTTATTATCCAAAGTCAAGCAGAAGGGTAAGAAGGTGTACATATTGTAAGTAAGAAAAGCCTGCTGTGCCTACAGTGCTTCATCATACTCTTCTTCTTCTGTCCAAAGTTATTATAGACTGGTTGTGGAAGTATTTATGATCCCAAATGCAACAGACTGAATAACTGTTGATGACAAGTCACATCAGAAATGGCCATTCAGCTGTATTTTTAATCACTTAGGATCAAATTATTATTATTTTGTTTGTTCCGTTTACCTGTAGTTAACCTACAAAATCCGAAACACTAGATGTTGGTGGATGGGGTTCACTTTTTGTTTTCTGTACAGTCCAGTCAAAATGTGTCTGTTCGTTCTGTGGCTATACACGTTACACTGATCGGAAACTCCACGCATACTACTTTACTTTTTTTTTGTTTGTTTGTTTTTTTGACATTAGCAGTCAGCTCGTTAAATGTTTGACTTCATCCCCATGATTCCCTCCTAAACAGAAACAAGCAGAGGAAATAAGTTGGGTGTTCAGAACGTATGTACTGTGGATGTACTGTGTGTATATTTTTTCTATGTCTTGGAGAAAAAAAGAAATTAACTTTTAAGAATAAAGCTGACAGTTACCAGTAACTTGTCTCTGCCGGTTTCTGCTTGCAGCACTGATCACGCTAACCTTTCTTTTTTTGTGTGTTGTTTTTTTAACATCTCAGGTCTCTTCTTGTTATAGTAGGCCTTTTGGGATATGTGAATCAGCCAATCAGCGGGTCAGAAAAAGTAGTGCACACAGTCGGTTTAATGCTGTCTGGCAGATAAAATGGCTCAACCGGCACACAAAAAAATAGCCTATATAAACAATAAAGACCTTAATGAGACTACTCCAAAGACAACAGTCTATCTAATTAAATGCAGGAGCTATGTGTCAAACTATAATAAACTAATGCCTTCTTCTTCTTTTTTTTTTTTTTTTTAAAGGAGCAGAATTTTAATTTTTAGGAAGGGTTCATTTTCAATTCACCCCATTTCAAACCGGCTTTTTCTTTTTTTGTTTGTTTTTGGGGGTTTTTTGGTCCGTTTTGTTAAAATGGACAAAAGGGTCAAGTTTCTGCCAGCCACGGCCCTCCCTTGGCAGCTTTTGTTGGACGGTAACAAAACCTCGCCTGTGTGCTCTGGCTGCAGTTTGTGTGTGAAAGGCTAGACAAAGCCAAGGTACTGTTGCTCTGGTAATGCAAGTGTTCTCAGGTTTGGGACCAGGGGATGAGAATTTCGAGGATAGGCAATGTCCCTGTCCTTGAAATCACTTTTTAGTTTTTATGAGGTCATTTTAATAAGGTTTGACCTTCAGTTGTAAATGTCAACTGTGAGCAAGATTACAGTCAGTACAATCTGAAATATTTGGACTCTTGCTCGTTGTTTTAGGCCACACTAGCTACTCTTCATCTTCCTCAAATTCCCCAGTGTCACTTGATTTGTGGTCATTTGATTAATTGTAAAAATTCCCTTTAAAAATGTTACACCATAGAATAGTAGTAACATCAGAACCCTGCATCCTGAAGTGGGCCTGTGTGTAGTTTAAAGAGCATGACGTGTTAATGGGTAACAGTTGAAAACACCATGTTCTCGTTACAGTTGTTTAATACATTTCTTTAATCTTTTCTTTCAAGAGTGTTCAGGCTAAAACATTTGTTCCTATCTGCAGCTCTGAGGCAGTGTGATGGATAATACTCTCTACTATTCGGACATAAAGCAAGCAATCAAGAAGTTTACTTGTAGATAAATCGCTAATTAAAATGTTTTCGTTGCAGTAATGCATGTGTGTGTGTACCTTCATTTAAATGACCACAAAAGTATTCATTCAAACATATCGGCCACGTAGTATTACCGTATTATTCCAAGTAGGAGGTAGTTTGTGGATCTTTGAGCTTTACGGGGATTTGGTTGCAGTATTAAAAGGTAAATTTGAAAGGGATTACAGAATACAAACGCTTAAAAGGAGCACGGAGAGGGGGAACAGGAGATATTTGTCTCCTTTGCAACCCTGCATCGACACATCCACACACCCTTGTGGGCTTGAGGACTCACGCTCCGGCATGTTGTGTGTCTGCTGTCTGTGCAATGCAACACTGCCATCTATGGATAAGAGCTGTAGGCCGCTCACTGTTTGTCCCGCATCACGTTGCCGCCTGTGTGCGTCCACACGCAGCCGCCTGGACGCGCCTGTCATCTGGAGGAAACTCCTCCCTGCAGACAGCGCGTCCTGTCGCCTTCCCAGCGCAATGGTCTCCTGGATCATCTCTAGACTTGTGGTGTAAGTCCCCTTTTTAAATTCATTTAAAACATTCTCTGTCATAGAGGGATATGAACAGATCGCATCGCCTGATTGTTGCAGGTGGCAAATCGAGACGCACATTAACGGTGGAGAAGCTGCGCGCTTTACAAGCCCCCGCATTTCTGCCTGACAGCCTTTTTAATCAGAATCAGACGTCAACATAGAGAGCAAGTGTCGTGCTGTTCATTTCTGACTGAAAGCAGCCCGGGTTTGATGGGATTGTACTTTGTCGTTTCAGCCGGAATGAGCCCCGGGCCTGTATAGACCTACTGTATTTCTTAACAGGCTGGCAGCGCGCAGCAGTCTGCCACTCTTTGTTTTTATCAAGTGATTTGTTTTTTATTCTAGACAAAAAGATGACGTTATTGAGTGAATAATGTATTATCGTCATACGAGATGATAAAAATGAGTCAGATCCTGAAATCTGGGGGCTTCTTTCATAGCCAGAAGCCCTAAATGTCACTGAGTGGCGAGGTGTCTGAACAACAGGAGCGGTCTTTGAGTGGACCAATATTGAGTGTGGATGTCCCACATTGGAAAAAAACCCCCAAAAGGGATGGGTCAGCCTTCTCAGGTTACAATGCAAGAGCATTTCATGTTATAAGAGTGGATGCATATACCCCCATGTTTTTATATCAATAGCTGCCTGTTTCCTATTATTATTAGTGTAGGTCATGGCTATTTTTCGCCTGCACAAACTATGAATCAGCATCATTGCAGACTGTGTAAAGCAACAGTAGGCTCTAACCTCGAAATAGGGAAGCAATTACATTTCGATAACGAGATTTTGTTACACTGATTGGACTGCCAGCGCTTTGGCAGCTCAAAACCTGGTTATGCAGATTCGTTTTTGGATCGGTGGCCAACAGAAAGGTTTTAGCTGCGTCGATATTTTAAGCGTCCTTGTGTTTCTGAACTCCGAGTTAGCCGGCCAGGCCCGAGCAACATGATGTGGGTCAGTAATTTGATCAGGTCGCACTTACGCAGCTGTTGCTGTTGCTTGGTTGTAGCACTTTCACAGAGTCCACGTCTCTGTCCGGACACCCAGCAGCACAGGTGCTTGCATAAGAGGAGGAATTTAAAGAAAAAAGACAACATATGTGAACTAATTTTACCTGAAATGACTTGACTTTATCTGTCAGCTGCCAAGCCCGTATTAGCCATGAGTAATACTTTACAGTTTCTGATTGACCTCATCTTTCCTGGAAACCTGTAAATGTCTACAAGAGGTCCAAAGATTCAAAACAAAATGTACATACAAATGCTTAAGAAGAAAGAATTATTCCCAAATGTCTATATATGGATTGCTTTAATGCACAGCATACACTGCTGTGGAGAAGTCTTTCACCCCTCGTAATTTGCTAGGAAAATGGGAAATAGGTGCAGCGATTTATTAAAAACATGCAAATACACATGAAAATAGAGTATAGAGGAAAAAAACAGGCTGTGCAATACTAATAAGCTTTAAAGTAAAAATCTGATGTGTTCACTTTTATTCTTTAATGCCTCCACTCTCACAGATGAGTTTTCTTGTTGTTTCTTTAAGTAGTCTTCAGGAATAGTTCTCCAAGCTTATGAAGGACATTCAAAGCTTGTCTTTGGATGTTGCCTGCATTTTGTTCTGTTTTCTATCAAATGTCTTTTGTTCTCTGCTTGTCAGTTTTCCTCAAATTTTTTAAGGACACGCTGCACACCATGCTGAGAAATTACAAAGTTTCAGCTACTGGCTCTTTAGGAATCATCTTGTTGGTCCAAAAATACTATTTTATGCCTGTCAAACTGTGTTTTTATGGGAACCTGACAACAACAAAGTGCCTAAAGGTATAAAATTACTTCTTCACTAAGTTGTCAGTTATGTGTAGTCACAACACTGGTTCATCCCTTGGGTTAGGTGCTCAAAGGATTCACAGGTAGTCATAGGAACCAATAGTTCCTGCAGTACAAAGACTGTACAGCATATGAGTTAAACAACAGCCAGTGTCCAAAGAAGACATTTGAAAGATTTTCAGAAAGCCTGGAGAATTATTGATGGAGATCAATTTAAAAATTACAAGAAAGTCTGTCACTTTGGAAACAAAACATAGACTTTTTCACAGCAGTTTATTGTTTTTAATCATGTTTTATTGCATTAAACATGTCTTTGTGGCACGTTTTTTTATGTCTGAATATTAATCGGTTTTCTGTCTTTTAGACTCGTCTTTGGTACACTATATCCTGCATACTCTTCTTATAAAGCTGTGAAGTCCAAAGATGTGAAAGAATACGTGAGTAAAATGTTTTTAGCTTTACAATAGTAACACCATGATGTATTAGTAAATAGAAATGTTTTATGTGGATTTGCATTAACAGATTTGACTTTTCTATGACATTGCAGGTGAAATGGATGATGTACTGGATAATATTTGCCCTATTTACATCTGTGGAAGTGTTTACAGACATGTTTCTTTGTTGGTAGGTGACTGCAGATGTTTTGTGTCAATGATCGTACAGAGGCCCTCCGGGGAATATATTTCAACTCTTGTCTTGAGTCTTGTAGGGTTATCATTAACAATCTTTATGGCAGACATAAAAAAACACAAGTTATTGTGTTTTACTGCTACTCCGTGTTTTCACTGCAGGCTTCCTTTCTACTATGAACTGAAGATAGCCTTTGTGGTGTGGCTGCTATCCCCTTACACTAAAGGTTCCAGTGTGCTATACAGGAAGTTTGTTCATCCCACGCTTTCCTCAAAAGAAAAGGTGAAATCCCTTTCCTTTTTGTTGTTGTATCTTCCTTTATTTCCTCTGGTGCCGTTAAAGGAAAGGCATAGGGGGCAAAATGTTCAGTCTAGGCTTTAAGCTAACACGCGTGGTTTTGTGTCTAATAGAACTGGAGTTTTGCGACTGTCTCAGGAACAAAAGTGTCTTTGTGCCAATTCACTTTCCCACTTAAGCTTTTAAAAATGTGTCCGCTGGACAAAGGCAAAGACATGTCACAGTCTTCTTCCATTCGTCTTTTCCTTTCCACCTTTCCCCCCCCCCCCCCCCTCTGTTTGTGTGGCAGGAAATGGATAAATGAGCTTTCTGAAGATCAAAAGCCACAGAATGAAATGATGCAGTCAAGCAACACATGAAACAGCTGTCCAGCAATTACACAATGCCAATGAGATACATCATGTTCATGTGATTCTTTTTTTTTGCTCTTTGTTTAGGACATTGATGAGTATATCTGCCAAGCAAAGGACAAAAGCTATGACACACTGGTGCATTTTGGGAGAAAAGGACTGAACGTTGCAGCCACAGCTGCAGTCATGGCTGCAACAAAGGTAATGCAGACTCTGGACATTTGTTTTGTACTGCACTGGGGGTACGGTGCTCGGGCATTGTAAATAATGTGTCAAGCTTGTTGTTTTTGCGGCCGATCACATTCATGAAGCTTTGAACATTTGTTTTTGAAGCAGAGGACGCAGCAGATTACTGTAATGTTTGTGTATTTCATGATGCCATGTCATCCCCAGCCTGTCTCACACTGCTGCTGATACTAAAACATAGCCTTTCCCGGTTTAGGGTCAAGGAGTTCTGTCAGACAGACTCAGGAGTTTCAGCATGCAGGATCTCTCTTCCTACCAGTCTGACCCTGTTAACAGCAGCTCCGACTCTACGCAGCCTGCAGCCGCACAGCACCGAACCCGACCTATGATGCGCAGCAAGTCTGAGAGCTACAAGGGTGAGGAGATGTGATTTCCATACTGCTTCATGCCACCTACAGTAGCCCTGAAAACTAAATAAACAAACAACAAATAATAGTCTTATAAAGCATTATAAAAATGTAAATGAGTTAAATAGCACAACATACCAAAAAATATGGAAATATGGGCTCGATGAGCACACTGTAGGAGCCATTACAATGCTGCAGCAGTGCCTGCCTGGTTTGTGTGACGCAGATTATCGAGGCGATATCTGTTTTCCTGTTCAAGCTCGTTTAAGCCCAAAGATATTGTTTAGTACCTCAGCTTTCCTGACTGGCCCCCTAAGCTCAGCCCTACCTTCCTGTTTGGAGCAGGTCAGGCCCTCACAGGGCTAACCATCCTGTGACAAAACTCGCATGCAGCTGGAGGGATTTTGTGCCAACTTTAACAGTGGAATCGGTTATTATTTGTACTAATTCGGTGCTGTATTTTTCAGATAATTTAAAAAAATTTTCATGTAATTAAATTTAGAAGTAACAACAACTGTTAATATCGATGGGGTTACGGTATTATTAAATAATGAATCTTAGCAAGGGTATGTCATCGAATATTTGGTAACCAAGCTGCTGTAAACATCTGAGCCAGCGTTTGAATTTTCATTCATTCTGAGGATCTTTGTTATTGCCGACAAATCCAAATAAAAGACCAAAACCATTACTTTCTGTGACTTAGACGTTGTCTGTTGTTCATTTTAAGGCTGCATATGTTTATATGTCTAAATAATGTCCTAAACAGCTGGGCAGTGTAGCTACTTGGATACATTTGTTGGGGACTATTTTCAGCTGTGGATTAATACACATTTGGCGAGCTGTATTTTTAGTTGCATGGTTGGTTTGGGGTGGAGTTAAAATTAATATGAATCATAATAAATGTCAGCTGGAGCTAAGATGTGGTTCATTAATGTGTTTTTTATACTTTCTGTATAACAATGGCGCTTAAGGCGCAGAGGCATCAGAAAGTTGCTTTTTTGTGGTTTTGATCTTTTTGTGAGATCATTGGATTTGCTGACAACAACAAAATCACCAAAATGCAAAATCACTAAAGCTTCTACGATATTATCTTTTGTCTTCTGTTGTGGCATTATTTGACATGGAAAACAGGCTAAGAAGGTTTACTCTGACTCTTAAAATAATAGAAAGGAGGACATAAGGAGGGCTAATAAGAACAGCCTTGTTATGCTTGTATTTGCTGCAGCAAATTGGTGTTTGATCTCAGTCGTGCAGCATGCAGGATGATGATGCATTATGATATGAGCATTCGTAATCCCCAAACTGACCAAAATCAGCTACATCTCTTCTGTAATGAAATGGGAAGCATTAGGCCTTTGATTGGTTAGTTTTTCATTCCCTGCTGCCGACCTTTTCCCACGGTACAGGGCAGGATTTTGACATGACTGAGTTTGAGGTGTTGGGGTTGGACCAGTGGGACTCCAAGGAGTTTCTGTCCCAGAATGCTTCAACTTCTGAGTCTGAGCCCACGCCCATTACACCCACTATGACACCCCAGTCCACCCCACCCTCCGCACCCTCTCTACCTCCCACTCCGGTGGCTCTGGAGCAGCCTGAGGAGGTGAGGAAAGAGGCGCAGGCAGCGTCAAAATCTCCACAGCTCAGGCTGACTAAGCGGAAGGCTCCTGAGGTACACTGCCTTGTGAACGTGGCTGCTCAGCTGCTGTCTGATCCTAACTGTCCCTTGAGAATGGTGATTTACTCAATGATTCACTAATTTCTGCTGCTGCGTGCCTAAATAAATCATCATGGTCCAGTACCTATGCGATGGTGGAGAGCCAGATTGCTAATAGAATTTCTGCACTGATGAAACTGAATCATGCATTAACTTGGTAGAAACATTATTTAGTTCAAATAATGATTGCATGATTGCAGTGACTCAGATTTTTTGGAAATATTAAACATTGTTGATAAATTCACACGGTTTGCCTTCTAGTGTGTTTCACCCATTTAGAATAACTTTTAGTTTTGATGTGGAAATGTTTGTGTGAAATCCTTCCCTGGAATGAACCAGCATTCATTCATAAACCTCAACACCTAGTATGTCTTTGATTGGCGTTCTCAATGAACAGCTAAATAAAGCAGGATTATTAAAGGATAAAGCTGGCAATATTTTTTTTTCAGTTGTCAGAAGATCACATGAAAAAATCAACAATGAATTGATACTACAAATGAGTGTTGCCTGGGTAGCTAAAGCCTGAAAGAGCTTGTTCCTTATTCCTGTGCGACCCAAACCCTGGTAGAAACATCAGTGAGCCACAGCGCATGCGCTAAGTGACATAATGTTTCATCACAATCAACATGGGACTGTAGTTTTTTGTTGTTTTTAAGTTATTACCACATCAGTCCCCTGATACCACAAATACTCTGCTGAGAAACAAATGTGCATTTACGCCTCGAGACCTAGGACTTTTTCCCTCCCCCTCCCAATCAGTTAGTAACAGCTCCAATGATGCAAGGCCAAACTTACCTATTCATTACTATTCTCTAAGGCAGGGGTGTGCAATCTCAGTCCACGAGGGCCGGTGTCTCTGCAGGTTTTAGATGTGTCCTCGAACCAACAAAGCTGATTTAAATGGCTAAATTAACTCCTCAACATGTCCTGAAGTTCTCCAGAGGCCTGGTAACGAACTAATTGTGTGATTCAGGTGTGTTGACCCAAGGTGAGATCTAGGGACACCGGCCCTCGTGGACTGAGATTGCCCACCCCTGCTCTAAGGTCTCGCTATTGACAAGAGAAACGTGAGAAAAACAGTAAAGCATGCTTCTCTTAACCACCAGGCCAAATTCAAGTTTTAAAGACACAAGCTCTTAATTAAGCTGCATATTAAAATTATGAACAGCCTCTCAACAGTCAGTAAACACTGATGTCATTTAAGCTATTCTGTGCCACATTTGATTCAACATACACTCACCAGACACTTTAAGTACCACCTTGTTCTTACCAGGTGGAGCCTATTTTGTTTTCAGAGCTACCTTTAGTCTTCATGGCAGAGATTCAACAAGATACTGGAAACATTCCTCAGAGATTCCAGTCCAGGTTGACATGATAGCGTCACACAGTTTCTGCAGATATGTCCGCTGCATATCCATGGTGGGAATCTCACGTTCCACCACATTTCAAAGTTGCTACGTTGGATTGAGATCTGTTGACTGTGGAGGCCAGAACAGTGAACTCACTGTCGTATTAAAGAAGCCAGCTTGAGATGATTTGAGCCTTGTGACATGCAACATTTTCCTGCTGGAAGCAGCCATCAGACGATAGGTACTGTGGTCATAAAGAGTTGATTTTAAGGGACCCATAGTATCCTATAAAATACTAGGATACTGGCAGCATTTCTTCTATTGTCCAATTTTTTGAGCCTGTAGAAATTGCAGCCTCGGTTTCCTGTTCTTAGCAGGAGTGGCACCTGAAGTGATCTTTTGCTCTTGTGTGTTCAGAGAAGCTCTTCTGCATAAACTTGGTTGCAAAGAGTGGCTATTTGGGTAATCATGTCATGCTCCTCTGACATCTGATATCAAAAAGACATTTTCACCCAGAAAACTACCACTCACTGCATTTTTCTCTCTTTACATACGATTCTCTGTAAACTCTACAGATGGCAGTGTGGGAAAAATCCCAGTAGATCAACAATTTCTGAAATACTCAGACCAGAACCATCTGGCACCAACAACCATGCCATCACTTAAATCACTTTTCTTCACCATTCTGATGCTCAATATCCAGCAGGTCATTGTTCGTAAATGCACTGGGTTCCTGCCATGTTATTAGCTCTTTAGATATTTGTGTTAATAAGCAGCTGAACAGGTGTCCCTAACAAAGAATTAAACACAACACATTCACAGTCATAGTGATACTAGGCGGCCTCTTCAGTAAAAGTGTTGCACTTGGCAACCTTTGAAAGCGTTACATGCTGTGTTTTTACCCTAGAGACAGTCTGGTCCCAGCACACTGAGCTGATAATCCACAGAAGAAGATTATTCACTACTACAATGTTTACTCCTCTTTTGTAATGTTTACAGTACATTTTTTTAAATTGCCGTCTGCTCCTTAAAAGGAATTAAAGTAAATATTTGCAATCTCCTCTCCTGTTAATGACTTCTGTAGAAATAAACAGGCTTTGGTCTGAGAGGTAAATTGGAAAAACAGGGAAACTGTTTCTTAGTTTTGCTTTCATCTTGACAATAAGAAAAATACAAAATAATGCCAGCCTTTATCCTTTAAATACTTTGCGACTCCTTGCAGCTACTGGCTGACTGAATTCCATCTCTCTGTTCGCTTCTCTCGTCCCTTCTAGCCTCCTCATAGAGTCTTAAGGCCTCTCACAAGATCCAGGAGTGCTCTTTCTTCGAACAATGAAGCCATGTGAAACTGTCCTCAAGACTACTCCAGCTGCCTTTTCTGCAAGAAGTTAAAACAAAAATACTGAATGGCCAAAAGCTACATGACTGAAGCAGCCCTGCTTTGGAATAAGGTATTACCAAAGTGACCTATGATGACCCCTCTATATACAGCATATAGCAAGTGACTCATGATTTAAAATGTTGAGGTAGGAGAAATGAGTGAATGGGTGCCATGCTGAGAAGACACTTTGAGTTCGTTGGTTATTGAATATGTATTTATGTACAGGTTTATGTGTGCTTCATCTTTATGATTTCTTTGTTTTTAATCTATCAAGTCTGGACAGGCAAATGCATGTGTGTCTTCCCAGGCATTAGTCTGCTGTTATTAAACAGAATGTACTGTCACTGAACATTACAGCGGGCACAGTGAGCAAGAGAATGTGATAGAAGCCAAGGATCAACAGCATAGACCGGGCTGTTTTTACCCACGTGAAATAATTTTTCTCTGGAGAGCAGCTTTTCTGCACTTCAATAATTATCACAACAAAGTATTAATAAATCAATCAGTTATCCAAGCGAAGATCAAGCAACAAGTGACAGATATGATTCTGTTTATTACCTCTCTCTTAAAGCCTTAAAAAAAGAGATAGCAGAAACTTAAATGTTGCATTTCCAACAGTGTTCTTATTAATATGCACTAGGTTTAGAATAGAAATCACTGCCCTCAATAATCTAAAATAGCTGAATAAATAAATAAATATAAGTCACTGAACACCACCATCAATCACTTTCATTATTGTGCGTTTTTTCGGTGGTAAATAGTTTTTTTGTGTACCAAAAAACAACACGTGCATCACAGATTTAGAAAAGAAAGAAAGAAAAGAGAAAAAAAGTCATTACATAAGATGTTTCGTTAGTGGAGCTGACTGTTTTTGACAATCTGTTTAGTTTCTAAGCATGTTCTGTCATTTAATTGGCAGTTTTTAGTGCAATTAGGATTAAGTCACTTTTCTGCTGTAGCAAGAGTAGGATACTACATGGTTAAACATTAACTGTATATGGACATGGTTGTTTTATCTTTTTATTTACATGTTTAAAATCACTGTGCAATGTTCTGCTGTGAACTGAGCAACTCTAAGCCCGACTCTCGTTACCGTTATTTGCTTCCGTTGTTATTTAGAAAATCACGAGAGTGACTTTAGTGGTTTTTCAGGTTTACAACCTTTATGAATTAGCAGTGCGTGGTGAAGCGTTGTTTGTTTTCATCCTGAACTTTACTCGCTGCGCCTGAACCTCGGCGACGTTCTAAACAAAGTATCACTGTGCTGGTTGTCGATTGACAGGATTAGCCCAGTAGATTTCTAACTTTCCTCTATGTATCTGTATCATTTAAGGTGGGTTTGAAACAAAAAGCTTCTCAGGTACAACTGTTCTGTTTACACGTCACTCACTCTGATGTTGTAGATACACTTATTATGCACATAAAATGCTCTTTAAACAGATAAAAGGTTATAAAAAATGGGGGGTGGGGGGAATCAAATGATGTGTTTAAGCATTAGTAGTATCTGTGGTAGTGTTGGAGGTGATTTCTTTGAAATTCATTCAAAGCAAAACAGGAAAAAACATGTTACAAAGTTGCAGATCTGTATACTTGTGTGTAGATTGATGAAGTCATCATTGCATGATGTTTTGTTATTAATTTGTATGAGAATTTGATTTCTTAAGTGCTTTTGTGTGAAGCTGTTGGCCTCTTCAGATGCCTTGCTGGTAAACATTTTCTTCTTCTTTAGTTGATTTATAAAAAGAAATGTTATGGCTATCAGTTGGTTAAATAAATATATACGCATACAAACATGTCTTATTAACTGGTAAATTAGCCACTTAACACTTTAAGCAGTGGGAGACACGCAAGTCATTGTACTAACGTATCCTCAGATTTTTTTTCTGGCAGGCCAGAATGTCAAGTTAATTCAACTTAAACTTAATTGTGAATTATGAAACAAAAAGACGTGATGTGATGGCATATTGGTTCATGACTATCAATTTGTTTCACTTGTTTAAATATTTCTGTTGGTGAAATCAACTTACAACCATTAAATATAAAGCAGAACTTTTGTGTCTGTTCTTTTTTCTGCGTATTTGCTTTAAAAGAAAACTTACAGGGAAAGTATGGCAAAATGTGATGATTTATCTGACACATATACAACATCATTACATTACAAGCAGAAGACAAGATGTCATTACGTGAATCAGCAAATTAGGGTTTGAGGTTGACCCGATCGTGGTACTTCAGGTATGGATCATCGACGTACCAGTTTCTCCTTTTCCAAAATGAGGTTGTCATTTTATCTAAAAGCTTGCATTGTGTTTTGCTACAGAATACGATCTCTCTGAGGCGCTTTCGTCTGGCAGGTTTCTTCTTCCAGAGCTTCTTCTTGTATCCAGCCTGTTCATATTCAAAATCAAGAAGTTAAATTTAACACGTTACCTACAATTAACATATGACTCAAGCAGCTGTAACACATACAAACCTTGCGTCGGATCCAAAGGCCACAGTGCAGCCTCATGAACCTATCTGTGACAGATTTTACACTCTTTCTCTTCCCCTTCTTGACACTATAGTAAGTCAGACTTCTGCTTGGCTGCTGAGTTCGACTAGGAACAAGTGCCGACACCCTGCAACAACAGAGAGAAGCAGAACAGCTGTTACAAAGAACATACTTACTTTGTACACCTGTTCACCAGCTTGTTAACACAAATATATAATTATCCACTCATATGGAAGCAACTGAGTGGCTTTTGTCATGTAGAGGATGTACTGAAATGAAAACAGAGCATCAGAATGAGGAAGAAGTGACTCTGAACATGGTTGCATGGTTATTTGTGTCAGAAGGGTCAGAATATTTAAAAAGCTGCTAATCTGCTGGGATTTTCCCAAACAGTCATCTCTATGGTTTACAGAGAATGAGCTAAAAAAGGAGAAAGTATCCAGTGAGCAGCAGTTTGGGTGGAAATGCTTCAACACCAGGGCCCTATTTCAGGAAGCCGGTTTAGAAAACTCAGAGTGAAAAACGATACTCAGGGTTGAGTAACCCCGAACTGTCCAACTCTGAATATTCGGTTTCAGAAAGGCTGATAACAATTAGTTCAATCAACGCGGAGTTGCTTTAACCCCAAATTAAGCGCGCGCACGAGGATACATAAAGCCCTGATTAGTGGAGCACAGATTAAGCGAGTCACCATGGAGACGAAGGGAAAGAAGGCGCGGTCAATGTATCTTACAGCGCTTGAGGCCGAAATTCTGATGGCAACATATGCCGATAACATGCAAATTCCGCGGAAAAAAAGTAACACAGCCTCAGCTGCAAAAGAAAGGGAGCATGCATGGCAAAACAAAGCCGACAGAGTCAATGCGTGAGTGTTAATTTAAACATTGATCTAGGGATTTCCACCCATTTAACACGTTATTTTATTATATTTTATTTTATTTTTTATTTTATACATTTTATTTTGTGATGTGATGTGAGCGCAGGTGCAACCCAACAGGCCCCAAACGTTCCTGGCAGCAAGTAAAAATGAAATATAAAAATATAGTCCAAACAGGTAAGGTGGAATTGTATTATGAGCCATAGTGCTTGGTCTGTTTGTCCCATGTAAATCAATTGCAGTTAGAGGCTACATTAATTTTCTTTCTGTAAGCACTTATTGAAATTATCTGAGCATTACAAGTACATATTTGCTTACTCTGTATGCTCAAATGTGACCCGTTATAGCCAACAGAAAAAAAAGCGGAGGCCCGAAAAACAGGTGGGGGTCCTCCACCACCACCACTCACAGAGGCTGAGCAGTTGGCTTCCATATTTGTGATAATGTTGGCAGCATCACATATGATCTTCACAGTGCAGAGAACACAAATTAGCATCCATTACTATAATGAAATAATTTGTTAGTTTGAAATGCTACAGGGAGCTATGTACCTGTACATTAATGCTGTGGAAAGACTTCCTGTTCACATAGTCTCCTTCATTTACTGAAGGAGCAATGATTGGAATGTGAGTGCCATCTGTACAGCCAATCACGCCTGGGAACCGTGAACATAAATGTAAAATTTAAGTAGTAGTTCAAGTATCACCACATCATGAATTAAGTTTCGTTCATCCTGATACCTGCAATTTTGTGGCATCCCTCTTTGATAAATCTTGTGGGTCTATGACCGGGGAACACCACAAACGAGTACAGGAGACGTTTCAGTGCAACTGTAACATTCCTGACTGCCCGACAGACGGTAGCCTTGGAAACGTGCTTCACATTCAGATGGTAGGGTCAGAATATGAGTAAACAACATGAAAACAGGTCAAACTGCCCTGTATCAACTATTGACACTGCTGCTGATGTTGGAATAGTGTGGGGATATTTTCTTGGCACATTTTGAGCCCTTAGCACCAACTAAGCTGAGCATTGCTGCTGACCACGTCCCTCCCTTTCTGACCTCTGTACTCATCTTCTGACGGCTGCAGGATAAAGCATCATGTCACAAAGCTCAAATCTTCTCAAACTCATATCTTTGAACATGACAATGAGAATGACTGTATGCAAATGGCTCCATCATCACCAGAATGCAACTTTGGGATGTGGTGGAGCAGGAGACTCACATCATGGATGTGCAGTGGACAAATCTGCAGCAGCTGTGACATGCTGTCATGTCAGTTCCCAGCACATCATTGAATTTGTTTTGCCTTTACAATTAAGGAAATTATGAATAAAAAATGGGGGTCCAAAAAGGTGAAATAAATTATTTATTTTAGGTAAAATAAATAATAGAAAACTCTATTGTTTTTTCAGACCCGCTGCAAAGTGCTTACATTATAAAGACTCTGTGATGCAGCTGTTGAAGTCACATTTTAGTCATCTCAGTTTTTTTGTGTTTTATATCCGAAATAAAGACGCCTTTTGCCAACAGTAGAAACAAACAACTACAAAACACTCCCAGTGAGCGTGGAAAGCAGGTGCTGTGTCACTGCAAGTCCTCTATGCTGTATACCGGCTGTCCACTACCAACAAAAGTGTCACAAGATGAGATTAGCTCGGATTATCAATTCGGTGAAACGGTTTCCTGGAGGAAAACCTGTACCTAATCGTGATTAGGACGAACATTAACCTAGCCTGTTACTTTGGGGAGCTTAATTACTCAAATGCATCGCCCTCATATTTCTATTCCTTCACTCCTTACCTCTGCAGTATGTTGTAGCGTGGTGTCTGCCACACTGTACCCTGGAGAGGAGCACGGACAGCGGCTGTAAAAGAACTGTAGAGATGCGCAGACTGGACGAGGCTGGACTGACAGGTCTGTGGTGTCCGGGCACATACAGACACGGACAGCGGCCTCAGCAACCCTGTTGTCAAACACAAGGACGACAGAGAAACACATGAATATAAAACCGAATTCAGCTATTTCTGTATGTGTTACTGAACAGCACTGCTCGGTAACACACAGATGATAAACAAGCACCGCATCAAGAGGGTGAAATAAAACTGTATTAATGTCAAACTGCAGTTACACACCGGACAGCCTCCTTGCCAGGGTGGCCGCCATGTTTCCTCCTGAACGCCCAAGTAAGTACGGTGGCCCGTTAGGACAAACCTTCTTGTTAAAAGCATGAAGTTAAGTTGAAGCGACACAGCGCTTTACCGCCACCTAGTGAAGGACATGGTTGGCTGTGCTGTGCAGGATATGGCAAACCAGAGCAGGCTAAAAAGAGAGAGAGAGAGAACCATTCAAGTCATTTTGAGACAAACCAAACTTGTAAAATGTGCATAAATCGCATATGAACACATTTCAGTGTAATAAAACATGTTTATGGACAATACAATACTGTACATAAGGTTGGTTCTTTAAGACTGGCCTAAGTAAGAGTTTTACCCCCGTCTGACGAGCTTAAAAAAGCTTTTGCTTTTGTTTAGTAAAATAAAATTATGTATAAAAACATTTACAATAAAATACCTAGTATTTTACTGTACCATTGCTTTTGTAAAATGTCATTGTGTGGGTTTAACATAAATTGAGTATTTCTGTGGCACTGTTTATTTATGTCCTTTATAACTTTTCAATATAACTTTCATGTATTACAGTAATCAAAAGATTATCAGGCACTGCACCACACTACACCACATTTTATCCAATACAAATGTATTAAATACTCCTGTATTCAGTCTACTTGGTGTATATACAGTATGATATAGCTTCCAGCTGTGTCTGTCTACATAGCTGTCACACTGTAAACATGAGATCCTGAGAGTTGCCATTTTTTCACATTCTTCTGTTGAACTTTTACATTATCTGGAAAGAATTGTTCATTGCTGGAAGACCAAATCAGTATTTCAGTTTTCTTATTTATTTAGTCTGGCAAATTTCCCCGTACCTACTGAACAGATAGCCCATGACAGAAATGTAGCTGGAGCAAATATCCACAATCTAGATAGCTAAATGAAATAGTGATTGATGTTCTTAATAACGCCTGTGCTTTCCCTGCTATGATTCATCAAAATGACTGCTGTGCGTAGGGCTGTGTTGTGCAGTAAATATAATTATGCCACAGCATCCATCCATTCATCCATCTATTTTCTTCACCAGCTATACCAGCTGACACCTGGCAAGAAGTAGTACATCGTGGACAGATCACCAGTCAGACAGCGAGGACACAAAGGGACAGACGAACCTAACATGTACATCTTTGGACTGTAGAAGGAAACCCACGGAGGCACAGACAGAATATCCGAACTCCAACACAGTGGTTGCAACTGTCATAACATTTCAAGGCAGAACACTGACACATATATACAGTATACAACCTGCAGCAGTTACCTGTTACAGATAAAACTAGCAAAAGAGGATTCAAGTGCCTGATTAATGTTGAGAATAGAGTGTGATAGTTCAAAAAATATTTCCATGACTAATTTCTAAAGAATTGATTGATTCATACTTCTGTGGTTTTAGGCATCCTCAGCATCAGCCTGACTCCCTGATGGAAGGTGTCAGGCTGTGGGGGGTTGTAACGGCCATCTGTTCTTCCTGAGGTGCGCGGTTCTCTCCAACTGTGTATCTGGTGTTGCAGGAGTACTGCAGAATGATCTGGGGAGTGATCAGAACCCCGATGGTACAGCGCAGACATGTCAAACTAATTATTCATGTGAAAAAGCCCAGTAAATATATGAAAAAGAGGAGCAATTTCAACAGAACATCTCAATTTGTTTCTCAATTCTCAATTACTGTCTGTAATTGTTGAACAGAAGCTTTTTTATTATTCTTGTAGAGCCATTGTAAAAAAATTAAAAAAAGAGAGAATTTTCTATAGCAGATAACAGGAACTTTTCTGTCATTTAATTGTTTATTTATTACTTAACTACTTTTTTGTGGCATGAATGGCCATGGTGGGGGAGGACTTTATCAGTAGGAAAAGCTTTAAAACGTATTCAAATACATTTTAAAGTCAAAACCATTGCCCTGCTTCAGAATGTCTTTTAACTAATTTTACTTTCAAAGCTTTGTAGACAAGCGACACATGTAATGTCAGCTGTGGTAGTTATAAAGAGCTGGTTAAGACAGTGTTTGTATTTCTTAATTCTCCGCTTAGCAGAAGACAGTATAACACCACATTCACAGCATACAGGAGCAAGAATTGAACAATTAAAACACAGCCTAAATTACACTTTCTACACACTAATGGAAGGTATAATATCACCAGATTTACTTGAAGGCTGTTATAAAAGCACTACTCTTTGCTGCTGGCAGGCCATTGTACTGTCACTGTTTGTCTTTGATAAAATACACTACAGTTTTGTGTTGTATGTTGCTGAAAGGCAGTTGTTATTACACATTCTGTTCTGATATTAATTACGTTGTTTTTCTTGGTTAAATTAGCCAGTGTCTTTCAAAATGTTTTGAAATCTGTGAAATGTGAGTCTTTCTTGAGTTTTAAAGTTGTTTATAAAAAGTTTATATATTTACATATATATATTATTTGAATTAATTACACATATAGTACATGCAGCCAATCAAAAGTTTTGAATATGGAGAATCAGTACTTGTTAAAAAGATATATCACCAAAAGATTTTTTCCTCCAGTAAATAAATTAATATGAGGACACTAATGATAACAGGTGCTATTACTTACAACCTATTAACGGTCATTCGAAATAAATTACTTTATACTGTCCCAGCATATTAGGACAAATTATCAAGACAATACAGATTTTTGTTTTCATTTATTTTAAAGCTAGTCCACAATATAACATAGCATTTGAATAGGGTTAGAAATCAGAATATTTTATTTTCTTCTAAAACATACAAATATAACCTTAAAAAGCAGTTAAAAAACCTTTAAGCAAAAGTATCTAAAAAGAAATATAATTAAATTAAATTTAAAAAAAAAAAAGTATCATCCACAGTTTACACGTAATCACTGAGACAACAGATGTTAATGTAAGTGCACTGAAACAGGAATGCAAAGTAAATCAATTACCTTGTTAAAAAAAAAGTGCTTTTCATAAGTGAAAAAGGCTGTCACCAAGCAGAGGGATGTATGTTGTTTTCGTCATTCCAGCGTACCTCTCATAATCGAATAACCTCACTTACACAAGGAATGTTTTTCTCTGAGTGGAACGATTGCGACAGAAAGAATTCACCAAAGAATCAACCTCCACTGGCCAGTGATTCATTGCAATTGACAGGCTGGTGGTTTGATAAGGTGTAGTCTCTAGAGGGGAGGGAGGGAGTTTTATCAGTGTTTCAGTGTCTCTTCTTGTATCTTAGTGCTTCACCAGCCCGCATATACAGGTTCTGCATCACAGGGCAGGCCATAGTATCGTCCTTGAGGTCGCTCTTTTCGTAACAGTGGAGCCCGGGCTACTGTCAGCTCTCCGTCAGTTTCTCTTCGTCGACGTAAAAGCATTAAAATGATAAAAAGTAAGGCCACTGGAATAAAAAACACACAGACATATATGAGAGAGACACACACGTCATTACAGGCATAGAGTGCTTTAGCATGTGACCATGACTCCTAATTCAATTCACTATATCTTTATTTGAACCACCTGACAGGACTGCATTTAGCCATAAGAATTGAGCTTGAATTAACATGGCTCATTTACAGTTATTATATATCAATAAACAGGACTATAACTGAGTCAAGTTACTGAAAATCCAGTTTGTTTCATCACTTTTTCCTTTTTTCAATTCATTTGAATGTGAATTTTACAGAAAACAGGCAACTTTATGACCCATTACAATACCAGACACAAAAAATAAATAAATCGCTTGGATCAAACAATCGTTGTTAGTATTACTCACCCCCTCCTCCAATAACTAACAAAGCAATAGTGACAGGAGCCAGTTCACAAGTGTCCCCTGCTTTGCGGAAGAAAGTCTCCATGCAGTAGCCCGGAGCCAGGCTGCCCTCTGGACAAAAGGCATCACTCGGACACTGAATGGGGTTCACGTCAGGACTCTGAGAGAATAACATGCTCTGTCGCTAAATATCTTTTAAATGCACACGCATGTATTTCATCGGAGAGAGTGTGGCGCACTCACAGGGCAGTAGTGATTCTCTGGGCAGATATCACAGCTTTCCTGGCCCCAGTGGATCTGAAAATAACCACTGCTGCAGATTTGACACATATTCTGACGGGCGGCCTTGTACATACCTGTTCAAAAATCACACATCACTGGGATGGAAAGCAATTCTTATCTTTCTCTATTGCAAGCCACAGCAAACACTCACACAAATGACTAAGTGACAGCCCATTTAAGATACTCTAGTTTACCTGGCCGACATGGAGAGCAGTCCTTAGCGGCAGTCTGCAGAGCTTCTGTGCCTCCAGGACACATCTGGCACTGAGTACAACCCGATGAGCTGTCAGGAAAAAAAAACAAACAACATTTATAGCTGTAAAATACATGTGAACACTTTGGAGCAGGTCTACTGATCAAAGATCCTACTAATAATATGAATGGTTGTTGTCAATAGTTAACAGTTAGATCAGTGGATAAAACAGTGACTACTGGAGAAATGTTTTGTAACTTGGTGGTGGCAGGAGGTAGTTCATCAAACTAAAAAAATAAAGAGAGGCCAAGTCCCAAACACTATTTTTAGCATCTGTAAATAACATATGGAGTCGTGGCTGTGAGACATCACTTCCTATCATGGCAGCAGCCCAGGAACCTGCTGGCAGACGCTGGCAGTGAGGAGATAGGCTTTCAGGCTTGGCTGGCAAGTATGGACAGACTAAAAAGGAATATCGCTTTTATTAGTGCAGAAGCAAACTTGCAATCAGCCCTAGGAAGTGCTTTCAGCAGGCAAAGAGGTCACCAGACTCTCACAATGAAGCCTTGAAGCTCTGCCAATGGAGAAGTTGCTTAATATGACTATGAGTGTTTAATGACTGTCAGTTTCTAAATGGTAAAAAATAAATCCCCAGATCCACAGAAGGAGCTAATATTGTTGCTCTTTTACACCCACAGTTTAGCTGTGATTAAGAATCTTGCAATACGCCTCCCTGTGAAGGTTATTTGGGACACGTCATCTAGACCGCGTGAGCCTACATATCCTATCTAGTCTGGAAACTCTCAAAAATAACCTGGGAAAATCCAAAGGAGTATTAGCCCCCTGTAACCATATCTCAAACTGTAATGGAGGGATAATGCATTTTTGTCATGAATCAAAACTACATTCATTTCAATAGGAGTCACATAAACCACTTAAACAGGGCTGTGCATGCCATTCGTGACTTTGTGCCAGCTGCAGATTACTCAAAGCAGACACTGTGTAGCTAGTCCTGTGTGTGTCTGTGCGTGTGGGTGTGTTTGTGTGGCGTGCAACTGTGCAGGCAACTCAGAACCATGAGATGAAAGCATGTGATGCTCAGTTTGGTGGTTAGATAAGTTATTTTCCAAACACTGAGTTCTGCTCAGTTACAGGGCAACAACAACAAAACAGAAAAATGGACACACAAACAGAAATGCAGTCCCAGCAGCAATCAGGTCCAACTTACTTGCAAAAACGTCCTTGTGCACATGGTTTACATGAAGTAGAATTACCCTGCGATGAAAAGAAACCTAAAAAACGAACAGAAATATACATAATTTGTGGTTTTGAGTTATAGATATCAACATATACTAATGCAAGCATATCTATAGACTTTAAGGGGACCTGTTCAAATTTCCTGAGATAACCATAATACAGATATCACCTCAGAGTGACATCATATGGAAAAGCTACCGAGCAAATGTTTAGAGGAGTCTGAAGCCTGAACCTTAAGCTATTATTTGAAACCACATCCACTAAGAGGATCCATTGTTTTGTAACAGAAAATAATCAAAAGCATAAAGCGTGCCTTTCTCTTTAAGTTGTGTGTATTTTATAGCAATATTTTACAATTAAAGCATATGTATGGGAATCAACACTCTCTGTTTTCTGATATAGAAAACAATGAGTAACTGCTAGATAAACAAACCTGGTGAGCAACTTGTGCAAGAGTCTTCACCAGTGTTATTGTTGAAGGACCCAGGAGGGCAAGGGCGACATAATGGACTTCCAATGAAACTGAAGTGGATACAGCATATGAAAAAATTATTAGTGATGTAAACTCTGGATTTCTATTTAAAAAGAGAGAAAAAAAAAGTGAAGTTTGAATTTGCTGGAACAAAATTAGTCTTTACTTGGTGTAGAAGCCCCGGCTGCAAGGTAGACACTGCTGCTGTCCTGCTAGTGGCTGATAAAATCCTCTGGTGCATGGCAGGCACGCGCCAGGAAATACACACCGCCCTGAGTCAGGACAGCACGTGCACAGAAGGGTGTCTGGGGGGGATTGACAAAAAGTTGATTTTACTCTTCATTTTTGCTGCTTTAATATCATACAGCTTATTTTAATATCAACAAAAGCAAAGCCAGGTACTTAACAGAAAGGACATTAAATATAGCATATTTAGAAATATCATAAAATAAAGCCATGGCAGATGATAGTCACTGACTCACTGTTGTCGTACTGTGACCCCGGTGCACATGGCTCACAAGCAGAAAGGTTAAAAGTGAAGCAGCCTGAGGTGGTGCTGCTGAAAATCACGGGTGTCGGAGTCAGACTGGTCACATTTTCGATCAGAGTGGTATCTGTCACAGCAGGAGTAAGAGTGGTCTGGCTCACCACTAAGCCTGAGAAGGAAGGACACAATGGTATATATGCGGTCAGCTGTCTTAAAAAGGTTCAAAAGTACCTAAATGTAGTGAAAAAGTTATGGCTCGAGTGCATAAAAGCAAAAATATGTGGTATGATCACTAATAATTAATACAAACAGTGTAAGCAAACATTTTGGGGGACCCTCCTGCATACCTTTTCTTTGAATGTTTTCGTTTATTTATTAGTATTGCAAATAATAACCAGGATTTTAACTCCTGTCTCCCTGCATCTCTCCATGATTCAGTCTCCTGCTTTGAAATGTTGCTGTGGACTGAGGTTGAACCCTCACGTCCCTCCTCCCTAGACACGCACTGAGCTAGGACACAGCCTCAGGGACACAACAGAAGTATGAAAAATAAATGTTAGCAAGTGGATGAGTGACCTGAGAGCCAACCTTGCTGCATTGCCTTTATTAAAAGAGGAAGAACTTCTTCAATCAACTATAGCTGAATGATTTTACAAAAAGTTTATCCAACAGGGAAAGAAAGAAAAAAAGGTGGCTGCAAAAGGTATAGGCACATCAGCAAAACAGAGCCCACATTGTGGTAGTAATCACATAAGCCTTGCGCTTAACTGCTTTCTTGAATAGGAGCCATCCTCCTCATGAAATGCAATTATTCAGAAAGGGGTCATATGATTTCTCAGCTCCAGTCTCCTCTGGGTTAGCAGCAGTTCTCTCCCAAATAGATATGCTTCTTGAATTACAAGTCAGGGAGTTTGTAAAAACGGATAAAATTATATTAACAGAAATACAAAAGCAATAAGTACCACGGAAATACAGTGAGCCAGTGTATTAATTTCATTATGGTGTCCTGGTGCAAAGAAAAGTGTGTGTAATAAAGTTTTGCTTTGAACAAAGTCTAAATTACATGATGCAACAACATTAGAACTGATTCTACTGTTTCTATACTTTCAATAACAAACCATCAGCACTTTTCAGTAGTGAATTAACCTAAGGTGACTTCATGCTTTTTTTCATACTATATAGTAAATCTCTGTATTAGACCCTTGGTTTATAGGATTACCGCCGCCGTTTCGTTAACGGTACAAGCCACTCCACTTACCTATGAAACAAGCGGCGGTGATCGCAGCCAGAACTCCCCGACAGTCCATGCTCCAGTCAGATTACCGACTGCAGCCACCAAACAATGCTTGTCTACAGCATCTCATCTCTTAAATGTGGCAGCGTTTCCTTTGTTTTCATAGAGTACGCTGTCAGGGGAATCAGCCCACTCATCAGTGTCATATGACAAAAAGGCATCATGTGATTTTGGTTTAGAGGGAAAAAACCGAGAGAAATGGGCTCAATTCAAGACAGATCTGGTGTAGTTACAAGGAACAACCAACAGGGACACCACCGCCTTATTAAAACATCATGCATTAGGCTCAGAGTTGCTCCCGGTCCGCAGGTGAAGCGATTCAAACTAGGTCCAAGCAGTAATACGAATTTATCATGAAAATTACTTAATTAATTTTTACAAAAAAAAATAAAAAATCATATCATTAATATACTTTATGTTGCTTTGTGCTAAATATAGAATATCACAGAGAAATGTTATTGTATATTGTTCAATTCTTGTGTCTATGCTTGCAGTAGTTCTCTTTTTTGTTGTTGTGGATAGTCCCAAAAGATATGATACTTGACTCTTGGTATTTATTTAGTACAGTAAATTGGTAGCAAGACGCAGAAAACCACAGAAAGCCACAGAAAACAGTATTGTTTAGGGGAAGGGAAACATTCCTCATCAGTCACGGTTGAAGGCTCGCTTCCTTTTTTCATGTTACGTACAGACGTGAGTTTCGATAACTTTGGCAGTAATTGAAACAAAAAATAAAAAAAAGTCGTAATACTCGACTGTTGCAGAAAACCAAGCAGCGATCAACATCAGTACATAAGTGCAACTTCAAATGACTGCACATGTTATCCACACGTGTTTTATTAAATTAAACAGTCATAAGATTGCAGTGCCTGATAAACACATTTATAGCTTGAGTCAAGAAAAATTCTCTACAAGGCGCGACAAGCTCTGCTCCAGCTCCTCCCAGCTTGTCACACTCGCCTGGCAAAAGAGGAAACAGAGAAAGGAGTTATGGATACGTTTTATTTCTTCTTTCATTTCTTCTTTGTTGTGGACTTTACACTCACCTGGCTGTGTGTCCCTGTGTGTCCTCCTGTCTGTTCAGGGGCTTTGACCTTGCTTTCAGTTTGCTTGAGCTTTTGACGTTCTTGCTTTTTCTCTTCAAGCATCTTGTTCAGAGCTAAAACCGTCTCATCCTGAGCCACCACCTGCTGAATTAATTCCTTCTCGGCTTTCCTCTCCTCTTTCCTGCCACATGCCAAAACTAGCATCAGTACATGCACATGTGCACATTTCTGCGTTTGAGTATTTTTGTTTGCCACTTTCCTGACCTGATGGCCGTAGCTTGTGCCAGGACGCTGCTGTGGAAGTTGATGGCATCCAGCTTCTCCATCAGCTGCTGCTTCTGTTTCTGCTTCTCCTCCAGGATGAGCTTCCGTTTCTCCTCCTGCTCTGCTTGCTGCTTGTTCTTCAGATGGGCCAGCCGCTCCTTCGTCTCATACAGCGACATTTCTCCCAGCAGCTCATGGCCTACAGTCTGACATGGGATTAGATAACTGTGACACAGAGATCGATAACAGCATCTCAGTATAAGATACAGAACTGTGCAAAAGTCTTGATCCACATTGAAACCACTTTTCTTTTTTGCATAGTACTGCAGCTTTCCTTCACTTACGTCTGTGTCATCAAATTTCTTGAATTTCATGCGAGGAAGCGACTCAATGCAGTGAATTTCTCGGATGACTTCAAATTTGCGGCTCATCTCTGCCTCTGCTTCCTCCAGTGCTTGACGAAGCAGCTCCTGGTTCTGTTCGGAGACTTCTTTCACTGTGAAATTTGTCATGACATTGATGTGAACAGCAAAAAGAAACACGTGAAATGCCCCGTTTGACAAGCTGCTTGAGGAGGCGCACCTATGCTTTGCTTCAGCTTCTGTAACTTCTCTTTAGCTGCCTTTGAATTCTTGTGGCCATCTGCCACTTGCTGCACCAGATCCTTTATTTCCTTTTCCTCTTGCAACCTTTTCTCAGCATATCTTTGCATCAGCTGAGCGGTCTAGAAAAAGCAAACAAGCCATAAAGAAGACGACAACAAGTTTAATCCTCTGTGAATTCCTTTTATTTATTAGTTGCCACTTGGTTTTTACCTACCTCTTCTTTCTTCAGCTGCGCAGCCTTCTGATTGCGCTCCATTATACGTTTGCGGGCCAGAGCTGCCTCCTGTTCACTGATGCATGCCTCCAGGTGTCGGCGCTCAATCTTGGGCAACTGCTCCTGAAGGTCCTTCTCACGCATCTCCTTTTGCCACTGCAGGAAAGATGAAGGATCGCGCTCGCCTTGCACCAGCCGCTCAATTCTGTATTAAAAACAGACGCACAAAGGACGCAACTTTTCATGTGTTTGATTTGCACTTCATCCTCGTGGAGCACTATGCAGACACCTTGGAAAAGGTCAAAGTAGCAGGTAAAAGCTGTGCTGTACCTTTGGACCTCCTCCTCCACCCAACGCTTATACAGTGCCTCCTTCCTTAAAATAGCTGCATTGTTGAGTTTGATCGGATAGCTGACAGCCTGTAAAAAATATACACATGACAGCAGATATTACACCAACATTAGGCTATCTAGAAACCGGCAGAGTACTTAGGTCTTACCTTATTACTGGAAGGAGCTCCACGGGAATGAAAGGAATTAGGCTTGAGCCTTGAATCCAAGTCTTCCTCAATCTTGGACATCACTCTCTGTGGAACAAGTATGAGATGGTGTTGAAGCCAACAGAATACAAGCCCACCCTCACACACACACACACACACACACACACACACACACACACACACACACACACACACACACACACACACACACACACACACAGTCACACACATACACACCTTTGTGTGCTCAGACTTCTGTGGATTTCCACATCTGAACTGTTTGATATTCGCTTCATACAGAAGCTCCTTTGGTGGAAAACAGATAAGCGAACTTTTTAATGGCAGTATATGTAATTGAATTTAAAAATATAAAATTTTTTGATAATATCTACTATTATTGAACTTAAATGTGCCAGCTGCCGTTTAACTGTTAAACATATCTTCTTTTGTATTAGATTCATTGTACCTGAGCCTTTTGATGGTTCTTCTGTTTATTCTCCTCGATTATCTGCTTCTCCTTTGGAGCCTTGTAGGTGCTGCTTGGTACCTGCATGACAAACAAGAGTGACGCACCAGCCTCTACACAGTTTACAGCTTACATTCTCTTTAAGGATTGAGGACATGAAAAATTCTCAAATTAAAGGACTTTTTGTAACTGATACTGACTGGTTTGCATTTCTTCTGCTGTGGGATGAGCTCGGGCATGGGTAGAGGCCGTGGTTTAGGTTCGGTGAGGGCGAACTCCTGGGGCTCAGTGGTTTTGGTTGCAGCTTTCTTGAGCAGATTCCCTTGAGAGATCTTGACTGCAAGCTGGTCCATGAGAATATCTATCTCAGGGCGCCACCTAAAGGACACACACGCAAACATTTGGGTTGTCTGAATTTGAAATGCTCTGCTCACAAAACAACCTCCACTGGAATACTTGTGCACATTTCTGACCAGACTGTGAGGAAACAGACTCAATGATCAATGGCATGAGCACCCCTTAGTTCCCTATTCTCTTGCATGTTCACACTGAGCCTATGTGACAGGAATGAAAGAGTCTACAGACGCTGTGCCGAACTTCATGTGACTTCAGCGTCAAATCAATCACTGAATACAGCCCTCAAAGGATTAAAAATTTTGTTTGCTACTGACTGCTGTCATGTCTTTTTGTTGTCAGTGAATTACACAATGTGTAGATTTAAGTTTTCCATTCATTTTTTGAGTTATTATAGTGTTATTACCTAAGTAGTATTTTTGTTTATCATGCTTTTCTCACCTGAGTAGAGGCCCAATCCACTGTTTCTCCACAAAGGCAGCATCATAGATGTTGTTCCACTCATCCTGTATCCACGTGGTGAGGTTTGAGAAGAAGAAACCTAAAAACTAATTTTGAAAAGTGAAACATAAGAAAGCTGCTGATTAATTTCCCTCTTCTGCACCCAGAATTTGTGTTTCTTACCATGTGCATTTTCTTGATGTCCAGAGATTTAACAATGCTGCTAAAACACTGAAGCCCGAGGTCATCAAGAAGAAATGTGGCCAGGTAACAGATAACTGGGGAGCAAGACGATCATTAAAACGTGTCAGTTCTTTTATTCAGGCTGAAATCAGGAGTAGCAATGAAGTTACTCACCAACAAACTGGCTACGTTCACCTCTGGACACTGATTTTACGTGCTGGCCAAAGAAGGCATTGATGACTACATCCAGCAGCTTCTTTTGCTCAACACATCCGGAAACAACATCAAGAATGAACTTCCTCTGCAGCATGTCCATGTCCTGTGACAAAACAAGAAATACAGACTAATCAGAAGCAGGCCTATGCATCCACTCACATTGATCTGAGTCTGACATACCTGCAGATCCTTCATAGCATCTTCTGTGAAGTCATCCAAACACTGTCTGCTAGCTCTAAACTTGTCGAGGAGTTGAACGGCTTCCTTCACAAGTGATGCATAGTTTGATGCCATCTTAAATCCACTAGAAAAGCCCAAAAATAAACTGTTTATATAAGCAAAGCTCACGCATTGAGAGATGAGAGAACAAACAGTTCTCCCTGGGATAGACAAGCCAACCGGGCTGCTAATGAAAGACATCAATTCACAAAAAACATTTGCTGTCTTCGACTCATAGACAGTCTCCAGCCGTCTCTGTGTTGCGTCGTTGCTTAGCAACAAAAACAGGCGTAAACAGACATACGTCCCAGCTCGAAATGTTAAACGAGGAATGCTTCAGCAAAAAAATTAATTATTTAGATTCAAAAGAGGCGTTTTATTATTGTTCAGTTTAACATATTAAATATTTCACAGTTTTAATCCGTACAGATTAACAGAGTGCCCTCCTCATCCTTTGTTGGCGTCCATAACAATAATAATGACGTAGCGTGTTGTGACGTCTTGCTGGGGCTGTGCTGGTCTCCTGCTGCCTTCATGTGCTTTTGGAAATTCTACAATAGACAGAAAGCGATCAAATTGACACGTTAAAACATCTGGTCAAGATGGAAACCCGTTCTAAAAACCGAAGGAAAGTTGTTGGCTTGTGCTTTAAAAAATGATGATTTTACAAAAAAATGTGTTTCCTAGCTTACCAGGGATTTTACGTTGTTGGTATCTGAGGGACAAAAGCTAATTACTGGGTAAATCACATGCAAACTGGGTTTTTATTCTCAGAATCGAGCATCTGAGTTCCTGGTTTAACCTGATCATCATAATCATATTTCTTAACCGGAGTGAAAACAAAGTCATTTGTTGAATTTAAATTAGGAAATACCAAACTAATGTTATGATTAATCTATATGTGATGTATTAGAAAACAGAAAGTTGAAATGACTCCAAAATAGCTTCTGGACAAACACACACTGCTGATGTTAATCATGTAATACAGGCGAAAGCTAAGGAATAACCTGGAAGTGTATTTTGAGTGAAAATTGTTTTCCCCACTGATATTTTCTCTCTAATCTCTTTTACAAACCTAAAAAATGTGCTTAATTTGCTGCTCCTCATTTGGATGGTCTTTACTGCAAAGAATGGCATCTGTACACATCCTAAATCATACATTTATTTGATGAAATTTCCCTGTATTTGCCTGACATTTGATTTTAAAGTTAAAATTAAACAACATTGGGCTACTGTATTGTTTTTCTCACACAACTTAGTTATAAAAACTGAAAACCTCCACTACTCATACTTAAATATATGCATACACTATTGATATAATCTAGATAAGGGGGGGTCAAACCCTATTTCATCTCAAGTGGGCTGGGCCAGCGAAGCTATTGCATAACATTTTAAGAAGATAAAAATGTTATTAAATAAAATGTTAAATAAATCATTTTTTGTGATTTATGGAATATACTGTTAGTGTCAATTTGACACACTTCCTCCAGATTCTAAAATTATTTTAATGTAGTAAATTCCAATTTGTTTCTTAGGTAACAGAAAACAACTGTCATTAGTAAACTTTTCTTATCTGTTGCTTATGTTTTATTACATGAGGAAAAAGAAAGTAAACCATCTTTAAATTTGAAGGGTTTACATATTAAAGCAATAAAAATAATATGGCCCTTACTTAGTCTCAAAATGAGGTTAATTCATCCTGGGATGAATTGCAAATGATGAGATATTATGCTGTATTTATCCAACCAAAATAATAATAACCCATATTCAGAACAATGGGGTAGTCCAAGGAACTCAGTAAGGTTCTAAGAAGGAGGATTGTAGAATTGTGCTATAGTTTATATCGAGTTCTTTTGGAGAAAGAAGCTATTTTTGGAGGAGCACTTGAACGCACCACTTCCTGGGAAAGTGGGAGGTGAATGTTGTCAACGTGACTGTCATCGAGTAACGTTAGAGGGGCAGAGAACAGCGGAGCCTTCGGTGCTCCAGTTGTCTGTATCGTCGGGGACTTGGAAAGTGACTGGGCAGGTGGAGGGACAGGTTGCTAACCTCGGGCTTCAGGGAAAATGGAAATAAGTGGTTATTTCCCAATACCTCCTTTGTGCGCCTTCAGAGCCTCGGTGTAACGTTCAGGACAACTTGCCGTACATTGTCTTTTTTCCTCCTATTTGGACCCAAGAAGCGCTAGCTAGCTTAGCCGCCAGCCAGCCGCCGATAGTGTCAGACACACAGGTACAGGAGAAGAGAGGAGGGGTTGGTGACAAAGGAAGGTGGCGAGGTAACGATGAACCGCTTTCGAAAGTGGCTGTATAAGCCCAAGGTAAGTTGTTGTGTCAGCCCCTGCAGTCAGTCATTTTTTATGCATAGAGCTCGCTAGCCTGATCATTTCATAGACTGTCGGCACATCTGCTAACGTTAGCCCGTGTTCCTGATGTTACACTGTATTAATCAGCAGCTATCCCCTTTGTTGTTGTTGATGCTTTTGTTTTGAAGCTGCAGTCAGGACTAACAATGCTACAGTCTGCCAATTTGGGCTAATACTCATTTACTTACATCTGTCTTCAGCTGACATTAGTGTTCATGTGATTCTGTCTTGTTATTTTAAAGGTTTGAAATACCTTAATAAATCAGTGATTAATAACAATCACAAGACCACTGAAGACCAGCTGAAAAAATATTCGTTTTGCTTGTAATAGTAGTGTCATTATCAAGTCGTTACCACATAAGAGGAAATATTTTAAAAGGAGAATATATTTTTATAGCAAAAGCTCATGTTTTTAATTTCCTTAAAAACTATTTGTTTTCATTATTGATTCTGCTGGATATTTTTTTAATAAACGGGTTTATCATTTGGTGCATATACATGCTAGAAAATAGCACCTTTTTAAAAAATAAAAAAAAGTGCAAAAAACATGATTAAAATAAAAGTATGTGTTTATTCCAAACAAAGAACAAATAAAACATGGCACAGTTTACCTGAATTTGTTATTCTGGTCGACGTTTTCCAAGATCCAAACCTTTTTTAAAGTAGAAGGTGACATATTAACAGAGGTGGGACCAAGTCATTGTTTTGCAAGTCTCAAGTAAGTCTCAAGTCTTTATCCTCAAGTCTCAAGTCAAGTCTCAAGTAATGTCAGGCAAGTCAGAGTCGAGTCTCAAGTCACTGGTGTAAAAGTCCGAGTCAAGTCACAAGTCTGAAACTTTGAATTTCAAGTCCTTTCGAGTCTTTAAAAAAAAAAAACGAAAAAATAATGTTGCAGTTATGCTAAATGTAAATATTAGACCATGTAATTTTTTAATCTGTGTTTTTCTCAACACATGACAAAATAGTGAACTTAGAAAATATACACAAATTGTGAAATTGCACCTCTTTAAAATGCAGCTCAATTAAACCTAGCTCCAAGAATAATTTTCACCGACAGTTCTGAGATAAGCTGCATGTTATTCTTGGATGCGGTTGTAGGACCGGCTTTAAAATCGCATGACAAAAATATCATACATATTAAAAAAAACTGAATCACCAACGTAGCCTGGAAAACATTTGCTAGTTAGATGAAGTCAGCTATCTCATCTTAGCATATTTATATGCATATTTATAATCATACGGTTCTTGGAGTGAGTGCATACACTCATGAAGTTTAGTAACTTCCGGTCACTGCAACAAGCCCAGGTACAGTTTACCGACGGATGGGTGCAGGACCTTGAAATGCACCGTGTAGAACGAAAGACCATCGTACGTATCATAAGTTTACCAGTCTCACAAATCGTCGTCATAAATACACATTCGTTAACCGTTTATTAATAGGACCTTTGAGCTCAACGGTAATTAATTAGTAGTGGAAATAATTTCTGGTACCCATCACAGAAATGTAGCAGTGACAATAATACTGTATGCTGTAATCGTACTGGACAATTAGTGATACAAAAAACCTGTTTTATCCTGTGAATAAAAGTATATGTTTTTGTCAGTGTACCATAATAACAGAAGCGAAACGCAATATTGTGTCAGGACAATTCACTATTTATGCACAATAAACAAAGGAGCATAGCGCGACCATTTCTGTTCAGCGCCAGACTTGCTTGTAACCTATATCACCAATTATGTTATGAAAATGACGTATTAAGTACTAAAAGACACTGACCTTCGTGTAAATGCTTGGAGCAGACTAACCTGTGAGCTGGAGTGTTCTGGGACGTTATATTTGATCTTTGAATGGCTGCAATCCAGACCATCCGTCGCCTCTTTGTTACTTTGGAAACATGGCTCGAACAATTTCTCTTCAACGACGTAATCCGATAACAACCGATCTCTTTACCCGTCGGCTTCCCGTGGCTGTCATGCGACCGGCTATTGCAGTTAATAATACAACAGCTTCTTGACATTTTTGTGTTTCTTTTTATCGCTGTGTGACTGATTTCAATTGAAAGCCTGCGTGCGCTAGTACCGCTTGCCACGAGTTCCCAGAATCCTTTGCGGTTCTACCCGTGAATGACGTCACATTTTCAATCTCTATATAATATGCATGTTAAATTTTATATTTGGGGTAAAATATCAAGTCTTTTCAAGTAAACCGGTTCAAGTCCAATTCAAGTCCCAAGTCATTGGTGTAAAAGTCCAAGTCAAGTCACAAGTCTTAGAACATTTTTTCAAGTCAAGTCTAAAGTCATAAAATTAATGACTCGAGTCTGACTCGAGTCCAAGTCATGTGACTCGAGTCCACACCTCTGCATATTAATATGGTTTTGTTGTAGTATCAGTTCAAAGTCCAAATATATTTTATTTATATCAGGCAGGAAAAAGACACTTTGTTACAATTGATAAGGTGGACTTTAAGAAAACATTGTTTTGTATTTGAAGCCTTAAAGACCACCAAAATACCTACCAGCTATTTTTCTCATGCAGTTTATTTAAAATATTGATTGTCTCAGCTCTGTATACCATTTGTGAATACAGTCTGAAAAAAGGCAAAACAATCAAATCCTGCCCGGGAAACACATTTGTCAGCAAAATCGTCACTTTTTGGGTGCGCTAGTAATGGATGTGCTGTGATTCCTTAAATCAAGCTCAAAGTGTGGAAACATGCCTGACACAGCAGAGGAAGTATTAAAGGCTTGGTTGCCTTGTTAAATGAACAGTTCAGTATATGCCAACTGCAGCACCTTTTAGGATGAGTGAACGTGAACATTTCTCTGGATTGAAAATTCTTGTTAACTTTATAGCAGTGTGTTTGTGTCAGTATATTGACTTAAGGCTTGCACTTAAAAGGTTAAACCTGTGTCATAGCTGCTGTACATTGTAAGTCTTTAAAGATTATTAAGCCTCTTAAACAAGCTGTTGACTGGTGGAGGTAACTGTTATTTCTTGGCATGCTCCTGCTTTACTGAAAGTTCCTCGATGATAATGTTCAGAAAAACCCTTGTTATTATGATACCTGTGATAAGAGGTAAGTCAGCTGATAGGTCACTGTGTGTTTGAACTCCACACTCAAGGAATCATCGGACGAAACAGCGGTGATTACAAGAAATGCCTCATAGCTAAGCAGTTGTGATCACTCACAAGGCAAGCTAACCGAGCTTGAGCCAAACTATAGAGCATAGACCATGGGTGGGCAATTAACTTTCCCAAGAGGCCGTAGGAGAAACTGGGACTGTTGTGGACTTGCCCTACATTATGATTCGATTGGCTAGCAACAATGTGAGCAGAGCAACATAGTTCAGGGAGATTAACAGATGGAGTGGTGCCAGCCTGTTATGGTAAAGAGTGAGCTGAGCTGTCGATTTAAGTGCCAATCTATTTTCCTAGCTAACCTATGGCTTAAGATGCGTTCTGGGCACCTCCTAAGTGAGTTGTTCCGATCCCATAAAGAAGGGGTCCAGGGGCAGAGCAAGGACATGTTGGAGACATCTCTTGGCTGTTTTAGAAGCACTTCAGTGTTCCCCCAGAAGAACTGAGGAGGTGGCTGGAGACAGGGTTTCCTGGGCATCGCTGAAAATAAATAAAACGTAATCAATTCATGTTCAATGTAAAGGGATTTTTTTAGCCTTGGAGGAAGGGAGTTTCTACAGTTCATTCACACATTGGCAATAAAAAAAGTGTTTAATACATGAAAAATGCGTTTTGCATCCGAAACCTTTAAAAGGTTTGGCAACACGTATTTCCAATTGGGAGCATAAGTAGAGTATAAGTCAGCCTTCTTGATAATAGAAAACTGCTGAATCACATCATCATTGGGTAATTATAATAAGAGCTTTTGCAACAGTAGTGTCACACAAGGCTTAGATAAAAGGCCTCTGATTACACTTTGTCCACCTGTTCTGGACCACATACACACACCTGCGTCATTCCCTGTTCCTGAGTCAAACTGTATTTGCTGTCGCAGCATTTCGGTGATCTGGGGTCAGGCCAAAGTGTTGGGGTTCACCAGAGTATTGTTACATTCGTAAACGACTACTGCCTCTAAAGTGCTGAGCTATTGCATCAGTGCCTTTTCTGCCAAATCACAGCTATGGTAGGATTGAAAAGAATTACGCATGAGTCTGTGGGATTTAAATGACCAGTTCTGCCTCAAAGGAGTGGGGAGAGGCGCTAAAAGCTTCTACAGTTGTGCCAATCAGCATGAAAAGGCAACAGTAATAAAGAAAGAAAGTTCAGATGACTTTGGCACATGGTGCTGAAGAGGCACTTTGCTAGCCAATAGTTGTTTAATTTGTTCTAAGAGAAAATATTTCTGTACTAATTAAAATCTGTTTCCATCCCCCATATTTTGGCATTTATTGTCAAACACCACATTGCATTGTCATTTCCATCAACAGTAAGTGGTTTATCACTGAACTATGCTCTCCTGGAGATAGAAAAATGTTGAATCAGCTTGTTCCTTTGACTGAAGCAGAGCTATTGATATTTCCATAGCTGCTCTGTACCTCTAAGATAAGTCACACAGAGCAGGACTTTTTTTGCCCCTGCCACACAATCCCTTCTTAGTCAAACTCAATGCATTAGTTCCTGGACAAGATGAATGTGTAAAGATGGATGTCCTGCTAAGAAGTACGCATGGGTTGGAAGGACATAATACTGCAGTATTGACAGGTTAGGCTTTCTACATACTTTGTAGATCCTTAAACTGGTTGAGCTGGTTTTTATGCAGCTAGTTAGCAACCCAAATATCTATAAAGAGCTCTCCTACCTGGTGTGTTTTGTAACTCAAGTTATATTTAGTGTGGAGAAGAGTTGTAGATCAAAAAGATAAGCTTGGAGAAGGATTAATAAGAGTGTGCTACATTGCACATTGCAGAAAACAAAGCCAAGACCAATGTTGGCGAGTGTTTCCTCACCTCTCGCTCATCAAGTTGCACAGTGACTGATTACAAAAGACAGGCGGCTAAACCTGGGCATTTCCTCTGTAACCTGTGTTCCTCTCTGTGCTGGTATTCCATCAGGCATTCAGGAGCTGACCTTCAGCTTCACACCACCTCATCTGTCAGTGTGACGGGGCTCACAGGTCGCACCGAGCCCAGTGCACGCACCCCATTTTGCAGCACGCTACTAATTTTGCCCCTCTCCCCACAGGACATTTTAATGTGTAGATAGCTCATACTGCACTCCTCTTTATCTGAACGAAGCAGGTGATAACTTTTGTTTATAGTGTGCTGCTGCTTAATCTTTAGCATGGAAACAGATTGGCTTTTAGCTCGCAACACATCAAACATCAGCCAATGAGGTTTCCTCTTGGCAGATTTGATTAATTACATCATATTTCTAATAACTACTAGTGTTATTTAACAACAACAGTAATAGTCATAATACTGACAATAATAATTTCATTTGTACAACACTTTAAAAAAACGTAACAGTTTGACTAAAACCACAAATTAAAGATAAGTACACACACATATAAAGACACAGTCAGCAATGTCATTTTGCAATTATTCCATCATACACACATTAGATCTGAACTATGGCCCAAACTAATAGGAGGAAGATTAAAGAAGCTAACCGATAAAAATTAATTTTCAGCAGGTATTTGTTGTTGGGCTGGGGAGAGCTGCTCCAATGTTTGAGTCAACATTCCTGCATAAAAACTCAGAGGGAATTTTATATAACAGTAAACAAAGCTTGCATGAGATCAAATCTCTCGAAACTATGCATTTTTTATATAAAGAACAATGCTGTAAAATTATTAACATGTAAATGAAACACGTCAAGGCAGGCAAGTATTTATCATGCTCATAAATCACTGTCAAACCATCATATGAGATACTCTGAAAAAGTTTATTTACACCATCAGAAAGACAGCGAGGCGCGCTGACAGCTGACGGTTTCGACAAAGAAACAGATTTTTTGCTTTCCCTTTGTTCTCTCTTTGTTGCCGGCCGTGTGGGCCCTTCTTGAAATGCATCATTTGAATTTGATTTGAAAAGAAATGTTCATGTATGAAGAGGTGGCGATGACACACAAACTAACAGACGCATCTGTTTGGAAAGTGGGAAAAGGCACAGTCATCAGACTTGTGACGCTTCACATTCTGGCTTTTTAAAAGACCAAAACCTAACACAAGTTTTCATTCCCATTAACACAGTTGTTACTAATACATTTATTGAATTATTAAATGGCTTCTAGGAAGAAGAGTTGAAACGATTAATAGAAGCAAAAAAAAAATCTGATAAATTTTCAGATAATTAGATAAATATTAATTCTGAATTGTTGCTTTTTAAATAAAACACTGGGTTTATGTCATTTGAAGATGTCAGCTTGTGGTCTGTGATATGATTTTCATCGCAATGTTTATGTACAATGCAAATATTGATAGTAGTATATATCTTTGAGTTTATGCTGGTCAAGAGTGCATTTTTACAACTTTGCTTCTTTTTTTAGTTTTCAATTTTAATCTTTATTATGTCTTTTGTAACAAATGTGTAATTACATGTAAAGTATTTACATAATCCTTGTTTGTACCTTTAATTCATTTGATTTCGTTTTCTTGTCAATATGCCTCCAACATTTAAAATTTTATTACACTTCATATATATTCTTATCAGAGGGAACCATAGCTGCTTATTTATTCTGTAATAATTGCTCCATGCTCTCGCTGTGCTTGTGTCTGGGGTTAGTCTTTGCACAGCCAGTTCTGCATATTTGCTGCAGACTGGTGAGCAGTGGTCACTGTGGTTTCATATTTAGCCCAGTTTCTGGAGTTCCTTGTGGACATCCCATTCTGCTTACCCAACAGCCACGTGGTAATTGATTTGGTGTCAGCTGCTGGGATTTAGAGAGCTGACCCTAGTGCAGATTCAGGCAGGCCAGGCAATTGAAAGCCTTTTTAAATTCATTGCAGGACTGTAAGCAGAACCCAAGAGGTGTGAGGGCACGATGATTGAAGGAAAGTAGCCGTGGAAAACAGTAAGATTTTGAAGTACCACAGAGAATCAGCAAGTCTCAGTCCTGACTGAGGGGGATGTACACTTTTCTGCACCCTGTTTTTATTGGCATTGGTACCTTTTAAATTGCTCTCTTCATTATCATTGATGAAAAACATCACGATCACCTTTGTCTGTATTTATAAGTTTGACTGTTCTTGGAATTACCTGTAAATGAAGCGCCACCCCTCATGATTTGGCTTTTGTCTTCCCAGCAGAGGATGTGAGTGACAGAAGGAAAGGAGAATAGTAGGCTTGTATTTCTAGGTTAGATTTTGGATTTGGCTTTAGTTGAGAATAATGCAGCTTTTTATCAACACTGTAGGGGTTTTTCTTACTGAATTTTATAACTAAGAACATTCATGCTTTACACACTCTTTGCTTAACTGTTTAAGTAATTATCAGATTATCAGTTTGTGTCGTTTTTTCTGTAGCTTTTATGTACTCAAGGCCTCAATAGCAAGAGCTATTTTTTTTAAAGATTGCGCAAACTGGTATGGTTAAGTTAAAATGAAAAGAGAGAGCACATAAATATAATAGTGACAATAAGGGAAACAATATGAAAATCTATAATTTCTTCTAGACACAGTAATGCTCTGTAATAGGTAAAACTGTTTTTGAAGAATTGGAAAGATACAGATTAGTAGTTTGGCAGCTGTAATGCATGAATGTAACAATGATGGGATAAATAAAATATATCTTATGTTATCCTAAATTTTAAACTCAGACCACAAGAAATAACACATTGGATGTTTCAGCACCAAACCTATTGTTCTTTTAGTTTGCTTTGCTTCGCCCTTTTATCGAGTTCACCTAAATGGGGATTCAGTCTGGAGACTGCTGGTTTTCCATCATCTGAAGCCTGCCTTGTCCTCTTCCTCTAATGTTTTGGGTCATTATCTTGCTGCAGGGTGAACCACTGACAAACCAGTTACTTGTGTTTATTTGTTGCCATCCATATTGAAGCATCTAGTACTAAATCCCGCAGTGCAGTATTTTTCTGATAATACACAGGTTGTCCCGACACTTCCTTTGCACAGACAGAGGGGTTTCTAACTAACCTTAACCCTAACCTATGGAAGCATCGGGTTCCAGTGTTTTATTTATTTTCATTGCTACAAAAATGCCGTAAGATCATTTTAAAAATAACTTTTTAACATGACTTTTCCGTTTATTTCTTTTCATTTTAAAAATGTAGGATTTTTGACGGCTATGAGCAAAGCACCTGCGAATGAAGTACCCTCCCCCACACCTTGGGCTTTGCCTACCACCTGCAGAGGATGGGAGAGAAATGAGGGAGAATGGCCAGTAACTTGGTTGCAGTCAGAAGTAATGCCGTTCTTTATCAACACTAGAAAACTTTGCAATGTTTCAAGGCCTAATTTACTTCTGGTGCTAAAGGGAGGCTTTAAGTTAATGCAGTTCATGACTAACAAAACAGTCTGTGTTCAGTAAAAGTTTAGCAGTTTTCCACTTACCTTTGTATCATGTTAATCTAAATTTTAATGCTGGGTATGCATCTAGCTGTTTTGCAGTGACGTTGAGGTATCAGGAGTGGGCTTTTAGGTATAATGCCATGTGCACAAGCATGATGACTGGCATAAATGTAAGCTTAGTTTACGCTTGCAGTTGTTACCTTTGCTCATGGTGGCATAAAAAGTAGTCATTATTGCTGATGACCCAATGTCAGGTGGTTGTGTGTTTAATTTTGTAACCTGCATCACGTGGCATGCATGCAAACTGGTTGACGTGGAGGCATGAGTCTATGTACTGGTCTTCCTTTAAAAGCATATTTACAGACTATCAGTTGGATTCCCAGTTGTCACAGAAGCTGTGCTGGGATTGCTCAACCAAAAGGAAAATGTGCGACTGTCTACAGAAAAGTGTAGATAAACCGATAATTGTCGCTGTGCTTGAATGACATAGTTCCTTTATATCACCTCTTCTGTTGCTATTACAGTCGTGTAGCATATACTTTTCTCAGCAGTGACGTCTGTCATTTAGAGGTAGACAGCAGTAAGTGAAGCTCAAGTATAAAAGGTTACAACGCTGCGTTGATGTCATAATTGCTGTGCGCAATAACTGATGCATCAGGCATAACCGCAGCTTTAATCTCCACCGACGCCAAACAGAGGTGTGTGTTTGCCCACACAAGTACTGTAGTTATCCCGGGCTGTCATTGTGTGACATCCTGGACAATACTCATTCTCATTCAGTGATCACAACAGTCAGTATGTGGACAGAATTAGCTCGATTGACTTAGAAGTGTGTGACAAAACTACGGGGAGGACGTGCGTTACCGGACTTGCGTGTTGATTCATTAAAATCAGTAAAATTCTTAAAGTCTGGTCATCGCAGCATAAGAAAAGGGTCTGAGCATCTCCACGAATGCTTTCATCTGATTGGGACACCGAGCGATACATGGAAAAAAAAAAGTTGTGATTTTATCAAATCTAAAAAAGCGTTCCCTTCTCTAGCCTTGATCCAGAAAACATTACCGGATTGTATAACCAGATTATTTCTTGCATAAGAACGCTGAGGTTTTTGGGACGAGGGGTGTCCCCATGTGTCACCACATGACCATGGGGGGGTGGGATACTGAACAAGCCCCAGGGCCACCTAAATCCTCAGTGCACTTGTGTGTTCACTCTGCCTGCTCGGACCATGTGCTGGGCACATGCTTGGGTCATTGCTGTAATACAACACCGGATTATTTCCATCCCTCACAGAGCAGACGGGCTCATAGATTATGTCATCAGCCCAGATGGGTTGAGCACTTTGATAATACTGAGTCAGTGCACTCAGTTAAGTTGGTAGCGTGCTGTGGACCCAGATCAACTTTCAGCTGGTTTGTGCAGAAATACTCCTCAGACATGAACACAGTTAAAGATTTATGTATTAAATATCTTAAAATGTGGTATTTATGGATGAAAGCCGACTATCAATAACTCTGAGGTAGGAAGGAAACTCCTGACGCGAGCTGAATACGAAGGGAATGACTCAACATAACTGGAAGTAAATCAGCATAACACGGCATAAATAATGGTTGCAGAAGTTTCCTTGTTTTCTACCAAAAAGATTGGCTTGCTCTTGCCATGGCTTTTATGCTGAGTCCTGAATAATAAATAAGGTGATGAACTGTTCTCAGCTGCTTTCTGTTTTTTCTTTTTTTTGCCAGTCTGCCAGCTGACTGAAAGAAGCAGAGTGAACTGGTTTCCCCCTACAATATTTGCCTCTGATCGTTGGAAGGAAGCCAGAAGGCAGCAAATTGAGCCTGGAATAGAGTATGGAGGGCACAGCAAGGTTTCTCATAAGTCCCTCAAGTGGGCTCAATGTGCATGCACCGATGCTATGGATGCTCATGAAGCATTAGCCTGACAACCGTCATCATCTGCACAGTCTGAATAGGAATGAAATCAGCAGCTCAAGAAAAGAGCTGGCTGAGATGATCAAAATGCTGATCACACAGCGGCAGGGAACTTTCAGTAGCACGTTTCAATGAGAGTCACGCCGACACCGCATGTTATTGATGTTAACGTTGAACAAAAAAACCCAGCAGAAATTCAACTGAGTCATTGTGAAATGATGTTTGAGGGGTTTTTACTCTAATTGTCACTCTGGATGAAATCTTGGGATCTTGGTCACCTAAAATGATGAGTTTCTGACCGCAGTGGATGGAGATTTAGAGTCATCCCAGACAGAGGGCACCCAGGACAAGTGACAGCAGGACTATAACAGGAGAGTGGCACGCCACAGGGGACAAGAGCCAAATCTGCTGAATCATTTCCTCACGCAAGGTAGAGCTGTCATTGGTGTTGAATGATGATAACACAACTCACGAGTTCGGGAGTCAAACCCCCAGATGTTTACAACTTTTATACCACGATATGACTCTGCTATTTTAAGGAAATTTTAAGAGAGATTTTCACAGTTATTCTAAAACTTTTAACAATTTTCTCTAAACTTTCAAAGTTTTTTTTATGTAGGCAGATGAACGCAGGCGCTTGTTTCCAATGGATAGCTTGCCTTTTTTAATTTTTGTTTGCTTTTTTAGAAGAGCCTGTAACATCATCATTGACTCATGACGCATGTAACAAAGTATATTACCAGTGGAGACTGTGGATCTGAATCTGTGACAGAGGACTGATCTGTGTTTTATTACTTTCAAAGGTCTGGAAAGCTTTTTTAGTGAATAAGTCATCGGTTTACTTTTAAAGGCCAGTAAAGCTATTTCAGTGAGTATGTCATCAGTTTCTAACGAACATGTGTTCTGCTCTCCAGTCGATACCACTTAACTACTGAGTGTAAAAGGGACCTTGCAGATACATTATTATTTTTAAATGTAGTTATGAGTCTTTTTTCATCTAGTGGGCGCTAATGTAAAAAATAATTTGGGTTTTGCCTCTCCTGGAGGGTGTCAGAATATACAGCATGTGCAGTTAAAATGTTTGTAAGGTCCTAAGTCCACTCCTACTGCCTGAAACTCCTTGTTTGGAGTCCAAGCTTTTATTCCATGACTTATCTACATAACCATGTGCCACATTTGCATAATGCCTGTCTAGGCACGCCTAGTTTGGCACGCCTTCAGACAGACTTGTTTCAGCTGTGAGCATTTCATACCAGATGTTGCATTGTTAGTTGGAACAATGAGTACAAGTCTTGAAAACCCAGGAGATCACTTATAGTTTTAATTGCAGTGTCAACACAGCCACCCATTTATTTTCTTCCACTTATCCAATTGAGGGTCGCAGGGGTCCTGGAACCTATCCCAGTTGTCATGGGGCAGGAGGCGGGGGATAAATCACACCTACAACTAATGTAGAATCACCAATTAATGAAGCCATGTATGTCATTGGGTTGTGGGATGAAGTGAGTTACTCCAAGAGAAAACATGTTTACTCAACACAGAAAGGCCCCTGCCTGAATTTGAATCTGGGGAAAGAGATTCACGTCAAAAGGCTAAAATGGATGAGATGAGATTAAAGGTTTTGGTGCAGAAGATTTTCAGGTTTTGAAAATGGGCTGCTGTAGTCTGTATGTCTTTGTAATGGCTGCATTAGTCCGATAATGTTGTGTCTGTTCACATGTAGCACATTATAACTCAACTAAATTTAAATTCACTTGAGCTGGTGCAGCTGTCTTAAAGGTTTTCACACTAGTGTCAGAAAAGGGGGCTGATGCAGACGTCTACACTGCATGAAATTCAGTCCTTTCATACCTTTGTACTAACTCTTATTAAATGATTATTCAATGCTGTATGGTTCTGTAGACCAAACAGCTCACGCATTCCTGCCTTTACCTAAATCAGCATGCCGTGAACACTGCTTGCCTTTGACTTATCCCCCATGATGCAATGCTGCAGGAATGTTTCCTCTTGTGTGAGGAATGCTGCAGGAGGAGGCTATAGCATGGTGTCTGTCTCAAACACTTCTTTTCTTCCTTCTTCAGCGTTGGCCTATATCCTTCAGAAAGTCTCCAACTGAATGCCGGCAGACTGTGAGAAGTGTTGTGTCCGGACTAGAAAAAGGTCTTTCACTGTCCCCCACTCCTGTTTCCTGTTTGGTCATTGACATTTGTATCATAGGCTCGCTCATTGTTGTTCAGTTGTCCAGTCGAACTGGCCTGTCTTGCCACTGCTGATGTCACAGCTTTTCTCTCTGTTCAGAGGTCGAATTTAGACAAAGAGGATAAATACCTCATCTTGCGATCATTTGGCTGTATTCCTGTATGAATAATATTTCGTTTGTGTTCATTTACCATTAGCCTACACATTCAGAGACACTTAGTTATATATATATATATGTATATGTATATATATATATATATATATAAAAACACCCAGCACGCCCTGCGGGCGGTTTATCCTTCAAGCTCGGGTCCTCTACCAGAGGCCTGGGAGCTTGAGGGTCCTGCGCAGTATCTTAGCTGTTCCCAGGACTGCGCTCTTCTGGACAGAGATCTCCGATGTTATTCCCGGGATCTGCTGGAGCCACTCGCCTAGCTTGGGAGTCACCGCACCTAGTGCTCCGATTACCACGGGGACCACCGTTACCTTCACCCTCCACATCCTCTCGAGCTCTTCTCTGAGCCCTTGGTATTTCTCCAGCTTCTCGTGTTCCTTCTTCCTGATATTGCTGTCATTCGGAACCGCTACATCGATCACTACGGCCGTCTTCTTCTGTTTGTCTACCACCACTATGTCCGGTTGGTTAGCCACCACCATTTTGTCCGTCTGTATCTGGAAGTCCCACAGGATCTTAGCTCGGTCATTCTCCACCACCCTTGGGGGCATCTCCCATTTTGACCTCGGGACTTCCAGGTTATACTCGGCACAGATGTTCCTGTACACTATGCCGGCCACTTGGTTATGGCGTTCCATGTATGCCTTGCCTGCTAGCATCTTGCACCCTGCTGTTATGTGCTGGATTGTCTCTGGGGCATCTTTACACAGCCTGCACCTGGGGTCTTGCCTGGTGTGATAGACCCCAGCCTCTATGGATCTTGTGCTCAGAGCTTGTTCTTGTGCTGCCATGATTAGTGTCTCTGTGCTGTCTTTCAGTCCAGCTTTGTCCAGCCACTGGTAGGATTTCTGGATATCAGCCACCCCCTCTATCTGCCGGTGGTACATACCGTGCAGGGGCCTGTCCTTCCATGATGGTTCCTCGTCTCCCTCCTCTTTCTTGGGTTTCTGCTGCCTGAGGTATTCACTGAGCACTCGGTCAGTTGGGGCCATCTTCCCAATGTATTCTTGGATGTTCCTTGTCTCATCCTGGACTGTGGTGCTGACACTCACCAGTCCCCGGCCCCCTTCCTTCCGCTTAGCGTACAGCCTCAGGGTGCTGGACTTGGGGTGAAACCCTCCATGCATGGTAAGGAGCTTTCTTGTCTTTATGTCAGTGGCTTCTATCTCCTCCTTTGGCCAGCCTATTACCCCAGCAGGGTACCTGATCACGGGCAGGGCGTATGTGTTGATGGCCCGGATCTTGTTCTTACCATTCAGCTGACTCCTCAGCAGGTACTTGGTGGTTGCAGCTTTTCTAGCGGCCTCTTCATGGTTCCCATTCGCCTGCGGGATCCCCAGGTACTTGTAACTGTCCTCTATGTCTGCAATGTTGCCTTCTGATAGATAGAGATATATATATATATATATATTTTTTTTTTTCCATTACAGTGATGCCAAATACACTCATGAAATGACAGAAGCATTTATTTATTAGCTAAACATCAGTATCAGATGATATTCCCTTTAACCCTTTATCACCCAAGTTTCATGCAGACCTGATGGACTTATCTCATCTTTCAGGAACCATATGAATTTTCTCTCCCTCCCAACATAGTCAAGGAGTAAGGTAATGTGAAGCTCACATGGTAAAAACTAGGCGGAGCTGGGGATTTTCTGTCAGTGTTAAGATAGCAGTGATTACTTTGTGCTACCGTGATACACAGCTTATCTCTGTAAAGCTCATCTTCTCTTCTTTCCTAAACTGTTTTGTCACTTAAAAAAATGGTTGAACAAATGGTCATTTAAAGATTTAAAGAGTGCTTGTAAAAAATGCTCACTCAACTTTGGACCACTAAAAAAATCTTGATAATCTTAGAATTATGACTTTTACTAACATTTAATGGCCTTTTCCCCCAGAAGTCTGCCTTTAGTCTCAGTGATCTGACTTTTCCTGTATAAATCTACCATTTTTCTCACAATTTGGGTGTTTTTATCCACATAAATAGATTGAAGTCACTGAAAACATTTTCATTCATGAAAATATTTTTAGTATTACCCTGGATTTATCATGTATTCATTTATAGTCTATGTAAGTAGGGTGTAAAGCAACCTTGTGAAGGCCTTCTCTGCTCCCTGCTTCCATCTTATTCAGTAAACATAACACGGCATATGAAACATTGCATAAAAATTCACACACATGAACAAAATGTGCTGGGATATTATTGATTTTACTCGTAGCAAGTTGAAAAGCTGTGTTTGGATACAAAGTGGGTGTCGTATTGGCAATGACAAACATCTGCCCTACTGAAAGAGCCCTAAGCTCGAATTGAAATGCTGATCTGCTTCACTTTAGTGCCGCTGTTCTCCAGTCATCTTAACATGGGTCTTTACTTGGGAAAGACACATTATCTTCCTTGTGATTGCATTGTCATCTAATAAAAGTTTGACCTTGACAAAAAAAATGTACAAAATGTTCTTTTATTGTGCGCTACGTGTTAATTAGGATTGCCAGGACGTGTTTGGTTACTGCTAATAACCTTTCTAGAGCAGCATGTTCACAGTAGTTTTTCCACCTCGCAGTAATAATGCGACCCAGCTGTAGGAGATATCTCTGTTTTCTTCTTGCTGTTTGTTTCATTATTAATGAGCAAGAGAGTGAGGGAACAGCACCATGTATCATATTCAGAGAGAGAGAGAAGCACGCCTCCATGGGGAGAGCATCGTGCAACAGGAAACACTGCAAACTTAAGGGAAAAGATCCTGTGAGAGGTTCCGATAAATACCAGTATTCTCTGGTTTTTCACGTCATAAAAAAACACTTCCCGTCAGTGCACAGCAGGCAAATGTTTACTGGTGCAGCTCTCTCTGCTTCCAGTCTGCACAGTCATGCTGGCCTTTTGAGCTCCTGTGCCATCACTGAGGCTGCGTGGTTTGTGATGATGCACATCGGTATGTGGTCGCCGTTTTCAGAACCATTAACCTTTTGGTTAACAGAAGCCCTTCGCAGGATGTGTGTGTATGCGTTTGTGCACACTTGAAATGGAAATTTGGTATCTAGATTGTCCAGTTAAGTTTGAATTGCAATTATAGATGAACCGTTGTTGTGTTTCCATTTTTTTAACGTATCTTTTTCTGCCTGGTGTGTTGTGGCTGTGTGTGTGTGCTTCGCGCTAAGCCTTGAAGTGATTTGCTGTGTTGTGCGTTTTCGCCACAGTGAAGAGCACATGGCAGGAGATATCCACCAGCGCTAGGCTCTCTAATTACACCTGCTCTTCCAGGGAGCTTTTATACCACAGTACTGTGGAAAAGTCTTGCGCCACTCCTCATTTCCTTGTATTTTGCTTCCAAGGAGCCAAAATTTCTTGTAATTTCTTAAAGTTGCCTTAAGCAGTTTAGTTAGTTTTCCACGCTTTCTGAGGGTATTTCAAAACGTTTTTATTTTCACAGTTTTAACACAGTTTGATGGGCGTGAAATAGTTTTTGCACCAACAATGTAATTCCCAAAGATATATTATCTGAAAACATGACATATCATGGCACAAAGAAGTGACAGGGCTGAAAACTATGAAAGGTTGTTGAACAGTATCTGAAAGTCAAGTCTTTAAGCAAAGACTGGATACATGGCCCAATAACCGGAGTGAAAATCAGTGGTTACATGTCTTATGGAGTGATGAACCCAAAATGTTAATTTCTGGGTCAAATGTATGGAGGAGATCAGGAGATGGGTACAACAGTGAGTGTCTGTAGCCATCTCTAACACGGTGGAGGCTCTGTCATGGTTTGGGTCTGTCTTTCAGCCAGTCATGTTGGGGATCTTGTCAGAATTAAAATTATGAGTGCAGAAAAGTTATTGTCAGATTGGATCCACCATACAGTACGATCTGGAAAGCAACAGATTCATTATTCAATATGACAATGACCCCAAATGGAGTAAAATTGTTCCTGGATAAGAAAAAAAATACACACACAGGAGCCCCAAGTTCAGCATTATTGAAGCAGTGTTGGATCATCTTGATAGAGGACAGAAAATGTGGCCAAACTTGAAAGAACAACTCTGAATGCCCTTCATATGTTTGCGCCTCTAAACACTGCTCAGATTTCTTATTTTCCTAACAAAACTTAAAGAAATAAGGTGTGGCTCAAGACTTTTGCACAGCATTGCTTATAAACCTTTGTTAGCTCCTTTTGTTTAGATTTTAGCAGGGTTAGTCATTTATTTCCTCATACTGTATGTGTTTGTGAAATGTGCGTATGTACGAATATGAATTTCTATTGTATTTCTCACAAATCAATCCCAGCAAATGGGAAAGCAACCTGCGTTACGCTGGCCTTTACAGCGCCCTACTTACCTGATTTTATTTTTGTCCCTAAAGATCAGCAGTATGTTGGTTTGTTATACGTCCTCTGTGTCCTGTTAGTGCTTAATTGCTTTGGCGTGACTTCTCCCTCTGTTGTGCTCTTTTTATTTTGCTCCTTTCGTGTGAGATTAGCTCCTGTATGAGAAATGAAAATTTGCCTTGAAGCGTTAAATTGACAGCTGGGTACAAAGTACGTTTACATAAACACTCCACCTGTTAACAAAAGGTTAAGTGGTAAAACAACATTAATAACAACAGAGATTTAATACATTATACCACTGACTTGTACAGCCTACGCAGAAAGTGGTAAGATAGAGAACAAAATGTATTTATACCTAGAAATCCACTGTGCAGTCTACAAGTGGTAATGAATGAATACAACATACAGTTCTCTTACTTGATTATTAGTTCCTCAGTAAAGAGTTGAAGAGCAAATTAGAAAATATTTTTTATTACTTTTACTTGGTTTCCTTTCTATTTGCAGGGTGGTTCTTTATTGTAACTATGCTTCTTGGCAATAAATCTTATTCCACTTAATTCCCTTAAATGTTGCCATGTTTAAGGAGAAATAATAATCAGTAATAATCAACCAAACACAAGGCTCAATGCATACAGTTAACAAGAGAGAGAGCATACAATGATGAATAATGATCTACACCCTGTAATGAAAGTAATATAATTAGGAAATCCATTTTGAATCGTGACATCATCTTTCAGCTAGAAATCTGTTTTGTTTTTTTGCTCAGCTGTTAGAAATTCCCCCTTCAAACCCTGAGTGTGAGTGACTCACCGACCCAACAAATCCATCCAAAAATCTTGTTTAGCTTCAGTTGTATAACCGTAGCGTTTTGTTAAGTGAGCAGAGCGTCAATTTTTCTGTTTTTTAGTAACAAATGTCTGATAAACGCAACACAATGGCCGCTATTGGATGACTTCTTGTGTTTTATTTTTAGGGCATTTTAAACAGCACCAATTTTGTTATGAAAGGTTAGGTAACACAGGTGTTATTAATCATATTTAAACCCGAGCAGAACCTTCGCCACTGTCGTTAGTAACACCTGTGTTTCCCTGCTGCTTAATGTGAGAGGGTTGCTGCGAAAAAGGCCTGTGGTAAGATGCATGAGTGTCTGTCTAAATCCAATCCAGGCTAACACTAAGACATAACCATAAAGTGTGCACTGAATGCTAAAGTCAGTTTGAGTATATGTATCTTCATAAGAATGATCACAAAAGCCATCGGTAGCGATCATGCTGTTAGCCCTGTGACTGGCAACCTGTCCAGAGTTGACCCTGAAGAAGATCAGCTGTTAAGAAAATGCATGGGTAGATGATATCAGCGACTGTTGTGAAAGTAAAAACACAACAGTTACGTGACATATTTTATATATCGACATCTGGGTCAGGAGTCAAACATCTTACCAAAGTGTCTGAAGACTTCCAAGTCCTTGCTTTACCTTGTCTGTATTGTTTCTAGTAAAGGTTTTGTTGTTTGCTTTCATGTATAGTGATTTCTTCTGTAAACACTGTGCTTTTTATGACATGTAAGATTAGGTCAGATGACTTTGTGCCTTGTGCCCCGTCCAGAACCAGGCGGGGTGCTCAACCTTTTTGAACTGCTTGCTTTGCCGCTAAGTTAATAATGTTTACTAAATGAAAGACATTCACTAAAATATTAAATGAACACTTCATGGTTTTTTAATTGTCTGACAGATTAACATTCAGAAACTACTGCTCTGGGGGATCAAATGCTTTCTGTCTTTAATAATTCCATTCAGTGCTTATGTTTTAATACCCAGAATACTCAAATATGCCTAAAGATGGCCAATTATATTATATTATTTGCAGAAAATGCTAATATACTAGTATAATACTAATATGCTAATTTTGTAGCTAAGGCTACCTTTATCAAAAAGTGAGAAGAGGCTTTATGTGATGGATGAGGCACAATAGTTAAACCCAGAAGTGAATAGAAATAATACCCCTAATCTCTATAGATGAACGATGGTAAGAAATAACAGTCAGTGATAAAAGGATAGATACACATCATAAAGTAATTGAAACTTATAAGCTTATGCCATTTACATTGCCTTGCTTTGATTGTCAAATACTGAAATTACTGCTTTGTGTTTCTGTGCAGAGGACAGACCCTCAGCTCTTGGCCCAGTTCTATTACGCCGATGAAGAGCTGAACCAGGTGGCCACAGAGCTGGATAGCCTTGACGGCAGGAAGGACCCTCAGAGATGTACCCTGCTGGTCAACCAGTTCAGATCCTGTCAGGTTGGCAGATAACAAGCAAAACTTTCACTGTCTTTTATTACAAGCAATGCATGTAGATACGCGAATCTGTAATTTAGGTAAATTAACCCCGATTTTGGGTTTGGTTTTGATTTCCTTTGCTTGTTTTAATGTAATTGACATGATTTCCTGACTCTAACCTGATTTGGCCTCTCAACTAAAAATAAAGACAGCCACTATTATCCCTTTCCGGACACAGGCGCGGTGATATGACTGTTGCCTTAGTAAACACTGCATGAAACAGTCTTGCTGATAAGTGAGATAAGTAGACTTTGCTTGGAAGCCATCAGTTGACACAGTTAACTTTGCTCTGATAACACAGAGCCCTGTGTCACGTGGGCTCTCTGTAAATGATTACCGGAGTGGCTTCTTTAGAAAGAGGCATTTTATAACCTGAGATGATTTCCTTTTGGGATTAGAGTTGGTTTATTGGTCTCATTTTAATCTTCTGAATATAAATCAGGTTGAATCTGAGCCACAGAACAAGAATCTTAAGGTGTGAATTCATGGTGGGTTATTTATGTGCTCGTGCAGCGCATTGTTGCAGGTTTTCATGAGGTCAAGGCTGAGAGGAGATTAGCGGGTGATGCTGGGCATGAGTGATGGCTGCTATGCTGCGTCATGCTGAAAGACCTAGAGGTGGTAGGGGAGGTTTTCATGTGACCTGTTGTGCCTTAGCCTCCTCCCCACTGGCAGAGCGCACGGGGAGAACCACCTAATAAGGTCATCACTTGATCCCCGACTGTTCTCTTTCCTCTCCATCCTTCCCTCTGCCGTGCTGCCACCTTTTTTTTCTTCTCCATTATATTCTCAATTAGGCTCATTTTTAATTAGTCTCTGATTTTTTTCAATGAAAATATTTAACAGCCATTCCTAAGCACTTATACATTTAGAGAGGAGGCTTTTTAGAGTGGCTTCTCTCGAAGGCATTAAGGTTTTTTTGAGAATGACTGAAGCAGCATGATACCCCATAGCCCAGAGGCCCTAAGAATAGAAAGCAAGTACATTCAAGCCAAAATGTTGTGCTTGAACCTGCCACTGCAGCTATCAGCTCTTATTCATGGACCTCTGCGGGGGTTGCTGGCATGCTGCTCACATTATGTTGGCACTGCTGTTCTTACAGTGTGGCCTGCTGGAACAGGCGTGCGTGTGCCTTTCAAAATGGACAAAGATTGAGATGGATGGAGAAACATAAGAGACAGGCAGAGAAGAGGCCAGATGAGGACAATAAGGAGAGTGAGATGGGCTTAAAAAAAAAAAAGGAGGAAGGAAGCTAGTCTTGTGTCATATTCAGGGTGTCGCTGCAGTCGCAACTCCTGAATACGTGGAAACAAACATAAGTGAAGGTTATCACCAGTGTCCCCTGCTGGGAGGCGCTCACAGACGTTGAGGTGGCACTTGGACCGGCCCCAGACACATGTGCAGAACACAGCCATAAAGGAATCAGTGGTTAAGCTCTCCCTCTCAAAGCTTTTTAATCTCTCTCCTCGGGGCGAGCAGAGAAAGACGCAGTGCTGTGCCCGACAAGATTACAGTGCACAGTGCAGCTGCGGTTGAGTGAAAGGCTCATTGTAAGTCATTGTTATGGCTGTTGTACATGCCAGCGGCACATAAGCTCTTGATTAGCTCTTGTTGTATGTGACAGTGCATTTTCACTGCTGGAATTATGTTTTTATTGAAGGAAAATGTAGCTGTGAGGGCCATAATGGTCTCATGTGTTTGTCAAGTTGTTCCCATTCACGTCCTAATCAATGGTCCTCAGACACTGCGCTATAATGGCCTTCTTGAAAGGGTGACCGATGTTTAAGCACGGATTATTGACCAAGATTAGTTAAACAAAACAAAACAAAAAAACGCTTTTCAAGAACAGACTTTCACTCGCTCGTGTTTTTCTCTGCCACTAGTTCAATTTAGTTTTCTGTCACTCCCGTGTTCATCTGCAGGACAACGTGTTGAACATCATCAGTCAGATCATGGATGAATGTATCCCCTTCGACCGGGCCAACAGAGATTTTTGTGTCAAGTTCCCCGAGGAGATTCGTCATGACAACTTGGCAGGGCAACTGTGGTTTGGAGCCGAGGTAGTGTATTCACAACTTCATCAATCTGGGAAAAAATGACCTTTCTCTGGCTCAAAACAAAATGATATTTAATTTTTTTTTTTTTCACACACTGAGTTTTTTGAATGCCAAGTGTGCCATCGTAAACAATTTAATTCTCTGTGCATAATTATATTATCTCTGCTTGTTCCTGTCCAGTGTTTGGCTGCAGGCTCCATTATCATGAACAGGGAGATAGAGAGCATAGCTATGAGACCCCTAGCTAAGGATCTTACTCGCAGCTTGGAGGAGGTACGCAACATCACCAGAGACCAGGCCCTGCGAGACCTCAACTTGTACACAGACCGCATGAAGGACGCATTGCGACATTTTGACAGCCTTTTTGCTGAGTTTGAGCTCAGGTAAAAATAGAGACAAGACTTTATTATCAGTGGTATGCACTGGGTTAATCTAGATTTATCGTCCACTTAATGATATTTCTGCAAGTGTGCCAAAAAGTCATTACGTTCCACTTTCTGTTTTCTTCCACTGGCAGCTACGTGTCAGCCATGGTGCCTGTGAAGTCTCCCAAAGAATACTATGTACAGCAGGAGGTGATTGTGCTCTTCTGTGAGACTGTGGAGAGGTGAATTTATAGACAGACATTTTTCTGCTAAATAATCCTCTTCTGTGAAATACCACACAGAGATGATGCGGTTAATTTGACTACTTTTTTTTATTTCAGGGCCCTAAAGTTGGGCTATCTCACACAGGACATGATTGATGACTATGAACCTGCACTGATGTTTACAATTCCCAGACTGGCCATTGTGTGGTAAGTGTTGCCTGTCCTTTCACTGCCCTCTTTGTTTTCCATTCCTTTGCACCCTCTTACAGAATTTTAAACATGTTTTTAGTGGGCTGGTTGTGTATCGAGAGGGACCTCTCAACCTAGACCGAAAATCAGAGGATATGTCTGAGCTCTTCAGGCCTTTTCGCACTTTACTGAAGAAAATAAGGTAAAAGCCATGAATATCTAACATGGCAACAAATGTATTTTTTCACAGTTTATCACTATGCTCCAGCTATCCTGTGCTGCTTTTTTCAGAGACCTGCTCCAGACCCTGACTGAGGAGGAGTTGATGACGCTAGAGAGAAACTTGTGCATTTCTCAAGAAGGGGAGTTGTCCACAAGCCAGGCGCTGGCCACAAACGGCGTACCAGCTCCAGTCCAAGAGAATCACTCGTCCTGCAGTCCTGCTAATGAAATCTCCAAAAGGGGGAGTGAGGGAGAAGAGGAGCCACCGGCTGCGCTTGTCTGTCCCAGTCAGGAGGAAGAGTTGGCAGGAGTGGAAAAAGGCTGGGAGGAGGTGGAAACTGTGAGGGGAGAGGAGGAACAGGAGCAGGGTTTACTCTGTGAGGAGGCAGAGGAGGCTGAGCTGGCATGCTCCATGCAGTACGATGAGGAGGAACTGGAGCAGCTCAACATGATGGTGTACCGCGTGGGAGACGAGATGTCGACTCTGCTGTCGCCTCCCAGCCAGGGTCAATCTCCAGCCCACGATCCCAACAGAGGACAGCCTGCAGGCTCCAGTGGGGTTTCCAGCACAGAGGTCTCTCCACGCAGAATCTTGGGGAGCCGAGGAAGGACGGGCATTTGTACAGAGGAGGAAGACAGGGTCTTCTTCATGGAGGACCTGGATGCAGCAGGAGAACACATCACCAGAGAGCCTCGCTGTTATGTCACCTCTCCTCCCAAAGAGTCTGCTCGTCCTGTGCAGCGCAAGCTCGCACCAAGGCCAGACTCGGTTAGGAACGGCTGGTTTTCTGAGACAACATCTGAGCAGCCTTGTCCACAGCCACGCAACCTGAACACACACTGCCCAACTGCAAAGTGTCCCCCTTGTACTAATGTCCCTGGTTCAGAACCTCTGCCTTACACCAATGGGTGGGACATGGGTTTAGAGGGGACAGCGTCTGAAACAGCTGAAGTCATCGCCCATCGTATGGGAGGCATGAAGCTGTCTGCTACAGTCATCTTCAACCCTCACTCACCCAGCTTGACAGAACTGGCTGTGGACAAGCTGCTGCTACCTCGGCCTACTCCCTCTGAGATTGAGCCCTGTGGCCCCCTGGTGGCCACTCACTGCCTGCTCAACTCTTGCGTCTGCTGTGGCAGCTGCGAGGATGGCCACGAGGATGCCATCACCACAGAGACTACTGGACTCGGTTTAGGGCTCGCTCTGGGATTGGACAAACATTGTACGACGCCTGCCTCCAGCGCTGTCATTCAGTCCTCTGCTTGTCGGCTCCCTCCTCGTCCTCACGAACACAACAATAAGGACGACGTGGCCCATTTGAGCCCTCCTTCCTCCCGCTCTGCAGAGCCACTCGAAGAGGCTCCTGGGCTGGGACACCAGGCTCAGGATTGTAGCTCTAGTGTCAGAAATGGAGCCTCCCCATGTAATCACCAGCTGAGGACTGAAAAAAGACATACTAGTGGCGGCCGACAGAGGGACAAGGAGATGGATAACGAAAATCCAGAAAATAAGGATATGAAGAGGTACACCAAAGAGGACAACAGGAGAAGCTCCAGGTGTGTTTCAGTTTCATTTTACAATATTTTATGTGGCGAACATGGACTCCTCCATGCTCCATTAACACATATCCAGTTTGTTTTGTTTTCCTTAATTCATCACAATTTTCCACTTTCTTTTCTCTTAATATTCATATCCGTTTGTTTTGTTTAAGTCTTTATATATATGCATGAATCTCTGTATTTGGTTATTTTTAGTTTTCAGAACTCTCCACTCAGCTCTGTGTCAGGTAGTGACTGTGAGAGTGTGTCGGTCACCACATGTAGTCTGTCGAGCAGTGCATATACACCCAGGTAACAAATCATTCATCCAAATGTGTGTCTGTCTCATGTTTGTGCTTACTTCCTGCTCACATTCACAGTAACTAAAGAAACCTTTAATGGCTAATTTTAAAAAAATGATGCATTTGTTAATTTGGGCAGAGTAAATGGTGTTATTGTGCATTTATTTCCACTTTGTATTAAAGTGGAGCTTCAAAGATTTTATTCCTGGACTCCACCAGAGTAGCTTTGCAAAGTTAAGATGGTCCTCATTTATTTTATTTTGGACCATTAGTTAATTTACTGTCTAAATCAAGCTTTTTTAGCTCCTCTCACTTTAAGGCAACTCCACTTTTGTTCTGATTGGCTGCCTCTTGCAAACAGAAGGTTTGAACTGAGGCTTTGTAGGGGTGCTGTTGTCACAGCCAGAGCTGTGTACCAGAAGTGACTATATTATGAGTATCCACTCTCATCTACATTGTGCAGTTTTCAAGAATAGAAAAAGAAAACAGAAGCAGAGCATTAAGAGCAAACTGAACCGTTTGGCTCTCAGGATGTCTCGTACATAGTGAATTTGTATGCATATATAAGAGGAAAATCAGGAAAAGGATAATTGGTCCACTTTAAATATGGAAATCTGCTTTTATTGATGTAAACTGACTGTGAAAATGATGTATGGACGTTTGGGGACAGATGTTAATTGATGATCCTTCACTGTGTCTCACCGCTCCCTTCAGTCCTGTCAGCAGTCTGACTCCCAGCTCAGGGACATCAGAAGACCCAGACCAGCAGGAGATCCAGCTGGCCGTACAAGTTGCCAAAGCAGCAGCCAGAAACAAGATCAGATCTCGTTTCCACAGCAGCAGCGACCTCATCCACCGTCTCTTTGTCTGTATATCAGGTATAAAAGCTCTCATTCTTGATTCGCTCTCTACTCACCTCTTTTTCTCGCTTGGCCTGATCTCCATTCTGTGTTTTTGTGTGATGCAGGTGTTGCTGATCAGCTGCAGACCAACTATGCGAGTGACCTTCGCAGCATCCTCAAGACTCTTTTTGAAGTCATGGCAACCAAGTGTGAGGAAGGAGACAATGATAAGCAGAAGAAAGGTCAGAAAGGTGTTTTTTGATTATGAGATATTTTTAGTGTTACAATATTTTGCTTTCTCTCTTTAACAGACTAAAGACTGAAGTCAAAACAGCCTTTTGAATTAAGCAGAAGTAGTAACTAGTATTTAGTCATATTGCTCAAAAGATTAAACTTTCTTATAAAGATTTAACCAGTGGCCACAATATGATTTTCTTTTAATCAAAACAATGGATTATGGATCGTGTGACAGTGTAAAAATGAATGCTTGCATTAATTATGTGCAGAGAGTGATCATTGTTCACTCGAATAGCATCGTTTTCTGAAGGCAGCTGCTTTCAGTGAAAAGCTCTTTAAAAACACACCATACCTACCACCTTACTTAATGAGCCTGATGTTTCCCTAATGAGGCTCCATGTGAAAAAAATTAACTCTAAATTAACAGTGATAGGTGCGCACCCCCAAGTGAGCAAAAAAAGCTGCTTAACATAAAACAGAACACATTTCTGATCGTGAAAAACTGCTTGTTTAAAAATAAATAAATAATAATAGTTTAATCCCATTATAATGGGATTTAATCCCCCATTTGAAAAACAAAAATTCACAAATGTAGTCACTGGAGAGCATGTTCAAATACTGCTATTCTCTTTATCCTCATTGCCACATTTGCAACACCTGATATTTGCATCAAAAGTCTCAGTTAGATGCAACATAAATAAATAATAGCAAATGTTACTAGCATTTTAGCTCTTTATGGCATGGTTGGAAACTGACGAAAAATGGTGGTAGCTGGGTCTTTGTAAGGAATATCAAATTCAAATTCAAATTTTATTTGTCACGTACACAGTCATACACAGTACGATATGTAGTGAAATGCTTGGACAACTGCTCGTGACCTAAAGAGAACAAAAAAAGGAAAAGGCTATGAATAAGATAGGAAATAAATATGAAAAATTAAAAAGGGTAAATTTAACTAGGAAGGAATAAAATATAAATTAAGGTTAAAAATGAAATAACTGTACAACACAAATTAGAATGAAGGGTAAATTTAACTGGGAAGAATAAGATAAAGATAAATATATAAATTAAAGTTGAAAATAAAATAACTGTACAACAAAATACACAATACACAATATAGAACTATATAAGAATGTATGAAGAAATCTAAATATAAATAAATATATACACAATAACAGCAGCTGTACAAGTATTAACCGGAAATGAAGAATATAGTGACCAGTGTTGTGCAAAACCAAAGTCCAGAAAGTCCAGTGTGTGTGTAAGAACCATATGTGTGGGTCAGTACTGTGTGGTGGTGTGATTGAGAGACCGTATCGCCTGCGGGAAGAAGCTCCTCCTCAGTCTCTCTCTCTGGCTGTAGAGTTAAATTTTCCTCGAGTTCTGTTTTCTTTAAATAAAGCTGTTAGGCCTGCACTGTCGCCCCAAAATTTTCTAGATGGCACCTGACAGGGGTGCAAGTGCACATCAGGCATGTCTTTTTACACTGCCAGCTCCCTAGTACACGCAGTGTTTTAGTGGGGCTTTTTCTGGTTGTGTCATATTGGAAAAATATGCTAAGAAAAATACACAACCACATCAAAACAGAACCAGGTGCTTGGCCCAAAACAAGCTGATGACAAATGTAATAAAACGACAGCTTGCACAGTAATGGACACAGCAGTGCAATCTTAAATTGCATGCTGTTAGTCACATTATCTAGTCACTTCATCCTCCCATTACTGTTTCATATTAACAGTTAATTAAGTTCATATGTGAAAACAGCTTAGAAAACACTATAGGGTCTTTGCTAACAGCAGTTTTGCACTGTTGTTTATAACTGAGCTGTTAAACTAAATAACAATCAGTCACACAACACACATTTCTTCTTTTATGGTGTTCAGCGGGGCCTGTTATGCGCAGCGCAGTCCTGGAGGACTGTGCTCTGTGTCAGGAGACCATTTCCTCATCGGAATTGGCAGCCAAGGCCCGTGAGGGCCAGTTCGAAGGTCAGCAAATCCACAAACAGACCCACACAGATTTTTTTTGAAATGTCAGCCAGTTCCTTTCTCCTTCTCTCAGCAAACGTTAAGCTGGTGACAGCTCTGCTTTGTGTTTACTGTTTCTTTTTGGCTCTGTGCAGACCCTCCTGACTGGGTCCCTGATGAAGCCTGCAACTCCTGCATTGCCTGCAAGGCTCCGTTCACTGTTATCCGCAGGAAACATCACTGTAGAAGCTGCGGAAAGGTACGATCTGTTCGGTTTAACGTGAACTCGATCAAACTGATAATTCATGCGTTATCATGTGGATGGTAAGTGATACACTGCATGATGTGTCGTTTCAGATCTTCTGCTCTCGCTGCTCTTCCCATTCTGCTCCGCTGCCTCGATACGGTCAGGTGAAGCCTGTCAGGGTCTGCACACACTGCTACATGTTCCATGTCACGCCCTTCTACAGTGACAAGGCGGGCATCTGACCTCAGAAAACCATGCGAATGCACAGTCTGCCACAACAAGGACATATGCAACAGACAGAAAGCTGTGTACAAAGCAAAAGCAGCACTGCTCGGGTAACCCCTAATGGTCGTAATTGTACCAGCTAAGCATGGCCATTCAAAGATGACACGTCAGAAATTCCAGACAAAAAGCCACTGAATTCCGATTTAATATTTCTAAGAGATTCTGGTGTGTCAGCAGGTTTCTCTGCACCCACATGATGCACAAATGCCTGTACATGTTTTTTAAAAACAGGAAAGAGGAAAAGCTGGCAATAACAGATATTAAACTGGCATTGTGCAGCGGTCCTCTGTAGCAAAATCGAAACAGGCCTCCTTTTTCCCCCTCTTCTTTCTTATTTTTCCTTTTCGTTTTTTAGCTTCCGGTGTAAATGAAAGGACTTTGTGAAATATTTCCGATGCTTTAGCGAGCTTCCTATATTTGTGCCCGAACTGTCACGAGTCTTGGATCAATCAAAAGAATGTAAGTTGTGATCAACATGTAAATAACGGTAATTCTGGTAATAAAAACACTAAAATGTCTTCAGTAAACATTTGCTCTGCACTGGAACTGAAAAGCAACCTTCACCAGTCCACCAGTCCCAGTCAAGCAAAAGTGAACGATGGACGACTTTTATATTGAGATTCCTTCATGCTTTTAATGGCAGTGAATGTCTAATTCTGTATCACTTTGTAAGATGGAGTCTGAATTTCAACAAGACTGTCCATTCACCTCTCCACGGTTATGGGCTGTGCCCATTGCTTTTACTGTTGCACCACGGCACACTGAGTTTTCTCCGGGGACTCTCCTGCACGCTGAGATGAATAAAAGGGATTTCTTAGTCATCACTGTTAGGTCTGGAAGGCCCCCTAGTGGAGAGTTGACCTCTCATTACTCAGTGCCCTGATTAGCACCACAATGTGTATAATTTGCTTTGAACCAGAGGCCTTTTCAGGTGCTGGCCTACAGGAATACAGGCCCGTTGATACTCGCTGGGTTTCTCTTTCTCATGATGCTATAGTGCAATATTGTGACTACTAATTGCAGTGGGCCTCCACATTTAAGAGACATCCCTCTGCTGTTTGAAATGCATCTACAGGCCCTTTCAGAAGAGCAATGTTTTGCTGATATGTGTTTACACTGAATTATATTCATCCGTTCCTCTGGTGGTACTGACGGTCAGGACCAGATTACTTTTGTTCCCAGATTGATGTCATTTACTCTCGACTTCCTCTCTGCTCTTAAATCTGCTTCCACAGCAATGACAGCATACACAGTATCTTCCATAGCTACAGTATATTGGTTTGTACATTTGATTGCTCTCAAGTGGCCAAAATGGACCACTGAGCACCTGTTACGAAATATCACATCCTATCCATTCTGCTCTGGCTTAAAGCAGTTCCTCAGGCTTTACATATTAAGAATCACTAAATACTGCTGTATCAATCTTATTTTCATCAAAGAAACATATGAACTTACTTTGGAAAGGTGTGGTTTTTCTTTTATAAAGAACAAAAATAATGTATGAAGCTATAATTATCTTTATGTTTAAAAAAAAACATGGAATCATGCAGTAATTAAAGGTTGGGATATCATATTATTTCAGAGCTTGGTCTTATTTTCTAAAACTTCAGTCCATTTCCATGATGAGAGCTGTGTAAAATATTGAATAAATACTGTTATATAGTTTTAAATGCAATGTATATTGAAATAAATGATTTTTTTTCCTGTTTAAAAGTAGTCTTCTCTTTATTCACGGAACGGATAGAGACTGAAAAACTGCAGGGCGTATGTTATGTTCACCGTCCCATGACTGGAACAGTTGCGAGCTGAAATGTGTCTGTCTTGATATTATGTAAAGATGATCATTTAAAGCCTGGAATAATTTTAGCTTCTATTTGCCATTTATATTCCTGGCACTGGAGTGGGCAGTGTGGGCCTACTGATGATCCTCCTTAACTGAATTTCTTTATGGAGTTTGAGTACCACATTGTCAGAGTTTCATCCAGCCCAATTATAGGATTTCTAAAAGCAGATATTGGACACAGCTAAAGTTTCCTAACTATAGCAGGTGATCAAGTAGCTGATTGTTCCTGGGAAGGAATACATGGAGAGGAATGAAAGCTACCAGGTAGGTTTGGATTACGACACCAGGCCTATGGTTTGTTGTTGCTGAGATTTGATCAACCATTGGCAGGTCATCTAGCAGAGAGGGATGTAATGTTGGACATCCCCACCCCATTCATCCAAACAGGGGTGATGACGCATCCAATGAGAACCAAACCTTAAGAGGTCCCTCTTTAAAGGTACCTTTAGAGGGCCAAATAACTCAGCAACATGACTGTCAATACTGAATGAGAGCCAAAACATCAGTAAAACACCTAAGTTCCAAGTACTTACTGAGTGAAGCAGTGATTGTAGTTGAAATTCTTCAGCATGGCAGAAGCTGATCTGTAGCCAGTAGGTGGCAGCACATGTTCATGGCTTCGCACCATTGTATCTGGATACTGAATGGGTGTTACTCACAGCACAGGGTGCTACAGTATGGAGCTATAAGTTTGACTTTTGAAGCTTGTAATTTAATCTGGGCATTTGCGGCAGTATTTCCAGGTATCCGTTACATTAATGATGACACTTACTTCAAAGCTGTAGCTCCTAAGTAAAAAAATCAGGGTGTAATTATACTCAAACAATATAATTTATATATTGATTCATTTAGGTATTAAAAGTATCTTTTTATAATATAACTTAAGTTGGATTATGTAAAACAGCTAAAACCAATGTCTTCATGTAATACATCTCTGACTTAGTGCACATGAGTATGGAGAGCCTCAAGTGCCAAAATTAGTTAAATAAATATATCATTAAATAATTTAAGTTGTTATTAATTAATTAAAATGGGAAAGAAGTAATAGTTAAATAATGAACTTATAATGAATATTCTGTGATCAACTGGCTGTTTGTGGCTGCTTTTGATTTGAAGTATACACTGCAAACATGCTAAATGTCACAAATCTCTCAGATGTGAAAACTCGCTATTGTTATCGCTCACTTTTTCTCCACCGTCACTCCCACAACTGTTCCCTCTTCCTACGCAACCAAATACATTTTGATTAGTTGATGCGTTTTTCTGCAAATAGGCTCTGGGGGTTTCCTCAAAAAAAAATCCTGCTTTGAATTTTGACAACAGAATTCAGAGTAAAATATTTATTCTGGACTTACTTGGCCTATCAACACAATTTGAAAGCTAAAAAGTCACAGTTTTGACACAAGTTGAAACAGAGACTCTGTGAGAGTGCATCTTGCTACTATATAATCTTAACTTGGCCATGTGATTTAAACTCTAGAGGGTTAAACGTGTCATTAATTAATCACAATCAGAAACAAGTAAAACATTATATTTTATTAAGTGTTTTAAATGAAATCACTTATACTTAAAATAATTATGGATGCATTTATTTATTGCCTAGTTTGATTAATTAATGACATATTAACGTTATTATTTAATGATGTATTTATTGGATTCATTTTGGCACTTGGGGACCTCCATACAGGGATGCCCATTAGCCTGAAAATCAAAATGTTCCCCTCCACTGTTTTCATTGTGTTTATTTCTGATCAGATATTATATTAGAACAATAGAATGGCTTATATAAGGCCCATTATTTGCATGGCATCCTTCTTAACAGTTTGCAGCTGTTATCTCTTTCCCGTGCGCTGAGCTGACAGCGGTGGGATAACAGCTCTGTAATGAAGAGGTTGGTTTGAGAGATAAAGAGTTAAACGTGGCCGGGCTCTGCAGGCTGTGATTGGCCCGCAGCTGCAGCGCTGGGACGGACAGCGAGTCTCGGCTGTGTGCGCGCTCCTGGAAAAGTCACTCTGTGGATGAAGCGGACTACACGGACCGGACTGGACTTCCCTGAGTTTTCTTTTCCCTAACACTTTGGAAACTTTGTTATTGTGATTTATGGAAGTGTCCGGTTTTATTGCAGCCGTGAATCCGTTATTTTATCCCGGAGAGAGGCATGTGCTGGTCTGTTAGAGGTCGGTGGAAAGTCGACCGCTGTCACTTTTGATTCATGGACTCGACACGGACTTTAGCTAAAAGCATTTCAGTCAAGAGGCTGATACGAGGCTGACTTAATTCACTGAATATTAAGGTATGTTAAAGTCCTATTTATACTTTTATTTGCATTCTCACCCGACCTTCATTTGAGCAGCTGGAGGGATATTTTACTGTAAGCACATCAAGAAACTAGCCAAAAGCAACAGTTTCCATGAACGCTTTGCTTTCCCAGACCTTGATTTTGTATCTGAATATGTCGTTTAGATACATAACTGTGCTATTAAGATATTCAGCACTTTTTAAACCCTCAATATTGACCCTAATGTAGAGTCCCAAACCTAGGTGTCTACCTGTAGTTGGAAGGAGTGGAAAAACTGCACACATCCTGTGTTATTTAACGTTAACTTTATATGTTAATATTGCCATTAAATAAATTCTGCTTGGTTTTCATTTTAAAATCCTTAAACTTCCTTATAAACCACAAAAAGATCCCAGGTGTCTTAGTTTGGGAACCTCCAGTTTGTTAGTGATATAGTGCATATTAGGTTTGGTCAGGACTTTTATAAGCAAGCTATAGTATTTAAACTATTTTGTATACAAATGTCTTGATATCCTCCAGCAGTGTAACTGTTTGTGCATGTGTCTTTCAGGTTTAGGGAAGATGAATTTGTCTTTGGACAGCATGGACATCCTGAAGATTGTGTTACTCATCTTTGAGGCTGTTTTGCTGACTGACTGCGTAAGAGGTGAGCTGCTTCATTTTTTTAAATTATTTATTTTTTGGGTTTTTCTTTTCATTTATACAGCAGTCGTAGCTCATTATTAACCAAGCTGACTGGCTGGTTTCCTGTGAGCCTGAAGAAAGCCTCAGTTGGGTTTTGAATGCTGTCGCGCAGAGAAGAGATGGAAAACTTAAAACTCACAAAAATCTCTAAACACAGCCCAAAATCAACACAGGACAGCAGAATGAGAGAGGGCAAACCAGCCCGTCCCCTACCCCTAGTTTGTGTGTTTCAGTCATGGCAGCGTGTGTGTGTGTGTGTGTGTGTGTGTGTGTGCATTCGCTACAGCAAAACCAAACAAACATCATCCATCAGCTTCCCAGGGTGAAAGAACACAAGTTGGTGTAAGAGTCCAGCTCTCAAGTAGCTGGCCAAAGGGCCTGACTCACAACACCCTGTGTCTGTGTGTGTGTTCATGTGCGTGCATATTTTCTTGACCGTAACCCCGACTGGAGAGTGGGAAACCTCAGTCTCACCACAGTTCACTGTGCTGTTGTTTGTGCCAGTATCAATACTCTGCTTTATAAAGACAACTTACAGTGAGCTTGTCAACAGCTCGTGAACAGCTCTCGAGACAATTTCTGTGATTTCATCCACCATCACCGACTACTGAACCATGTCTGATGCAATCCAGTGGCATGAGTCAAAGCCAGAGGCAGAATTTGTAACTTCGCTTCAGTTTTTAATGAGAGAAATCTGAAAACCAGAACATTTCCCCCGAAGATTATTCTCTGGCAAAACAAGCAGGCTCTATAGCGCCTTCTTTATTCTCCCCGCTCAGCGTGTGAGTGGATTCAAGAGGCGTCTGATAGGTACAATACCTGCATGTGGCTATCATGGCTCAAGGTAGAAGGGGGCAGGAGGCGGGGGTGGGAGGCTTGGCGGCAGTTTAGAGGGGGAGATTACATCTGTGGGTCTGCAGACAATGCCTCATTCACAGCGTGGCAGCCGTGCCTTCACGGCACAACTAAACCAAAAGTAAACAAGATGTGAAGGCTAAATCAGATTAGACAGGCAATTTTCTGTGTTTACAGATTAACATATGTCAGCGAGGGAGCAAAGAAAAACGGGGAAGCCAGTTTGGACGGTGGGGAGCCGAGGTCCGATGGGTCCTGAGCTGATTTAATGTCAGGCAATGGGAAGAATTTGCAGCCTGCTTTTCATAATTTCTCTGAAAGTGGTTGCAGATGCAGGGACACATGTACAATTGCAGATATGCGGCTGGCAAGGAGTCTGAGCGAGATGATTTTTGTACGTTCCCTGACAGTCTGTGAAGTGTAAATATCCCACAGTTCCACCAACAGAAGCAGGGATACAGTGGGTTCTGTGTTACAGTCCAAATGCAACAGCTTGACTCTGACATGCTGTGAAATATAGCCTGTAGGTGGGGGTAGTTGATTCAAAGCTTCTGCTTTTGTAGTGAAGCGAAGGCCAGCAGAGCTGTTAAGCTGTCCCTGTAAAACTTAACAGTGTATGATGACATCGTTGACAAATGTAAATGAAATCATAAAGGACGGGCCCCCTTTTCGCTTGTGTGTGAAACAGTAAAAACACGTAGGGAGTGTTACTTTACTGCTGTTATCTAAACACTTCAGGCAGTGCACCTGAGAGGACAGTAAGTTTGGGTGAATGACTTTGAGCCTGTTGCTGTCAGTCACCAGGTGACATCTGACCCAGGACCCCCTGCCCTAGTACCACAGAGAGCCCCAAATACACACTCAGTCATATACACACAGACCTCCCTCTTTCTGTGCTGCAACGTCACAGCTGGACCCCCTTGTAGCCACTGCACTTCCTCCATCTTAGCACCTTCTGCCGCCCCCCCCCCAAATGTGCTGCTCTGCCTCCCCAAGCAGCTGGAGGAGGTGCTCGGTGATGTGTCCCAGCAGAGCTCTAACGTGGTGACAGGTCCGGGGACTGTTCGGCTCTGCTAAACGAGGAATGCAGCAGCCTGGACATATGGATCTGCAGAAATGCACCCTGGGAGAAAAAAATAGAGGCACCAGGTGTCCCTGTTATGCACCGGGGCTAGCTAACAATGTGCACAATGAATGGTACTATTTTGGTGCATTTTAATTAGAACCAGGCATCAAATACAGTGGTCCTTTTAAGCTGCTGCACTAGCCCTTTCCTTTTTTCTTATGTGATTTAACCCCACACGTATTTCCTTCACTTCTAAAGCTATCTGGCAAAGTTTAGAGCATGCAAACTCCTCTGCGACCCTGTTGGAAAATATACATTTTATAGCAGAGTTACATCATGGTTTCATACCAAGAATGCACTATGAGATAAACTGCATGCCAAAGGCTTTTAAAATCACAAGGCTGTTTTGGCTCTCAGACCATTTTCCATTTCCTTAAACCGTAATGACGCTAGTTTCTGAGCAACAAAATGCCCCAAAGTCCTCTTATATATATATATATATATATATATATATATATATATATATATTTTTTTTTTTTATTTTTTTTTTTTATTTTATTTTTTTCCTGCATAGTAAGAAGGTGTAACAGTGGCTTGTGGGCCAAGCTGGTGAGACGAGGTGGGGGAATGAGAAAGGGTAGAGCTGAAAAGCTGTTTAACATGTTTGTTTGTTTTTTTAATCCTCCTTACAACTCGCACTTTAATGCCTCATTTAGTGCTGGAAATAAAATCAGCTTCATGTTACCTTTTTGTCTTTCATCCCACACCAAACAGCAGAAGTCAAAGGAAGACGCACTTCATCTTTAAGCCGCGACTGGTCCGGCGCATCGTTTCTGTTTCCCACACCACGCGTCCACCAGTGAATGCCACCCTTTTAAACACATGTCCCCTTCTTTTTCTCTGCATTTCCTCTCATTTATTACCAGTCTAAAGTCGAAGGAAGTCAGTTAAGTTAATGTGCTGTCGTTAAAAACAAGGCTCGAGCTGACCTTTACTCCCACCCAGCCTTTCTCAGCTCTTCACAGCCCCATATTTACAGAGGCTGGGTCCATTTGCAGAGAACAATGGATGGATTATTGTGTGCAGTGGTCCCCCAAGGTTGGACAGGGCAGCGGTAATTAATTTTAAACCCTCGTCATCCCTTTTGACTGGACTTATTTGCCGTGTATTTAAGCTCATAGCAGACGGGGGACTCGCTTTTCCTGAGGTGGTGCCACGTAGGCCTGCGTGAGAAGAAGTTACGAGAGCGAATGGGCGCTGCTTTCGTGCCTCTGAATATATGCGTGCGTTTTATTAAGCAGCCTGAAATTACCCTGAGAAAAGTCATGATAATGAGACATCCAAGGAGCGCGGGGCAATTTGGAAAACCTCAGAGGTAGACCAACAACTATTCCCACTCCACCTCCTTCCCCTCTAAACCAGGTGGAAATAATATACCTCCTGCCTACAAATCCCTCTGTTTCTATCGCGGAAATAATGTTAGCAGCGCTATAACAATCCTTGTTCCCAATCTATCAGCGCACAATGCTGACCCTGTCAGTTCAGGAGGAAACATTTGGTGGGAGGAATGTGTCCGACTTCACCTCTCCAAGGGGAACGAAAGGAAAGAGCCGTAGCCGTGATAAGTAGTCATAATGGAGGTCACTCTGTGTTTACTTTAGCGGGGTCGTATAATCCTGGTGAGCAGCACTCCCACTCATTGACTGACTCTAATGGACACTTCAATTAAGATTCATGTGGAATTTCAACAAAGTATTGTCTGCCACTTTCAGCTGTATGCTAATGTTCAGATTTTTTCCCCCTTTCTTTTTACTTTTTAAGAAAGTCCCCATGTCTGTGTGTGTGTGTGTGTACAATGCTCATTAGTTTGTTTGGGCAGTTGGCTCTGGGAGTGTTTTCAGACCACACACACTCTTCCTGCCTGCTGAATGGATTTGAGTTCAGCTAAATAGAATTCCTTTTGCTCCTGTTAACCTTCGCGAAACCCACGGAGCTGCTCGCACAGAGGCGTCGGGACGGCCACCATTCAGATGATAATCGACTTTGTGCCTTTCGCTGGTCTGACTTGCACTATTTAGCAGACGTATGAATAACAGATTTGTGTTAATTGGCAGTTGCTTGGTGTTAAATAAGATGACACCGGACACTGTTTAGACTCCACTCTCAGAGCTGCTGCGTTACACCCTTGGCCAAAGAAAGCGAGTGGACGGAGTGACTGGAAGCAAGCCTTGTGGGTGGGTAGGTGGGAGGGGGGCAAGGGTCCCTGCCTTCCTGGAACCTTACAAGTGACCTTACAATAACATTTCAGCCCCACAGCGGGAAGTGTTTGTCTTGCGCAACCCCTCCTTCTAAGCCTCCTTCATTTCTGCAGTCTCGCTCTGTTTTCTCTTTTCTTTCGAGGAGCCAAGTCATGGAGAGCCTCCCCGAACCCCCCGCTCCCCCACCCAGCCACCTTCCTCCCTGTTTTGTGCTCCACAGCTGCTCGCTCAGTCACTTTAGTAGGAGAAATGATGACATGCCAATTGATCTCCACTTTCATTGCTCAACAGGAGAAGCTGAGGTTTGTTTTCCTGTAAATTTTAACTTCTAGATTTATGATGCATACCTGGGCACGTGAGTTTGGGGAGGGGGGGGGTGTTACAGAAATTGAAACTTTACTTCCTTCTTCTCCTGCTTCTCCACATCTTTCATCTGGCGTTAGATCCTGGTTGTATCTCCAACAAAATATGTACCAAAGCAACATTTTGTTGCCTCGGGAAAATACTATCTATACTGTCAACTTTAATGCGATGATGGCCTCGAAGGTGTTTCTTGGACTGAGCAGGTTTGGACAAGTTTGAGAGTTGCCATTGTGATGTTAGTGAATAAAAGGCTGATTTAAAGAGCAGAAATATTATCTGCCCCATCTGACTGTGTGTGCCTGTTTGCTGTACTTGCCACAGCCTGCTAGAATCTGTGCTGCTGAAGTCTCTGACTGACTTATCAGAATACCAAATCGTGCACCCAGGGTGAACCTGTTGCATATCATTTGAGGAGATCCTTATTGTTTTCCATCCACTTTTATTTTTATTCTTTTTGGTTTTGAGTCAACTTTTTGATTTTTAATGCATTACTACACATCAAACCATTAAAGATTGCTCTATCTTTGTTTTTCTGTGTTCCTTCTTCTTCCTCTGTCTAGGGTTTAATCTGGAATCTCTTGACAGTCCCTCACACAACCCCTTCCAACCTCTGACTAACCCTGCCACTCAGCAGTTAAAAGGATGATTGAAAGTTATGGTGGTGGCAACAGTGGTGGCTGGCCGGGCTTAAAGAAAGCCGAGCCAAGGCATGGCTGGGATAACGAGCTCTGAATGAGGCTTCTGCTTCTCTTCTCAACCCCCCCCCCCCCCCCCCCCCCCCCCCCCCCTCCTGTTTCAGTTCTCCTCTGATGAGCTTCAGGAAGACCCCACTTGGCATTGAGGCTTATTCACTTCCACTTTTTATCGTTAAGGATCCTTTTGAATGACCCTGGAAAGTATTTATACATTGTCCCCATTGATTCCAGTTATACAGTCTGGTCTAGGCTACCGCTTCTCACAATATGCCAAAGTAGGAGGATTTTTCTGTGAGCATCCAGGCTGTTGTGATGGAATCTGCATGTGCCCGTTTCTGCACGGGATGTGAAGGCTCGAAGCTCTGATTTTTTTTATTATTTTGGGGATGCACCACTTTTTCAAATGAATAGAAAAAATCTGTCCCCCTTGACATGAAGAGTGCAGCGGGAGGAAAAGTCATTTCAGGGGGAAAGAGTATAATCTGTCATATTTTATAGCAGAGCTACTGCTGTCCCAGGCTGGAATTCTGCACCATGCAGTGAAACTGATTTGATTTCCTCCTGCACAGAGATGTGAGCTTAGGCCTTGGATCAGTCCCCAGTCTGGATGTAGATAGATTTTAAGACTTGGCAGACGGTGGCAATATGCCAATCATACAGTTACTGTGTGCCTTGATTAGCTGAACTGGCCATTATTTTTGTGTATTTTCAACCATGCAAGCACAGCAATGATGGCAGTGTCAGTCTGTCCAGGCTAAAATATTTCAACAGCTGTTGTGTTACTATGAAATCTGTACAGTAAAGGTCCCCAGAGGATGAATCCTCCTGACTCTGGCTTTCATACCAAAAAACTACTTTAAATTATATTAACAGCTAAAGTTTTACTTTATTGTTGGTGTAGACTCTGAGTGAGGTGGGTGCCAACAATTGTGGTCGTAGCTGAGAGCTGTCTGCTTGGGATCACCACAGCACTGGAACTTGTGATAGCTTTTTGCTCTTTTTTTAATGCAGTTATCAGACAGATTACATGTATTGCTGTGCACTTAATTGTATCCAAGAGGTATTTTGCTCAATTTCAGTGAGTGAAATTCAATTTTTATTTTATTTATAGGTTTGCACTTATGAACATGTTCATAGTCAGTGACATTACTAAGTATGGACATCCATCCGTTTTCTACTGCCTGTCCAATTAAGAGTTGTGGTTTGGGGGCTGGAACTCATCCCAGTTTTCATTGGGCCAGAGGCGAATGACTGTGGGAGGAAGTCGGAGTAGCTGGAGAAAATCCACGCCAGCATGGGGAGAACATGCATACTCCACATAGAAAGGTTCCAGCCAGCCGGTTGATTCCAACCTGGACCTCCTTGGTGTGAGGCAACAGCGCTAGCTATGCCTTGTGATACTGTGCCGATGGCACCTCTGTTCTGCTACATGGACCACCCACTCACACAAATATATATTTAATTCTGGTTCCAAAAAATCCAAAATGGCACCGATCATGATGCCAAAATTATTCCAATTAACGTGCTTAGGGACACACCCATAACTCCAAATCTCCATTATGCAGTTGGATAAGTTATTAAATTCACCATCTTCAATGGAAACTTTTCATTGACACCAGCACTGATTTTTTTTTTATACAGGTTGTAAGTATGTCTATTAAATGCTGTAAAACTGGACTAAAATGACATGGAAGTCTGTGGTGATTTTAATGACTCGCTTTTGGAGGCATCCTCAAGTGGCCACTCGAGGAACTGCAGTTTCTGGTGCTGTTTGTTGGCTTTATTTTTCAGCTGTCGGGGTTTCACCTTGATCACACAACACTTGATACTTCTAACCTGGTAGTCCACCAATCAGTGAGTCGCAATGGCTAAGTCTGTGGTTCAGATTGAAATGTTATGTAACTCTTGGATGGACCGCCACAACATTTGCTCCAGAAATTCAAGTTCCCTCGGGGATGATGTCATCTGACTTTGCTGATCCCTTCAGTTTTCCTTTAGTAACACCAACAACGGGTCAAATAGCTCATTAATTCAGTGAACGCTTGACTGCTTATACTGGATGGATTGGCACCACATTGTGGGCAGAAATTCACGCTTTACAGGAAGTCTATTCTTCTTTGAATCCTTGGCTTTCTCATGTTAGTTCACTATGAGAGTAACTTTACTTCATTAAAAGTCCAACAGTCATTAATGATTGTTGGAAAGAATGCCAGACATTTGTGGTTCCCAGAGGATTCATTATAAAAACATGAGTCCACTGACTTTTTACATGAACCCATTATCAGGTCAAAGGTCAAAATGAGCCCAAAATGTTGGTTTATGACCAAAGTTTCTATTAGCCTTAATGCCTTGCAACTGCTAGATATTAAATCTAAAAAATTCAGCATGCCACTATTTTAAAAGTGAACATGTTAGCATTTACCTGAAAGCACTGTTTACTGCTGTAGACTCTTGGACTTATTATTCTAGAAAGCTTTTTTGTTGTTCGCTTATTTTTGATATCTGGAAATATGGAAAATCGATGATGTAACAGACGTTCTTGCAGCAGGACGTCTGTTCTGGTCATCAGCCGTCTGTTTCTGTGCAGGTCACTCCGGTAAAAGGGCTGCAAAGCTCTGTGTGGACAGTTGATTAACAAAGAGGGAGACAGACAGACTAGCAGACAGAGATGGATAGAGGGCAGTGACCTTTCTACAGTGCAGTAGTAAGGTGAACTGGGAAAGCACTGAACAAATTGTCACTGTGAAAGGGCGAGTACCACATGGTAATGACAGACTCAACAGCTCCATGATGACAGATTGATTTCAGACAATATTCCTGGATTGTCAAGGAGGCCCCATTGCTGTCAGTGAGAGCTTTGCCAGTTCTTCCACCCCCTCCGTCTGTCTCGTCTTGCCTCTCCCCTTCTCTCCCCCCCGCTCTGTCTCGTCTCTTGTCTCACCCGCCTTTCTCTTTCCCTCACCTGCTCCACCCCCGGCTTTTCCCTCCCTCCCGCCGCTGTCTGAATTGCTCCATTCTGCCCAAACACTCTTGCTACATCACAGTCTGTCATTGGCCCTGTCCTGAAAGGCCTTGTTGACAAAGGCACTGGTGTAAAGTGCTTCCTAGTGTCATGGAGATTGGCTTGTCCTCAGACTGTACACTGGTGTAAGGTTCCTGGAAAGCCATAAGAGGTGTTTCACACCAAGCTTAGCTGTCATCATCATCGCAAAGACACACACACTTGGGTCCACTGGTGACTGATGCATGTCTGACTCAGATAGTTCTTGTTTACAGTCGCTGTGCTTCTCTGTCACTCACTGTACACAATGAGCCAAATGCAGGTTGAACACTTTTTTTCCAAACTGTGGAATGCAGTAAGGATGAAGGAGAAGGAGGAGGGTGTGAGAGGCAGGATGCATCTCACTGCTAAAAGATAAGAGGAAAAAAAACCCCAAAAAACAAAACAAGTCTTGCTATGAGGAAATAGTTTTTTTTGTGCAGCATTTGTGCTCTGAAGCAGTGATCTGCAAGGGTTTTTTCCCTTTTCACATCTTAAAACTCCATGTATCCCATTGGTTATATATATCTGTGCACTATGGGATTAGAGGGTCAGTAGCTTTTGGTACAGACTGAAATGAGTCTGGTTGTGAGCATAGAAGTCTCACCCACACACTGCTCAAATCTGTTGCTTTCAAGGGGCCAAACAGAAGAAACAAACGCCAAAATTATTTTTTCCAGAAGGTAAACGAACTGAGGAGCTCCAAAAAGATCTGCTATGAGATAAATAAGGATTATTTTGAACTGTGAATCATGCAAAGTGCTATTTAAGAATAAAAATAAAAATCAGGTGTTGGAAATTAGCATAATGGGTCCCTTTTAAAGTAACCCAGCAGCTTAGTTATTGTTGGTTTCTGGTAAATACAATAAAGGTTGCAAAAGCCTCCATGTGGTCCTAGACTTATGCAAAGACTTAGCCTTACCTGCAAAGTTGATATCATGCCAGCAAAAGTCTTTGCAGGTTTTTCACCACCTGGCTCAGACTCAGCTGCAGCTCCTTGAACTCTTGGATGCCCAACGGTCTAAGTCCAAAATTAAAAACACAAAAAGTATCCTTTGATGTCTGAAGGGGGTAAATTTGCTCAATTATTGTGTGTGGTTTCTACAACTTTGTTGGCTTTTTACACCCTGCATAAAACATCTGCTTGTGACACCTAAATAGCTTTTTTAGGTTTGAGTTTAGAAGTTTTTTGAGCAGTTTAACCAGTTCAAAGTCTTACACATTAGTACAGACATAAATTAAAAAACAAATCAGGGATTAAATTTACACAAATGTTATTCTTTTAAGACCATTTGAGTGTCTAGAATACCAGTTTATCTTATCAAGATGCTGTGAGGGAGAACTGCTCTATGCAGTTAAATACTAACCTGAAGTTTAATATTTAACACCCTGTGTTTTCTCTGGCGAGGGGGACTATGATAACATACAGATTAATACGAGTTTGTGTCTAAACATTCATATCTGTTTGTCTGCGAGGGAGAATAAGAAACAATGCACTGGCAGTGCAGTGCAGCCAAAACATGTGGGCATTCCCACAATGTCCCATTTAGTGCCAAGTGGTCGGCCAACCTCCAAACGTATTAGACAGACAGTAATAAACAGGTGCTTGTTGGTGCGCTGCTTTGTAATGGAGAGAGGGCAAAGTCTGTTTGAGTGTGTCATGTGGCCGAGGCTGAGTGCGGGCCAGGGAGTGGGGTGCGAGATTGTTGGGATTCTTGGTTGCTGCCGCCTAGGCCCACCTAATCGCCTTTTGCTCCCCCCTGCAGCCCTCCTCTCCTTATGAGCTCTGTTAAAGAAGGCCTCTCTGCCATCTTAGCCTCTGCTCCCTTCTGCTCTCTAAAGTGACCCTCCTCTCCTTAACCCTCACCCTGCTTCTCTCTCCTCTGCCTGATTTTATTTCTCTCCACGTCTCTGCTCTCTCCTTCTGTGTCTGCCACTCTGTTTGGCTTTCCTCTTTCCTCACAGCCTCCCCGCTGTTGCCTCTTCCCTGATAAGTGGCCCTAAGCACACACTCAGCCCGTGTGTGTGCACCAGGCCTTAGCCTAATGGAGTGAGATAAAACGGCTAGAGTGCCACTTGCTGTGCTCTCTTTATGACGGGACAAGCGCAGCAAGACTCACATTTGCATGAAAGATTGTGGCACTCCGTCGGTATGTTCAATTTTCTAGGAATTTTTGGGGAAAATATTTAAATTTCAGAAATATTTGAGGAAAAACGTGACTTTGTAACTCCAGATGAAAACATTTCCTAGTCTGACAGCACTTCCTTTGTTAAATTTGATAAGTTCAGTAAGTGTTTTCCTTTTGATGTAGATAGAAAAAAATAACCAAAAAGTAAGTCACACATTACAGGATAATTACTCTTTTTAATATGAAAAACTGTAATCAGTATTTCAAATACACATGTAGCTTCTATGACATTATCCACTGGATTGTGACACTCTGTTTTACTTTACTGTTTTAAGTTTAGCATCTAGTTTTTTATGATAACAGACATGCCTAGCGAGGAGTTGATCTGACTTAGAATATGAGGCCACTGCACGCATTTCAGTCACAGGATAAAGCATACCCAGTCTTACCATTTATTTGTTCTAAATGTGGAGATATGTTATACAATATTGTCTACTTAAAGTAAGACTTTAAAGTAGCTGCTGAGATCATAACTTTATTAGGAAAGTATTGACGGAGGTCATAATGAAGTGAAAAGTAGGTTTTGTTTTTGTTTTTTTGGAACCACAAACGTCATTCCCTGCTGGCCACTGCAAAGAATGCAGGTTTAAGACAATTCTGCATGGGCTTCAGCAACAATGACCATAACCAACAGTGTGTTTGACAATCTCACACATATACAGTTTCATCATTTATAAAGGCTGAGTAGTAGACTTAAAAAGTCAAAATGGTGTGAGTTATGCATTTGTTAAATTGCATTTGCACTTTACCTCTTGAAAGCTTAGTAAGAATAACCCTTAAAGCTCTTTTCGGAACTGTGCAACTACCCTTGAAAAACCCCCCCAGAAAACTTGTCATGGACTGTTACGTGACAAGCAGCTAGTGGAACTAGCAAACACAGTTAAACTCAAACTCACAGCTTTTATTTCACTGGCAAAATAGTCATTGAGTAAGGTAAGAACCATAGAAACCAAACCAAACATCTTATATCACATTACTGAGTCAAAACTCGTCATTTAGGGTTAAGGGGAGGTCGTCAAATATCGTTTTGTTGGGGGAGTTACTACACATTTGATGCACCAGCTCTCTGATGGCATGATACTGTTAAAATCATTTAAAGTACCTCTGTTTACTGTAAAGGAGTAACATCACTCAGGATATTGTGCTATTCACCTTTAAATAAAGTGAAAAGAAGGGGAATCCCCTGACTCCTTTTTCCCACCACTACACAGCACAAGTCAGTGAAGTTCCTACTGTAACCAGAGTGCTATTTTTTGACACGTCTTTCAAGTCTCTTTGAAAGCAGTGTTTGTAATTAAAAGAGCATTCAAAGGGCAGCTCCTTCGTCAAGGCCAATGCCCTACTGCACAGACTTAAAGAAAGATCCTTTCCAATCTTTATCGCGTTCCTTCCTTCAGTGTTTGGGTAATCTTGCTAACACAGAGAAACAAACAGGCATCAACGATCCCTGATCAGCCCATAAATAAAGAAATGTCCCGTTTTCTGTGCTGGTTGATCAGGTAACATCCTGGAAAACCAACCTAGGAGGTGTTCTACTGCAAACCCCCTTTTTCACTTCCTAGTATTAAGACTAAAACGCAACAAGAAAGACCTCTATTAATTCAGGTTAAAGACTTTCCATAGGGTTCCATACTTCCACACACTTGGAAAAGTACAGTCTTCATGGAAACCCCTTAACCTGAAGTGAAAGAGACCTTTCACATAATCATAAAAGTTTTCCCCAGGATGCTTTTGGCAGTAAGCCACCTGGTTCTCAGCACATCTTCTCTTGTGATCAATTTGTTCCAAAAACAAGGGTCTAAATAATAAAATATAATATAAGGTACTTTTTCTGACGTTAGCAGAGGTTGTCTTTGCTTCAGGGGTAATAATAGACCTCTGATCCACATTTAAATGAATTAATCTGGTTTATTTACAAGTAGAAATATTCACTAATTAACTGTTTAAGTTGCACAGGAGAGAGTAGAGAGGAGACTAAAAAAGCTTACACACACGCACAGGCTTTTTGCTCCAGCCGAGGCAGCTGGGGCCGGCAGAAGGCCGTCAAGTTTAATGAAATATAGCAGCTTAGAGTTCAAAGACTCCACAGTAGGGCCTGTTAAGGGTAAGCCGCGTGATGGAGATGTTTCCCGGAGCTTTATGACGCTGGAGTAATTCTTCTCTGTTTCTTTCCTGTTCTTTTGATGAGCAGTCGGCAGGAGGCTGTTGTTTTGCTGGGCGAAGGAAGCAGAGGCAGAGATGTTACTCCTCTGATTCTTCTTTAATCAGATAGATTGACAGGAGCATCTTATTCCCCTTTTCTTTTTATTCCACCCTGTTTCTGCTGTTTTTCTAGTCCCTCGTGTTATCCAATAGCTCCTCCTGTACTATTCCCACCACTAAAGCAGTTGCTATTCACCCCAGATCTGATGGTGCCACAGAAAGAGCCATTGTCCCGACTGGTCTTACCCGACTCTTATCTATTGATTGGAAAGGCGAGAGGGGAAAATAACCGGTATTGATTACCACACTGGGTGAAGCTGCTGGGCAGGACGTCTGGACGGGTAAGAAAAGACGGCATTCTTCACCCTCTGCTGCCTCACTGCTGTCAGAACAACCGCTCTCGCCACTCCACGTATCCCATCCCCTTTCACCCAGCCTCCCCTTCCCACCCTCACCTCCGCCTTTCTTGAATTGCCAAGATGGCTCTCCTCCCCGGTCTCACTGTTTTATGCAGATTTTTATCTCTGTTTGTGAAATGTATAGCCGAGCGCAGCAGAAGCAGCCCCTGAACAGAAGCTCTGGCCTTTCACACACTCCCTGAGCTGCGGTGTCCACCTCACCTTTCGCCCAACCCCTCCGGTCTCAAGTGAAGTCTTCGGCTCTGGATTTGGTTTCCAGCTGGAGTTTTTCACCCCCCTCATTGTCTCTCATATTCCTTGAACTTTGCTTTTATTTGTTCATTTTTTTTTAACTTGTATTATGCCATTGGTCCTAAGGCTTTAAGAAAATGTGTTGTAGAATGCTTCCCTGGATGCACAGGCTCCATTAAACTCCTTCTTCTGCCTTCTGCTGAGCTAACACAGTGCTCCTGAGGAGGAGGAAGCATTCTCCAGCTCCTGTCTGTCTCTGCGCCTCTTATCCTTTATGTAAATACTGCACACTGAAGACACATTCGCTCAGATCTGTGTTTATCTTAGTAATGAATCACTACAGTCTGCCTGCGTGCAAAAGCCTTTTGATGCCTTAGAAAATTCCTGCAGTTGGCTGGAGATTAAGCAACAAAATGCTTTTTATTGGAAAATGTTTGAATAACTGTATCGTGCATTGAGGCGGACAGTGTTGCGTGCATTATGGGGTTGGTCTCATTGTGGTTGGTTAACTTCCAGCTGTTCTCTATTGGTACGGCTGTCAGCAGCCTAGTCAGCCTTTTATTCACATGTTTGCAATGATTAAGGCCGAAGCACTTTGTATGGACTAGAAAATGCATGTACACATCATTACAAATCCACAGGTGTTTAGTAAAAGAGGAAAAAAAATAAACAAGGAGAAAGCTGCCAGCACATCTGAGCGTTGCTCAAGCCTGGAAGCTTTTGTAGTCTTTAACTTTTTAATTTATTATTTTTTATTTCTTTCATTCTCTTCCTGACATTTCCTAACATATTTCCCTCCACAGATGCCTGCACGACAGATCAACTGCTCATTAACCCGCTCACAAGGTTTCGTAAAAGCTGGCTATATTTAGTCTGAATCACAAGAATGCTTCTTATTGAATGTGCCCCTTTCTCTTAAAATAATCCATCACCAAATTGAGCAAAGAAAAACAGAGCTAATTCTGTGAGTCGCCAGGCCTCCTCCTCCTCCTCTTCCTGCACTATGAAAGATTCCATTCACACATGAAGCTCGCTTATAATAAGCAGCGCTTTACCAGCGCAGCAGTACGGAAAAGCCCATATGGTCACGTGTATCATTTTCCAGCAATTCCAACAATTTAAGTAAACGCTCACCAGTTTCTCATGAGTCGGGCAGATGTCCATTTATCCCTGTGTCTGTAGAGGACTGATACTTTGTGAGGTAACCAGAAAAGAGTCTGTTGCAGTACAATCGACCTCCTCTATGGTGTGATGACAAATTGAATATCAGGCATCTTAAACTGTGTATCTTAAAAGGGCAATAATTTCCCATTTCTCAGACCTGGAGTTGTTGTTGCACAGAAGGCCTCTGTGTGCTTTCAAAGCTTTTAACTCCAAGGTTAAGAGAACCTGTCCTTGAGAGGGCGGAGGTGGAGGAGTAGAATGGAGCCCCCCCACCCTCGAAGAAACGATGCAATCATGCACACAACACAAACACTTCTGAAGTTATTCAGACGATGTCCTTGATTTCAGCACTTCTTCATGCCTTGTTTTTCAAAAAAGACTTCAAAAGCTTTGGAGGAACGGAGATTGAGGGAGGAAGTCATTTTGTTGCACATTCCTCGCACTCGGAGCAACAGCCAAAACTGTAATAAGCCAAAAAAGCTCAGGAGTGGCTCGAGTGTCCAAGTTCAAGATCACCCAGACCCTTTCATCACAACCGAAGGAATCTTTTGATATTTTTGGCAACACACCAACTTGGATTTGTGTTCTGGTTTTTGCAAGAATTAGCTAGCTGGGCAATTCAAGCAATAACGTAGCCATCATTTACTGAGAACTGCTGGACTTGCTGGACAGGTGAGAGCAGCCAGTCAGCCTTCAGTTTGCTGCTGAAAAACTCATTTTAACAGCGTTAGTAATGGAGTCTTCCTCAGCACCTCCTCAATTTAGACACTTTTTAGCATTTTCATTACATGAAAGTAGATCATGTTAAACTTCAGATGTTCTTGTATAGTGTCAGTGTGGTCTGTTGTTCATTATTGTAAGTCATGGAATTTAAATTGTATCGACTGCTCTCAGTTTTTAACTCATGCAAGTTTAGATAATAAATAGCGTCTATTTTTCAAAGTCACGCTATTCAAAAATTGATCCCAGCACAATTGATCGATGTGACAGATCTAAGCCATATGCTTTATTCCTGCCATAAACTGCAAAAATATTAGACCGATTATTATACAGTTATGTCCAATGAAGCAATTTCAGTCAGGTTGACACTGAGCTCTGTCCAGGGGCGTTTGTAGTATTTTTTTTAATGGGTGGAAGAAGGTGGGGGGGGAGACAATCAGAAATAACTGTTGAAAACAGCCTTAGAAGACATATTCATGAGCATCTTTCCATTAATAGAACAATAGAACAACCCATTTCCTAAAAAAATGATAGTAAGCAATTATTCATTGAACAGTATTTATTTGTAAGAAACAATATTATTATTATATACAAGGACCAGTGTATTTTCATTTAAAAATCACAGCTGCAACTTCCTGAAGGAGACCCACCCCTGAAGTGTCATGACCCGGACCACAAGACACGGAGACCGTCAGGCCCACCGAAGACAGCGCCGCGGATAGCTTTCCCCTCCACACCAATGACTGAGAAAACTCAGGCTGCAAAAGTGCAACATGGCAGCTGTTGCGTCGTCCATCTTTCATGCAGTCATTGATACAACTAAAAAGAAAACAGACGATAAAGTTCAGTGAATTTCATTATTTAGCTTGCTAATACTTTGACCTGAATGTTTACACCACTGACAGAAAATAAAAAGAGACAGAAATACAAGTTAAAATTCGGAATTTGTTTTATTGATTTGGAAATTTTTAACATATTGCTAATCAATTTGATTTAAATAGGGCCCAATAACAAAAGCTGATTGAAAGTGCTATATATTATAAAGACCCTACAATGCAAGAGAGAAAACCCAACAATCTGATGATCCACTATGAGCAAGCACTTGGCAACAGTGGGCAGGAAAGAAAAATCCTTTTAATGGAAGGAAACCTGCGGCAGAACCAGGCTCAGTCGGTTGAGGGATTTTAATCCAGTTATAATCAAATTTCTCTCTTGCTACGACATTTTTGATGTTATGTATTTAGGTATTCATCTGCAAGGAAAAAGATGACCATTTTTCCTTCAAGATGAATACTAAGTTGATGTTAAAAAACACCACTTCAAGTTGTGCGTCTTAATGGCTCGGTGATGGTTTTGGCCAATGCAATGAAAAACCTGACAATGGCATTTGGCTTCTTTTCTGCTTCTGACAGATGTTTAGTCAAGCTAGATGCAATGTTTTTTACTGCTGTGGATTTCTGTAACTCCCAATAAAAGGTAGATCTGATTGAGAAACCATGGGATACTGCAGTAATCTCACAAGGCTGTGTGCTTTTTGGCTGTAATCGTGACAATAATTTTTAAAAATGATGGCAGCTGGAATAGGCTCCAGCCCCCGCAAGCTGCATGAGAAGAAGAAGATGAACGTATCATCGTGCCATTATCAATAAGACTCAAAACTAGAAAAGAAAAGAAACTATTCAGCTTGAGAACCATCGTAGTTTTCGCAGTTTTCTGTACAATTGTACATCTTTTTGGAACCACAGGCTCTGCCACCTGCTGGCCATTATATAGAATAGATTTGGCTTCATTTTTTGTTAATACACAACAGGATTTCTTCAGGTATTTAATTCTTATCTATTAAGTAGTTATGTTGCTGTTGTGGGAAAGGCCTTTATTAGTAGAAAACACTGTTTGTTGACTGTTTATAAAGAAAGAAAACATTAATATAACACAACATGAAGGGTGTCAGTCATGATGGTGATTGGCAGCTTTTTTCACCTTTAAGCACAACCAGACTTGCCCTGAGAGGAACGAGTATGTAATCAGTTTGGTTTATTTGTCTGTCTAGCGGCTACAGTTTTCATATCATATCTGATTTAATTGTGGTGAAAATTGGAACTTCAAGGTCACACCAAATGTGAAAATCAGGAAAATTTGTATTACCCTCATTTTTTATGGATTATCTTCAAAATTCACAACAATATACTAGGCCTTTGGGGACATCAGTACCTAGGGTGGCTAAGCATTTGAATATGACCTTTATTGCTAGCGTCCGCTGAAGGTCAAAATTTGCGCCTCACAATGCTGCCATGAAGTTTTGCAAAATCACAAACTGCTTGAATATATTTTAAAATCTCGAGTTTTTACAGCTTAGATAAGCCAAAGATTTCAGCCAGTTCTGCTCCAGTCATATGGATAAAGAAGATAAAATACACCATTTTAGTATGTAATGTTTCAAGGTCATGGGGTCAAAGGTCAGACAGTGTTGTTATGAAAACAGACTGACGTCATCCTGTCAGTCTGCAATAAAAGCATCATAAAACATCAAAGTTTTAGTATAGTCATTGCCCTTCGGGGGGGAGTGCCGCTCTCTGACTCCTCTAGTTTCCTCTCGTTTCCAGTCCATAGATTTTTCATAGAGAGACACATTTAAGGAGACCAAAATCTTCCTGCCTTTATGTTTAGATTCAGTAACTGGCACATCATATCATGTTTATTCAAGTACAAAAACTTGGAGGTTAGAGATGGAACTGGTTTTTTTTCCTGTGTCAGTATTTATCAGAAACTTCTTCTCATCTAACTTGCACTGATAAAGGAAATAAGGTTACTTCTCCAACCCTCAAATTATTCCTTTATGTTGGAAAGGACACATTTAGCGACAGAAAAATGGGCCTGTAAATGAAGCAGCAGTGAGAGTTCAGGTTAGCCAAAACCACCACAAACATAAAGCCAACAGAAATCTCAGCTTGGAAGGAAATCCTCCTCTGGAAGGTCGGCGTGAATTTACTGTAAGTGTCGAACACTCTGCAAAGAAGTGCAAAAAAAATAAAGTTCACCCTTGTTTTTTTTTTAAAATTTTATTTATTTTTTATGAATGGAAACGGGGCATTCAGAAGTTCTCTTGTCTCTTTTTATTTTCTTCCGACTTGTACTTACGTCTCAAGAAATATATTTTGCAGCTTTGACAGAAGCATTTCCTTTGCAAGTTCAATCTGTTTTGATGCTTTACTTCAGCTAAACCTTTGACATGAATCAGGCCTTGTTTTTGTAAGTCACTCTCCATTAATCCAGAAGGGACACATGGTTGAGTGGCTTGTGAGACCATAAGTCGGAAGAGATAACTGTAGCCTATTTGTTCAAGATTTGGCAGAAATGTATTTATGTTTTCCCGAGGCGGTTAAATCCTTTAGGACTCGCGGTCCATATGAGCTCGAGCAGCACTGAGCCAACGCTGGGACGTGTCTGTGGTCCTAAATCAGATCCTACAGAGGAGAAACAGTGAGCGTCTCTGTTCTGATTTCCTAGTAGCTGTGGAGTGAGATACGGGCCAGCTGACAACAGCCAAAAAGACTGCGGTTGCATTTTCTCCACAGACATAAACAATGACACTTCCAATTTCCTGTGCGTGCTGTGGACCAGGAAAGGACATCCACAGAGAGAAAGGGAAAACTCTCAGTTTATGGGTGAAGGAAAGAGGGTTTCGTTGCTTTTATGCTGCTTTTACGCTGAAATATTTCTTCTTTTTTTTTAACTTATACAGCTGTATGTATTTTTTTGAGAGAGAAAAAAAAGAGACTGAGTTTGTCACGGTTCTGGGTCCGTTGGACCCGGTATTTTGAGTTTATTATGTTTTGGTTTATTTTTGCATTATGGATTGTTTTCTGATGTTCTGGTGCTTTGTTTATTATTGTCATTATAGATCTGTTTCTGTTATTCTTGGTGAGGGATCAGTTCTTAGGTTTTGGGTTCTCATGTGTGTTGCAGTTTCTGTTCAGTGTCATGTCTGCATCTGGTTTAGTACTTCTTGTTTCCTGTCTTATTGTGAAAGTCTTTGTCTAATGTTAGTGTGTGCAGCTTAGCTCCCCCGTCTCGTTAGCCCTGATCTCCCCCAGCTGTGTCTCCCTTCTGTTGCCCATTCCCTCATTACTACCCTGTGTATTTAAGCCCTGTGTTTTCCCATGCTCGGGGTCGTGTCGTAACATCATATTATACCTGTGTGTGTGTGTGTTTCTGTTCTCCATAGTCCGTGTTCACTTCATGTTTTGTTTTTGTACCAGCAATAAAGCTGAGGTTTTTGAGTTTCAAGTTAGTGTCTGAGTCCTGCGTTTGGATCCTCCTTTACGCCTGCCCGCACACAGAGCCCTGACAGAGTTAAAGATTTTTGGCTTTAGAAATGATAGCGGCCCAGATGTTGTACCTGCAGCTGAGATACATCTGTAAGCAAAGTGATGGATGCCAGGGGGAGTTACCTGTGTCAGGATAATGAACTTCTTGTTTACCATATGTGTGAAATGCACTGAAGGAATGTGACTCCTGTGCGTGCGTGTGTATGCATGCATGCATTGGGAGAGGCCATGCGTACATACCCTTTCCATTGTTTTTACTGCGAGCAGAGCGCCCATTTGTCCTGAGCCGCAGTTTGTGCTCTGTGTACTTTTGAGGTCTGTCGCAGGTATAGGGTTTGGTTGCATTTCCTCCCCCTCTTTGCGCTCCCTCGAGCTCCTGTTTCTCCTCCGCGTCTGCTCTGCTCAGTAATTCAGGGTTTTGTTTAGTTTTTGATGGGGGGGTTAGTCAGAGGCCCGGCGCTGTGCGACCAGCGGCGCAGGCCTCCTAACACCATCACAGGGTGTTTCGGCCTGCTTCACTTCACCAGATCTGAGGGCCCAGACCCGAGCCAATTAAGAGCCGGGAGAATAGGCTGCTGTCCGTCTCGCTGAGAACCGCCCCCTCTCATCTCTTTGATGTCTTGCACGCTACACATAACCAGAGCCAGAACACTTCACCCTCTCTGTGCAGGCAGTGAACGACAGGGCTTACCCAATTATTACAATCTGGTTTCAAGATTTTGGGTAATCATTGAGAAGATGACAAATTGCCTCTATCTCGTTTCATCTGCCTCTGATCTCACTGTTTTAGACTCTTTTAGACTGGTTTGATGCTGATAAGTCAGGATTCACATGCTTTTTTTTCCACTTGCAAGTGTGAATAAAGCTGTTTTTTCATTATCACTCAGTTATAATCTGTCATGCAAATTAAAAGATTTTTAGATTTTAATGGTTTGACTGCTGTTACTTTTAAATGTTACTAAAAGAAGAAAAACAAACTAAATGATACATGTCTACTTCATCCTAAAGACTCTTAATCCCTCTTCAGGTGATGTTTCATTGTCTGTTACACTATGATGGGGGGAAACACAGTGAGTTGCTGCGTGCTTTTAATGTTTTTGGCCTACAAATGCTAAAAGATGTGGAGCACCATCTGAATATTGTGGTCAGCCACAGAAACACATTTTCACTGTTAACAAAACAACTTTATCACGTGGCCCCCTTTTTTATAAGGCTCTCAGTTGACAGTGATGCAGTGCACATTATTGCACAGACAACAATAATGTTGCAGAAAGAAAGGCAGAAGACAAAAAGCAGGTAAATGAGCAAAATATATTAAGTATAAAGCATTTAAATAGTAAAGAACAACAAAAGCAGCCAAAAATCAGTAGAGTGGGGACATTCGATTGTGAAAAGAAGATTATGTAGTGCTTTGGAGCTATAATGTTATTTCATCATGAGTCTACAAAGGATTTAAGCTGATTTCTATCTCACTATATTTTAATGGTGTCTAAAACCAACCAGACTAACGTTTTCCTTCAACATCTTTTTAATTCTCGTTTCTGTTCACTGGTTTTGCCTGAAGATGCTCTCAGTGTCATCATAAAAAGCAAAGAAGAGAAAAAGATGATCTGAAAGTGAGCGTTCACATTTACTGACTTAAATGTGAGCTGTTACATATGAGGAAATATATGAGACATTATAATTGCATATTTTCTTGCATCCTCAGGACCTCCACGGGTGTCTGACAAAGTTGAGCACAGACAGACGGCCCGGGTGGGCAGTGCCATCAAGCTGCCATGTCCGGTGGAAGGAGACCCTCCACCCCTCAAAATGTGGACCAAAGACGCACGCAACATCCACAGTGGCTGGATACGCTTCCGCATCCTCCGCATGGGCCTGAAGATCAAAGAGGTGGAGACGGATGATGCGGGGACCTACATCTGCAAAGCAACAAACGGCTTTGGTAGCGTTAACGTCAACTACACCCTCATCGTCATTGGTGAGTGCGGACGGAGTTCGGTTTGGATAACCTGCCCCTCGGCAGGCTCACGAGATGAGATCATTGGCTCGCAGAAAAATGTGTCATTCTTGTTAATGCAGCAACTATAAAACATGAAGTCACCTGTCTCTTAACTAAAACCAGAAACAGCGGCAGTGAGTCAGTCCCTGATTTGTACTGTCGGGCCTCATCAGTTCCGCTGTGGTGTTTAGGGGCCAGATTTGTAGCTTTTCCCGGCAGTCAGAAATCTCACCTCAGTTTAAATGTTAAACGAAAGCATCGCTCACAGAGGTCAAGGTCTAAAACAAGTAGATTTATGGAGGTTTAGTGGCTGATCCTCTCATCTGTTCTATGTGTTGCTGCCTCTACCTCTGTCTGCCCAAAGTCAACAGCGGCACGGGATATTGTTTCATACTACTTCATCCTCTGTGACTCAATTGGATCTCCAGCTCTTCCTTTTCCTTAGGCCACACTCTTTAGAGGAAGGAGGTCTGCAGCCTCACAATAAGAAACACATTCAGTGTAAAAGTTTGTCTCCAGCCTCTCCCGCAGCTCTTGTAAGAGCACAATCTGACCGAGTGTGTTACTCTTTTGCACACTTTTGAACACAGTGCATTTCCTCTGCGCTACAGCAGCACATGATGAATGAGCGGAGTGGAGCGTGAAGGCTGTGTTTATTCTAATTACTCTAAGATGCCTAATTTGGGCCAGAGTCTGTGCGCTCTCGCAGGAGGAGTTACAGTCTGGTCTTGTGACAGGCGTGCTTCAGACGAAGAAGAGCCATAATCAGGCACAAGCAGAAAACACAAATCACTTCAGAAAACGGCCCTTATTGCAGTAAAGCATGCGCATGAGTGGGGAATAGATGAGACCAAAGTTTATTTTAGGGTCTCCCTCTGTCTGTTGCTGGTGAGTTGAAAATGAGGGTGTCTGTTGATTGGGCTAAAATGAAAGGTTGGAGACTGGGGCACGGGGCCAGCTATAATGGTTTGTAGTATAGTTGTGCTGTATAGTATCAAAGTCAGACGTGGCTATGGCTGTATGTGTAGTTAAAGGACATTCCTGTGAACTTTTTATAGTGAGTGTAAAGAATTTGTTAAAGATGGAGCTGGCAGTCTTGGTAGTGAAAATACAGAGTTCAGCTAAAGTTAGAGTTAAATCTGAATTGCTGGAAGTTTTAGATGACGTGTGAGCACTCACTGTAGCTAGGCATACACTCACCAGTTACTTTATTAGGTAATATTGTCAGAAATTTCACTACTAGAATTTTTCCACAAAACCATCTCTAAGGTTTACAGAGAAGAAGCATAAGAAGACAAATGTGACATGCCTTGTTGTCGGAGGTCAGAGTTAGAAGGCCAGAGTGCTTCGGTTCAAATAACCACTAGTTTCAACCACAGTATGTAGAAGAGTAGCAGAAGAGCACACCAGGTGCCCCTCCTGTCAGCTAAGAACAGGAAACTGATGCTAAATTCAGACAAACTCACAAAATTGGACTATATAAGACTAGAAAAACGTATTCAGATGCATTCAGATGGGAGGCACGACATCACCCTGCCTTGTATCGACAGTATTGTTCCTGGCCATGTCCATTCCTTTGTGACCACAGAGTATCCATCTTTAATGGGTGCTTGCAGAAGGATAATGTGCCTGTGCCCTCAGATCATCTCAAAATTTTTGAACATGACAGTAAGTTCACTCTACTCAAATTGCCTCCTCAGTCACCAGATCTCAGTCCAGTAGAGCACCTTTAGGAGGGGTGAAACATGAAATTCACATCATGGATGTGCAGCTGGCAAATCTGCAGCAGCTGTGTGATGCTTTTGTGTCAACATGGACCAAAAACTCTGAGGACTGTTCTGTGAATCTGTGCCGTGAAAGCAAAAGGGGTTCTAACCCAGTAATAACAAGACGTATCTAATAAAATGGCCATTGAATGTATGTGTAGGTGAAAGCAGTGATAGAAGCTTGAGGTCCAGTTGAGGTTCAAGTACTGAAATGTAGTAATTGTAGCAGAAGCTGACCTGGGACTGTGAGTTAAAGTGGAAGCAGGTAGTTGGGTCCTTATATGTTTGGATGTGGGTGTCGGGTTTTCCCCTGAAATCAGAAACATGTTTGCCGAGTAATCTAACTACTTAAAGTAAGTTAGGCAAGTAATTTAATGAATCGTCTATGTTGAAAAGGTCTTTTCGCAGCATGTTCAAACTGTTTTGTTAGTAAATAAACATTTATTATGAAACTTTCCAGCCTGCACTTCCAGGAATTCTGTCAGTTTGTGTCTGGAAATTCAGAAAAAACAATTATCAAGTACTTTTTGTATTCCTTAAAGATTTGTGAAAAAGCAAGGAGTATTATTTAGGGGATTGTACTTTATCATTTTCATTGAAACTTGACAAATATAAACTAGTTGTGACATTTTTAGATCTCTTTCCAAGTTGAGAAAAAGCTTAACTAAACAACCAAATAAGTATTAAAAAAGAAAAAGAAAAAAGGAGCTCCGAAACTTTCCAGACCGATGTTTTCTTTGAACATGTGAGATGACCGATTTTTGAAAATGAAGTATTTATCCAGAGTGGAGCCAGAGGTTATTTGGGCTATATTTTTTATTTAAATATTGATTTAAAGTTGGGAGATAAAGACACGCAGGCATACACACTCTCACACACAGTTAACCGATTAATCTCACTGATAAATAACTTTCTCCCTGAGGATAATTTGTGTGGTTTGACTTTCTGTTGTGGCTCCGCTGAGTGAGAAGACAAATGAACAGTTAGATGTTGCTGGCATGAAGCTGGCACTGATTCCTTTGAGATCAGAGATTGCTTTGAGTAGAGCATGCATTGCCCTACTCCTCTTTGAGACTTCTTTAAAAAAAATCCTTTGCAAGTTTAATCTTAAGTCTTTCTTGGAAGCATATTTCCATGAGATTGTTATCAGAAGTCTGTTGACCCTTTATGGAGTTACCTGGAGACTTTCTGGCCTGACTCTTAATCCTGAACTGGCTTGTTCCATTTCCTACTTATCCTCGGGTGCTGGTGGCAATGAGTGCATAACAAATGGACTCTGCATTTCTCAAGAACACCCCCTCCTCTGTTTCAGCTCTCTTGTCTATCATCCCATTACTCGCTGGCAGGCCATCGCCGCAGCGTTTGATTTTATAGGTAATTGTTCCATCAGGGGTGCATTTTCATTCGGGTTGCCACAAAGATTATGGGAGCCTCATTGTCAAAATACTTGCAGGACTGAAGTCAGATTAATACAGCCAAATAGTCTGCAATTATCATGAGCAACACTTTCCAGTAACACTGAATCACCTAATTGTGTACGGTTTTTAATTTAGCTGCATGCTGTAAAACCTGCTGTCCGTGTGTGTGTGTTTAGGGGATAAATTATGGTGCTTAAAGAGATCAGAGAACATAGTTTATTTATTTGAAATTCTGTAAATGAGGGGTAGCGGGCTCCAAGCACAACTGAAGTATCCATCATGTGCGTGTATTATTTTTACTGGAGCGAACATGTTAAGAGGAGCAACTGCATTCAGTTATAGTGCCGGTCAGGGGAGGAGGGTCAGCTAAATCCTGGCAGCTGTTCAAGTTCAGCATGGAGAGCATAACTCCTAAGACGTCGCTTGGGACCCGGCAGAGAGGCCAAGCAGAAGAAAAACAGTAAGATAAAGATTGTGGAGTGAGACTGGAAGTGCGAGAGTGAGAGGTTTTGCGGGCTGATCCGTGGAGGCGGGGTGGAGGGGGTTCCACTGAGGCTGGAGAGATATCCCTCTTCCCATCTGCCAGCGGACAGCGTGTCCTCCCAAGAGCTATCTGAAGAATCTGGTCAGTCAGTGCAACATGGCGCCTCCTCAATCCCTCCAGCTGGCTGTTTGGGCCCTGTTTGGGGTGGTCTCCTGACAACTGGCCCCCATCACCTCCTAGCACCCCTGCCAGGATAGACCGATGCATGCAGCAGTCTCATCCTCAGCTGCTCGGGCTACAGCAAGGCTTCACGAGGATTAATATGGGATTGTCTGATTAGCATTTAGAGGATTGCATGTTAATGTTTATGTCTGTGCAGATTAAATATTACAGGATTAGCGCTCCTTATTTTAGGGTGAAAATGTTGGCTCGCATTGTTCATTTTTCTCCTCTCTCTAGAGATGTTGTCAGGCTGGATAAACTGCCATGTGTCTCACTGATCACATGTGAGAGCTGTTTGGAGATTTCCAGAGTGTGATGCAAGGCCACTGAGCATAACTTTCCCTGGACATTAGTGTCCCCAACAACATCTGGAGCTCATTGTGACCCCAAATCATCCAGGCCTTTTCCTGTGGTTCAGCTGGCACAGGAGGCCAGTGTATCGTGACCTGTTTCCTGCGGCTGGATTTGTGAATGAAGTGGGAGGGAATGGCGTCAGACCCCAAACACTGTAGCTAGATCATGAATGAATGGGAGCTGTGTGGAAAAAGATTGACTGTATTTTAGCCAGCTTAGTCTGAGTCTCACTGGAGCACTGTCCCATTTGCGTGAAGAATTTGTGACTTCACACAGAGAGCACTGATTCCATAGTGTGTAACAGCTTTTACTAACCTTCCTGGACACAAAAATGCTCATTTATAGAGGAGGCTTCTTAAGCACTTCTCCTTTACTGATTTTATTTTTCAGATTTCCAAAAATAACCTTCATATGGCAGCCAGGAGATGTCCTACATCACCCCTGTCTGCAGTCCAGTGAGCCAACATTGTGCAAGGACAATAGTGGCAAGGGATAGCTTTAACAGGACAGACTTATAAAGGGCACCATTGTTCCCTGAAATTGCCAAAAAGTAGAGAGGAAATAGATTAAAGAGAAAAAAGTCAGAAAGAAAACCCCGGCAGTGTGGGACCATGTTCTGTTTGGATTGGGAGGTTCAGGAACCAGGAGGAATGTGGAGAGTCCGAGTGAGCAACAGAGAAATATTTCTTCCACTGGAGGCTGTTTTTTAAAGGAATGGGTTATTATAGTTGGCCAGTTAAACCCCTTCAAATAGCCATGACATCATGGCTGGGCTTGGTGCTGCAGGGGACAAACAAAGGAGGGTTTGTACCCAGAGAACCCCAGAGAGCTTTGAGGGTTTCGGGGGGACTCAGAGGGAGGCAGAATGAGGAGGTTAGAAGTCACATCTGGTCTCTTTACCTGACCCAATCAAACCCTGAGAGGGAATCGAGTGTGCCAAACTGCATCTGAAAAAAAATCCCAACGTGAGGCTGCCCTGAAACGGGAATCAAAACGAGTCTTAGAAGGTAATAAACTGGCTGGGAGATTTTCCTATGGGATCGCTGTTAAAACATACTGTTAAATGGAGGTGCTGCTAAATGACAAAAAAATAATCCTTTTTTCCCAAAATGCTACACATACGCTGGTTTCTTTTTTCGTTTTTTAACGTGAGGATGTTTTGTGCAATTGCACCTCATTAATATCGCAAAAATAAATCATTCAATTGAAACACTTCTTCAATAATAACCTGCTTAATGTCCATCTGCACTCATTGGTAAATATTGGCAAGAAACTTGATCTGCTTCATTAATTCATCACTGCTTAACTCGAAAAGTGAATACGCATTACAAACTCATCGATTAGGTTTCACTCATTATATTTCCTCTAAGCCCCTGTCTCAGCTCAGCTGTATGATGTCAGCCAATGACATAAACTCCACAGCTGTCTCCTGGAAGCGAGCTTATATAAACTGGTCATATTACTTCCAAACGCTGCACAGTATGACCTGAGCATGCAACACTCTCAGAAGAGCCTGTCGATAAATGCTGAATTGAATTGGTGAGAGCCAGGAACAGTTTTCTTGCCTTGTTTTTGTATCCGGTCACCGCTACTGCAAAATGACTATAACAGAATAGAAGAGGGGGATTGTAATGGAAGGATTTAAAATGAGCCTGTCATCTGAAATGTCAGTGTGTACCGGATGTTGTATTCATGCACCCAAAACAGTAAATGTGCAATAATTGTTACTTATTCAGATTCTTCTATACTGTAGTGAGGACCTTAATGTCTCACTCAGCCTTTTGTTGACTTATTTGTGTTTTTCTGCTGTGTTAACAGATGATTCGGGTTCTGATAAAACTGGATTGAGGGCACCGGATGGAGCCGAGCTTGGTGGTGAAAAATTTGGTAAGACTTCTGTGCATGCTCTCGACTTTGCAGCTGGAAATTCAAGGACTAATTGAGTTGTTTTGAATGCTTTATTGCATGTACTGCAAGTCATATTTACTTTTACAGCTGTGGGCAAACCTATGTGTAATAGTCACTGTGCAAAAATCTTGAGCCACCCCTCATTTCTTTAGATTTCTCTTCCAAGGAGTCAGACTTTCTTGTAAGTGTTTAACGTGGTCTTGGGCAACAGTTTTCCAGGCTTTCAGGAGCTGATGCAGAGTTTTTCTCCTTCTACGTGACCAGTTTTTGCTGGACCACTCACCACTGGCCTATGAATCATCTGATCATAAAAATGTACCTAACTCAAGGGATGAACCAGTGCTGTGTCCACACATAACAGACAGCATAGCAAAAAAAAAAGTTAAAATTTTAAATCGTCCTTTGTTACTAGTAGACTGTTGCAAAAACATATCATTTGTTTCCATTTCTTTATTTGAATTAGCAAAAAATGACAAACACATTTTGATGGCCGTAAAATTGTAGTTTTGAACCAACAAGGTAATTCCTAAAAACTCATTAGCTGAAAGCCTTGAATGGTGGGCAGGTCTTGTTGATTATTTGAATTTTTTTGGTTCAAAACATCATTGGTGCAACCGTGAGTTCAGCCTGTATAACATGGTGGAGGCTCTGTCATGGTGTGGGGCTGCACTTCAGTCAATGGTGTTGGGGATCGTGTCAAAATTGTTGGAATTACGAACACAGAAAAGTGTTGGCAGATTTTGATCCCCCATGCAATACTATCTGGAAAGCATCCGAAAGGCTTCATTTTTCAGCATGACATTGATCCCAAGCACACTTGCAGCGCAGTAAAACTATACTTAGATAGAAAATAATACACTGTGGAACACTATCAGTCATGAGCTGGCCTTCACTGAGCCAAAGACTGATGAAGCAGTGTGCGATCATCTTGACAGAGAACAGAACAAAAGGCATCCATCTTCCAAAGAAGAGCTTTGAATTTCCTTCGGAAAGCCTGGAGAACTATTCCTGACTTAAAGAAATTACAAGAAAGCCGTTTTTTGCTGTTTTTGTCTTATATGCTGTTTTTCCATGTAAGTTTTGCACGTGTCAATACATATTTTCCCAGCAAAATGTAAAGAAGCTCCTCAATTTATTCACTTTCCTAAATTGGTTATTTTTGCTTTATCCCCCTTTACTAAATATCTTTTGATTAGCTGTCGCTCATTAAGAGACTCTCCTGTGATCACAGCCAGAACTGTGTGCCCGAGCACGCAGGAAATCTACTCTCACTGACTAAAAAACTGACTAAAAGTAAGCAGTCTGAAGCCTCAACCTTTGGCTCACAGGGATTACTTACATGTTTGTCTAAGTCTAAGTCATCAGTAATGACCAAGAACCCCAGCCCTGAACACTGTCCTTCTTGGAGACAAGAAAAAAAGTCCTTTTTTGTTAAATATCTTTATAGTTTTTGATGCATGTTGGTTAGAATTATTATTATTATTATTTTACTTTTGACTGCTAAGACTCGGGAGAATAATTTTTTAAAAAGAGCAAATACTACATATTCATATAGCACAGGGTTAGGAGTCAGAGTCATTCCTCCAGACCTCTGAGGGTTAATACAAACTTCCACCATCATAAAAGTATGTGTAGGTCAGGAAATAAGGAAATTTTTTAGAAACTCTATAGATATCAATAGAAACATAAAACCTCACTTGAGAAATGTAGAAAAAAGGTAAATTATACTATCTACTCAAAGTAACCAGCTTGTACTTTCCTCCAAAGTGCGTCCCCGCTTCACTCAACCTACAAAGATGAGGAAGAGAGTGATAGCTCGCCCAGTGGGCAGCTCAGTGCGGCTCAAGTGCGCAGCCAGTGGAAACCCTCGACCGGACATCGTGTGGCTGAAGGACGACCGGCCGCTGACGGAGCAGGAGGTCGGCGAGGGCCGTCAGAAGAAGTGGACTCTGAGTCTGAAGAATCTGATGCCAGAGCACAGCGGCAAATACACCTGCAGGGTCTCCAATTGTGCCGGGGAGATCAACGCCACGTACAAAGTTGAGGTCATACGTGAGTATCCCGCAGAGAGCTGAGCTGTACACATACCGAGCACGCTCACCTGGAATTATTAGGGCTAACAGATGAGGCCGAGCAAATTATTTTAAATGGTTACTGCTGTTTGTGCGTCTCATGTTTGTGATTTTATGTACATCGCTGCAGGAAATTCAGACAGCCTAATCACTGTTTCAGGTCTGATTATGACCAAGGAAAAACATGCCGTATCCATATTCTTCCTGCATGGATGAATGTGTAATCATGTATATGAGAAGAATACTAAGAACGCAAGTTTGAGAGTGGGGGCTTGTGCCTTGGTGTTTGTACAGAGGGGAGAGAGCTCAGCTTAGAGACCATCCACCCAATCTGGAGCTGATTAAAGCCCAGCTGTCTGCCAGACCCACTGCCCCCCCCCTTTTCCCATGAGAAATGTGTGCTGTACAACCAGGAGCAAAGAAAGAGAGGAAACTAATCACACATACTTCTTGTGTTACATGTGGTATTCTTCCCTCAATGTCAATTATAAGTTCTAAGCCTGAGGGTAATAACAGCGTGGAGGACTAAGACCTCCTCTGTCCGCAGAGGGGCTGTCATGTCAAAAGATGTCTGTGTGCATCTTGACAAGTTGGGTTTTGTTTTGTTTTTCTCTGTATGTTCACTCAGAGAGGACAAACTCCAAACCTGTCCTGACAGGCACCCACCCGGTCAACACAACGGTAGACTACGGCGGCACCACGTCCTTCCAGTGCAAAGTGAGGAGCGACGTTAAGCCGGTCATTCAGTGGCTCAAACGCGTGGAGACCAACGAGGAGAGCCGCTACAACTCCACGATCGAGGTGGGGGACCATAGGTTTGTGGTGCTCCCCACGGGTGAGGTGTGGTCGAGGCCCGACGGCTCCTACCTCAACAAGCTGCTCATTAGCCGCGCCAAGGAGGACGACGCTGGCATGTACATCTGCTTAGGCGCCAACACCATGGGCTACAGCTTCCGCAGTGCCTTCCTCAGTGTGCTGCCAGGTGAGGCTCGGGGAATGTCTGTCTGCAGTGTTACAGTAAACTGTAGAAAAGCTTGGATAAAGCCCAGTGCTATCAACCTATCAATCGAATTACATATACAAAAATGTTGTGTTTTTTTCTTTATGTATCTGCATTAGTGCAAATAGTATATGCATGCATAAATCAGGAAAAGGTACCTTTGGAGGCATCAGTATGTTTTGAACTAATTAGGCTATTTTTCCCATCAATTAATTATTAATCATTCAGTAAAAATGTAGCATTTTTAAACTTTAATTCATGCCTTTTCCTCTCTTGTTCTGTTTTATGATTTTAAATCAAACATATGTTTTCTCAGCAACCCATATTCAGCGATGAATAACAACAAGTAATGTGATAATAAAACTACAACTGTTAGTTTGCTGGCAGACAACAGAGTATGGAAACATTTAAAAGCTGGAATCTCATTTTCTTTTACAGACACTAAGCCTCACATAACACCGATGTTTCCGCAAGCCTCCAGCTCCCTCCCCTGGCCTGTCATCATTGGCATCCCTGCAGTAATAGTGTTCATCTTTGGCACAGTGCTGCTGTGGTTCTGCCAAAGCAGAAAACACTGTCCTCCTCCCAGCTCCCCGGCCGCGCAGGTACTGCAGAGCTCTCACCGGCTGCCGCACCGGGAGCGGGACAGGGGCTGCGCGGCTCCCTCGTCCAGCTCCTCCAGCCCCGAGAAAGACTGTGTGACATCCATGAACTATGAGGAGTACCTCGCGCAGCAGCAGCAGCTCCTCCTCGGCCAGGGAGGACCAACAATTCCCGCTAAAATCTACCCCAAAATCTACACAGACATTCACACACACACTCACTCCCACGTGGATGGGAAAGTACATCAGCATCAACACATTCATTTTCAGTGTTAGTGCCAAATATTCCCAAATACTCTCCTCTAAGCTGCGGACATTAAGCTGCGGACTGAACAGGAACTCTGGAGTGACACTCACCTGGCATTAATTTTTTAAAATGGAGATTGTTGGAAAAGTGTACAATGTGTGGAAAAACAGTGGCCAGTGATACACACCTTTTGTTATTACATAAAAACTTCCATATTTGTTGCTCTTTTTTTTTATACCTGTCAGATTCTCACACCACTACAAATGGATCAATCCTTGGCGGGCACTTACTAAAAAGGACGGGGATGTTTTTATTTTATTTTTTAAGAGTGTGAGATTAATAGCAGCTATTAGGACCAGCTGAAAGGTCTTCCTCATCAGATGAATTTTCCATTTTCTCAAGTGAAAGTTGGTCTTTATCTTTCACATGCTCAGCTGTTGGAGCGCACAGATGAAAATGGTACTCAAGACTTACAAAAGGGCTGGTTTTACGCTCCTACTCAGGTTGTCCTTTTGTTTGTTAAAGATGCATTATGCTGGGAATGCTGACCACTATCCTTTATGTTACCTTTTTCCATCCCTGACTTCTGTCAAAAGTGATATAGAATAGACTGATAAATGTTTATTGTCTTTCACAGAGTGGAATAATTACATTGCCATGTCAACTGTGTTGGTCTACATTATCATTTTTTAACCTTTTTTGTGGTAGCTTCCCATCTGTAGTCAGTAGTATGTTGACAAACAAGAGAAGATGAGTCTTTTTGACATCAACCTTTTCCACCCACAGTTCATGAAGCTGTAGTCATTTATAATCAAACTGATGACTATTTAATTTATTTTGCTAAAAAATGTATCAAAGGTTTATTTTTCAGAGTAAAGCGTTTTGCATATCTATGTAATGTTATTACGTTGTTGTGTATAGTACATATTTGAATATTGTCACTCAGTTTATTCACATTTACTTCATGCCAATATTTAGGTATTTTTTGTATGTAATTGGTTGTATTTGACAATCTTATTTGATGTACTCTAAGGTTTAAAAAAAAAAGTTTGAAGGTTTGATAGTTTGATTAAATGACCAGAAACAAAAACAGATGCATTCTTCCTGAAGATTAGTGGATTTTGGGTATTAGTTAAAAGCTGCAGTGTGCACTGTGATGAAGGCGTACCTTTCATGAAACCGTCAGGGCACGCAGGTCAGCTTTCTTCCTTTGAGTGGGTTGAAGTGTCCGTCGAGGGTGACACAGAGGGCATGCCCACAGAGGGGCAGAACGTGCTGGGATGAATGAATAGATACTGTACAGACACAAGAGCAGTCTCACAGTTGCTTTATAGATGAGTGATGGCCCCTGCAAGACTACACCAAACAACCAGCATCTTTTCTCATTTAAGTGAATTGACCCTCTCCTCCCCCCTCTCTAGTCTGCACCACCACCATCTACTCATTCAACTCCAATCTAGGTAGGATTTCCTTTCACCATTTAGGAAGTGCATTGTCCTGCTGTGGGAGTGATGTGACGGGACCCTGTGATTACTCAGGAAAGAAGGGGAGCATTGTATCAAGTGAGCTCTTGTTTTGTTGCAAGTATGGCAGGATGGAGATGAGCTTTGGCTCCAGACAGATGACGGCCGAGTACACTGAGCTGCCTGTTTTTAAAGCAGGTGTGTTTCTCTGAGTCAAAAAGCTGTGGTATTGTCGTGTCCATAAATAACGCTTAGAATACAAAATCCAGCTGAGGTTAAATTATGAGAGCATGCACTGCCCTCTAGTGGTCAGGGTCCTGTATATCAGCCATTGCTAAAGTCAGAAGTGCCACAATCCACTTAGAACATCAAGAAAATCCCATGGGGTCTACCCAGTCTTAACTGCTCACTCCAAAGTGATTTACCTTGAAAAATTGTTTTATGAAAAAAAATAAAAAAATTCTGTTATAACTGCAGGCTACATGCAGTACCTCACCTGCCCACAGTTTGGGAATCCCTGAGTATAGCATACAAGCAAAACTAAAGATTGATGCAAGAATGATCACCAGATCAATAAATCCTTTTTATTAACCTTTTTACAGTATAACATTGAAAGAGACAAACAGTTCACCACACAAGAAGACACTCTGGACATGAAGATAAAGAACAGAAGCAAACAGCATTTAAAACCAAGTTCAGCCCTTTTGCACATTGGATATGAGTTCATCACAAAGTTTGGTGAGCTCCTCTGCCTCTTTCTCCTGTAACAAGAAAAGAATTTAGAAATGAGAAGAAAAGTGATAATACTGCTGCAAATTCATGAAAAACAACATGCCGACTTGCCTTCTGGTCCAAGCTCTTCTCCAGTGACTGCACTTTCAGCTGCTCTCTGCGCAGCTGTGCTTGAAGTGCAGATACCTCAGCCTTGTATTTGGATCGCACCTCAGCTATTCCTTCATTTGCACTGATGGTGAGAATTAAATTCAAGTTAGTCAACGCAAGTCTCCTGATGCTTCAACATAAAAGGCCAGAGTTTCTTACTGGCTAATTTTCTCCTCGGCGTGAGCTTTAAGTGTTTGATAGCGCTGCTCCTCCTTTTTGATCCTTGCCAAGTAGTCCTGTGCACAAGACTTCAGAGTCTCTTCATTCTGGGTAGAGGATGCAGAAAATATTTCAACATTTAAACCTTAACATTAAAAAAAATAATAATAAGAAGAAATTATAGCAAACATTTGTCTGGCTTCCATGAGCTGACCTTTTTGTAACCCTCTATAACGTCCTTGTACTTCTCCAGCCTCTTGAAGAGCTCGCCTAAAGATCTCTCCATAGCGTTCAGGTCGCTGCATAGTTGCTCCTTCTCCAACAGAGCCGCATTGAGCTTCGCCTGGGCCACCTCCCTCTCCTTCTCTTGATCAGCTGACCAGTGGCAGGAAATTTTAAATTAAATGTTTGACAAAATACCCCACACATTAACCCTTCTGATGAGCGCAACATGTACATATAACTTACCCATCATCTTTGTGATCATGAGCTCAAATTCAGCTACTATTTTCCTATGACGGAGACAAAATGTGGTCAAAGATCTTCAAAATTGATTTTATATAAAAACAACAAGAAATTTTAATATGATGCACAGCTCACCTCATTTCTTGCTCATTATCAAGCAGCTTACTGTTCTTCATACTCCACTGGTCCTCTTTTTCTTTACCCTATATGAGAGAGAAATGTACACTTTATTTTTTCCTTGAGACTAAGAATGGTGCCCATCATCTAGAAAACCCATTACTCAAAATTTTTTTTTTTTTTTTTTTTAAATAAAAATTACGCTCAACTTCAATGCCAAGCATTTATTCTTTGGATCCAGAGGAGCTTTGCATAAACCACAATTCAAAATAATCCCATTGATCTTTTCTGGCCTTTTTACTTTAGTGCCATTTTACTTTTAACCTTCTGATTGGCTGCTACATGTAGATACAAATTTTGATCTTTGTGTTTAAAGTGTGGCTAAACCTGATTATTTTAAAATAAATAAATAAGTATCATAATTTAATGTGGATGTTTTTGTGTTCAAATGCTGTATGGATGTGAAAAGCCAGACAACCTACTTCTGCCTGCACTTTGGCGATTGCTGCATCCAAGTCTTTCTGACTGTACTTCAGCACTTCGATGATAGCATCTTCGCTGTTTGCTGGCTGCGGGAAAGGAGGGACAAAGCTCTCAAGGACTGGAGTCTAGATGACATAAGTGGAGAAGATTTCAACAAAGTTAGCAGAAATAACAAAGGCGACGAGAAATTACCGGTCCAGCGGACAGAGTACAAGAGACTCACCGATGCTGCTGCATCGTCAAGCAGTCTGAAATCATCTTTTTGTGGACCATTTGCCACTTTATCTGCAGTCTGTGGTGTTTCAAGCCTGAATTAAACAGAACAAAGTGAAGAGGTTTCCCTTCCGATAAATTTATTTTACAGAAAATCAAAAGCCGATCAAATTCGGCTCTAATGTCCAGTGAGAGCAGCAGCACAACAGAACTACACCGTACCGTAAAACAGGGGCAGCAGGGGGGGGGGCTTGAATCTGAGCACCCGGGCCTGCAGACTTCTTTGGGCTCTCCCTCAGGAGGGGATCAAATTTTAGGTACAAGGACTGTTTCCTCAGTGCGGACTCCTTGAACTATTGATGAGAAAATGTAAACACTTTGAACCTTGTGGTTGAGGATTTAGTCATTTAGCAAAGATAAAGAAAGCACTTACACTGCTGGACCCAAACTGTTCGAGGTAGTCAATCTGTCCATCAAAGTCACTGGTCATGACTGGAGATAAAGATCGTGGGTTAAAAGCAGTAAGAGCTTTCCATTACTGCTAAGGATTGAACAAAAGCACGGTTTGGTTCAAACAGAGCTGAAGCCAACAATTACGCACACATTGCTCCAGGAACAAACTCGCCATTGAAGTCTAGCATGCCAGCTTGTGCCTTCTGCTCAGGCTGAGAGGGTTCAGAGGACTCAGGGAGATTCTGCACTGGTTGTTTGGTGTCAAGGTCAGAGACAACCTTGTTATCTGCAACCTGTCATTCCATAATAAACAGATGTTTGTTAAAAACAACCCACACATACACAATATATTGAGAGTTGCATCAAAGTACATTCCTCCAACTTACCTGTACATGGTTTGGTTCAGGAGCTGGCAAACTGTCTTCAGCACTGAGAAGATGAAAACTTTTAGAGTGAATCTACAGTGAAACATGGCACTACTGGTAAGTGAAGCATCTGCTGCTAATAATAACGATACTAAGCCTTTACTTTCTCTTACCGTGCTGGCGGTTCAGCCTCCTTTGTCACAGGGACATCAGTTTGCTCCTGAACTGCGGTTTCTACTGGTTCTGGGCTGGATTTCCTGCTGCACACGGGGGAGTTGTTTATGGCCGTTTTTGTGCCAAAAGGATTGAAGTTTGGGTCGTCAAACTTTTCAAAGTCAAACGAGTAAGAACTTTTAGGCTGTAAAGCATCAGCATCACCATAACTGACTTCAGGCTTCACTTCAGCTTCTTTTGGTGGTTTGACATCAGACACCTGCTTTGGCTCTTTAGGTCTTACACCAGTTGGCCTTTTGCCAAATTTCTTAGGTGGCGGTTTCCGTTTGACTTCAGCACCATCATCAAAATTGAATTCAAGTTTGACAGGCCCGTTCTTGGTTGGGCCTTCCTTGACTGGGTCATCAGCCGGCTGGGATTCAGCAGGAGGGGGTTTTGCTGTGTCGGCAGATATCAGATCCACTGTAGCGTCATGCTTCACCTCGTGCTGAACAGGCAATTCTTGGGCCACCTCAACAACAGATTGTTTGCTTTCCTCTGCAAGTGCATCTTCATTTGACACCTTTCGCCCAAGGACAGGTGAATTTGGAATTTTAGAGCCACCAGTCTGGAAAGGATTGACTGCGTCAAGGTTGTCAAAATCGAAGTTATAAGAACCTTTTGCTGAGAGTGGAGCATCTTCTGCAAAACTGCTGGACGACTTCTCTTGATCTGTGCTTGAAGACGCAACACCAAGCCGTTTTTCATCAGGTGTCGCAGGCCATGAATTGTCTTCCTCAACCACTGGAACCTTCACTATAACCACACTGCTCTCCGTGGAGCAGATATCGGCAGAAAGATCAGCGAGTGAGTTTTCTACAGACGCGCTGAATGGAAGGGTCTCATCTAGTGCAGACTCCATTTTGATAGGCTCCTCCACGATGTTCACTGGCGGTGTGTTTTCAGACTTGCTATGATCTGCAGGGGGGTTTTCAACAGCAGGCCTCATAGGTGAGAGAGCCATATTGTTAGACCCCTGAAATGGATTGAAGTCATCAAGGTTTCCAAAATCCAGCATATAGCCACCTCTGCTTTGTATTGGCATGTTGTCATCGGGATAAGATGACACTTCTGCAGGGGGAAAGAAAAAAGTAATGAAGGTATCTGCTAATCTCTCAGCAGTGGTAGGGGGAAAATACATAAAGAGCTCATAACTTACAAGTTTAAAAATAAATAAATAAATAAATTACCTTCTTTGAGTTGCTCAGTGGCTTCCTGTGGCAAAGTACTACAAAACCAAAACATGATAAGTTACCTAAATGCAACACTTTGTTCAATGAAGGCATACTGGTGAATGACACTCATTTACTTACTTTGATTTATCCAAATCCATAACTTTAGTATTCTCGTCAACACTCAACAAATTGACAGACTTGTTGGGAGACAGAATTCTTTTAGTCACAGGGTCTCTTCTTGGAGTCTGAAAACAAACCTACACAAAAATTATTTAGTCAGTAGTCAGAAGTAGCCAGCTGCCCCCAAAAGGCCTGGTTTTGAGCCTTGAAAAACCTTTTGTCTACAAATAACTGCTTTTCTTTTTCTTCATATAGGTTTTCTTGTCCATCTTATTAAAATTCTGTTAACACTGGTTAGAGACAAACAGGCTGAGGTCAGAGTTCATATAGTACCAAAAGTAAATAATTTTTCATCATAGTCAAAGAGTGAAAGACAGTCATTAGCATTAGCTTTCTGCCCAGGGCTACACTGCCTTGTGACTATACAATGGAATGGGATGAAAGTTGTTTTTTTTTTTTTACTTTTACCCCCTTTGGTACAGTCTTGCTGGGCAGGTTTTCTGTCTGACGTAGGATGGAGGGCCTTCCAGTCGGCTGATCCAGGGCAAATATGTCGTTAGGAGAGTTGTGCTTTCCTCCTGGGCAGACCCCACGATTTTCATCATTAACATCAACAGAGCTCATCCTGTAAAAAAATAAAAATAAAAAATAGAGGAAAAGACTGTTATGCGACTGTACTGGGACCTCTAACCCTCACCGCTGAAGGAGGCGTCAGTCTTAAAGCTGCAACCAGTTGATAAGGCACTCTTCTGGTTACAGTTTACTCAGTGTGGGTGGAGAGCAAGAGAGAAAAATAATGTAAGATTTACACAAGAACCAAGGCAGATATATTGAGTCGGTACTTCTCCTGGTGAAGTTCTTAGAACTCATTTGAACTCCTCTCTCCGGGTGGTTTGCAGTAAGGCTACCGTTTGCCTTTGATCCCACCACTTTACTACATTTGTTTTGTGCATTTGTGCACAACAAAATATTTTAGGTAGAATTAGCGCTGCAGCAGTTGCATGGTTTGGCCACCAGATGGTCTTGAAGAGTTTATTTTTTCCACACTCAAATGGCAGTCAATGTCAACAACTTGGTAACAAAAATAATGCTTTTAGATAATATAGCATTATCAGTTTAAAATAAAATCCTAAATATTTATCCGCCAATTTTGATAAATCCTGGTATATAAATATTTATCTAAGCCTTGGCTTTTAGTCTTTAGACTTAATGCTGTCTAAGTCACGTATTAAGCCCTAGATGAATGAAGCATTATTGGGAGGAATGAGTCTTCCAAGTTATTTTAACTGGTTAAACTACATGAATCGCATATATGACCAAGCAGCAACACGTGATTTCTTGTAGCCAAAGGTTAGCATGCCTAAGTTTACAAACCTGGTTACAAATAATGGATAGCGAACTAACCTTCCCTGGTGTCTTAATGGCTGTACAAGACAGCCGTTTGCTGGCACTGAAGCGGTAGATAAACCCCCAACTGTCTCTGATGGATGCCAGGAGAGCAGTGTTTCATTCAACCGTTAGTTATTAGTAAGAGAACAACAATGCACATAAACCGCAGAGTACAAGCCACGATGTGGTTAGGTTACAACAAACAGACATCTACTCCCTACTCAATTTTACCAAATTTTTCATTAAAGCTAATTCAACTTTCGACACCCTGTACACACTAGCACTGATATAGTTAACGTCAACAGTAAAGTGACAATAGCACCTTTGCTAGCTAACCGGTACACTTTAGTTAACGGAAAGTCGAAGAAAATAAAATCTCAACATCACATCTTAAAATACCAAACATTGCCAGAAATAACATACTAAACTGTAATCCCGTGTATCTACCACTTACCTCAATAAAACATATGGTGCTGAGAGAAACCGGGTCTTCGTCTATACAGTGACGATAAGAAACAAAGTCGTTTTTGAAAAACCCTCGCCTTGTGTGGGTGACAACCGTTTGGATTTTAAAAGCCGTGAAACTCACCAATTAGATCGGGGGAAGCGTTCAAAGGGAACGCACTTCCCGGTTAAGCAGCCAATCCGTGAAAGAACGGATGTGATGTATTTTGGTGACTGCGCACTCGAGTCAGCTTTAAAGATGACAGGAGTGGCAAGGTAATGTGCTCTAAAATAAAATGTTACACACTCCTTAAACCAAAACTACTACACAGCGTGATAAAAACAACAACATATATTTAAAGAAAAAAAATACGATAAGGTTTTGTGTTACAGTTCTGGATTTTGAATTACTTTACTACATTAGAAAGGGATTAGTTTATTTTTGTTTTTATTTTCTGTCATTAGACTCTTAGATACGTACATCCCGTAGGTGAAGTAGGTTTTCTGTCTGTTACTTATCTATCAATAATCTACTTCATCAAACGACACAGCTACTTGAGCGTCTGCATCATTAGTCTAACGTGATCCAAATGACATTGTTTATGTCCAATCATTTCTTTCATCATTTATCTTTTTTGGTTGTTTTTGTTTTATTCTGATTTTTTAAATTATCATTCTAATTTCTGCCTTCAGGCTGTTAGTATTATGCTTGAAAATTTCTTAATCGGGTGTCTTTAGTCTTCTTTAGTTTTGAACTCTTTACCTACATAAGCATTGTGCATTTTGATTTGTGTATTTAAACTTGTATTATTAGCCTATTGTCACCCGGAACTTTTAAGAGGTAGTTTATTGACATTACCTACAGTATTGTTGAAAAGTCTTGACCTCCTCCCCCTCTTTTAATATATAGGTGCAGTGATTTATTGAAACATGTAAAAACATACAAAGAACTGCAGTATATGAGGTTAAAAAAAGACATTCAAAGATCTTCTTTGGATCTTGGCTCTTTCTTTTGACAAAGTCCCCAACACCCCCGACTGAAATGCAGCCTCAAACCATGACAAATCCTCTACTGTGTTTTACAGATGTCTGAAGACAAACACTGTTGGACCTTTTTCATACCTCTCTATACTGACAGTTTTAACCAGACATTTCACATTTGGATCCATCAGTCCATAAGACTTGCTGCTACTGATTTTCAGTCAGTGTCAGTGGAAATATGGTTGTCAAAAATCTATTTCTGACAAGGCTTCGGTGAACAGTTGATGAATCAACTGAAGGGCCAGATGTGTCTCGCAGGTCCTATGTCAGGTCTTTATTAGATTTGTCCTATTTCTTAAGGACATAACTTTCAGATACTGTTCATTTGCTGTGGACAGTTTTTCAGTCTTGTCACTTCTTCTGTTCTCCACTTATCCAGTTGTCTCAGATTATCAGGGGCACACTTCACACCATACCAAGATATGCTTTTCGGCTAATAATTCTTTTGGTATCTCCTTACTGATGCAAAAAATAAAAGGTTATGCCTATGAAACTGTTACAATTGACATTTTGTTTTCTTGAAAGACTGATAGTAACAAAGTCCCTACATATTACAGGGTTAAGAAAGAGATTTCGGGATGTCGTTCCTGGGATCTGCTGGAAATACTCACTCACCTAAACAAAACAAGACAAAATCCCTAGAACAAAACAAACAATTAACAGTTTTCACTTGAACAGCAGGTGGCGGTATGTCCCGTTCAATAGTCTGTTCATAAAACTAAGGAAGAAGAAGAAGAAGTAGGAGCAAACTTGCCCGCCAATTTCGAAGGATGTAAACAGTGCTGTCTTTCTGCCTCTGTTAATCGAAATGTTGTGAAAAATATATTTTACCAGGAAACTGAGAATATTCGGCTGTCAACAATGAATTCCAGTGGGAAAGGTAGAGCAGCACAAATGCATGTTTTTGTTGTTCAGCTAACAGGAGTAAAATTAGCTTAAACGCTGCTATGAAACTCGATGCCAGGCATCGAGTATGTATGGAAGCTCTAAGCATGATACTTGAACGCTGTATTATTAATGAAGCTTTAGCTCTAAAAACGACTTGCAAAGCTAAATCAACATCTAACATGGTCATGATTTTGTTAACAGGCTCTGCTGATTCAGCTCACCTTGCTGCCAGGTAATCATACTTTGTCACGCCGTCTGTTTTTTTTAGTTTAAAACGCTAACGCTACAAACCTAAAAGGATAACGGTAAAATGAAACCAGAGCTGCTTCATACTAATACGACCCTAACTCTGTTGCTACCAAGAAGGATCAAAAGAAAACTGTTTCCCTCCTTATGATTAGGAGTTAAGTGACTAAATGTAATGACCAAAGTGAGATAGTTGGTCACATCGTTAGGATTGATCTCTAAAAGGGCTGTAATTTGTATGGATTAGCAAACATGCAGGCTCACAAACTATGTTGGTGTAATCTGTTTGTGAAAATAAATTTCTCAGCTGTATGCAGCACATTTATGGAGCAGGAAAAGTAAAATAAAAATGAGCCAATGTAATGAAATAATGCACGCAATAATGCATAGTGTTGTTGCTGGTACGGTGTGTGGCTAATGAGGCCACTTTAACTGTTATTTTGATGCTTTTGGAAAGACAATAGTTATAGTTAAAACAACCATGCAGTAAATTAGCAGCTGCTCTTTTTAACAGTGTTTAACTCTTGCTATTTTCACCTTAAATATCTTGCTCTTTGTCGTGTTATTATCTGGGCTTAAAGCAGTGAGAGCGACTCTATTAAAGTCTTTGTCAGAGTACGACCTCTGACCCGGGACACTGGGCTGACCACAGATGGCGATCAGAACCTGTGTCTCTCTGTCACGTCACCAAACACCATCCGTTTGCTCTCAAAACCAGAACCACGAACCTTCACCTATGATCATGTTGCTGATATGGACACCACACAGGTTTGAGGCACATTATTGATTATTCGGTTATAAAAATGCCACTGTGTCACTGTTAATATTAATTGTCTAAATTTTATTTTACTGATCTGAGATGTAGCTTTTATGGCTAAAAAAGTAATTGTAACATTTCTACAGGATGCTGTATTTTCCAGTGTGGCCAAGAATATTGTTGAGTCGTGCATGAATGGATATAACGGTACAATATTTGCCTAGTAAGTGATCTTCCCATTCTTTACTTCATAAAATCAATTTATGGCACAGCCAGTCTTCAGTGTGCTTAATGTGAATTACCCATTTGGTTCCTTATTGGTCTCCTCTTTTGCAGTGGACAAACAGGCTCTGGAAAAACCTTCACCATGCTTGGTGCGGCTTCTGTAATATCACTTACATTTTAGAATAAATATGATCGAACAATCATATAACCTAAAATAATTTTTCTCTCTTTTGCTTCAGGGCCATCAGAGCTGGATAATTTCACAGATGATCTAAGGGGGGTCATTCCTCGAAGTTTTGAGTACCTGTTTTTTCTCATCATCAGGGAAGTGGAAAGGGTGAGCACTAACATTTTATTATCTTGAAAGACATATTGTTCAAATTTGTTCTTTAAATGAATTTTTCACTTGTTCTCCCCTCCCCAACAGTCTTCTCAGTCCAAGAGTTTCCTCTGCAAATGTTCATTTATTGAGATATACAATGAACAAATTTATGACCTTCTGGACACGGCCTCAGCCAGCCTTTTTCTCAGGGAGAACATCAAGAAAGGTGTCTTTGTTGAGGGAGTCGTGGAGAAGTTTGTGAACTCAGCGGCTGAAGCGTACCAGGTATAAAGTCCCAGTTTGTTGTGGCTGATGGTTCTTATGTTTACTGTCTAACCAATTAGAATGTATGAAACCTGTATGTTCTTGTATGTGAATTTATCCAGTTTCATAAAAACAAAACAAGCTGTGGGACTGTATAAAATGTGTGTTTTAAACCATTTAGGTGCTCTCTATGGGCTGGCGCAATCGACGTGTGGCCTCTACCTCGATGAATCGCGAGTCTTCGAGATCCCACGCAGTGTTCACTATGACTTTGGAGTCCAAGGAGTCCATCAATGAAGTGGTGAACATCCGAATGTCTCAGCTGAACCTGGTTGATCTGGCAGGGTCTGAGAGGCAGAAAGACACACACACAGAGGGCTCGAGATTGAAGGTGAAGGCTTTGTGTCTTAATGCCCTCACACTATTGGACCTACATTGTTTTATGGTCTCTAAAAGTTGCTGTCTGCTCTGCTTCTGTTGCTCAGGAGGCCAGCAGTATCAATCGCTCCCTCATGTGCCTTGGCCAGGTGATCATGGCGCTGGTGGACGTGTCTAATGGAAAGAATCGCCACATCTGCTACAGGGATTCAAAGCTCACCTTTCTGCTCAGGGTATGTGTAGATGCAAATTCAGGAGGATGTAGCATGGAAATAATAATTGCAGACATGCGCCACAGTCAGGCATTATCGTTGCAGTGCTTGATTTTTAAGGTTTTCTCTCTTTATTTTAGGTCTTAACTTGCAAATGTGATTTCCTAGGTTGTAGAGTATGGATTGCAGTGAATATATGAGATTCATAAAATTTCACAGTGTAACTTCTGGGGAATTATATGTGAAATAATGTTCAGATATATTAACAATTCTATTGTCACTGTAATTTCAGGACTCTCTTGGAGGGAATGCCAAGACTTACATCATAGCCAACGTCCACCCTGGTTCAAAGTGTTTTGGAGAAACATTGTCCACCCTGCAGTTTGCCCAGAGAGCAAAGTTGATCAAAAATAAGGTATAAGTCATAAGAGCCAAATACTTAGTTAAAACTTAGAATTAACAAGTGTGTCTTGATTTCTCACTACAGTTTTTTCCTATCTCTGTATAATTATTGTGCCTTGCCAGGCTGTCATCAATGAAGATACACAGGGAAATGTGAAGCAGCTGCAGGCTGAAGTGAAGAAGCTGAAGGAGCAGCTTGCTCAGGCGCTCACATCTCAGGGAGTGGACTATGGGAGAGACATAGCACCAGGAGGACCTGAACTTCACATGGGTAACAATGAATCAAACATATGTTAATGTTCAGCCCGTTAACAACCTGTTTAAACCGTTTTAGAGTTCAGCATAGACTAAGTTACTTTTTTTTTTTTTTATTCTAACCAATCCAGGCTCATCCATCGAGACTCATCATGATGTCTCATATAAAGCAAAGTTTATGTCTGCTATTCGTCTGTGGAAGAAACAAGATGAGGAAAAAAAGGCAAGATGAAGCTTTTATTTGTTTATTTTGCCACGTATTTTAAAAACCTATAGTGAAACTTATAGTTACGTTTGATTGTTCTCAGGCGCTACTCACCAAGGTGGCCCAACTAGAGGAGGCCTGGGCGCAAAAAGACAAGTTTATCCATTCCAGCCGAATGATTGTCAGGTTTCGAGAAGACCACATCTCTCGCCTGGAGAAAAAACTGAAGGCAGGGGAAAACTTGCTGTCAGACAAGGACTCTCAGGCTCTGATTGATCAGCTGAAAGAAGAGATTAAGATCTTGAAGGATCAGGTACAAATGTCAGCCCACTGCTTAAATTAAAGGCTTTGAAACTATATCTGCATATTGTATAGATGCAAGCTGTAGGAGAAACTAAAATCAAAATACACTCCAGTAGCATATATATTTTTCTTCATATAACAACATGGCAAAAGCAAGGTTACATGTGCCATAATTAATTTCTCACTTTCTTCACCACCACACTCTTTATTTTTATTTTTTTTAAAACACTTCTGCCTTGAACAAGGTTGAACATCACCCAAAGATGACTCGCTACGCTGCAGAGAATTACAGCCTCAGAGAGGAGAACCGTCAGCTACGTTCGCTTGAATCAGTGGTGAAAGCTCAAGAAGTTGCAGCCCAAGTTGCTGTGGAGATTGAAGAGGCCTTTCAGAAAGCTGTGGAGTCAGAGAGACCCACAGAAAGTAAGATTGCCATCCAAAAATTGGAGAATTATGTTTGGAAAAATAAAACTGTGAATTATAATATACTGTTGTTTTTAATTATCACTTGTTGCTCCACAGCTTCAGAAGTCTCTTCAGCCTCTGTGGCTACAGATACCACCTCGGCAGCGACAATTGAGAAACTCAATGCCAAGCTCCTTCAGAGACAGTCAGACCTGACAGGGGCCCTTCAGGCTTTTGAAGAGTACAAAGATGTCACCAAGTAAGAGTTAAAGAGGTTCTTTAATATAAATCTGATGTTAACATCCCTTCTACCTCTTGTAGAAGAGGTATCATATATGAAAACACAGCTCAGCTTTGATTTCTGTGTCAAAAATGTATTTAAAAGAATTTTTAATATGTATTATTTAAATCACAAATAAACTTCACGAAGATTAAAGTGGTGCTTTGTGTTTCAGGAAGCAGATGGCTCAGCTCGAGTCTGAGAAACGATACCTTGAGAAGTCCAACAAACATTTGGAGAAGATTCTGGAAGCTACAAATGCTTATAACAAACAGGAGGTTTCTGAACTGAACCGAATTCATGTTGAAACTCTAAAGGTTAGTCGTTGCAAAAATGACTAACTATAAGGTAACATTAGGTCCAATCTCTATTTAGGATTATGAAAAAATGAATTGGGCTTCAATAATGAAATATCTATTGTACCAGATTCTCAGCACGCCCACCAGAGGATACAACTTGCGGTCCCGCCTCGTGCCGCTCTCCAGCCCGGAGCACCTGAATGGGATGGACGGTAATGAAAACGGCATTTGGTCGGAGCAGCCTCCATCAGACATGACTGAGATGGCCCTGACGGAGGAACTGCGTCAAGTGCAGGTAAAGCAGTGTGGATTTTTGTCTGCATATACTATGCAAATAAAATGACCGCATAAAGTCCACTTATTGTGTTAAACTTTTTCTGATTTGTCATCAGGATCAAGCTAGCCGCATCCAGGCGCAGTTGAATGAAGAGGAGCTGAAGAACAGCAAGATGCTGCAAGACATCTCCAAACTTGAGGAACAGGTGGCTGTGATAACTCAGGAATCTGACTGCAAGGACGAGGTAGAAATGTTTAATTTGCATGAGAAATTGGAAAATGTCCTTTTTTAAATTGATTTCCTGATTATTTACACTGTTGTACAGCAACTTTCTACTGAAAGAAATAACTGGAATAAAGATCAACTCTGTCTGCAAGAAACTATTAACAACCTGCAACAGAGCCTTCAGTCTGAACAGCAAGCTGCAGAAGGTTAGTCTGTGATGTTTCTGCTGATTGCATGAACTTGTGCTCATCTTAAGAAATGTAAGAACTTTTGACTTTAGCCAGCGATGGGAAAAGTTTGCCACGGTCCTTTTGCACTTCTTTCAGTTCTGAGGAGCGAGATCCGTGACCTGCGCTTGGTGCTGCAGTCGTCCGATAAGGAGCTGGCCTCTGTGAAGAACAAGCTAATAGACAGTCAGAGCGAGCAGCAGAGAGAGATGAGTCAGCTCTCCAACAGTCTGATCAGCACACAGCTCCAACTTGACAAAGTCCAGTAAGCATGAGTCAAATACTGGGGTGGACAACATTTTTTCTTTTTCTTAGAGAGCCATGCTATGTAGAACCACATGTAGAACAACTGAATTGAAGTTGATGAAAATGATGCTGAATTATGGAAAGTCTGTTGAAAACAAATCTGTGTTGATGTTGTTTCAAAAGCTTTCAATTCAGTTTAGGATTGTGTTAATACTGATAAATGTGCTTTCTCCATAAATTTATTATAATGGCGCTGTGTGTTACACAACTGTGTGACATTTAGCTTTATGGGAACATAAAGACTATCAAATCAACTCGCGTTAAATATAGAGTTGAAGGAAAATATGTGTGGCCATCACCAGAGAGCTGTAACGGTTCATTACAGAAAACAGTTTGCCCAGTTCCCTCTGTTTGAATCCAGTTAAATAGCAGTAAAGCAGCCAATAAAGTAGAGGGGGCTGGATTCAAGTGGTTCTTATTTTTTGCAGTGCTGTGGCCTCATTAGTATGTTGATGTGTTCACGTGACAACATCTTCATTCCAGGCTGGAGTGGGAGCAGCTTCTGGAGCAGCATCGGACACTTCAGGATTCGTTTGACCAGCTTCAAGCTGAGGCCAAGTTTGAGGCTGATCAGTCAAGACAGCAGCTGGATGACAGGCAGAAGGAGATCGACGAACTGAAAGCCGAGATCATGGTGAGTGAACTCGCAGGGTTTACGACAGCTTTGTCTGAAAATGTTGCCATGATGTTTACTTTCTATCCTTGATTTTTATTTATTTATTTATTTATTTATTTTACTGTAGAAATTGAATAATTCTCTGCAAACTGAGCAGGAGCACACAAACACCTTAGTCTCCCAGTTAAAGGAAAACAAAGAAAGTACATCAAAGTAAGTTCTGCACAGTTAAAACTTTTAATCTTTTTTTTTTTTTTTTTTTTTGTCTCCTAAAATGTTAAATTACTACATTAACATGGGTCGCTTTCGTATCCTTCAGGGAACTTCTTGAAACAGTGGAGCAGAATGCACAACTCAAAAAACAAGTCTCAGACTTGATAACACAAAATCAACAACAGGTCAGTCTTAAGAACAAGGTGTATCTCTGCAAATAAAAAAACTGTCATATAAGTATTTGCAGCCTAGTCGTTAAACCTGCTCGTTTCATTTTTGTTTCAAAGGTGTCCACTCTTGCTGATCTTGAACAAAATCTTACCTCTGCCAAGGAAAGCATAAAAAGCTTGGAACAGAAGACTGAACAGGACAAAGTAAGCCTCGTATCTTTAATTCCTCAAATATGGCTTCTGTATTTCTACTGCCCTTCTAAAAACTGCTTGTAATGTTTTACAGGATGTTGTTTTAGACCTTATTAACCAAACCAGAGACCTCCGCAGTGAGCTGAGCCACAAGGACCAGACCATTGTTCATCTTAATGAAGATATCAGAGACATCACTGTAATCTTACTCCTACGTTATCCTTATACTGTTTGCTGTAGTTACCCTTTACGTTACACAACCATTTTATAGTGCATTTTTATACAGTTAATCTCATTGCTCTTCCAGGCCAAATGCAACGCTGCATGCTGTGAAAGGGACAACATCAAGGAGCAAAAGTGTAAGATGCAGGAAGAAATCTGTGACCTTAAAGAAACTTTAGACAGGAGGGTGGCATCCAACAAAATAGAGGTAATGAAATGACTGTAAATGAATTTGTGGTGTTTTGTAGATTCATCACAAGTAATTAAGAGCAAAGAATAGAGTTGAATGATACAAATTGTATATATTGTGTGTCTTCAGGTTGAGGTTTTGCAGGAGGAGATTGTTTATGCCACTGAGGAGGTTGAAAGGCTTACTAAAGTCTTAGATGAGCAAAACAGCCTCCTGCAGGCATCTCAAGAGCAAACCGCCAAGAAGGATGTCATTATACAGAATCTGCAGCAGAAGGTAAAGTTTTTTTATTTTATTTTGTTTTATTTATTCAATTAAGTCAATCAAATAACGCATCAATGTTACCAATTTCCCTAATTTCTACCTTTTACCAGCTGCAACGACAGCAAGAAGCTGTCGAGAAAACTATCAGGAATGGAGCTTTCCAGCCACCCGTTGAACCGACAGTAACGCCTAAATCGTTTCCTCGGGTAAAACCTGCTTATGTTTTTAACATCTACCTGGTCACTGGTGCCCAAATTTAGCTTAACATCCAACCGTGGCTTACCCAAATTGAGAAGCTGCATGTCATGGCTCAGTGGTCTCATGGTTAACATGTTCACCTTGCATATGAAAGATCTCTAATGCGACACCAGAAGAAGACACAAAAACCAAACGTCAGGGTGTCACAAGCTGAAGTTAAGTAGAGGCTTGTGTCAGAAAGTGTAAAATCTTTGCCTATCAACCATGTGTGCTTGTTTAACCTAGCCCTAACATACCTGGTGAACGTGAAGAAGTTAAATATCCCTTCATAAATGTATGTTTTTAAATTTGCACTTAAGAACATAGCATATACAAACTTTCTTGTTTATTTCTTTTTTCCCTCTTTTTAAATTTAAGACACCCTGTACCCCTGGAAGTTTCAACAGGGACCTGAGCCAGGTGCTGGAAATCCAGGAGCGGGAGCTGGAGAATAGACGCTCTTCCATGATGACCATGGAAATTCTTTTATCAGAGCTGAATGCTGAGAGAGCTGCCAAAAATGAGGAAATCGAACGGCTTAAGGTATATTTGTGGAAAAATTAATGAATCTATAATCTTTCATAATTAGACTGATTTATATCAAGTAGCTTTGTTTTTATAGATTCGAATAAGTTCTTTATGAAGTTCTTATTGAAGTTGCTGTATTTAAATATTTTTTTATTTGCATTTTTCATGAAATGCTTGTCATGAATGCATCCTATTTGAATATATACACAACATTCATATACTGTATTGCCTTTCTCCCAGACGCAGCTCAGTGAGAAAGAGATGGTTCGAATGGAGATCCAGGCTTTGCTTGATAAGTTTTACACTAAGCAGAACCAGATGACCCAAAATGGAAATAATAACGGGTTGAGTATCTTGAAGATTATGCAATCCTCAGGCCACCTATAATGAAAAAGTATAAATAAAATAAATAATGCTACCTTGCATGTGTTTCAGTGAAGAGTTGAATGAAGCCTTCAAGCACTCCATTCTTAAAGAGCTAGATGAGGAGAGAACAGAGAAGGTCTGCATCTGTTCTTCTGCTTTAAAATTCTATCATTAATGAAGTTACCGATAATTATTCATGTCCTGTTTCTCTTGTATTTATTAACAGAGCAAAATGATGCAGAAGCTTTCAGAAACTCAAAAAAAGTAAGCATCTGCATGGATTGGTGTCATCAGATTGATCTGTTTGCTCTTGCATAATGCTTCAAACCTTTTTTTTAAGCTTCAGATTTTACAGCCTGCTCTGTTTTCTTCTCCTCTCTGCGATTAGATTGCAGGCGCAGGAGTCTATGTTGGTTCAGTCTCAGACCTGCATTCAAGAGCTCACCACTGAGCTGAGAAACCGCTGTCTAGAGCTGAGAGAGACGAACCAGAGGATAGTGGAGGAAGAGAAATTAATCCAGGTAAAAATCATGTGCCATACAAAGATTGTGCTATGCATAGCCGTCTCATTTTACATCTGGAACACTGGGTCCAGATTTACAAAGACAATATAGTATTTTTAAGACTAATACTGTTGCCAACAGAGTTGTTGTTTTGTTTTTCTAACATTTGTTATGTGTAGTTATTTATGAGTCCTTAAAGTGCAGTTTTAAAATCTTTTTTTTATTGTCACTATGAATTGGGGATTACTCCTTTATGTTCTGCCTGACTCGGCTCTGATCAGCTGGTTGATTCTGGAACTTCCCTGTGTTATTAACAGGGAAGTTCGGGGTGTTATACCTTATACATTTTCATTTATTCGCTCTCGCTCTCTCTCTCTCGCTATGGGTCGGGGTCTAGCATATTGCTTTTGTGACTTCTGCAACTTTTTGTGCTTTCTTACAGGAGATTGAGGTTCTCCGTAAACAGAACATTAAGCTGTCTGAGGAGAATGGAAAACTTGTGGGACACAAGAATCACAAACAGAGGATTGAGTATCTCGTTAAGCTTAAGAAGGACAACACAAAACTTCAGGAGGTAACTATGTTCTCCTCTAAGACTAAAGAAGGCTTTTCTATGACCAGGTGAATACTGATAACTCATGACATCAATCAAATCTGTGCATTTCTTTGTGTTTTCAAGGAAAACGAAAAGCTCCGAACGGAGATTAGCTTAATGCGAGAGAACACTGGATGTCCACCGCTGGAGTTAAACCTCTGATGCTTGTTTGAACAGTCAAATCTTTTTTTCTTCTTTTTTTTTTTTAAATATAAGTTTATGTTTTTTCTGCCATAATGTTATTCTACTTCTGTTTTTTGGACTTTGACACTGTGCTGTGACTAAACCTCTGTTAGTGCAGGCCCACGTTTTCTTGGTCCTGTTAGGTTAGATTGATATCACGTTGTTCTCTGGTTATGGAGTCTGTGTTCACATTTTGTCGGTGTATATGCTTGGTGCTGTGTTGTATGACTGAAGATTTGAATTCTGTACATGGCATTGTTAGTTGCCGTTTTACCATTGTAGTGATGTATATCCAATGAATTTCTTTTTCTTTTCTTTTTTTTTAGCACAATGAACTTAAAAAAAAAAAAAAATACTGCAATTAAATTTTTTCTCTTTTCTAAGTTTGAATGTCAGTATTTCGGAGCCTGATCCAAATGTTTTATTTTATCTGAACAACAGCAGGAATCCCCAAAATCATCCTTGTTAAACCTACAAATATCATGGCTGTTGGGTCTGTGTTTCCACAAGCCCCGCTAATTCTAGAGACTTATTCATCATGAAGAAAACAAGACAGTCGATCGATCAATCACTTGCGCAAGGGAGGCCTGTGTCCACCACGAAAATGACCTCACATCTGACCTCCCTTGCTGCCTTTTATTGAGAGACAGTTCACACAAAAAAAACATCAGAACAAAGCCACGCCCACATGGTTCTAAGGGGGGTGTGTGTGTGTGTGTGTGTGTGTGTGTGTGTGTGCTCCATACAAAGGGGAGGAAGTTTACCAACATCAAACAGACCTTCACAAGGATGTGCCTGTGATTAAAAACACTACTGCCCCCCCCCCCCCCCCCCCCCCCCCCCACACTCAGAACCTCGAGAATCTGGGGAGGGGAGGACAGAAAGAATTCCTTTCACAGAGTTAAAACAATGTACAAATGGTAAACATAAAAATGACAAACATTTAACAATTCACTCTAACAATGGCCCAATTGAATATAAAGAATTTCTGCACCTCCCCAAAGCTTCAATCAGAAATCTGATTAACACAAATGAAGATGAAGTATCTTCTCTTTGGCTTCGCAGATTCATTTTTATCCTCTTTTAATTTTCTATTTACTTTATTTGCAGTTTCTCATTTCCTACCTGATAGTTACTGCTCCTTTCTACCTGTTTACTCACTAATGACAGAAAATATGGGACAGAATACCTGGTAACTTAAGTCATTTGGATTTGTTCTATGAGTTCTGATTACTTCACTAAATTCATGCCCCAGTGGGACATCCAAGCCCACACCTTAGAAATCACTATGCTAAATATTAAGTTAACACAAATGCTTACATCTGTTTAAGAAATTTGTTTGGCATTTTACATGAGACAGTGCACAAACATAAATCTGATTTTAAGCTGTCAAGTATGTCTTTAGATATAAAACATCCAAGCGAATTAGCTTTCAGTGGTTTAAAAAATAGATAGTGGAGATCACCTAAACAGGTAAGTCATAATTGATAGTAATTTCTCTGATTTTGTTCTTTAATATAGAAATATTTTATTTGGTTGCTATCATTATTGTGACAAATCGTATACAATAATTATCTTCTTGCCTAGTTCCACATACCAAAGGTATTACAGTTAACTAAAATGTTTTCATTTGTTAGTCATGTAAAAACAAACCAAGAGCAGAAAAATTAACAATAATACTATGACTAGTACAGTATTAACTATAACAATTTTGGTTACCCTGTTCGTGGTGTATCTTCTGTGGGTGCTGATAACTTGTTTATAAGGTTCATTTAAAAAACAGACAGAGAGACAGGTAGACTTGCCATTTTTATTCCAACCGCCAGTGGGAGACCTTAGAGCTGCGCCTGCCTCACGTGTTTTCGTCTTCGTGTTACCCGCTATCACAGCGAAGTGGAAAAAAAAATACAATTACTGGCGCAAAATGAAGAAAATATTTACCGCTGAACAAATATCGGACTGGTTCACTTCAGGGAACAGGTTTGCGAACATTAAACTCACAGAAGAAGTGGCTGAGAGGAAGTCAGACGATGAACAATCGTCGAAAGAGAGCAGGTATGATGGTTTAGTTAGCGTAAACGTGGTTGACCTTAAGCTAAGTAGCATGCTAGCATGGTCTAGCTTTGCATTCAGGTGTTAGACACTTAAATATTTTAGAAAAATTAATGGCGTATGGTTTTGTTGTTGTTGCTAGATTTAGCTGCTCAAAGTGATACCGTTAAATTGTTTTTAACTTATCAAGTGTTTTAAGTCGTTGGCGGACATATACATCATGTCTCAGCTTGGCAGCAAGTATTGGAAAGTGAAGTTCAAATAGAAGAAATCACATTGTAGGCATGCTTAAATGTCACCGTAATGGGTAAATGCGTAACGACCAAAATTAACACAAATTATTCCGGAGCTGTAGAAAACAAACGGGGGGATATTTTAATGGTTTCATCCATACAGCTGCACGTTTTTGTATGGTTTTGCTAAAACCTCGAATCTGAATGTATTTTAACCTTTGTTTTTACACTGCCAGTGGTCTTTTTTTTAAGTATTCAAATTGAGATAAGGGTAAAAACTCCGGTGTCATCCAAGCAAATGCACACTGTTTTAAGAAATGTAACAAATATTTGCTCTACCAAAGCTACCAGATTCCTCTTAAAATCTTACACTAGATCCCCTAATACAGGGGTGGGGGAACTCCAGGCCTCAAGGGCCGGTGTCCTGCAGGTCTTAGATGTGTCCTTGATCCAACATAGCTGATTTAAATGGCCAACTTGCCTCCTCAACTGAATTTGGAAGACCATGCAGGCACAGAGAATACCAGCATGGACAGTAAAAATGAGGCAGAACAGGTAGCCCCAAACGGAAGGACCAGTCAAAACTAATTGAGGATCTTATTCCTAAACAAGGGGCTAACTCTCTAGCATGGAGATAGTTTGGTTATGAAAAGTCTGACATGGACCAGAAATCTGTACTCTGCAAATAATACCACAAACAGGTCCCCACCACAGACGTAAGCATGACAAACCTCTTCTACCACCTATGCAAGAATCACGTGAGAGAGTTTACAGATGAGAAGCAAAAAAGAGCCCTCAGGTTCTCAAAATAAACCTTAGACTTAAATGTTAGAACAGACTTTTCCCCGCAGCACGCCATATAATAAACTCGTACAAAGAAAATTGGCGGCCGTTACAACTTGTGTCTAAAAATATATATAGTTATATTGAATTGGTCAAAACACTTGACTCCAGGTACACGATGAGTTGCCCGAGATGTCTTTTAAGTTCTCGAGAAGCCTGGTAATGAACTAGTTTTGATTCAGGTGTATTGACCCAGGGTGATATCTCAAACCTGCCGGACACCGGCCCTTGAGGCCTGGAGTTCCCCACCACTGACCTAATATTATAAGGGTGGATGCTGTTGATGTGTGTCTGATAAACAGTCCCAAAGATGGACTGCATAAGTCCCCACATTTTCTTACCATGTTGTTTGATGCAGGTCATCTAAAACAGACAAGTGAAAAATATCATTTTGTCTTTGCATGTTTTTCTTTATTTTAAGGTTTTCATTACCTGTGAATTATCAAAAATTAATGGTTAGATTATCAGTGTTGATCCGACTGAGGCCTTCACTAATGCAAACTGAATTATAGTAAATCTTATTTTAATGTTTGTTTTTTTTTATTTATAAAGGACGTTCTTTAGTCAAGGCAACAACTTAATAATATTTTTTGTCCAATAGTATATTGATAAGCTAAATGGAAATCATACTATTTATTACCATTTACACGTTGATCTGTTTTTCAAGTTGGTTGATTGAGTTTAATGACCATCAAATAGTGCATTGCTACACTTCTTCCTGAAGGGTGTCTTAACTGTAGCACAGAACAATAGCTGCTGTTTGTCAAGGGATTTAGGACTCCGAAAGGAAGTTAAACACTGATACACAAGAACAAAAACAAGTCCTACACAAATCAAGATGAGTTCTGCCTAATCTATATAAAATGTTTAGCTCAATGTTTTTTTTATTTTTCAGTCTGAAACATTTACATTAAAGAGTGCTCACTCAGATTTCCAGGGTTTTTCCTGCATATAAAATGTTTGCCACCCCAAGAGGTTTTGGCCAGCAATAACAGGAAAGTTGACTGACTTGTGTTAGATAAGGTAACGTGGAGTGTTTACATCTTTGCATTAACTATATGTGAGCCAGTCATGTTTTTACACATGTATTCACTCCAAAAGCTGGACATTTTGAGCTCTTAATGAGCTACCACAAATTGACCAACTCAGTCAGTTTGTCACTTAGCCAAAAGCCAAAAAGGCATCTAGTGCTTTTACTATTAAAATCACTCCAGGTTCTTGACATCTCTGAAATGCATCTCCAGCTGTTCAATTGAAGGTTTAGAATAAGGAGTAACTAAACAACTCAGGCTGTGAAGTAGGGATAAGAATTAGTTATTGCCATTAAACATTTGAGTACATATAACACCTAGCCTAGTGCTATTTTGGTAAAGCTAGTGAAATGTCTATATCTAAGACGCATATTGCGATTTGGTCTCCATGCTGTTGGTTGCAGATGGTTAAAGAGTTGTCCTTTCACAGTGTGGTGCTGTAAGCACCTTTGGACCTGAGAGGTACTGGATAATAATATGGAAGGTCCCAGTCCCTGTGTGCTGTGAATGAACCAGAGTGGCGCATGACCCGATCCACGTATCCAGAGACCGTTGGGATCTCTTCCCTTGGATGGTCGCCACAGTTGGGGACAGTGGGTGTGACAAACCCCTGCTTCATTTTGTACCGGCTGGTCCAAGCCTCCATGGGTTGGAACTGCACCGGCTGCACTGAGAGGTCATCCTCTTCATCATATCCCCTTTGGCTCAGGAAGTCCTTTAGTATTTGCTTAAACACAGATGCCAGCTCCCAGGGTCGTATGTTGTTAGTGGCAAGCACCTCACGAAACCTGTGGAAACATACAACATTATAGTTAATTAAACAGTTCTTGGAGAGGTTTTTCTCATTTCCTCATCATTTATTCCTTCTTGTTTCCTTTGCGCTCTGTCCTCTCGTCTCTGACTTGAAAATCAGTCACACTAAGCCACGTTGAAATATGTCTCTGTTCCTAAAAACACAGTATCACTGTAGTTTATGAAATAGTCACACACTCCTATCTGGTTATTATTCTTTCTGCTGAAGGGGTTGGTGGTAAAGTTTGACCTCTTACATTAGAGACAGTGGACATGAAATCTACTCAAGTTTTGAAAAGCTTTGACAGAGATGTTATTTCTATATTATGACTTTTGTCTTCATAGCAGCAGCCGTGTAGTGATTGTGCCCTCACCCAGAGGTTTAGATTTCACATTTTATTGCCTTAACATTAGCATGGAGCCAGAATTTACCTCCATGCTTACTAACCTTAGCTAACTAAGGTTAACAAGGGTTCATAAACTGTACAGATTCAGTGAAAATACATACATATTGACTAATTAGTGCTTATTAACAAATTAAGTGCCAGATTTACTAAACAGGTCAAAATAGCAGGTGTAAATGGCTCTCAGAGTTGCGGGTTTGCTTGTGATGTAAATATTCACTTCCCTATATTTTGTGCCTTGAGAAAGGAACTCTCAGAAATGCATATGCAATAGAGTCAGTCGGAAAAAATCAGAGTCACTCTATCAGAGTCACTCTAACAAGCAATCTTGTCACTGCGCCATCTTTGTAAATACTCATAAAACTTTAGCACTCACTGCTGGGAGGGTCTGTACATTAACAAAGGCACAAGGTAATAACAGCACAAAGATGTTGAAGAGGATCAGTTTAATAACCTTCAGTAGTGGATGAGCCCTAACAGATTCCAGCTCTAGTTGCCCAACCTGTCAATTATTGAGACCACACTCCTAACTTGGTTATCCAGTTGGTTATAAACAAATTCAGCCCACTCAGAGGACTTATAAAGGGGAAACTAGCTGTAGATGCTTTATAATGTTGCTAAGTTAAATTTAAATGGGAGCCTTTAGGGCACAGGTGTCGAACTCCAGGCTTCGAGGGCCGGTGTCCTGCAGGTTTTAGATGTGTCCTTGATCCAACACAGCTGATTTAAATGGCTAAATGACCTCCTCAGCATGTCTTGAAGTTCTCCAGAAGCCTGGTAATGAACTAATCATTTGATTCAGGTGTGTTGACCCAGGGTGAGATCTAAAACCTGCAGGACACCGGCCCTCGAGGCCTGGAGTGCGACACCCCTGCTTTAGGGAATGACTTCCTTTTTGAGCCATACTCAAGTGGCAACTACTAGAACTGACACTGTCCTTTGTTGGCAGTACAAGGCTACAGCATGTAGATGATGGTCTACAAATGTACAACCATGTCAGTCCCATAAGATGCAAGCAGAGGAGTTGAGTATCTACAAACTAAGAAATAATATTTCCATCAGCATGGTGTCAGCCTGCTAATGTGAAGTTTCTGTGCTTCACCTAAAATGTTGGACCTGTGTGCTTTTATCTGTTTTCTCTCACAGTTTCAAAAAATGACATATCTGGGACAACAGCGAAGATTTTTGTAAATGATAAAAGCATAATAACACATCTTATTAAATATGTTTTTCTTGGCTAAGATGTTATGTAAGCACACAGTAGTGAACTGGTAGAGAGTTTTATGGGGAATATGTAAGTAGGTCACAGTGCTCATTGCTCAACCATGTCTAACAGCTATTTTTCCATACTGGCTAACAGACGAGTGGCAACCCCGGCAGCCTGGCTTCACTCACCCTTACAGGGCGTCCTTCACCTTCACATGTTAACACCCTGTATCGCCTGTGTCTGTGACAATAACACATAATGGCTTCCTTGGCAGCTCGCCCTAGCTCCCTTTCCCTTTGGGTCTTCTCTGCTTTGCCTGCTGTCAGGCCCTGTTGATGCAGTAGCAGCTAGTATCTGTTGACAGCTTACTAATGTGAGGACAGAAGAAGGCATGGGTACTACTAAACACCTGGAGAGGACAGTGGCTGCTTGGATAGATGGGATCTGGGCACACAAGAACTCCAGCTGTTGTAGTTCTGATGAGGGGATGAGGGTCCGCAACCTGGGGTACTTTTGAAACCAGTGGAGACCCAGAGCGCTGTGAGCCATCCTATGCTCACGCTCCAGTTCTCTCGCCAGCCGCTCGCGCTCTTCCACATGCCACAGGAGCTCTGTGATCAGCATGCGGCTGGGTAACCCCCCTGAGATTTTCAGAGATGGTGTTTCATCCTGAGCCTGCACTCTTGTCTCATGCGACCATTTCATCCAGCTGAACAGAGGCATGGCATTCACAGCACGCTGTCTTTAAAAGCTGAAGACATTAGAATAATTAGTTATCTTTAGCATCAAGACAGGATTTTCACAACACAACAGAATCATAATAATCATCTGAATTACTGGAATAGACGTTGCTTAAAACAAATTTCTATAACGGTTGCACCTGCAAATGACAGGACGGCATAACAGCAAGTGAGGAACTGCTTAAGTCAGGCAGATGAGGAAAAAACACTGAGGTAAGCCAGGGAAATTAAAACTCTTCTCTGAAAACCTTTAGAAAAAAATAATGGGTTTTTTCCCTCTTTATTAAAAATGTTTGTGGGTACCAAAGAGGTTTTGGTCTTCCCTTAAAGGAAAATGTAATACACTGTGATTACATTTAAAAAACAAAAAAAAAAACCCAAAACTTTCTGGGGATTTAACATGCTGTAATATAAAATAATTCTTTTGCTATTTAAATCCCCCCCCCCCCCCCCCCCCCAAAAAAAAAAAAAAAAAAAAAACAGGATCCATTTCTTTTAAGATAACAGACTTTCCTTAACTGTGACCCAAGTTATCACCTCCCAAAATGTGTATTTCAAGTCAAAATTAACCGCTAACCAGAGGAATTTTTCTTGAAAATGGAAATGCTAATTTGCTAATTGTCAAAAATCTTGCAGTTGTACTGAAATGGGTTTGACTATTCAGGTTGAATGAAAATTATTTGATTAGAATGTTTTATTAATTTTATGTGGTAAATCTAGTTTATAACTGAAATCTAGTCTGTGACTCTTTGTGACGTTTTAATAATTCAGAATTTAAGCTTGACATTGAAAAATGATCATCCCATAGCTATTCTGTCCTTTGATCCCTGCCTGATGGCTACTTTGATTTCAAGGCTGATGTCCCAGGTGTGCGTATTTGGCCCTTTTATTCAAGCTGATAGATCAGCTGAGTTTCCACCTGGGATTCAGATGGATTAAACTGCCTGTGGGGTCAGAGGTCAGCCATACAGAAAACCTTAAGGGTTTTCGCTTAGTAAGCTGCAAATCAGATTTTAAAAATTTAAAAAAAATTGTTATCACAATAATATCTGGATGAATAAGAAAAGAAAGAAATGTACTTACTGGTGAAACAGCACTGCTGACTCTTGTCTGAGCTTTTTAGAAATTGGGCAAAGAAGAGCTTTTCACAGAGTAGAGCCTCCAGCGTCTTGTCTCCATGGATCTGCCTGTGCAAACTTTACTCCTCTCACTGTTGACTACGTCCGGCAGCAATCCTTCCCTTGCTTTGTTGTTGCAAATGTTTTTGTCTTGTAGTTTTTTGTCCTGTCCTCTCACTGCGCCTGTCATGCAGACTTTTTCCAGGAGAGTTAGTCACACGCACACGGATAACTGACTAAGAGCTGTCACTTCTCTTCTCCTTTCACCCCACTCTCCTCTGTGCAGTGTGCAGCTTTTGTTGTAGGGTCAGCTGCTTTGTAGCTTGCACGAAACGTGTGCATTGGAGAGAAAGAGAGAGGACGAGGGTGCGTGTGTGCGCACAAGTCGTGGGTGTGCATTTGAGCTCCTAGTACTGTCAGGGTTTTTGTCTGCTGTTGTGATAAAATCCTCTCCTCGCTAAGAGTGCAGGAGGCACACATGCATAAACACACACACAACCGGGAATGCTCCTCAGGCTGCAGCGCTGTGGGCCTGGTCAAGCTGACAGAGGGAAATTAGAGAGGATGCAAAAACTTAGTTAGAAATTGCATTAAGAAGTGAAATATGCAGAGGAAAAAATGTGAAACTTTCTTCTAGAAAATGTATGTTTAAAAACAAAAAATATTTCAAAAGGTTTATGAATCTGTGAGTTTAACTGTGACTAACTGATGTTGACTTATGTTTGGTTATACAGCCCCCTTTTTTTCTTTTATTGCCATGCTTAAGCTTTTTTCTTTAAAAAAAAAATTGGGTTTTGTACATGGATTACCACGTATAAAGAAGGGGAGCATTTTCCTGTTCATTTTGTTTTTTATCTTTGTTGATGTTGAGAAAAATGCTACAACATCTAGCATTATATTCAACCTCACAGTTCCTGTAATGATCTGAAATTAATTCTTACACTCAAAGGAAACTGATTTTCATATAATATTGATAATTTTGATAAATCCTGGCTTCCAACTTGTCTTGTTTTTACCAGTACATATATTTGTCTTTGCGTTGTGAGGAAATTGCGGTATAAAGGTCGAAACTGAAAGCTTAAACGTTAAAGTCTTTTAGTCCAAAACAGCTAATCGTATCTTGTACAGTTTTGGTGTTACTGCATTAGATTTGTTTGTAATTCTCAGATTTGGTTTTCTTACAGTCCAGCAAAGATTCTTGAGCATGGCAGCCCAAAACCTGTGATCTCTGATGGAGAGAGGCTGCAAAAACCAGAACCTGCAGTGCGTAAGTACTAATTTTGTCATAGCTTTTCTGAGCCTAGGTTGTGTATTTTGGGATATACAGAAAGCTTAATTCTTAATCAGTTTAAAACTTTATTTTTCCTTTTACTCCTGCAACTTTTCTTTTCACTAGGTTATGCTAATCCTCCTCCACTCACAAGCTATGAGTATCCAGACTTGCCCATAGCCAAAAACAGACAGGAGGTAAGAGATTGACTTAGCTTGATGGTCCTGTAGTGCACTTTCATTATCCCGAGGTTCTGTTCGTCATTTTTACTGAAATTTTTTTTATGTCCCCAGGACACTTGAGCACTTAAGATTTTGCTGTTTGCTCAAGATGAACATTACAACAAAGTTATTTGATGCTGATGGACAACAGCTAACTTCAAATTCCCTAGTCTATTATTATTTGTTGACTAATACAGAGTAGTGTGTGTGTGTGTGTTTTAGGAGATAATGCTGTCATTTAAGCTGGACTTTCTTAATGCAGATTATAAAGTCTAAAATTTAGGCCATAAATCAGCTTACCACATCCATCTGCCCAACAATTTCATAACTTTTTCTCCAAATTTCATTTGTTTTTTCGATGATATGGGTTAGTAGCTAAATGTCCTTCCTTTTTTTTTTTTTTTATCAAATGCCTTTCTTTTTAACTGTGCACGTGTCCTTTTGTGTTTTTTATGTGTGTGTCTGTTTGCGGTTGTTTCCAGCTGATTTCCCTCATAGAAAACAACTCTGTAGTGATCATTCAAGGAGCCACAGGCAGTGGCAAGACCACCCAGCTGCCACAGTACATTCTGGACTATTACAATGAGAAAAATGCCTCATGCAACATTGTAGTCACCCAACCACGTAAAATTGGAGCCACCAGTATTGCTCGATGGGTTGCCAAACAGCGGAAGTGTACCCTGGGTAGTCTGGTGGGATATCAGGTTGGTGCAGTATTAGGATAGAATGTGATTTTCTTAAACTGCATACACTGCTCTTCGATCATGTAGCAGTAGTAGAAAACCAAGATACAATGACCCATATTGATTCAAACTTTAGACAAAGAGCATTCATTATTATCTTTCTCACAACTTCAGAGTGTTTGCATGCATGTGTTAACAAGCTCGTATGCTTTGTTGCTAGGATGTCTGACTGTGTTGTGCAGAGCTTTGAAACTGTGTGTCTAATAATAACCGTTGTCTCCTCCGCTTGATGCAGACCTCTGGAGTTAAGGATGATGTCACTGACAGTGGGAGCAATGATAAATAGTCAGTTTTAGAAGGAGAAAAAATTCTTAGCTTATGCAACAGAAACTAAACATTATGGTATAATTTCCATTATAACATTAAAATAGGGGAGAGTTATATCTATATATTTGTTTAGCTGCAAGTTGGCAAAGCAAAAAGTGTAACATGGATACGCAATCGATTTTGTTGAGGTTCACTGATGTTTTCTCCAGTCAGAACCACAAATAGTCATTTTGGCATTGCAGACATCAGTTTTTAAAACCCTGTAAAAGTTTAAGCCTAAAGCTACAGCAGAGGAAGTGTACTTCCTCTGTGGCCTCTGCTGTTCCTTCCTGAGGCAGTAAAAAGTAATCTTGTTGTGTTTTTTGGAGCTCAATAAATCCAAGTAGTGCTATAATGCAGCAAAACAGTACAAAAACTTAAATTCTAAAGAAATCAAATTGCAGATGGTATAAAAAGATTATCTGCAAGTTGGTATTTGCAGATGACAGGATTTTTCAAGTTTCATCAGTTCATATAGAGCTTGGGTAAAAGGCATTCTTCTTTTTCTGCCCCATCGTCATGGAATACATTACAGATGGATTTGAGTCTCTCTCAATTGATTTTACTTGCAGACTTCGAAAGACATACAAACGTTTTTGTGAAATCATCACTGGGAAGTTGTTCTTGTCTTTGATATGACTGTGTACATTACACAAATTAAGCTGTTGTTTCTTTTATTGTTGTAATTTTAATGTTTGTCTGGAACAGGTCTCTCTTGTAAATGAGACATTGAGTCTCAATGGAACTACCTGTATAAATGAAGGTTAATAAAAGTAAGAAAAAACCTGAAAAAGCAAAAGACGAGAACAAATGGATGCCTTCCAGAGATTTTAGGCCCTGTCATGAAGGTGCCTTTATAGACTTTTCCAGTTAGCAAACAACAAATCAACTACGTTCCCTGTGGATTTTTATGAAAATGCAAATATGTATTTAATTGACAAGTTTGTGAATGCAACTCCTGTATATATTTGTTCAGATTGGCCTGGAGAAGATGGCAACTGAGCATACCCGACTAATCTACATGACTACAGGAGTGCTGCTGCAAAAACTGGTTCAGGCCAAGTCCCTCACTGAATTCTCCCACATTTTTGTGGATGAGGTGCATAAACCAGATGTCAAATTTTTCATGTTTATATGTTTCTCTGTTAGCTACTGCCAAAAAAAGGGGGAATTTGTGTTTATTTACTTTTTTTAGTTATTTTGGGGGAAGTACAAATATTAAATCTGATGACAGACAGGTGAAATAGTCAAAAAAAAGTACCTTACCACTTGGTCCCTGCAGTTAATTGCCTTGGACACTTGTGTCACTAGAATAAAGGGTGACTACAAATCAATATCAAGTTGTTCATAGTGCCAGAACATTTCTATTGTGATGAGAGTGGATTCTTCCAGGACAATGCCCCCCACCCATAGGGTGCAAGGGATGACTGAATGATTTGATAAGTATCAAAGTGATGTGGCCTCACAGCCTCCAAATCTAAATCAAGTTGAAAATTGTGTGAGACTTTGGACCAGCATGTTGGAGTGTTCTTCACTGGCGTTCAGTCCTAAAAATGATCAGACTTGGAGAGTAAATGCCAGTGTTCAGCTCTTGCAACAACTCTTCTTTGTCTTTGTCTACCATTTATAATACTTTAATCCAAAGTCATTTCTAGTTTTCTGCCACAAAAGGTACTGTTATAAGCTTAAGAATAATTTAATCCTATTATTTAATGAGTGATTCTTGAATGTTCAAAATGTAACCTTTTAACAACTCTGCGTTTGTCCAAGGTTCATGAGCGCACATCAGAAATGGACTTTCTCCTGCTAGTTTTGAGAAAACTCCTCCGTTCCAACTCTTACCACATCAAGGTAACTGTTGGGTCCGGCTAAAAAACTTCCTTCGTCTTCCTCATGCTTAGTCACTTGTACTCTCACTCACAAGAGTCTGTCTTTGTTTTAGATAATCCTTATGTCAGCCACCATTAACTGCAAGCAGTTTGCTGACTACTTTGCCACTCCTATTCGTGGCAAACTGAACCCAGCCTATGTGTTTGAAGTGGAAGGGGCATCCTATGCCACTGAAGATTTCTACCTGGATGACCTCCACCACCTGTCTCCGCATAGGGTAGGTAGTTGAGAGAGTAAATGGTTGCTGCTGGTACAGTTCTCTGCCTTGAAGCCAAATCTATTGTATCTGAATTTTGTGTCTGTTTTAGACTGAATCAGCACATCCAGGCGACCCATACATCACAGCAGATATGTACAGTCTTGCCATCAGTCTCATCCAGAGCTTTGATGAAATGGAGGGCAAAAATTCCAGGTAAGGCCAAAGTATTGTAACTTTTAGAACTGCTTGAACATGTAAATAGGCAAGGATTTAATTGTTTGTTAACTGAATATGCATACATGTATTTTTGTGTGAGCAGCAAGGCCGAGAAAGAGGGAGGCATGACTTTGTCAGAGAGAGGAAGTGTTTTGGTTTTCCTCCCTGGCATACATGAGATAAGCTACATGCAGGAGGCCTTGACCAAGCTGGTTCACAAAAGGTGAGCAAATGCATTTACCTGCTGAGAATTGTACACGTGATCAGAGTTGCTTAATGTAATGTCTACCATCACTGTACAGGTCATACTACAGGTTGTTTTCTGTTTCCTCAAACATACATGTGCCGCATAAGACAGATTGCCTCACTACATTTTGTTATTAAAGGATATACAAGTATGCAGTACTGTCAGTAAACTCCTTAACACAGACACACCACTGTCTACATACGACGCTGTGGGGTGCGACTACTATAATGGCAGGTTAGTGACTGTTGTTTGCTCCCAGAGGCTCGCTGCGGCTCACATAAATGTGCTCAAGCTGCAAGCAATGCGATGCATCTGCTTAGCAATACAACATTTTTTTTTGGCCATTTCTCTGTGGGTAACATGTTTAGTGAAAACTACATGGATAATTACTTATTTCAGCTGCCAGGGCAGTGCTCTTTCACCACAGCTTCACGGGCTAGCCAAAGAAACAACTGTGTTCAGCAACACCAGATTGTTGTCCCTTTAGTCAACTCGCAACAGGAATTCTGAACGAGGAGGGCATCTTTTGTCCAAGGGGATCCAACTGTTTGGAGATTTCACCTGCAGGACTTGGAACTGAGATAAGGTGGCTGAGATAAGGCTGATTTGTATCGTATATCTCAGTGCCTGCTGTTTTCGCCCTCTCATGATGCAAACGCGTCACTGTACATGCAAATGCTTCCACGCTTTCCTGCTTCTCAACCTGATCCTCCCTAGGGTTAGCCAGGCATACCCATGAAAGGAAAGAATGCTGCAGGCCTCCCTCTGAGCACCACTAAGACGATTTAGAATAAAAGGGCTTCCTCCTTGCTGTTTCAGCATGCAGTGTGGGGTTTACTGATAAACCTGCTGGACAGCACCTTCTGGTATGTTGTTTCATGAGGGGCTTGCATCATAAGCTCACAGACTGTAGACCACTGGTTCCATTAGAAGAGTTGTCTATCAATGCCCCCTCTCTCAAACCCTTTGAGCTTAGTGAAGTAGTGGGGCTGAAGTTTCTCTTACTTGTGCTTCCTGCTCTGCCGTTTGGACTAACCCAGTCAAGCAAGTTAGGGAGTTACAGTTCAATTCAATTCAGTTTTATTTATATAGCGCCAAATCACAACAAAAGTCGCCTCAAGGCGTTTTATATTGTACAGTAGATAAAGAGAAAAACCCAACAATCATATGACCCCCTATGAGCAAGCACTTTGGCGACAGTGGGAAGGAAAAACTCCCTTTTAACAGGAAGAAACCTCCAGCAGAACCAGGCTCAGGGAGGGGCGGCCATCTGCTGCGACCGGTTGGGGTGAGAGAAGGAAGACAGGATAAAAGACATGCTGTGGAAGAGAGACAGAGGTTAATAACAGATATGATTCAATGCAGAGAGGTCTGTTAACACATAGTGAGTGAGAAAGGTGACTGGAAAGGAAAAACTCAATGCATCATGGGAATCCCCAGCAGCCTACATCTATTGCAGCATAACTAAGGGAGGATTCAGGGTCACCTGGTCCAGCCCTAACCATATGCTTTAGCAAAAAGGAAAGTTTTAAGCCTAATCTTAAAAGTAGAGATAGTGTCTGTCTCCTGAATCCAAACTGGAAGCTGGTTCCACAGAAGAGGGGCCTGGAAACTGAAGGCTCTGCCTCCCATTCTACTTTTAAATACTCTAGGAACAACAAGTAGGCCTGCAGTGCGAAAGCGAAGTGCTCTAATAGGACACACCTGAAAGGTCCATCAGGGCGCATGTCACCGGCAGTGAGTGAGAGCTTGGCATCCTAAGTTTTTAAGTTTTTTTTCTTTTCGTTTCTATTGCTGGCATGTGTTTTGATTGAAGGAAGTGACAGTTTTCTTACAAAGTGACACACGCTCCACAACAGTGAGAAGTTGGGTTATCATATAGCCCGACGGGCGGATTTCTACTGTGCTGGCTTGTTTCCGATGATGAAATCTATCTCAGCCCCGCCCGTCGGGTTATCATATAGCCCAACGGGCGGGGCTGAGATAGATTTTGGTCGCCCGACCGAAGATATCGCTAGCTCCGGGACGTCGGGCTAGCGATTTTGCGAGCCCTGCCGTGAGTCAGCTGAGGATTGTTTACTCCTGCGACAAGCTGTTACAACTTAACTTACCGTATGATGGTAAGGACCTCACCTCATGTATGCCAGATTTTATACATAGACTCTCTAACAGAACAAGTGAGAAGAGGAAGAAGAAAAGAGGGAGACATGGAGGTGTAAATTTGCATCTGAGGAGGTCAGTCGGTTTACCCTGCCTTGGAAATGTTCAGTCTCTTAGGAACAAGCTGGATGAACTCCAGGGAAACGTCAGGTTCCAGAAAGACTTCAGGGACAGCTGTGTAATGGCTTTTTCCGAGACATGGCTGACAGAGCTGGACCAGGACACCGATTTTTCAATTGACGGTTTTGGAGCTCCTTTTCGCCGGGATCGGGATGCATGGGTAACAGGGAAATCCCAAGGAGGAGGAGTATGCTTGTAGCAACAAACGTTACTGTAGCGCTGTGACTGTTAGAGAGTGTATTTGTACACCAGATGTTGAACTTTTATCCGTGTCACTGCGCTCTTTTTTTTTTTTTTTATCTCCCTCGTGAGTTTCCACAACTTTTTATTACCGTAGTTTACATTCACGCGAGGGCTCACCCCGCCTCAACCTGTAGTGCAGAAGCTGCAGACGCTCTCTCCTGATGCCCCAAACTTTATAATGGGGGACTTTAACCATGTCTCTCTTAAATCAACTTTGGGCAATCTGTATCAATATGTATCCTGTCCTACCAGACGGGATAAAATGTTGGACCTTTGTTACGGATCGGTGAAGAATGCTTATAAATCCCTCCCGCCTCCTCCTCTGGGATCTTCTGACCATAACTGTGTGCATCTTCTGCCCATATATAAAACTGTCTTAAGACGAGAGAAGACAAAGACTAAGGATGTTGACATATGGTCAGAAGAATCTGTGCTTACCTTGCAGGAATGTTTTAAGTGTACAGATTGGGAAGTTTTTATTCAGTCTTGTGGAGATGATCTTGACGCTTTGGTGGACGTTACTAACTCTTATGCAGTATTTTGTAAAGATATGATTATACCCCGTAAGCGCGTTAAAGTATACGCTAACAATAAGCCATGGGTCACTAAAAGCGTCAAATCCTGTTTAAGTAAAAAGAGACAGGCCTTTAAAGAGGGGGCTGTTACTGATTTTCAGACAGCCACCAAGGAACTGAAAATCGAGATCTTGAAAGCAAAACAGAGCTACAAAAACCTTCTTGAAAGCAAATTTGCTGCAAAAAATTTTGGGTCTGCCTGGACTTGTATGAAAACCATAGCAGGGTTTCAAAATCCCCAGAGCAGTAGTCAGGTCATTTTAGATGGTTTTAATCCAGACAGAGATTTTGCAAATGCTTTAAGTATGTTTTATGCTCGTTTTAGTTCTTCTGATTTTAGCGAGGATATTTTGGAACTGAAACAGAAACTGAGAGATACTCAGCACTTTATCATTGAACTCAGCGATGTCAAAAAGGCCTTTCATACAGTTAATGTGAACAAGAGCCAGGGTCCCGATAATATTAGTGGTCGCTAGGGATGGGTATTGATAAGATTTTCACGATTCCGATTCTAGTTTTGATTCTGTTTAACAATTCGATTCTTTATCGATTCTCTTATCGATTCTTTTTAAAAAGGAGAACACTAAGGTCGATTAGCTTAGAACTTTGTTTTATATCTTCTCTTTGAACAAGATAGAAATTTAGGAGTAACATGGCCTTACAAACCCAACAGTGAGATCTTAAGAGATCCACAGCCTACGGCTCTTCAATGGGGCGTCACAGGGTCCCCAGGGAAAAAAATTGTAAATGTAAAATAATAAAATAAGCTAGCACGGGCGCCCACACAAACGCAAAGCAGGAGATGAAGCATCGCTGAATATGTTTCCAAACCAACTTCCTTCCAAGCCAAAGACTAGAAAATATGATGAAGCAAATCTTTTCTTTGGCTTCACCTGCACAAGTGCTGAGGTAGGTCTCCCTGCAGAATTGGTTTTCCCTTCATTGGGAGCAGCGCTGGGCTCTTCAAATCACAGACAAACAGTATCCCACATTCTTGATTTTTAGTTCACAAACACTTGTTGTAATGACCAACTACTAACTACTCCTGACATGTTGGAGATGTTAGCTCTTTATACAGTAAAGTTACAGCGGGATACAAATAATATCAGGCTGATCCTGCCACGATTTAATCCCCCGGTTCAAATCACGGACAAACAGTCTCCCACAGCTGTTTATGTTTTTGAACCCATTTTAAGATAAGATAAGATAAAATAACCTTTATTAGTCCCACACGTGGGAAATTTGTTTTGTCACAGCAGGAAGTGGACAGTGCAAAAGTTATGACGCAAAAATTAGAATACAATAAGAATAAATACAGTACACAGCTGTACAGAATAGAATAAAATAATATACTATATACAGTAGAATAAAATAGAATAAAAATATACAATAAGATAAAAATAGAATACGAATGCTATATACAACTGAGTAAAAATACAACGATGCCAGAAAAGATTATTGCACTTAGTGTTATTGCACATGTGTGGATGTGTGTGTTTGTTCAGTTAAAGTCTTTGTTGTGGAGTCTGACAGCAGTGGGGAGGAAAGACCTGCGAAATCTCTCCGTCCCACACCGTGGGTGCCGCAGTCTCCCACTGAAGGAGCTGCTCAGTGCTGTCACAGTCTGCTGCATGGGGTGGGAGACGTTGTCCAACAGGGATGACAGCTTAGCCGCCATTCTCCTGTCACTCACCACCTCCACTGGGTCCAGAGGGCATCCTAGAACAGAGCTGGCCCTTCGGATCACCCTGTTCAGTCTCTTCCTGTCCCCAGCAGAGATGCTGCCGCCCCAGCAGACCACACCATAAAAGATAGCAGAAGCCACCACAGAGTCATAGAAGGTCTTCAGGAGTGGGCCCTCCACCCCAAACGACCTGAGTCTCCGCAGCAGGTACAGCCTGCTCTGCCCTTTCCTGTAGAGGGCGTCTGAGTTATGAGTCCAGTCCAGTCTGTTGTTCAGATGAACACCAAGGTACCTGTAGCTGTCCACAGCCTCAATGTCCATACCCTGGATGTTCAGTGGTTGCAGTGGAGAATGCTTGTGCCTGCGGAAGTCTACCACCAGTTCCTTGGTTTTACTGGCGTTGATCTGGAGGTAGTTCAGCTGGCACCAGTCCACAAAGTCTTGAGTCAGTCCTCTGTACTCCTTGTCGTCCCCATCAGTGATGAGGCCGACTATTGCAGAGTCATCAGAGAACTTCTGCAGGAAGCACTGGGTGGAATTGTGGGAGAAGTCTGCAGTGTAGATGGTGAAGAGGAACGGAGCCAGAACCGTTCCCTGTGGGGCCCCCGTACTGCAGACGACCCTGTCCGACACAGCCCTGAGTCCTCACATACTGTGGTCGGTCGGTGAGGTAGTCCAAAATCCAGGTAGTGAGGTGATGGTCCACTCCAGAGTTCACCAGCTTGTCCTTCAGAACCGAGGGAAGAATGGTGTTGAAGGCACTGGAGAAATCAAAGAACATGATTCTCACAGTGCTTCCAGCGGTCTCCAGGTGAGCGAGGGATTTTGCACAGAGAGGCTTTTTTTTTTTTTTATAAATGTATTGACAGCAATGTTGAATATTATTACACAGGAAAAAACAACTACACGTAAAATAATGACACCGTGACGCCTCTGCCTTTGTAAATGGAGGGACAGTAACTGCGTGTAAAACCTGAAGATAGTCAGATTAACAGTATTTTGTTTCTATCTGCCATTCTGCAATTCCTCTCATGTAAACAATAACGTGGCGCACAGCTGACATGAAAAAAGGCACATACCTTTGACTTTGCGTGACGAACTCTGTATTCCTCGTCCACACGTAAACGCAAAAAAGGATTTTAAAAAATCTCAGTTTTCGGTGATTTGAAACGTTGTTTACGTGTGGACGAAACAGCTGCGTTTTCAAAAATACCCGTGTAGGTGCGGACGTAGCGTAAAAGAGTTAGTAGTTTATTTTATTACTACCTGCAGATTACTTGTATTTGCTTAATTGTTCACTAAATGTTTGAGGTGTGAAATAAACCGCAATTGAGCAAAATATGTGTGTGTGGTTGGAGGATGTGTTAGTGCGTACATGTGTGTGTGCGCGAACATTTTTCTGTAAAACAAAGGGGGGCCCAGCGAAAAAAGTTTGGGAACCACTGCTCTAAGGGGTAAATTTCAGCTTCTTTCCTCGGGACGAAGGTTTCTATTTCCGAGATGCAGGACAAAGCGTTATGAAAATAGCTTTGTCCCCGTTGCTGTCACTGATTTAAATAAGAACTGTTTTTGTTTTTGATTCGAAATATTAAATTACTTTATATGTGCTACAGTGAGGTTTATATCTTTATTAGGTATGTGTGTTTTTTAAGGGATGCCAAATGCTATCATTTTTCTGTAAAGCAAATTTACCTTGCCTATGGGTATAAATAAAGTTACCTTGACCTTGACCTTCTGAGCTTTGTTCAGAGGTATGTCGGTCCAGAATATTTGTGCAGCAGCAAACTAAGCTATGCCACACATGTTTGTGCATTTTCGCAGGCTGGATGCTGCACAGTCATCTCTGGCTCAGGGTTGACACAATCTGGGAGTAGGTTGTATCTCCCATAGTGAAACACAAAGTGAAGATGCACAATGAACGTGATACACAGTGGTAGAAAGTATCCAATCTCTGTAGATAGTGGGGAAGGTGCAGAAGTAGCAGATCAGTAAAGGTAAATGAGTAGTACTTTAACATTAAGTTCAAACTGAGCATGCTGCTTTTTTCAGATTGCAGGTTTATCCTCTTCACTCCTCAGTGACACTGGAGGAGCAGAACGGCGTGTTCCTCTTTCCTGTTCCTGGATACAGGAAGGTAAAAGCTGTTGATCGTAACTTTTTGCATGTGCTGTCCGTACCTGCTATACCAATTATCTTCTAATCCTCACAGGTGATCCTTTCCACCAACATTGCAGAGAGTTCAGTGACTGTTCCAGATGTCAAATATGGTGGGTTTTTTCAGTTTTAAATTTTTAAAAATTTGACTTCATCTATTGTCACTCTTCTTTCATCATTTATTTACAAGAAACTGAGAATTAAGGCATACAGATATCAATAATGTTGTAAGGAAAAAAGGAAGTTAAATAAGACAGAAAATAAGAGCAAGATACAAGAAATAATTCCCAAGTAGCAGTCCCACCTGCACCTACTACCAGACAAAGGCCATATCAAAATTAATGGTCGTGTCGCTGCCAACATCAGAGAGAACAATACAATTAGTAAGGTAAACAACAATGAATAAATATAGAAAAACAAATAACTGCACTATGTCATCTCCTAAAATTTGACAACATGTGTTAGTTAATGTTTATTTCCATATTACATGAATTAGGTCGCTTTGTCTGTCTTGCACCTAGAGCAAAGATTTGCGTTGAATCATTTCTCCTATGGTGCTCTGGTGTAAAATAGTTGATGTAAAAAATATTCAGCTTATGTGAAAAGGTTTTTGCTCAATGTGATTTCCACTCATGACTTACAAGAGAACTGCCCACATCGTGCTCCCATGTGGTTTTAAGTGGTTTGTTCTCTGAGATCTATTTATGTATTTATTTTAAGTTAATTTGTATTAGCATTTTTTTTAATGACAGTTATTGACTTCTGCCTGGTTCGCCAATTGGTGTGTGACCCGGATACCCATTACGAGTCTCTGCATCTCACCTGGGCCTCCAAAACCAGCTGCAACCAACGCAGAGGTACGACCATTTTAGACCTTTTAAGTGCTTACTATCACTTCTGCCTTTAACTCAATGTTTGTTTCCTGACAGGTCGGGCAGGTCGAGTGTCAAAGGGCTACTGTTACAGACTTGTTACCAAAGAGTTTTGGAAAAAGGAAATCCCAGACTACATGATTCCCGAGATGCTGGTAAGGGACTGTGCCAGTGACCAGTTTTTAATGCAGTTCAGACCTTACTTCTGAAAACCGATCTGTGCTCTACTATTTTCCATTTCCTCAGCTTGCTCCGCTCTCCACTGTCTTGTTGAAAGTGAAGCTGCTGGACATGGGAGATCCCCGCTCCCTCCTCTCCACAGCACTCTCACCTCCCAACCTCTCTGACATAGTTAGGACTGTGCTGCAACTCAAAGAGGTAGAGAGTGTAACTTGATGATTGTGTTCTGAGAGAGGCATTATTGTTTAGTCAAGTGCAGGCAAATGTGTAGCTGTAATGGTGATTGTTATGTATTTGGACGGGCAGCTGACCGCCAGCTCTGTCTGAGGATTAGACCTTGAGTTCTCTGAGAGGAGCTTTGCGTCAGCCAGTGTTCACATAGTTTATGTAGCATGAGAGCACAATAGGGCCATGTCGAATATTAATGATGTCGTGTGTTAGGCTA